>NC_142514.1:119417500-120035000 GCF_057876585.1 Rhinolophus sinicus | reverse complement strand
AAAATATTAGTTTACAGTTTCACTGGTAATATCTTCTCTTGGGAAACACCAGGTAATACTAAGAAAAATTATGCCCCTCAATATTCTTCAGACATTTTTTCCAAAGAGAATGCAGATACTTATTTACAAGGTTCATATTGATTGCTAAAGTTGTAATATGTAGTCTGTCTGGTCAAACCCTTACATTTTAGATCATGCCAGACTCTAGTTCTAAAAGTGCTTTTTATGTATCAAATATAGTCTGGCTCCCCAATAATTGCATCACATCCAGCTGAATAATACAGAAGTCATTATTTTTATTGAATTAGGCACCTGCTTCCCAGAAGTCTAGGTTTTAATGCTGTGCCTGCCTGAGAGAATAAATGAAAGGAAATCTAAATCCTTTGTGACATTTTATTCACTAACTCAGACCAAGCTTTTTCTGGATACTCACTAGCTTCAGTAAATAAATTGTTCCAAAATTTTCCATTTCTTTTCTTTATTCCCAATACTCCTGATTTTTCTTCAGATCCATACCTTCCAAACTGTCTGTATCTTCATTCATTTTTCCTTAAAGACTTTTTTTTTATTACAACTGTAGTCAAGAAATTATACCACAACTTGCTGTGCACACAATGCCAGGATTCTGAAACCTACAATCTGAGTTAATAAAACATAAGGCTATTGAATTTTATTCTGATGAATTTACTTTTAAATGAAGTCCTGGGATATATAGTGGCATTCTCACTGATAAGCTATTTGAAATGTAAAGGCCTGTGGATTCCATGCCTGGTAAGATTCAGTGTAAATTGAATTTTGATAACTGTCCTCTCAATTTTAAGATTACTTAGAAATGGGAAAATTCAAGAAAATGCTCAGTTTAAGATTTACAGACCCAAAATACAACTTTCCTTTTGTTTTTATATCTTTAGATCAATAGTATCCGATAGAAATATAATGCATGCCATATACATAATTCTGATTTTCTTGTAATTGCATTCAAAAAGTAAAATTAAAGAGATGAAATTATTATATATATATATAATTTATCCCAATATAACAATTTTTGTCATTCTAGCAATTTTAAAAAGATTTATTGAGATGTTTTACTTTCCTTTTTTATATTACGTATTTCACTCTTTGAAAAAAAGTATGTTTATATACATCTCAATTCATACATTATATTTTCAAAGTTAAAATGAAATATAATTAATTCCACTGAAACAATAAAGTTGCATTTATTGCAATAAAAGTTACACTTCTTTGCTTTATATGTTTAAAATTAAAGTTAAATTAAATGTTGGAATCTCAGTTGCACCAGCCTCATTTTATTTCAGGTGTTCACTAGCTTGGTGCACAAGTGGTTAGTGGCTTCGATATTAGATGGCATGGCTATGTTTTCAATTGTACCCCTGAGGTCACGTAGATGTCTCCTTATGGGATCTGCTTCATGAACATGCTTCATGAATATCCAATCTCACAAAGGCTCTCCCTCTAGTTCACTTTAAGGCTCAAATGTCACTGTCCTAAAATTCTTAATTAGAAAACACATGGCTTGAATTTTCATTTTGCACTGAGTTTTTCAAGTTATGTATCTGGTCTTATTCCCAGCATATGTTTGATGTCCTTGAGGTGCAACCAGCAATTTAATCTGACAATCTGCTCCATAAAGACAACATCAAATTTTTATGTGAAAACTGCTTCAACAAGGACTCAGTTCAGCTTTCTAGGAAATGGAACTTGAGAAACATAAATCCCAAATAAGGTTAGACTATAAAGATAGCATTTTTTTTTAGCAATAGTTTAATGTGCAAAGAAGAAATAATTCTGTGAGAAGAAATTCTGCATTTAGGAAAACAGAAAGCTCAAAGAAATTTAGTCCAATAAGAGATCAATTCCATTCATTCTCTCTCTCTCTCTCTCTCTCTCTCTCTCTCTCTCTCTCTCTCTCCCCCCCCCCCGCTCTCATTCCGTCTCCCCCCACTTCTCTTTCTCCTTCTTCCTCCCCTTCCCTCTGCTCTTCCTTCTCCTTCTCGTCCGCCTACTCCTTCTTTCTCTAAGTGACTTCTTTTAAATAAGTATTATCTGGTTAGAAATAGTTATTCTATTTTTTTTTTTTTTTTTTGGTCTTCTTGAATCGCCTTTCTTTCTATTTCCATGAATACCTGAACAATCTTCTGCATCTTTATCTGAAATAACATTCTGATAAAATTTTATTGTGAATCTTTATGATTACTAAGAGCATTTCCATTTTTTTCAAGTTAAGTTATTATTTCGCTCTTATAAAATTCTATCAGTGGAGGTTAAACATCCCCTGGAGACAATTGGAAAAGAATTTTACTTTCACATTTTGACATCTCTATCAAGGTTATTGATTCATGTGTTCATATGAGGTTTATCCCCTTGTGGGCTTTTACCTTATGGCATCTCCAGTACTCAAAATTTATCAGCTACCATCTCTGATACAAAAACATGTCATATATATATTTTAAAGAATTAAATATATTCTTTTTAAATTTTCATTAAATTTACTGGGGTTGACATTGATTAGTAAAATTATATAGAGAAAAATGATAAATCCTTGACTAAACGGTGTTTTATTTATAAAATGTGAAATAGAATAGTGAAGGGAGGACTGGAAGGAAAAGGAGAAAGAAAAATATTTATAATAATGAAAAATGTGATTAAACATTTTTACATATCATAAATCATTTGAAGTCTGTGTATATTATTTATTTTCCTTCATAACAACCCACTGATGTAAGAACAGTTATCATTCTAATTTTATAAAGATTAGCTTTAATAATGTCAAAATTAAGTGACTTACTCAAATTTGCAGACAGAAAATGGTAGAAATGACACTTTAGAAAAAAAAGTTAATATAGTTAATCATTACTGCTTTAGAAATCCTTGGGACCAAATATGTTCCAGAATTCTTAATTTTCAGTTTTTTTAAACGTAGTACTATGCATATGCCATATAATTGTAACACCAGTGGAATATGACATAATACCTTATAATTAAATACATTATTAGTTCTAAAGCAAAATATGAATATTACCATACAGTTGAAAAATAAAGAATATAAATAATATATTCATATTAGATTTTGTCATCAAATTAATTTTTGAAACAAACAAAAGTTTTTTCTTCAGTAATTTCTTTTGCATTTTTAAAAATACAAATACGTGATTCTGGACCTATACTAACTGTACTATAACAATATACAAAATTTAGTGATATAACACTTTAAATTACAAAACTGAGTTAGGGCAGATGCCAAAAGTATATGCTCAGTAGCATGCTTTATAATTTACAAAGAAATTGTATGTCAACGCTTCTTTCTAATCAGTAGATAGCGAATGATACAGAATGAGTTTGTTAAATTTGGGGTCCGGGGCAGAACAAACCCAGTAAGATTTCTTGCATAATATGGTAACAGCAGGAGATAATAAGGAAATCATTTGAGTCAGAGTGGTTCTATGGATTCTGACAGCCTGCATCTAAGGATGACAAATATGAGCAATGGAAACTGACAGCAGGAACATCTCTGAGAGTAAGAAGGTCCAATAAGCTGTGTAATCACGTAAATGGAATTCTTTCAACGACACGTCTCTGCAAATAAAATGGGTTAAGTGTTTACTTACAGATGGTGTATTTATGTGTATTTGTTTCTTCATTATTTGTTATTAATTTTCTGTATCATGAATTATACTTAGAATGAGATCTCTAAACATTTGAAAATATGTTTAACTACATAATTAATAAAATATTTTATAGAATAATGATTTTTAATTACTCCACAAAATAAACACATGTATGAAAAATTATGCTCACCAAACATTCTTGTTAAGAATGAAAAAGAATATAAAATCACATAAATTCTTAAAAATAGGATATTGGTAAATACATGATATAACCACACTATTGAATATTAGAATATCAAAAATTTTAAGAATATAGATGGCATGGATAATTTCCATAATGAAATTAGAAAGAAAAAGTATATATATTCTCTATGCATGAATCACATGCTGGGGGAACAGATTAACAAGATGAAGAAAAATGAATTTGAATCCCTTACCTTAAGCCATTCACAAATATCAATTAGAGTCAGATGAAATCTTTATAGTGAAAGATAATACTTTAAAACCTCTTAAAGATATTCTTTTGGCACTGAACAAAGTACTAGACTAACATATATATTATATATTTATATATAATGAGTCTAATCCAGTGACATATATTTTATATAATTCATACAAATATATACATACATACATATATGAAGTATATTATAGAGAGTTTAATTATGAATATTTCAGACTAATTAATGTATAAAAATACTACCGATACCCATGTAACCACCACCTAGATTACTAAATAAAACATACATAAAATAATTCAAATTAAATTTATGCCATCTTCGTGAAGAATTGCTAGGTAGGAAAATAAATGTGCCCTACCAGATAACCAACCTTATAAATATTTTCTAGCAGGGATAGCTAAAACAAAGGCATAGCAAGAAAGTTCTGATTCATGTGCAACCATGCATATTAGAAAAATTGATATATGGCAAAGGTAGCATTACAGATTAATTGGAAATCTATGCATGAATTACATGAAAAACAGTTTTGGGGTAATTGATTATCAAGATGGAGAAAATCAATTTGAATTTCTTACCTCAAGCCATTCACAAAAATCAATTTCAGTAACATGAAATCTTTAGATTGAAAGGCAATAGATTAGAATCTTTATAAACTTTTTGATGCTTCGAAAAATGAAGTAGTTTGTACCAGAATAACTTACTCACAGAAGAATAGTAACAGGTGAGTAAAATACCTGTAATAGAAATCTATAAAACATGAAGACATTGGAGAAAAATAAAGGCATGTAAGATTGAGGAATGTAATCAATGGAAGAAGGGCAATGCATAGAATGAGCTCCACTCTCACATCCACTTTTTTTCCTTGACAGCACTGTTTCCAAATCTCAGCAGAAAAGGAACAGAAATCCAAGTGGAAAGCAGCAATATACTGTGCTGAGAAAATAAAGGTAAGAGCTTGGAGATTGTGAAGTGGCTAGTTAAATTAAGGGACAAAATTCTGGAAAAGACCTAAATGCAGACAAGTTCCAAAATGCTGCACATAGACCCCCTTTAAGCTGTAAATTCAGCATGTGTAGAGGGAGTCTCCATAAAAAAACAAACATAGCTGAAAAATCCAGCTGGGAAGCTGAAAGAGTAGAGTACTAATTTCAGCATTTGGGGAGGTGGGGGTGATGTTGAACCTCTGACAAAGAGGCAGGAACTTGGTAAGGACATTTGCCTTTTATCTGAGACTCCACAAAAGACCATCCCTACAAGTAACTGCCAGGCCCCAGAAGTAAGAACCACATCCTAGAGCTAAGAAAAAAACAAAGGCTAAATACAAATTTTGAGTCTCTTTTCAGTAAGATAATTCATCTAATATCTCTCTCCCTCTTATATTCCACAGTATTGAACACTGAGGAATAATCATGAGACTTTTTTTTTAAGATAGATATCTAAAAAGTAAGGAATAAAACTAGACAATAAATAGAAGACTTCTATAGGTAATTTAAATATTGACACCTTGTAGGGAAATTTAATGACTATAATCAATTGGAATTATAATGAAAGATTTTCACTCATCTCTCAATAACTGACAAAATACAGAGAGAAAAATAAAATAAGTACGTACAAAATTTGAATAGTACAATTAAAATGGCTTAATTTACCTGAATAGAATACTATACCAGTAACTTCAGCTTACGTGTATTTTTCGGGGCACTTGGAACATTTACCAAAATGGCAATACACAGTGTCACAAATCTATCAACAACAAAGTTCAAAGATTTAAATAATGCAGTGTACGTTCTCTTACTATAGAGATTTAAAATAAGAAAATGACTAATGAAAGACAAATTTAAAAATTACCAAATATTTGGAATTTAAGCCACATACTTCTAAATAAACCATGAAACCACAAATTAGAATATGTTTTGAATTAAATTATTACCAAAATGACATAAAAACTTATGGGATGCACTTAAAGTAGAATGTAAAAGAACATTATAGCTTTCAATGAATATATTAGCAAAGAAGAAAAGTAGAAGAATATGGAAAACATAAAAAATTTAATTTAATAAAAATCAGAAAAATAGTAACAAAGCCCAAGTCAGTGTTGTGTTGTTTTGTTTTTAAATAACATACAGCAATACTAATTAAGAAAGGAAAATCTATATGTACACATACACATATGCAAACACACACACACACACACACACACACACACACAAGAAAATATTTTTTAAATATCTAACTGATAACCAAATGAGTTACAAATAAAAAACGTCTACTTCCAACATTAGAACTGAAATATGGAAAACAGTGATAAAGGATGGATGGGGTACTTGGGTATATTATTCTAATATCTTCTCGTTTTCTTTAAGAACATTAATATATTGCTGACATTTAGAATGTCTAAATATGCAGTATAAAGATGAAGAGAACAAACTTAATAAACAAATAGATTTACAATTTCCAACCCAATAAAAGGATAAGCAACACAATAAAAATGTGATGAATCCTAAGCAAATGAGAAAAATTAAATATATACAAAGATCAGGATAAACAAAAACTCAAAATAATGTTGTAGAAATAGTTCAAAATATCTTAGTAGTGGGGGAAAAAAGCAAACGACAAAACTCACTAGTGAAAGGAGAGATTGTCAAATTTGATTTAAAAATCAGCCATATTCCAGCTGATTAGTCGAGGCACAGAGAAGTAAAAAGATTAATGATGAAAATATATAATATAGGTATAAATATTGAGCAAATTATTTTCAATATCTGGCTCCAAGTTCGATTTTAAATCACTGAAAGTTTATAATATACATCTATGTTATAAATTTTCTTCCAGAATCTCTTAATTTGAACTTATTCTTATTCAATGTGCCAATTCTAATGATCATGAATTCCTTTGGTATTCATTGTAATAGCACTATCACAAAATTGTTTGTTATTTGTTATAATATCGCTGAGCCATAAAGAATTCATTTGACATATATGAGAGCATCATATGTAGTTTCTCTGCACAGAACTGTAATTTAGCATCTGCAAAGCATTATTTAATGCTAATATAAAATGAACTATTACTTATGTTAAGAAATATGTATCTCCCCATTTCAGGGGGTAACAAGTTATCCGAAGTACCAGTTAACTGAACAGTCCTCTGTTAAATGACACTATGTATTATATTCAGGAAGAAAATATATATATACTCGGATTCATGCTTTATATTTATATAACAATTTTAATGTATTTACATCTACAATTAACTTCATAATATAATACTTTAAAAATTGATGTGTAATAATTCATTTCAAAATATTAATATATGTTGACTGTATTTGGGTTAATTTAGTACCTTCAAAAATTTTAGCTGACTTTTTTTTGCATTTTATGCATGTACACACATTAACATTCATGAGGATATTTAAAAAAACTTAAAGATAATGTTATGTTCTATGTATGTTATAAATCCATATAAACTTTGAATGTCTTTACTTACTATTATAGTCTGCATAATACTTACATTAATCAATACTATGCTAGAATCACTATCTTTAATTGTGCAACCTTATTTCTTTTTAAAAATTCTACAATTAAATGTAAATACACCAGATAGTTTCTTAATAGTACCCATTAATATGTCTTCCATAATTCAAAGGGGGATTAAACTTATTTTTTGGTTGAATGCATTTTATACTCTAACTGGAGATACTTATTTTACATATATATAATTTTAAATGAAATTAATGAAAAACACCCATCTGATAAGAGTTTCATATTTATAAATCCTAGATGAATTTTTACCTCATCTATTATCTTAATTCATAATTTAGAATTACTTTATATGCAGTTGTTTTTGTCCTGGATGAAATCCAAACATCCTTGAGCAAAATCTAATAATATATGCTCAAAATCTCTAAAACTCCAATTTGCCAAAACATTGTCCAAAGAAAGTCTTAGTGTTTAGGTTTAATCTTATAATGCCTTAGATTCCTTATCTGCAAAATAGGCATATTAATATTTACTGTTCGGGATTTCTATTAAAATGAAAATATATACATATATATGAAATTTCATTCATCTATATATATATGAAATTATATTTCATATATACACACACAAATATGATGTTAGTACAAAAATTGCATAAAAATAGGCATCAAGACAAGTACATATTTAAATGTCTTAAAGAATATTAGAGGTTAGTAAAATTATCAGGTCTCTTTATGATGTTTTTTTAACAGAACCTGTAATTTGTTATACGGTAAATCTTACTTTCTAGGAATTCTCTGGAACCTGGAATTATTTTCCAAACATCAAAAATAGAAGTGGTGAAAGGAACTAGCAAAACACCAAAAAACCTGATTTAAAATTAGGCAAAGGACTTGAATGAACATTTCACCAAAAAATAGCATATGTGCTATTGTGATGTAATATATATGCCGGGTGTGCCAAAAAAATGTATACACATGACTTGTATTCATCTTTTGTATTGGCATATGTGTATATTATTACATTTTAATAGTTTTTTTTTTCCTTTATTAAAATGTGTATATATTTTTGGCACCTCCAGCATATGTATATATATATATTCTTTATCTCCCGTACCTGAGCAGAACTCCTAAAATCTTGCAATTTCCTGAGTGATACGGGGGGTTTAGAACTATCTTTTGTTATAATATTTGGTCTTTGTCCCTGGTTCCTGACACAAGATCTTAGAGATGGGAGGATGGTCCACCTGGAGAAGGTACAAAATTTGCGTGCCCACTCCCACCATACCTTGCCCTATGCATCTCTCCTATTTGGCTCCTCTTGAGTTAAATCCTTCATAATAAACTGGAAATAGTGAATAACCTGTTTTCCTTAATTCTGTGAGGCATTCCAGCAAATTATCAAACTTGAGGAGAAAGTCTTGAGACCTCCTAATCTATGTCCACGCAATCCAAAGAAGTATAGAAACGCCCATGAGTTGTGATTAGCATCAGAAGTGGGAGAAGTGTTGCAGGACTGAGCCCTTAAGCTTTGGGGTCTGTGCTAACCCTGGGTAGTTAATGTCAGAATTTAGTTTAATTTTAGGACACCAGTTTGTGTCACCAGATTTGAAGAATTGGTTGGTGTAGAAAAAAAACAGCACACACTGGTGTCTGAAAGATTGTGAGTGAAAAACAGCTCATAACATACAAATGGCAAATAGGTATTTGAAAAGTGCTTAACATCACTAATCATCAGGAAAATGCAAATCCAAACCTCAATAAGATACCATCTCATACCTGTTCGGATGCTTATTATGAAATAACAAAAAATAACAAGTGTTGGCAATGATGTGTATAAATTGGAGTCTTTGTACACTGTTGGTGGGAATATAAAATGGTACATCTATTAGGTTCGTGCAAAAGTAATTACACTTTTTGCAATTATTTTAAATCTTTTAATCCACAATTACTTTTGCACCAACCTAACACTATGGAAAATAATATGGAGGGTCTTGAAAAACTTAAAAATAGAATTGCTATATGATACAGCAATCCCACTTATGGGTATATATCCAAAGAACTGAGATATATATATATATATATATATATATATATATATATATATATATATATAATATCTTGAAAAGATATCTGCACTACTATATTCATGCAGAATTATTCACAACAGCCAAAATATGGAAGCAATCCAGTGGCCATCAGCAGGTAAATGGATAAAGAAAATGTGGTGTATACATATTTGTACAATGGGATATTATTCAGCCTTGAAAAAGGAAATCCTGCCATATGCTACAACACAAATGAACCTGGACAACATAATACTACATAAAATAAGCCAATCACAGAAGGACAAATAATACGTGATTCCACTTATATGAGGTATCTAAAATTATCAAACTCAAAGAAGCAGAGACTAGATGGTGGTTGTCAGGGGGAGAGAGAGGAGGAAATGGGAAATTGTTGTTCAATTAGTATAAAGTTTCACTTATATAAGATGAATAAATTCTGTATATCTGCTATTCAACATAGTACCTATAGTTAGCAATATTATATTGTGCAGTTAAAAATTTGTTAAGAGAGTAGATCTTATGTTAAATGTTCTTGCCACAACAAAAAAACAAACAAAAAACTATTAGAACTTGCTTCTCAAACTCTCCCTAAAAAATTAAAGAGAAAGAACACACTCTCACTAATTTTATGAGGGTAGCATTATCCTACTACCAAGGCCAGACAAAGACACTACAAGAAAACTACAGACTAATATCTCTGATGAATATTAATGATAAAAGGCTCATCAAATTACTAGCAATATATTAATAGGATATACACCACAACCAAGTGGGAATTATTCCTGGAATGTAAGGATGGTTCAACACATAAAAATCAATCAAAGTAATACATCACAGTAACAGAATGAAGAAAAATGACATAAACATTTCAGTTGATGCAGAAAAGTATCATTTGACAGAGTTCAACATCCTTTCATGATTTAAACAACAAAATAGAAATAGAAAGAAATGACCTCAACATAATAAATAGAATTTTTGAAAAAAACTACAGCTAACTTCACACACAAGTGTGAAACACTGAAAGCTTTTTTCTCCTAAAATCAGAAACAAAACGAGAATGCTAACTTGCACCACTTTGATTCAACATTCCATTGGTATTCCAGCCAGAGCAATTAGACAAGAAATTGATATAAAAGGAATACACATGGAGAACAAAAAGAAGCAAAGTAATCTCATAGAAATGGCAAGACATATTTAAAAACCTTAAAGATGTCACACATACACACACACACACACATGCACACTGTTGGAACTAATATACACATTTAGCAAATTTTCAGGATACAAAATCAACACACTAGTGACATCATCAAAATGGCGCTGTGAAGTGAGCCCCTGGAAATCGCCCCTGGAATTTACAACAAATTGAACAAATATAACTCCACAAAGAATCCCTGCACAGCAGACAGGCAAGATGAAGAGGTTCACTACTGAATTCACCTAAGGTGGGCGAATTGGGCGGGCAGGGGAGGAGGGAAGGGAGAAGTGTGGCAATGGGGACGCGCAGGAGCAGGACTCAGAACTAGCTCAGTGCTCCGAGCTCGCTGCATCCCAGAACTACCGCAGCTGCAGAAGAGGGAAGAACTCGGACTGTTAGGACTTTGCTTATGGCCCACAAGGCTGAGGGGACAGCATATAACATGGCTGAATCCAACACTCATGGCAGAGACCTCAGAACAAAAGCTGAGGGAAGAAGGCTGAAAATGGTGGTTTAAACCCTCACTGCAACAGAGAAGGTGGTTTAAGCCCACACTGCAGCCTTAGGCACTGTCACTAGCTGCCCCTCCACCCTGCCAGAACTCACCCCGTCCCCACCTGCCCAGTGCTAGAAGCGGAACAGTAGCAATGTCAGATCTGAAGGACAGAATACTTGCAGTTCTGAGAACTGTGGTCTGCAGACACAGATTTACAGCCCAACTGGTTCTTGCAAAGGGGAGGGAGCTGTGGAAGCAGTACTGGCTGTGGTGGTGGTCGCTGACATTGCTCTGGGCCACCTCTCACAACCCACCCCGCCCCTGTCCCCACCTATCTGGGTGGATCCCTGCAGGAGTAAACAGAATTGCTGAAGCACACGGGTTCTGAATCTGGTGCAGGAAGAGCTTTGGAACTTCAAAACCTCTCTGCATCCCCACACAGAGGCGGCGCCCTATCAACCAGGCAAACTGTTAACAGAGGAGAAGCCTTCCTTCCTGGGAATTCCCCCATAGTGTGAGAGAGAAAAAAAGATGCAGTCGGAGAGAAAATAAAACATTCTACCAACACATAGTGGAAAACAAAAGAAAGACCTCTTCCTAACAACCTGTTGCAGAAGCCACTCCTGTAGATGTCTAGGAAGAGAAATAATAAATCAGTAATAGCCATGAATAACCAAGGCAACAAGACAGCTCAGAAAGAAAGTGAAAAGTTTCCAAAAAAAGGAACTTAAAGATATGGAAATATGTGACTTAAATGACAGAGAATTCAAGATTGCAGTTCTGAAAAAAATTCAACGAGATGCAAAAAAACATGAAAAGGCAGTTTAATGAACTCAGAAACACAATGAAAGAACAACATGAACATGTTACCAAGGAGAGTGAAATTTAAAAAAAAAAAAACAACAACAACCAAATAGAATTTCTGGAGATTAAGAACTCAATAGAAGAAATGAAAAACGAAATAACCAGCTTAAGTAGTAGAGTTGACCAGATGGAGGAAAGAATCAGAGACATTGAAGACAGAAACATGGAAATGACATGGATGAAAGAAGAAAGAGACTTGAGACTTAAAGTAAATGAAAGAACTCCACAAGAACTTTCTGACTCCATCAGAAAGAGCAATATAAGAATAATGGATATACCAGAAGGAGAAGAAAGAGAGAAGGGAACAGAGAGTATATTCAAACAACTAGTTGATGAGAACTTCCCAAACTCGTGGAAAGAAGTGGATCCTCAAATCCAAGAAGCAAATAGAACACCTAATTACCTCAACCCCAAAAGGCCTTCTCCAAGGCACATTGTATTGAAGCTGTCAAAAATCAATGACAAAGAAAGAATCCTTAATGCAGCCAGGGAAAAGAAGACGGTAACCTACAAAGGAAAGACATTAGATTATCATCAGATTTTTCAGCAGAAACTCTACAAGCCAGGAGGGAGTGGAACCAAATATTCAAACTATTGAAAGAGAGAAATTATGAATATAGAAAAATCCATCCTAAAATTTATATGGCATCTTAAGGGAATATCAATAACCAAAACTTGGGAAAAAGAAGAGCAAAGTTGGAGGAAACACATTAAAGAACATGAAACCAATATAGGCAATATTGACCAACAAAGGAACAAAAGAAGTTACTGTTAATTCTATATATTGTTACTATATAATAAAATAATTTTAAAATATCAGAATTACTATGACATGGAACTAAGTTCCCAGAGTATCGCACTTTAGGGGATGGCATAGTTGAAATCTACAAAGGAAAACGTGAAAATACTCCATAATTCTGAATTGTCTGTAAGTAAAATTGTCACTCAAAAGTTAGTTTCTTTACTACAGAGTTAGACTTCCTTTTGTCTCTCTATCAGTCCTGTTTTTATGGACGTAGGTATTTGTGTTTGACTATGCTTGTTACTTGTGTATTGTGAGTGTGTGTGTTTTCTTGTTATAGGACAATTTATCACAGGGAATGTAGAACAAAATAAGAAAACAGATCAATCTTCTCTCTTGTCCTTGAACTGGAGGAATGGTTAAAAACAAAAGCAAAGCACACTAGAACTAACTTGGCTTACACATGCTGGATGGTTATTATGCCTATTATGCTGTTATTTAATATGGAGTATATTGGAAACTAGAAAATGTATTGTTAATAAAATACTGTGCTCTGAGGTATTTTTAGGCCAGAAAGCAGGACAACAAATCTATGAGCAGAGAGAAGCTGTGAGCAATGGAGTTGTGATTTCAAGGCAAGAAATAAAGGCTTAAGAAATTTTAGGAGGTGTTTCTCTTTCTCTGAACACCGAAGAGATTTTATTTTATTTTATTGGGGGGTGGGGGGTGCATACGGGACATGGAGATGTATAGAAATTATTTATTGTTTGGGAGTAATTTGGTTTTGCCATTTCTGGAAGTCAGGAGGTATGTAGGAGCGGGATTCTCAAACCAGGACTGGGGAAATTTGGTATGAGTCACATTATTTTCACCCTTTGACATTACTTCCTATCTTGTTACTTTGAATAAATTATTTTTCTAATTTTTCAATAAATTTGGAAAATTATGAACCGGTCATTGTTTTTGTTTGTTTATTTGTTTGTTTACATTATGCTTGGGAAGTAGCAATAAATTTACCTAAGATTTCTACAGTGAGAAAAAAAATGACTTACACTATTCAGATTTGGCTAGGCATTCATTTCCCTCCACTTGCACAAACTTCAGTATGCCTCAACTCATTTTTCATTTAATTCTTATTTTTAATTCATTATATTTTAAGTGTTTTCTTGTGTATCTCCCTACTTGGTTATTACGAGTTTGAGATCAGGGAGAGTGTCCTTAAAATATTGTACTAGTAAAGCTGTCTGTTTTTTAACCAGCACTCAATAAATTTCCTGGCATATCTATAGAAGCTGAAAATATTCTCTGAATGAATAAATAAATTGACATAGTTGAGAAAATACCACATCCAATAAATATTTTCTGATTGAAAAAATTATGTAGTTAAACAAAGCATATACTTTGCACCTGATTTTTTGAGATACTCATGGACAGAAGACCATTAGTAAGTATAATACTATCATTGTTCTCAGAACCCTCTGAGATAACGCATATGGATCTAGTAAAGAAAGATGTCAAATTTTGGAAAGGACCTCCAACCCTTGACTTTGAATTGTTTATGCTGCATGATTAAGGAACACCAGCACTGCCAGAAGCATATAATAAAGGACTGGCAGAACATTGGCCAGTGGGTCTATTCACCGGCAATGTTCATCAGATGGGAGAACATCAGTTTCTTCACGGATGTAATCAGGTGACAGGTTCATACTCTGTGGCTGCAATAATACAATGTGGTAGAAATATGGCTTCCTGGCCTGTCGCTGATGGCATATATAGTTCTTGGAGTAGTATCAACTACTCACTTGGTTCATCGGGAGACTAATGTATCAGCGCGAAGATTGTAGTTATATAGCATCGTGGATTGCTAACTCCCTTTCTGAAATGCTATCGTGCAGGATATAAATCTTTGACAGTTAACTTTTATCTGTAAGATACTTACAAGGACTTCGATGTGGAATCTGGAAATAACATGATCTTTTGCTTTGCCTCAAATTTATATGAGAATCTCAAGATTCTCTTGTAGCAAAGTAAATAAGTACCTCTGGAAAGTGTTAGCAAAATTGAATTTGACTACATTTATTGTAAGAGGGATGATGCTACTAGATCTTGTTAAATTAAAAATGCCCATGAAAAATCTACAAAGACTCTACTGTTAAAGTAAAGGAACTACAAATCCCCAAAAGGAACTAGAAAATCATCCCCGAAATGCCTTAGGTTTGATAGTATCAAAGAACTAACGTACTCAGTCTTTACTGATCATTAGTTTTCTCAGAAACTTGCACTCAAAGTAGATTAGAACAATGTTTCTAAATCTTTAAAATGCATACAAATCACATGGGGATATTATTAAACTGTAGCTTTGATTCAGTACATATGGATGGGGACTGAGATGCTGCATTTACAACAAACTCCCGGGTAATACCAATAATACTAGTACTTGGACAAAACATGGTGAAAGCAGGGAGAAAAACATGGTGATCTATTTTCCTAAAGTCATTCATCTATTATATTTATAATGACCTTTAGAAATGATCTCTAGGATAACAATGTATTTTGAGATTTAAATTAATTAGTGATACGTATGATGACAGAAGCACAAAGGATGGAATGTAGAAATTAAAGGTTATTGTTGAAAGGTCCTTACATTTGAAGTTGTATTATAATAATAATAGTAATAATAACAATACATATAGTAATATTTGAAGGTAGGCCATAATAATTTAACAATGTATGCAGTCATGCATCACTTAACAACAAGGGATACATTCTGAGAAATGTTAGTTTTTGTTGTGCTAACTTAGATAACATAGCCTACTACATGCCTAGATTTTATTGTAGAATCTATTTTTCCTAAGCTTCACACCTGAAGAGGATGTTACTGTACTGAATACTACAGGCCGCTGTAATACAATAAGTATTTTTGAATCTAAATATATTTAAACACAGAAAGGTACAGTAAAAATACAATATAAACTTTTTTGTTTCGTGAGTCAGTGAGTGAGCAGTGAGTGAATGTAAAGGCCTCGGGCATCACTGTACACTGCTGAAGACTTTATAAACACTGTCCCATAAGCCCTCCTCCTGCTTCCTTCTGACAGGATCAGAAATAGAACATCAAAGCTGTCCATGCTGCTCCATGAACAGGGATATGGGCTGGATTGATTACAAATACTGAGGAGAGATTGGCTATGTAAGAATAGATCACCATATGGTGACAGGAGGGAATGAAATGTGGCCTGATGATCAGTAGGAATAACAAATCAAGATAGAGAGATTAAGGAACATATAGGATTGTCATGTCAATGTGGTTTGGGCTTCCACATGTTGGACCAGTGGTCAGATTACGGAACTTTGTGGCATTCTTAAAAAATAGGTGGTTTAACATGAAGGGGGTGTAGAACTAAGGATTCATTATTTTGACTTTGGAAATTTATTTTTTTGTTTCATTGACCCTATCTGGCAAAAGGGGCTCTCTCTGACATTAAATTGATAGAAGAAATAAAATTATCAATGCTGTGCATTATTACAACCTGAAAATATTTCCAAAGTATAGGGACAGGCTGGCTCCATACTACCACAGAAAACATTTACTAAAAAGTGGTAATGGCACTTAATGCTTATTAAGTTAGCTCTTGTGGATCTACGTCCTCATACAGGATATTAGCTCCTCAATAAAGAATTTACAGCAATGTACTCTGAAGACCATCAAGCTTTTCTGGAAGAGCTGTGGTACTCTCTGAATATGTAGCACTCGTGGAACAGTCTCCTCTATGCTGAAACAATTCAGGGGCTGACTACCGGGATATGATCTATGCACTCAAAATTGAAGTGGTATGAGATGAAATCTATTGCCAATCCTCACAGATATTGCTCCCAGCAAAGAAAAAAGAAAAAAAAATTTCTCCTGAACCACATATTCTTCCATTTCTTATAGTCTTCATTATAATCTTAGGGAACTACCATCTTATATGTGGTCACTATTCACTGAAACATCATTACAGGACCATGATGGTATTGCAAATCTTAAAGCAACAATTGCAGATTTAAAACAAAGAAATATAGCTAATCATCCAGCAGAATTTTAAAATTTTGAAATTAAACAGTATTCAACCATAAAGAAGGCATGTCGATAGGGAGAATACAATAAGAGAAAATTAAGGCATAAAATAATACATAAAATAAAAAGCAAATGGTATTATTAGCTCCATTATAAATATAGATAAATATTAACTAGTTTCAGCATTGCAGTAAAATGGTAGACATCATCAGGTAATATACAAACAAAAGATTTAACCATATGCTTCCTACAAGAAGAATATTTTAACAGAAAGATATAGATGTATAAAACTTGAAAGGATGGAAAAAGATATTACATGTAAACAATAATCACAAGAAAGCTATACCTATAAAGTAGGACAAAGTAGAATTTAGAACAAATTATTTACTAAAGATAAATATGTTTTATAATGATAAAAGTGTCATTTCCTGAAAAAGAGAAAACAATTTTAAATGGGCCTGCACCTAATTATAGGACTTAAAATATATAAAACAAAAACTAAATGAATTCAAAGAAGGAGTAAATCCACAGATATAGTTGGAGATTTCAATATTCTGTCTTAGTTGATAACAATAGAGAGAATATCACTAAGGAAAAACTAGAACACATCTCTTAACCAAAGTGACCTAATTGAACTTTATAGAACATGATATAAGCAATGATGAAATGCACATTCTTTTAAAGTGTACCTTGAATCTTGGCTGATGTAGATAATATACTGGGCTATAAAATAAGTATCAATAAATTTTAAAGGACTGATATCATGCGCAGAATATTCATTTACCCAAACATATTTAACTTAAGAATCAGTTTTAAAATCAGAAGAAGAATTTAAAAATACTATAACCTAAATGATTAAAACACAACATACCAAAATTATGGTATACATAGAGAGTATGCTTTGAGGAAAATGCATAGCTTTTAACATTGATATTAGAAAAAAGGTAAGGTTTATGTCAATTATCTAAAATTCCACCTTAAGAAGTGAGAAATGCACAAATTAAACTCAATATAAGAAATAAGTAAATAATAAAAATAAGAGCAGAAATTAAAAAAACAGAAAATGGATAAAGAAAAGTAATTTCAGAGATGCAAAATGCCAATTATTTTAAAATAATCAATATAAATGATAAACCTATAGCTAGATTGATTAACAACAAAAGTTGTGCAAAAGTTATCAGTATCAGAAAAAAAAGAAGAGACATCACTAGAGATATTATTACAGATATGTAAATTATAAGATAATTTTATGAAGAACTTATACTAATAACTCACACACCTTACATGGAATTATCAAATTTATTGAAAAACAAATTAATAAAGCTAAAACAAAACATACATCTAAAGAGCCATATATATATATGGGATTTAATGTGTAATTAGAACCTTATAATAAAGAAAACATCAGACCCAGATAACTACACCAGTGAATTTGACCAAACATTTAAAATAAAATGCCAAATTTTTAAAACTTCTTTCATTAAAGAGTGGAACTATTTCTACCTCATTTTATAAACCCAGTATATCCTGAGTGCCAGACCTTAAAACAAACTCAAGAACAGCAAACAACTTAAGAACATAACAACAAATTCAATCTATTAATACATAACGAAGATAATACATAATAAGCAAGCAGGGTATAATGCAGGACCATAAATTCAGTATGCCATATTCATAAACAAAACAAAACAAAACAAAGAAAAAATAAGAAAGAAAAAAACAGTCTTAAAAGATGTAGAAATCATTTGACAATATTCAACAGACTTCCATTATGAAAATTCTTAACAAAGGAATAAAAGAAATTTAGTGTTATTAAGGGCATCTAAATAAAACCCATATCTAACATTATACTTAGAAGTGAAAGAATGAATGCTTTCCTGCTAAATTCATAAAAATAAGCAGTTTTACAGAAAACAGGATATGCATAGGAAAAACAGTTGATTTCACTGGATCCAACTTGGAGGAATAGATAAACAGTGCCTCTGTACTTCTGTGAACACATTAAAATTATAGCTAAATTATAGAACAATTAACCTGGAGAACTATCTGAAGTCTAGCTGAACAGAAATTTTATAACTGAGGATATAAGCCATGTTGAGACTGGGCAGAGAGATTGAGACAATGGAACAGGCCCAAAACCAATGTACGGCGGTCGAGAATCAGGAGAAATAGCTCGGCCCCGGAGGTTACCCCCAGAGCACCAAGGGACCCCAGTCCCCTACACCAAGCTCCCCAGCCCAGAGTACTGGTATTGGGAAGAGGAGCTTCCACCACACACAGCATCTGGATGTGAAAAACAGTGGGGATTCCAACCATCTGGGTGGGACAGAAGGCTGCAGGAAATCCAGACATCTTCTTAAGGGGTCCGCCCCCAGATTCACTCACTTGCAGGCACTCACCCTGGGCTCCAGAGGAGGAGGAGCATCAGAGGCATCCAGGGAAAAGATTGAGCTATCCGACCTTGGAGCTAGAGCTGAAGGACTGTGGCCATTTTCCCTGTGAACGGCACTTTTCCCTTGCAGCAGGCAGGTGGATACCATCTTTCCTGTGTTGAGCCCTCCCCCACAGGACCAAATGTGAATCTGATTGGTCTGGTGAGCTCCAATGGGACCCTGCTCCACACAACTCCCACAATTCCACCAGAGACACTTTCTCACCAGCAGCCAGCACTGCCTGCATTGAACTCTATCTTGGAAAACTACTGAAGTCTGGCATGTCCCAGGTGGGTGGTAACTGGCCTTGATGTGCTCTGACACTTTTGCTTAGTAGTTCCAGGCTCAGCACTGGCACCAAACCAGATTTTACATTAACCTGGTGACCACAACTCTTCACACTCTAGTGACTCCCTGAAAACCTGACTCACCCAACTTGCATACTGTACAAGGCTCTATCAGTGGCTAAACCTTGGCGTATTCTGGCTTTCCAGGCACAGTACTTGTGGCAGTTGTCTGCGGTTTCGAATTTTGGCTTCTCCCAGGTATATTACAGGCAGCAAAGAACTGTGGATTGTTTTGTAGCTCCTACAAGGTAGCAACTGGCAGGTCACAGAGAGTGGGTGACTTGGATCTGTACCAGAGCCCCTCCCATGAAGCCCCAGAACCAACATACTTCTTGGAGGCTGGCTTCAGACCACAGCAGAGTACCACCCAATTAGCCCCACAAGTGGCATACGTGAAGGAGGGTCTCAACAGGCACCAGAGCCCACTGGGGTGAATCCCACTCAGTACAGTAAGCACCCCCACCCACAGCAGCCCATAAGCTGTGGATGTTGACAAACCCCACAGCAAATCAGCCTGAGGGTTAATACCAACCACTGATGTGCTAATAGGAAGCAAGTCACAATTGTAGAAGGAAGGCACATATAACCCACACTAGGGACACTCCTGGAGTACCCAGAGCAGGTGACCAGAAAGACTGTGCCATAGCTCCACATGGCACCTACATAAGGCCACCTAGCTAAGGTTGGGAGACATAGCAGATCTACCTAATACACAGAAACAAACAGAGAGAGGCAGCCAAAATGAGGAAACAAAGAAATGCATCCCAAATGAAAGAACAGGGGAAAACGCCAAAAAAATGGAGGCAAGCAACCTACCAGATACAGAGTTCAAAACAATGGCTATAAGAATGCGCAAGTAACTTAGTGAGAACTTCAACGAAGACATTGCAACCATTGAAAAGGACACAGGAACCATAAAAAGAAACAGTCAGAAGTGAAGAATACAATAACTGAAATGAAGAATGCACTAAAAGGAATCACCAGCAGGTTAGATGAAGCAGAGGATTGAATCCGTGATTTGAAACACAAGGTAGCCAAAATCACTCAATCAGAACAGTAAAAGGAAAACAAGAATAAATAAATAAATAAATAAATAAATAAATAAATAAATAAATAAATAAATAAAATGAGGATAGTTTAAGAGACCTCTGGGACTACGTCAAGCATAACAACATTCGCAGCATTGGGGTACAAGAAGGAGAAGACAGAAAGCAAGGTGTTGAGAACCTATTTGAAGCAATAATGACTGATAACTTTCTTAGGACAGATAAAGAGTTTCCCAGATAAGAAAAAGCTAAAGGAGTTCATTACCACTAAACCAGTATTACAAAAAATCTTAGAGGGACTTCTTTAAGATAGAAAACTAATCAAAATTATGAATAATAAAATGGCAACAATTACATATATGTCAATAATTATTTTCAAAGTAAATGGATTAAATGCTCCAATCAAAACACATAGGAGGGCTGAATGGATAAGAAAATAAAACCCTTACATATGCTGCCTATAAGAGGCTTAGCTCAGATTGAAAGACACACATAGACAGAGAGTTATGGGATTTAAAAAGATATTCCATGAAAATGGAAACAAACAAACAAACAAACAAAAAACATAAAAATCTGGGGTAGCAATACTTATACCAGACAAATAAACTTTAAATCAAAGGTTATAAGAAGAAGCAATGAAGAACCCAGTAATCCCATTTCAGGGTATTTGCCCAGAGAAACCCAAAACACTGCTTTAAGGAGATGTGTGCATCCATATGTTCATTGCAGCATTGTTTACAGTGGCCAAGATGTGGAGGCAGCCTGGGTGTGCATCGATGGATGAATGCATAAAGAGGAGGTGATACATATATACAATGGAATATATACATAAAGAAAACCCATATAAGGGAATGGGTTCTTGCCATCTGTGGTGTCATGGATGGACCTGGAGGGTATTGTGCTGAGTGGAGACTCAGACAGAGAAAGACAAATGTAGTGTGATTTTGCTTATATGTGGAATCAATAACAAAATGAAACAAACAAACTCAAAACAAACAGAAACAAACTCATGGAAACAGAAAGCATTTTAATCACTGTTAGATGGGAAGCAGTTTGGGGATGGATGAAGAAGGGGAAGTCAAGAGGTACATATCGGTTTACCACAAAGTAGTCATGGGGATGTAAAGCACAGGGAATATAATCAATAATATGGTAATAATTATGTATAGTGCAGGTGGGCACTATGGAGAACCACTATACTGTATACCTGAGATTAATATAAAATATAATGAAATATATGTATTATATTAATTTAAAATACATAAATATTATATGTATTAATATAAAATATATTAAAATAATAAATATAAATTAATATAAAATATTGAATTTCAAATGTAATTTAAAAAATTTAAAAAGAGGAGGAGGCAGAGTGGAATAAGAGATTCAAATTTCCACATATAAAACAAATAAGTGATGGGGATGCAATATACAACATAGGGAATACAGTCAATAACATGATAGCATAGTACAGTGTCAGATGGTTGGTGGACTTATTATGGTGATCACTGCTTTAGGTATATAAATGTTGAATAACTATGGTATATATCTGAAAGTAATATAATACTGTATGTTAGCTATGTTATAATTAAAATCTTTAAAAAATAACAACGTCAAAATATTTAAAGTATTTAGAATAATTTAATGAAGAATGTGCAAAACCATTTTTTAAAAACCTAAAAAAATAGAGAATTTAAATATGATTCAAATAAAATTGAAAAACATATACTATTTATTATTTGGAAGAATCAATATAGTCAAGATGACTTTATTTTTTGACATCACTATCAAAAAGTATTTTTATATGTAAATAATGTACTTGATATTGTTTCCACTTTTTAGATTTCTGTTTTTGTATCTCTACTATTTTTTTCTCTACAGGCTTCCATTTTATTTTCTGTATTCCCCCAAATATATTCCTCATTTTGTTTCTCTTTTTTCAATCCTATTTCTCCATTAATCACTCTTAATATAAAAATCATAGAATATTAGCATTATCGGAATTATTTTATAGCATATTAATTGAGTCTAGCAAAATAGTACATGTTTTTAAAAAGTATATGCATGACCTTTTATAATTATTTTTAATTTTTTCTTCAGAAAAGAATCACTCAACTAACAAATTGCATTATTTGGTCTTTTTCCAATTTCTGTATGTACTAGCTCTTAATAGTACTACATAAAGAGATAGATTTTAACTGTTTTTTAATTAATTATATATTTGATGAGATTTAAAAAGCCTATCTAATATTTTTAAAATTTATACATTCTTTTATTTTCTATATCCTTTGGACACTAACATAACCCTGTTGAAAAACTAAGACAAACAGTTCCTACATCTACTCGTTAAATATGCCATTATATCCTCATGGCAAGTAACAAATCAAGCACATTATTCAGTTTAATAAAATACACTGATTTTCAGATAACATTGCATTGAGCCAATATTAAACAATATTTTCTACTTTTCAGTCAGTGTATGAAATATAAAAAATTTTCATCAGTTTTCTGCAGGAGAAAAATGTCATGAAAGTCAATGTTCTTGCTTGTGGGAAAGAAAGGCCAAAAATCCAGCACATGCCAAAATTTTATTGGTTTTATTTAAACAAATTTACAAGGAAAGTTAGTTCTTGTAAGGGAAAATCATCCTAGTTGGTCTCTTATACTAGGTCTTTAAAAGAATAAATTAATAGAAAGAGTATATTGCCTCTGCATATTTCTCTAAATGTCATTACTCTGGCAGTTAACTTCAGAGATTATGCAAGGAGTGAGTTTCCTAAATTACAACCAGTTGTTGGAAGAGTTTCATTATGTGATGTTAACAAAACAGTTTAATGTATCTCTCTTCATTGCTAGCATATCTTTTCTAATACTGCATATGTTAGAAACATCTGCGAATCCCTTGCAGATTTTTAGGGGATCCATATTTATTTTCTTATCGCTGATCAGAATGAATATGTCAGCAATGTGCTAGAGACTTATACAATGTACAAGCACATGTGTGGTGTCATAATGTTGAAAAGTTAAAAAGAGAGTTAGAGAAACAGACAACTTATCAGATTTTTGAAGCCTCTAAGTCACAACCTATAGCAATCAAAAGGACAACAAAATCAGAGTGAAAAAAAAGACAATTTTTTGGATTTGAGTTTAAAGCGGTAATATGTTTTTTAAAATAAGTAAAGACTATAATTTTCATAAGTGTTTCTGCCTTAGTTTGTTAGAAACATATTTGAGTGTGTGTGTATTAAGTGTGTATATGTATAAATGTTTCCATATATAAATAAGCATATACAAGGTCTGACAATTAAGTTAAAGAACTTACTTATTGCAATGACGTCACTAAACTTTGTTTTTAAATATATCAGAGGGATTATCCATTATGAATTTGTACCAATGGACAAACAGTTAACAAGTTTACTATTTAGAAGTGCTGAAAAGGCTATGCGAAAAAGTTACACGACCTGAACTTTTTGCCAACAATTCATGGCTCTTGCATCACGACAATGCACCAGCTCACATGGCACTGTCTGTGAGGGAGTTTTTAACCAGTAAACAAATAAGTGTGTTGGAACACCTCCCTACTCACCTTATCTGGCCCCCAATGACTTCTCTCTTTACCTGAAGATAAAGGAAATATTGAAAATAAGACATTTTGATGATATTCAGAATATCAAGGGTAATATGACCACTGCTCTGATGGCCATTCCAGAAAAAGCATTCCAAAATTGCTTTGAAGGGTGGACTAGGTGCTAGAATTGGTGCACAGCTTCCCAAAGGAGGTACTTCAAAGGTGACCATAGTGATATTCAGCAATGAGGTTTGTAGCACTTTCTCTAGGATGAGTTCGAAAACTTAATCGTTTTACCTGGTATGTGTTTTCTTTCTATTCGTATTCCTTTATCATGTAAAGTAAGATGTATTGATATTATATTATAGTCTTTAAATATTCTTAATTGTACATCATAGTATTTAATCTATGAAGCATCAAGGAGAAAGGACTTAATTGTCTCTTTTGAGGAAGGATTAGTGCATTTTCAGTTGTACACAGCATAGTTGTATCATGTTAGCTTGAATTATGACCTTGCTACTATCTTCATTTGGATACTAATTATGGTTTGGGAGATACATATGGGTGTCAAGTAGACAAGACGTAGACTTATGCTTGTTATTTCTTTTTATTAAAGTTTATTGGGGTGACAATTGTTAGTAAAGTTACACAGATTTTGGGTGTACAATTCTGTATTACATCATCTATAAATCCCATTGTGTGTTCACCACCCAGAGTCAGTTCTTCTTCCATCACCATGCTTGTTAATTTTATGTGTCAACTTGACTGAGACATGGAGTACCCAGATATGTGGTTAAACATTATTTCTGCGTATATCTGTTAGGGTGTTTCCAGAAGAGATTAGCATTTGAATCGGTCGACTGAGTGAAGGTGATTGCCCTTCCAATGTGTGGGTATTATCTAATCCACTGAGGGACTGAATGAAACAAAAAGACAGAGGAAGGTCACATTTGCTCTGTGTCCCACTATTGAGTCGGAACACCAATATGGTTCTCAGGCCTTCAGATTCAGACTGGAATCAACATCAATAGCTCTCCTGCCCTCAGGCCTTCAAACTACACTACTGGCATCCTGGGTTTCTAACCTGCAGAAAGCAGATTATTGGATTTCTCAGCCTCAATTATCATTTAATCCATTACCTTATAATAAATATTTGTATATGTATGTATGTATGCATGTATGTATGTATGTATGCATATTTTGTTACTCTGTATAAGCCTTACTAATACAGCTCTTAGAACCAATACCTCTAGAGCAAGGGAAAGAAGCAGGATTGAGTAAGTAAAGGAATCAGTATTGGGCAAACGGAGACATTGGGCTGCAGTGTGATCCTAAAATATCTTAGCATATTCTATGGAGTATAAAAAAACAAAAACCAAAAAACTGAGATTGCCTTCAGAGTTCACACAATTTAAGGTAGGAGGCTGGACCTTTATATGCCTGCACTGATGAGTCTTGAATATAAGCTTTCCAGAAAAGGAAGTCCAACCTGTCCAAAGATAGCTGCCTTTTCAGCCAAGGGCAAGTTCCCAGGAGGACTGGCTATCAGACGATAAACTTCAGAGAGCTAAGGGAATAAATCTTTTAGTCTTGAAATGGGATTTGGCTGGTAAAGCAGAGCACCTATAATAGCTACCTAAATTCAAAGTTTAAACTACCACCTGGCTACTTTGTGTTTCTCAGGCCAGTGGAACAGAAGACAAGGAAATACATTAGTCTACTGGCTAAAAAAGTCAACTGTGATTATGGGGAGCAGGGAGTGCTAGTACACGATGGCTGCATGTGTGAACTTGAGTTATTTGATGTGCCATTTTTGTTGCATTCATGCCTAGTGAAGACAGTGAATGGGCAATTGCAGGAAACATGGAGTAATAGGGAAAGACAAGTAAGGACTCAGAACACACAGGCTGGAAGGCTTATATAACATAACCACGCAAACCAATTTTTCTAGCTGTCACCCTTGCTGACAGCGATGAGAAACTAGAAGAGATGGTAGGGAAGGAAGATGACTATCAATGACAGTTGCAGCAGCTGGATCTACAGCATGCCTCTCTAATTCTTGTGTTATCAAGTCTTTTGTAGAGATCACACCCCTTAAAGTCATTGCCACAGGAATGTTTACATATAAGACATCAGCAGCTCAGCACAGAACAAGTGGTGGACTGTTTCAGGCGCCTTTGATATCTACAATTGTATTCTTTCAATCCTACCTCTGATTTCAGGCATGTTGAGATAGATTATTTCCTTGGAGGCTTGAATTCAAACTTTGGCTTGACAGTATCTTGTCTCTTGTGTGTGCACTTCGTCTTTGCCTCTGGCCCTCGGGTTCTACAAACACTACAGATTGTGGCAGAACTTAAACACACAATTTGCAGAGATTCTACAGTGGGAGATGATAGGTAATGAATAAATGTTTCTACCTTCCATTATTTTGTTAGACAATTGTTACAGGCATTCTTCATATATTCAGGAGATTCCAGAGGAATTGAACCTTGCTACCCACAGAACTATTTGAATAATACCTTTGACATTAAAGTCTATATTAGAGTCTGATGGCCAAAATGTCTGTGAGTTTGTTAATGCTAATGACAATATGACAGCTGTGTTCTCATGAGTTCAGAGACTAAATCTAATTACATTGTGTTGACTCATTGGAGAATTATGAGATCTCAGCTGCTTCAAAGTAAAAACTTTTTTCTCCATTTCGAATGTGAGAATTTCATTTGTTCAATTACTTCCTTGGTCTTTTCTTCAAATTCTGCCCTTTGGTCTTAAGTCTGTCATTGAAGGGAGACAGCTCTTTGAACACTGACTTCTTTTGAAGGCAAAATACTTCTAGTCTTCACTACATGTACTGAAATCTCATCACTTCTGTACTCCCTATATAACTGCATTGCAAAGAACACTCATTGAGTTCAAAGAAAGCAATATCACATGGACGAAGAAAAGCAGAATGCACCAGGGAATGAGAATCAAGCAGATATACACACTACTCCCGTTTTTCTATTCTTTTTCTCCTGCATTTTCAATGGAAGCTATTTCATCCAGTGAATAGCACACATTAAATAGCCTAAAAATAAATTAAGGAAATTATTTTGGAAATGTTAAATATATTTATAAAATCAAGATGTTACGCCATTTAGGATCAGTTCATTTAATTAGAAATTTAAAAAGCACATATTCATTTATTGACACCTTTAGATATCTTTAGTGAAACATATTGCTTAACAGAAATAAGAAGAAAATATTGCTGATAAAACTTGAAAGGCAGGTTTAGGTAAAAAACAAACAAACAAAAACAAACAAACAAACAAACAAAAAAACCTGTGGTTATTTTTATAGTAAGTGTTTTCCAACTCTGATTATTTTAACCTCTAAAATTAGTGTTTAATTTTATCCCATTATGTATATAAATTCAGGATACTTGAACAATTTAGATAATCTCTTTTAAAATAGTCTTTTTCTGTCTAAATCCTGAGTCTTTCAGAATGTCTCCTCCTTCCCTCTTAGAAAATACAGATACAGTGGAAAGGTGGCCTCTGCAAGAGAAGGAAAGAGGCCTCCAGAAGAAACCAAACCTGCCAACACCTTGATTTTAACTTCTAGTATCTAGAACTGGATCACAGGGGCTGAAGGTGGGAGAAACTGAATTGTTGTTCAATGGGTATAAAGTTTCATTTACGTTAGGTGAATTTTATAGAGACTTTCTGTTGCATTTAGAATATTTGAATTATATTAGGTAGGAATATCTTTGGCTGTTTAGAAGCAAGTATAGACAGACAAGGCAGACAAAGGGGACAATATGGCAGATATAAATTAGAATGTCTTTCAAGTTTCTGGCTGGGTGTGGCTCTTTGATTCTAATTATGAGACATCTAATTAAAGCTAAGCCTCTCACATTGCCTATTATAGGAGTTAAACATTAAATGGAGATATACAGAGCCTCAGAACTGTTGGGTCCTGTCCTTACTGATGCTTTCTAAAGTCACTGATTGAATAAATTTGTCTGTCACCACTATTAAAATGTAAGTTTATGAAGGCAGGATGTTATTTCCTGTTTTTAAGCTACTATGTCTTCCACACTTAAAATAGTACCTGAAACATAATAGGCTTTTAAGAAATTTGTGTTGAATGAATGAACACACTAGGTAGATACAGCTGCTGCTAGTAAAGGGGGTTTCTGGGAGGCATTTTACAGTTTCCTCTCTAAGCTTCATGATTCAAAACAAATTGTTCCCAAGCCATTTGGGTTCCCAAAGTATATTTCAGATGAAAATTAAATGCCTAAAACATTTGTCAAAGGGATATAAGACACTTTCCTGCAAGTATTTTTCCACACAATGATATCTCTTCATAGGTTCAACCCAATTATATGGTCTTATGAATTTAATAATATCTACCAAAGCAATCGTAAGTATTCAGTATCCTAAGACAGAAAAGCAAAAACACAACACTTAAATTACACTTGCATAGACAATCACACTCACAAGAATAACGTATTTATTTAAAATTAATTCACAAAAAATATTTTTGTTTAAAGCAAAGGAGAATTTACTACATGGTTATATCAATGTTAAAATGTGCTTATAAAGTCATATATTAGATAAATATAATACAAACAATGAAATTCTATAGCATGAACACTCTCCGCCTTGTAGCAATATACTATTTAAGGTCTGTGGAAACTAAGTGTTTTAGTGCACATAGTGCTGTTGATCATTATAGGTTTCTGACATCTTAAAAACAGGTTATGTTTACATCATGGAGACATGGAGATAAACAAACACCTAAAGTCTCCTCTGAAATGCAAGCTTTTATTTTATAGGTGTTTATTATGAACAGCAAGCTTTTTACAAATGATTAGACTCAGGCTGAAATGGTATTGAATAACTTCTGCTTGAGGATACAGGGCTGTTAAAATTGTTGATAGCTTTTTTTCACTAAAAGTACAACGGCATTTAAGTATGCATTGTCCTTTTTATGTCGATAAATTCTGTTGCTAACTGTGTACATATAAGAACAAGGAACACTTGAAAAATGTCACACCTTACTCCAAACTTTGCACTCCTTAATGCTTACACAGGATTGCCAAATTTGATCTCATTACCACATCTGGGGTTGCCCTTTGTCTCCATCCTCAGTCCAATTGCAACCTATTTTGTTTCCCAAACTGTTAAGTCCTACTCATTTCAAAAGTTATTAACTGAAAACTTATCATGCCCAGGACAGAATGCCAGGCACTGAACATTAAAAAATGATCAACTCATGGCCCCTGTTCTTAGGTTTCCACCTAGTCATTTGCATATACACATATATTCACAATTATTTTCTTTGCAAAAACATGAATGGAAAGATGAAAGTATGGATAAAGTGTTATAACAATGTGAATAATGTTGGTCTCTGGAAGAGTGAAACTGATTTTTAAGGTAAACAATTTATAATTGGTTACGAATTAATGCATTACTCTTTTTACCCACATGTAATGTAGAGACTTAAATGTTTAAGTTCTTTACACAAGGAGC
Organism: Rhinolophus sinicus; assembly: GCF_057876585.1. Lineage (NCBI taxonomy): Eukaryota > Metazoa > Chordata > Mammalia > Chiroptera > Rhinolophidae > Rhinolophus > Rhinolophus sinicus. The sequence continues at coordinate 120,005,097 of NC_142514.1, read as the reverse complement.
AAATTTAATTTAAGGAATTTCACATGGAAATTAATTTAACGAATTTCATGGAAAGATGATAATGTTATTTTTAATATAGGATAAAGAGAGAAGTTTTCATGTCTATTATATTGCACCATGTAGACCACTTGCTATGGGTTTGGAGTAAATGATTACTAACATAAAGGTGTTAATTTAACTTAATAGTGATAGAAATTTCACTCCAGGAATAAAAAAAACAAACACATATATTAAATATAATAAGCTAGAGGGGACATGGCCCTATATTGAAATATCATGTTATTACATAGGAATAAAATATCAACCTAAAGGGGACAAAATGTTTAACTTGTACAGCAATATGATTTAAATATTTAGGAATGCAAAAGATTCCTTTAAATACTAGGTTACTAAAGTTTATAGATGGGCTCAGTAAAGAGTGTGGTTGTTTTCTGGAAATACCTTAACAGTCTTCCTGAAATGCATAATAACATATACATGACTAGAATGTTGCTGCTGATTATCACGATAGCTGTAGGGCTATAATCTATGAAGATTGACATCTCTAACCTATAGGTACCCTAATAACATTGCAGATGATCTTTTAGGCATACAGAGACTCTTTTTAATATTTTCACTTTAGGAAAGTGTCAGTGAGATCAAACACATGGAAATCGTAGATAAACATGAAATAGCTATAGAAAGTTTCTATGTCTGTCTTTAGTTAGGTTCTTCAGTAGATACTTTGACCACAGTTAAAGCAAGAGGAGCCTCAGAACTTGGACATAGCTATCTCATTTAATTCTTACCATAATCCTTTGAAATCAGTATATTCCTCTTGTGTTTCACATGAGGAACTGAGGCTGAGGAAATTCAAGTTTCCAAGATCCCAGAAGTAGCAAGCAGCAGAATCCAAATTTAAAGACAAAAGTGTCGCAGCATCTGTGGTGTACAGGAAAATGAAAACAATACAAAACCAAAAGTATGTCCTTGACTAAAGAAATCATAGGAAAACATCAAGATATTTACAAATTATAGATGTGTGGAATTAGAAATCCATTCAAATTATAATTTCATATATTACTCGATACATAATTTCGACCATATCATTTAACCTCTGAACCACAACCTACTTATTTGAAAAAATATTCACAATAAAACTGTTTTGAGGTAAGGTCAAATTAATTTAATATACACTAACCATCTCTTAAATCCCAGTGACTAAGAAAACTTACAAATGACTCTTGCACAACCCGGGCTTGAATCGCGCAGGTCCATGTATAGGTGATTTTTTTCTCCCTGGAAATACAGTCAATCACCCCATGGTTTTCCTTTCTGCGGGGTAAATTCAATCCATCCGGGGAACAAAAACAGTATTTGTGCATTCCCAACCACAGTTTCCCAGGCGCAGATTCCCAATCACTCATTATTGGTTGAATCCACATATGCGAACGGCTGCCTGTAGAGTCCAAGTTATAGCGGATTTTCCACTGTGCTGAGGTAGTGGAGATTGGCGCCCTTAACCCCTGAGTTGTTCAAGAGTCAGGTGGTTCCTTTACTTCCCTCACTTTTGGGGAACCTATCATCTCATAAAGAAAATATAACTTGTACTCATGTAACTAATATTCAGAAGAGTATATGCATAGTGCTGTAAGAAAAGTTTTAAAATGTTTTGAAACCTGGGTCTTTCTAAGGATGATCTGTTTTCTACAACTATAAAGCATTCTTTTTGTGCAGTTATATGTTTATTACTTAGTCTGTGTTTTAACATTCACAGTTCATTCTATGCCTGCCTTATATGCAGTGAATAATTTCCAAATTTCCACTCTATGGAATTTAGGTTTAGTCCAAGGTCTTGGATTTCCCAACCAGTGAGGTATGTAATTATATATACATCTCTTTGCCTTAATATTTTCATGTGCAAGACTTCATTGAGTTTTCTGCCAAACCACATAACTAGAAATTTTGAGGAAATAAATAAATAAATGTAAAATCATTTAGAAAATTAAATAGTCCGATGAAATTGTATTCATACCTTATATTTGATGTTAGTAAAGTAATTATTTACTGAACTTTGAGCATTGTGTATATTTTTAATTGGTAGGTTGCCAAGACAGTTGACTCCAAACAAAATAATATAGTCTTACAGTGTGCTCATGGAATTGAAGAAAAATATTACATCCAATAGCAAAGTACTTTTCCTATATTTGTATAAAATGTCAAAACCTCAAATATTCAAATAACTTTGACCACAGCTCACCCACCTTACACCCATTCTTCCCTCACTCCTCACTTTGTTTATGGCTTCAGTTTTCTTGGTGTTGTCTCCATTCAGAGCTTTCAGTTGCTTAATTTACCTGGTGATATTGTTTTTATGCTGCATCAAACTCTGCACCTTCCACACAACTTGTTCCAACACAAATATCCATGAAAATTGGATCAACAATATTAGATCCATACATCCTCATGAAAAAAACCTATGAGACAAAGAAAAAAAAATGATGTAGATATTTCTCATTCTATAAGGAGTTGATTTTCAAATCAAAATACACATTATTAGAAAACATAATGATATATTGAAACAAAGTGTTTTAATGACTATTTACAAAATGGATTATTTCATGAATGATAATGTTGCCACACCCTTATACAGCTGTTTCTCATCACGGGCTCCCATTAATTTTAATTTAAGGGTAGACAAATCAAACAGTCAGAGGTTGATTTCTCTAATTATTGTTATTTGTTGCTCTTACTATTTCAATTCTTACTGTGATTAAACATTTATTAAGAATATGTCATATGTTGGGTACCTACTCCAAATAATCAGATGTTTTGATATATGCTAGTGACAGATTTTGATTCCCTTCTATGTTTGATGTTATTTCTCTTTTTTCTATTTAATTTCCTTAGAAATAAATAGAAATATTTCTATTTTTTTCCTTAGAAAAAAAATAGGAATAGCTGGTGTCTGGACACATGGCCGATGGAAACTGTGAGGTAATAAATGTAAAACCCTGTTTTTGGCACTTAGTTTTCTGGTTGTTCTCCAAATCAGTGACATGTGATGAAAAGAGCTTTGGATTAGAAACTAGAAGATAGAATTTCTAGGAAATCATTTACCATTATTTTCATAGATTTTTTTTGAGTTATACAAATAATTTAACTTGTGTTTTATTATTATTATTATTATTATTATTATTTTATTTCATTATTATTATTATCTTTTTAATTGGGGAATGTTGGGGAACAGTGTGTTTCTCCAGGGCCCATCAGCTCCAAGTAAATTCGTTGTCCAGTCTAGTTGTTGAGGGTACAGCTCAGCTCCAAGTCCAGTCGCTGTTCTCAATCTTTAGTTGCAGCGGGCACAGCCCACCATCCCATGTGGAAATTGAACCTGCAACCTTGTTGTTAAGAGATCGCACTCTAACAAACTGAACCATCTAGCTGACCCTTTTTTCAATTTTTTAATTTATTAATTGGGGGAGCTAACCTCAATGATCCCTAATGTTAATTCTAGTTATATCATTTTATTTTATTATTTATAAAACCTTCCATTGTATGACGCAAGTATTAGACTTGTAGAGAAAAACAGTCAAAGTGAAATACAATTTACACAACAATTTACCTATTTCTTAATGGTGATAAAATTAGGTTATATTTTAGTACTTTCTGACTGTTATGCAGTTAGTGTTACAGCTATACTATAGTTTTGGGGGGATTATTACATTCTAAGACTGATATTTATTTCTATTATATAAGTACAAATTTAAGTATAAGTTTTATATTAACAGTGTACTGGAGCAGGGTAGTCACCAACAGGAGACAGGCAAATGGTTTCTCATTCTGAAATCTAACTGAAATAATAAAACACTACCCTGCTGTTCCCATATTGCAAAAAAAAAAAATGTGAAACACAGCATGACACAATAGACAGACTACAGATTGTCTTCAAAACCCAGTTAAGATACTTGGATGCTGTGTACCATTCAGGAGGGTTACATCTGAACTCTATCATGATCATAACATTGATTTATCATGATGGCTTAAGTATTGGAAGTAATGTACTGGCAAAATATTTGAGATAGAATGTGGTTCCATAAAAGAAAACCATAGAATCAACTCAGAGTGTGGAAAATCTCTTAAATTTAAGAAGTAATGGTCAAGGTGACAACAGAATATTAATCAATTGAAGCAAAAATTGGAGATAAAACTTGCTTGAAAAGGATTATATCACAGGCCTTCAGTCAGGTTGAAGCAAACTTAATGAGTAAATTGGAAAGTCATGCTACCTGGGATCATTTTTTCCTTTAAAAATATTACTTAAACATACTATAAATAAATAACCTCAAATCCCTTTATTTTGTTCAGTAAGAATTCTTATATTTTACAAAGGATGTGATTACTGAAAGGATATCACATAGTATACTAAATAAACTTAAGAGTGTTTTTTATATCAGTCACTCGTTTTCTAACACCTCAGACTCGCTATACTTGATACTTCCTGATTTTTCATTTTTATTTTTTTCAAATATAGCATATCTCCATGCATTTCATGAAACAATCAGCCCTCTCCCAGTTCTAGAGCATAAGACACTCATTGCCATGCTTGTTCTCCAATAGTCTTTTTATCTATTTACTATGGCACATTACTTTGTAATGTATCTGTGTCTTTATGTCTCTGGTCCCCCCATCATCCTCTTTTACTCTGAGTTCATTAAACTATATATGTATCATATATTTTTGTATGTCTTGGGAATCATTTATTTTTTTAAAATAATACACAGTAATACCTCAATAGGGACCCTTTAAATAGCATTGGGTTTAAGATAACAAATGTTGGCATTTATTATTTTACTAATCAGAAGTACAATATTTTACTACTGGTGATAAGGAAAACTTGAGTAGAATATAAAATAATATGCTGATATTAAAAAAAAAAATTAGAACCTCTGTAACCTAGTTTCCTTATTTAACAGGTGAGGACCTAAAACATCTTATATGATTTGAGAAAAGAATTCCTAGTGTATTAGTCTGCTAGGGTTGACTTAATAAAGTACTATAGACTGGGCAGCTTAAACACCAGATATTTATTTTGCCACAATTCTGTAGACTAGAAATCCGAAATCAAGGTGCTAACAAGGATGGTTTTTTTCTTAGGCTTCTCTTCTTGACTGATGAATGGCTGTCTTTTCCCTGTGTCTTCATATGGTCTTTTCTCTATTCATGTACATGTCCTAATCTCTTCTTATAAATCATATTGGATTCAGACCCACCCACACAACCTTAGTTTAACTTGCTTTTTCAAAGGCACTATATTCAAATACAGTTACATTGTGAGATACTGTGGGGTTAAGACTTGAACACATAGATTTTAGATGGACGCAATTTAGCCCATAACATATGGTTAGCAGATAGTTTCTAGTGGAATAAAATTCAATTTACTTGAATTATATAACAATTTTATACTTATTAAATTTTGACACCAAATTTTATAACTAGAATTCCAAAAAAAAAATCAAAATAGAATCACAGCAATGAACTATGGAAAATAAGTGTGACCTCTAATATCAAGTTGAGAGGATATATTGCAAAGGTATCAAAGCAGACAAGAAAATGATGTCATAAAAATAATAAGGGTAGTTGACCTTTTCAGATGTTAAAATATAACATAAATAAAGCATAATTAAAAGAGTTTTGCATGATCACAGAAATGAAAAAAAAAAAGAACGATGGAAGAGTAAATAATCCCAAAATAGAGACCTAATAATACATTGCTATTAAAAAAATAAAAACTAAAAAAAAAAAAAATATATATATATATATATATATATATATATATATATATATACACATAATTATATATATATTTAAAGGTAAATGTTGGGACAAATTGCATTTAGAAAAAATAAACATTAGATACCTTGTTTCACTGCCTGAATAAAATAAAATTAATTTCATTTGTATTGAGTAAATTATATAATCTACCCACAAAGAGAAATCACAAAGTTAAAAAAAAAATAACTTGTACAAAAAGCTTTCAAAGCACTGGACTTATGATATATACATATATATATATATATATATATATATATATATATATATATATATATATATATATATAAAAGACCTATAGAAGATCTCAATAGTTTTTATTGTTATTGTTGTTTTTATAATAATAACTCAGCAACAAAATTTGTATGTGTTTGTCAAGAACTATATATTACCAGTGGATTATGTAGACAAGCCTTTAATCCCTACACCTGAATAACTATTAAACATATAAAAGGAAGTGGCTGCCCACTTATTTTTATTATATATACCAAAGATTGGTTATAATGGTTATTACAATTATCTTAGTACTCACCTGGCAATTAATCTGTCTACTATTTTTCTAATCTCCATTAAAAGAACATGGTTTAAACATTCGCACAGCCTTATTGTATGTTGATAAATCTCAGAGTTTGAGTTAAGCTGGAGAATTCAGGGTTAACTATTTGGCTACAAAGTCAGATTTTCTTAAAAAAGAGTGCAGTTTCTATGGTTGGATAGGAAACGTAGACTATTGTTTTTTTGCTGGACAAGTACCAACCTCATGTCAATGCAGAACGGCCAGAATGTGCCTGGTATTACAACTGGCTGTTTGCCAATTTGAAAGGTTTCTGAAAAGAAAAGGGCTATTGTATTTTTTTTTTTTATTTTTTTTTTTTTTTTAAATCACAGCAAATTGTGTGGTTTGTGGAGCAGGCCCCATGGAGGGGAGGGGAGGGAACTTTGCTGACCATCCACACTAATTTTGTCTCCTTGACTTAGATACTTGTGAGATATCCTTTTTGTTTGTTTGTTTTTTTAACCTTTGATCTTCTCTCAGTGCTATAATTCTGTGTTTGTGGGGGAAAATAATTCTGACTAGAAGATTAGCTCCCACTTAGGAATAGCCAGCCACTATATAGTGACACAAAAGGCATTTTAGCAGCATTTACATATGCAATTAGGTAATGTAAGAGCAGACAGTGGTTTAGATCAGAGCCATGGATGTAGAAAAGGGAGTTATCATGAAGATAAAATGAAAAATATGAAGCATCAATCAACACAAATTCCTTTTCAGGGTAAAAAACAGTATATGATGATGCTTACAGAGCTCAGACTTTAATGTCAAACACAGGGAAGTTAACACCCCATCAGCCTGCCATTACTATCTCTGTGATCTTGAGCAACTTTATCTTGGTAACTTCTGCTTCTTCACTGGTAAATAATTAATCATATATCTGCAAATATCTTCTCCCATTTGGTTGGCTGCCTCTTTGTTTTATTGATGGTTTCCTTTGTTATGCAGAAACTTTTTAGTTTGATATAGTCCCATTCATTTATTTTTGCTTTTACATCCCTTGTCTTTGGAGTCTTTAATATGATCGATTCTGAACCCAAGGTCCATAGTTTAGTACCTATGCTTTCTTCTGTGCAATTTAATATTTCAAGTGTTATGTTTAGTTCTTTGAACCATTTTGAGTAAATTTTGATATACGGTAACAGATAGCAGTCTACTAACATTTTTTTGCATGTGGCTTTCCAATTTTCCCAGCATCATTTATTGAAGAGGTTTTCTTATCTCCTTTGTATGTTTTGGGCTTATTTGTCAAAAAATAACTGCCCTAAGGGGTTAATATCCAAAATATACAAATAACTCGTACAACTCTACAATAATAAAAACAAACAACCCAATTAAAACTTGGGTGGAGGACCTGAACTGACACTTCTCCTAAGAAGACAAACAGATAACCTACAGATATATGAAAAAATGCTCAATTTCACTAGCTATTAGGGAAATGCAAATCAAAACCACAATGAGATAGCACCTCACACCTCACTGTTAGAGTGGCCATCACCCACAAGTAATAACAAGTGTTGGACAGGGTGTAGAGAAAAAGGAACACTCATACACTGTTGTGTGAATGTAAATTGGTATAGCCACTATGGAAAACAATGTGGATGTTCTTCAAAAAGTTAAGAATAGAATTACCATATGACCCAGCTATTCCTTTTCTAGGTGTATACCCAACACATCTGAAAACACTTATCTGTAAAGATAAATGTGCTCCAATGTTCATTGCAGCTTGATTTACAGTGACCAAGACATGGAAACAAAGTGTCCTTTGATAGATGATGGGATAAAGAAGATGTGGTACACATATACGATAGAATATTACTCAGCCATAAGAAAAGATGAAACACTACCATTTGCAACAATGTGGATGGGTCTTGACATTGTCATGCTAAGTGAAATAAGTCAGACAGAAAAAGTCAAGAGCCATATGAATTTACTCTTATGTGACATATAAAACTCAAAGCAAGACAGGAACAAGACAAACAAAGAAACAAAAACTATTATACACAAACAAGTTTAGTGGATATCAGAGGGTAAGAGAGGAGAAGGGGTAGTAGAAGAAGGAAAAGGGCGTAAATACTATATGGTGATGGAAGGAGAACTAACTCTGGGTGGTGAACACACAATGAAATATATAGATGATGTATTATAGAAATGTACACTTGAAACCTAGATAATTTTACTAAGCAATATCACCCCAATAAATTTAATAAATAAAAAAATAAATTAATCTATGTCATCGTGTTTTGAAGGGGTTGATGATAAATTGCATGAGACATATAAATTGCTGCATCCAACGTATGGATATAGACACTAAAACACACATTAGTTGCTAATTTCACTCTTATTATAATAATTATTGTTACTATTAAAATCAAACTTATAGGGATGAATACTATTAGTCATTATTTAAAATTGTTATTGCACTTTTAAGATCTTTTTACCAGAGGATGTCTATACTCTCTGAAGAAGAACCTCCATGTAATAAAATATCTACTGTTATCTAAGGATTAATTAATCATAGTAATTCACCTGAATTACCAAAAAATGAACCCTAAAAAACACATTATTCTGGCAAGTTTTTTTGTTTGTTTGTTTACTTTCATAGGGAAACATTGCAAGAGAGCAGATGCCCTGTAGTGATTACAACATAAGTTCTCATTTCCCTACTAAAGCATTGAAGTGTCAGTTGAAATAATTACTTTTATAATAGTACAAATTAAAGTTTGCTTTTCTTAATACTTTTTTTATTTAAAAATATATTGGACAAAGATTTTTATACATAAGAATACTTGAGTAAAAATAACAAAGAATGTTTTGTAAAATTATGGAGGTATTGCACAGCAATTCACACAAACACACCTACCATACACACACTACACACACACACACACACACACACACTCTAGTACACACACACACACACACACTCTAGTACACACACACACACACACACACACACACACACACTCTAGTATACAAGCTGTGATTGTCAGCATTCCATTATGGATTCTTATTTGTTTGCATCCAAAGTTGAATAAAAAATAGCTAAGTGAGAGAGGTTAAATATTATTCTTTTACAGAAATCACTAGAAGCACATATCTGTAAAAATAATATTCCATAGCTACATGTTATTCTAATAAATCAGTCCTCTATATTGAAATATTGGAATTTCTTGATGCTGATATATTTGGATAATAAATGCTAATTATGTTGAGCACTATTAGGTACTGAAAATATAAAATGTCACGATTTACACATTTGACACATACTCATGTGTCTCCAACAAAACCTATGTTGCGACTTGTCCTGTTGTACCATGTCACCATTCCATTTACTTTACTTCTGCCTTTTTCTATGGTCTGGGTCCTTACCCTGTTTGGCAACTGAATTTCTGCCTGTTCTCAGCTGCCTGGAATCCTGATTTGTTATGCTTACTTTTTCCCAATGTAGAAAATGTTTAAATCAATAAAACTCCCTGATATCCAGCGTAATGTTGGAATAAAATCTTCTTCCATTTCGCAGTAAGTTACCTACCTGTATAAATTCTTAGCTTTACTCAGCTCCTTGATTCTACAGTCCTGTCTATCTTTGAGGTTATAGAGATCAACTCTGTTATCTGCTGCCAATATACCCTTATCTTCTCTTACTCTCTGTGGAACTGAATTTCCACACATTTCTGTTTTCCGATATTTCTGTCACCACATTCACCTGATACTACCATAGGATTGTGAATTTATTTTTTAATGTTCTAGATAACGTTATATGTCCAAGTTACTCTCATCATATAAAATCCTTTCCTGGCTCTGTATTGCTGTCTAACTACTATCTATATATCTCCTTTCTTCAGCATCCATACTTCCAACAAGGTAGAATAACTGCACTTTCTCATCTCTAGAGTAACCGTATGCCCTGGGTTGGCTAAGGTAATTCTGATTGTATCTGTTTACCTAATGAAGTGGTTGCTAGGTCTCATTGTTACTTTCAAAGTGTTCTGATTTAGATGGTAAAATTTATTCTCTCATTCAATGCATTCCATAAACAACCGTAGTTAGGGTTTTGCCCTCACTAGCATGTGGAACTTTGATCACTAAAGTTACCAAAGATTCATACTTGCCGGTGACAAACAACCTTCAATCTTTATCTTACCGGGCCCTCTTCATTTGGCACCCTTTACCATACCTTCATAAACCTCTCATCACCTAGAGTTCCTGATTTCACATTATCCTCCTTCCTCTATCTCTCTGTCCATTTCTTCTAGTTCCCCCTTGATCACACTACTTCTTCTGGTCTCTTAAATTTTAACATTGCTCAAGATTCTTTTTATCACACCACTGCTGTTGTGGATATTTTCCTAAGATGATTCCATGACATTCTCATTCCAATTGCCACCAACGTGCAAATGATTCCCAATTTAGTATCGCCAACATGCTTCCTGCTCCAGCTCTCCTCCACCAAATTTTATAGGACTATTTCACGTATCTGTCCAGTGGTAATATTGTGGTAGGCTATTAATACATTTTTACCATTATCTTCCTTTCTTCAGATTTAACCCATTAAAAGTAGACTTCTAACTAAAATGAAAGCATATCATTCCTGTTTAAAATGAGTCAGTATTTTTTAACTTATTTCTGAAATCTAATATATTATAATGGCAAATAAGGTTCTTCATCATAAAAATCCTGCCTATTTTTTCAGCCTTCTCTTATCTCCCCACATGTTTTACCTTAAATTTTATTTGCTAACACAGAGAACAGCTTATATTTCACCATACACTCTAGATTGTTTCTGATCTCCATGATTTTATTCTTGCTTTTCCTTATTCCTAGATAGCTGGTCAAATAACTAACACTTACTTATCCTTTAATACTAAGCCCAGACCTCACATACTCATGAGCCATCCTGAGCTCTTCAAGATCAATTAGATTCCTTTATAATTTATTCCCCATCCTATCCAACCCCCAAGGTCTAATCACTGCCGTGACCTAGCAGGAAACATATTGTATATGCATGTTCATTAGCAGGCTTACTATACTCTTTCTGTGTCCGTTTCTTCAATGGACAAATGAGAGTTCTTCCAGGGACACCACATCTTCTGTTTTCTTTTTTTTTTCTCAGCACGATAGTTGTTGTTTTTTTCATTGGGATTAAAGATCAGTCTTCTATTTTGTGCTAACATATGCAATAGTGGCTGCAGCTGCAGCAGAAACACCTATAACGATAAAATCTGTATTTCCATCTTGAGAATTGTAAAAAATTAAAGAATCTATAATATTGAATAAATTCTCCCAAATCAGATATTTTATCTGTTTCAGAAACCTCTGATTATATTTCAAGTTGTTTGGAGTATTGTTTCATTAAAAACTAGTAACAGTATGCTATTTTCAATCATAAAGATCTGACCCAACGATTGTATCAGGTATGAGCTTAGAATTTTATAAAGTGATAATGGATTTGCATTAATGTAAACCAATAAAAAGGTAACTTCTCTTGATTTAATGTAGCCCAGAATTTAAATTTTGGTCATATTCACAATGTGTTTTTTGGTGGAAAAGACTATTTTTTTCATACTGAGACTTTCTACAAAATACATTATTATGCTTAAAATGTTTTACATTGCAAGGGAAAATATTCAGAATTTTTTTTTTCTTAAATGCTACTTTAGGTGAGAAATTTGAAGTCTGGCTAAGTAGAATAAAATTATATTTTTCAAAGATTATCGCAAACATTTTTCCCTAAAGAGGAAAGTGCCCTCAATTTATCAGACATACTTCTTTTTTATTATTTTTTTTTCACTTCTTTTTTTAATTTCTTTTTCCACTTCTTTTTTTTTTTTATTAGTTTCAGGTGCACAAGACAAAGTAACACTTAGACATTTATCATTTATATTCCTCACACTGTGTGACTACCCCTCCCCCATCAACTATCCCTCTGACATCGCACAGAGCCATTACATTTCCACTGTCTCTATTCCTAATGCTGTACTCTGCTTCTTATAAGTATATATATATATATACATATACATATACATATGTACATATATATACATATAATTATAGTTGGCATTCATTATTGTTCAGCTTCAGCTTCAGGTGTACAGTGCAGTGATCAGGTATCTACATCATCCCTGAGGTGGTCTCCCAAATGGGACAAGTGTCCATCTGATACCCTACAACATCTTTACTACGTTATTGATTACATTCCCCAATTTAATTTTCAGAACCCCGTGGTCATCTTGTGGTTACTGACTGTTTTCTAATCCCCTCACCTTCCCCCTTATCCCCACCCCCCCTCCCATCTAGCATCCCTCAGTTTTTCCTCTATGTCTCCAAAACTGTTTATGATTAGTTCATTCACTGATTCTTTTCTTTAGATTCCACATATAAGTGAGATCATATGGTATTTGTCTTTCTCTGTCTGACTTATATCATTCAACATAATGTTCTCTAGGTCCATCCGTGTTGCTGCAAATGGTAAGATTTCTTTCTTCTTTATGGCTGTGTAATACTCCATTGTATAAATGTACCACAGTTTCTTAATCCAGTCATCTACTCATGAGCATTTCAGTTGTTTCCATGTCTTGGCTATTGTGTATAGTACTTCAATAAACATAGGAGTGCATAAAGATTTTTTAATTAGTGTATTGGATTTCTCCGGATAGATACCTAGGAGTGGAATTGCTGGATCATAAGGTAGTTCCATATTCAGATTTTTGAGATACCTCCATACTGTTTTCCATAGTGGCTGCACCAATCTGCAATCCCACCAACAGTGCACAAGCGTTCCCTTTTCTCCACATCCACGTCAGCACTTGTTGTTTGTTGATTTATTGATGATAGCCGTTTTGACTTGGGTGAGGTGGTATCTCATTGTGGTTTTTATTTGCATTTCTCTGATGGTTAGTGAGGTTCAGCATTTCTTCGTATGTCTGTTTGCCATCTGTATTTCCTTTTTAGAAAAATGTCTCTTCATGTCCTCTGCCCATTTTTTAATTGGGTTGTCTGTTTTTGTGGAGTTGAGTTGAGTGCGTCTTTTTATAAATTTGTGATATTAACCCCTTATCAGATATATCATTGGCCAATATCTTTTCCCATTCAGTAGGATCCCTTTTTGTTTTATTGATGGTTTCCTTTGCTGTGAAAAAACTTTTTAGTTTGATGTAATCCCTCATGTCTATTTTTTCTCTTACTTCCCTCATGCGAGGGGATATATCAATAAAAATCTTATTCCGGGTAATGTCTGTGAAGTTTCTTTCTATATTTTCTCTGAGGAATTTTATGGTTTCAGATCTTACATTTAAGTCTTTAAGCCATTTTGAATTTATTTTTGTATATGGTGTAAGGAGGTGGTCCAGCTTCATTTTTTTTGCCTGTGTCTGTCCAGGTTTCCCAGCACCATTTATTGAATAGACTGTCTTTATCACACCGTATGTTCTTGCTTCCATTATCGAAGATTAAATGGCCATATAGGCATGGATTTGTTTCTGGACTCTCTATTCTGTTCCATTGATCTATGTGTCTCTTTTTACACCAGTACCATGCTGTTTTGATTACTGTAGTCTTGTAGTATAATCTGATGTCAGGTATAGTTATACCTCCTACTTTGTTCTTATCTCTCAAGATTGCTGAAGCTATCTGGAGTCTTTTATGGTGCCATATAAATTTTAGGATTATATGTTCTATTTCTGTGAAAAACGTCGTTAGTAGTTTGATAGTAATTGCATTGAATATGTATATTGTCTTAGGCAGTATGGACATTTTAACTATATTAATTCTTCCTATCCATGAATATGGTACATGTTTCCATCTGTTTGTGTCTTCTTTCTTCAGTGTCTTATAATTTTCTGAGTACAGATCTTTTACTTCTTTGGTTAAATTTATTCCCAGGTATTTAATAGTCTTTGAAGCAATTGTAAATGGAATATTTTTTTTTTTAATTTCTCCTTCTGATGTTTTATTATTGGTATATACAAATGCAACTGATTTCTGAATATTAACTTTGTATCCTGCTACTTTACTAAATTCATCTATCAGTTCTAATAGTTTCTTGGTGGAGTCTTTAGGGTTCTCTCTATATAGTATCATGTCATCTGCATATAATGACAATTTTACTTCCTCCTTACCGATTTGGATGCCTTTTATTTCTTTTTCTTGTCTGATTGCTGTGGCTAGAAATTCCAGCACTATGTTGAATAGAAGTGAAGAAAGTGGGCAACCTTGCCTTGTTCCTGATCTTAAGGGGAATGGTTTTAGCTTTTCCCCATTGAGTATGATGTTAGCTGTGGGTTTATCATATATGGCCTTTATTATGTTGAGATATGATCCCTCTATTCCCACTTTTTTAAGGGTTTTTTTAATCATAAATGGCTGATGGATTTTATCAAATGCTTTTTCTGCATCTATTAATATGATCATGTGATTTTTGTTTTTCATTTTGTTAATGTGGTGTATCACATTAATTGATTTGTGGATGTTGAACCACCCTTGCACACCAGGGATGAATCCCACTTGATCATGATATATGATCTTTTTAATGTATTGCTGAATTCTGTTCACTAATATTTTGTTGAAGATTTTTACATCTATGTTCATTAGAGATATCAGCCTGTAGTTCTCTTTTTTTGTAGTGCCTGTCTAATTTTGGGAGCAGGGTGATAATGGCTTCGTAAAAAGTGTTTGGGAGCCTTCCCTGCTTCTGGATTTTTTGGAAGACCTTGAGGAGAATAGGTGGTAATTCTTTTTTGAACATTTTGTAAAATTCACCTGTAAAGCCATCTGGTCCAGCGCTTTTGTTTGTTGGGAGATTGTTGGTTACAGATTCAATTTCCCTGGAGGTAATCAGTCTATTCAGGTTTTCTGTTTCTTCTTGAGTTAGCCTTGGAAGGTTGTATGCCTCTAGAAAATTGTCCATTTCTTCCTGATTGTCAAATTTGTTGACATATAGTTGCTCATAGTAATTTCTTAAAATTGTTTGTATTTCGGTGGTGTCTGTTGTCACTTCTCCTCTTTCATTTCTGATTTTATTAATTTGGGTACTCTTTCTTTTTTTAATAAGTCTGGCTAAAGGTTTGTCGATTTTGTTTATCTTCTCTAAGAACCAACTCTTGGATTCGTTGATCTTTTGTATTGTTTTTCTGGTTTCTATTTCATGTATCTCCGATCTGATCTTTATTATCTCCTTCGTTGTACTCCCTTTGGGCTTATTTTGCTGTTCATTTTCCAGATCCCTTAAGTGTGAAGATAAACTGTTGATTAATGATTTTTCTTGTTTCTTTAGGTAGGCCTGCAATGCTATGAATTTCCCTCTTAGGACTGCTTTCACTGCCTCCCATAGATTTTGGGTCGTCGTGTTTTCATTGTCGTTTGTCTCGAGATATCTTTTGATTTCTTCCTTGATCTCCTCATTGACCCATTCATTATTTAGTAACATGTTATTCAGCCTCCATGAATTGGTATGTCTACCAGTTGTTGATTTTTTTTCTTATAGTTCATTTCTAATTTCATAGCACTGTGGTCAGAGAAGAAAATTGGTATTATTTAAATTTTCTTAAATTTATCAAGACTTGTTTTGTGGCCTAACATATTGTCTATCTTGGAAAATGATCCATGTGCGCTTGAGAAGAATGTGTGTTCTGCAGCTTTGGGGTGAAATGCTCTGAAAATATTGATTAAATCCAAGTGGTCCATTGTTTCCATATTGATTTTCTGTCTGGAAGACCTGTCCCTTGTTGTCAGAGGTGTGTTGAAGTCCCCTACTATGATAGTGTTACTGTTGATCTCTGTCTTTATGTCAGTCAATATCTGTTTTATATATTTAGGTGCTCCTATGTTGGGTGCATAGATGTTTACTAGGGTTATGTCCTCTTGTTGGATCGATCCCTTTATTATTATATAGTGTCCGTCTTTGTCTTTTAATATGTTCTTAATTTTAAAGTCTATTTTGTCAGATATAAGTATTGCAACTCCAGCTTTTTTCTCATTTCCATTTGCATGAAATATCTTACTCCAACCCTACACTCTCAGCCTGTGTGTGTTTTTTGATCTGAGGTGAGTCTCTTGTATACAGCATATATAAGGGTCTTGCTTTCCTATCCACTCAGCCACCCTATTTCTCTTGAATGGAGCATTTAATCCATTTACATTTAAAGTGATTATTGATAGGTACATAGTTATTGCCATTTTTAAATTTGTAGTTAGATTGTTTTCATCTTCTGTCTACTTACAGAAGTCCTTTTAGTATTTCTTGCAATTCTGGCTTGGTGGTAATAAATTCCTTTAGCTTATTCTTTTCTGGGAAGCTCTTTATCTCTCCATCAACTTTAAATGATAGCCTTTCAGGATAAAGCAATCTAGGTTGTAGGCCTTTGTTTTCCATCACTTTGAGTATCTCCTGCCACTCCCTCCTGGCCTTCAATGTTTCTGCAGAAAAGTCATTTGATAGTCTTATGGGAATTCCCTTGTATGTAACCCTCTGTCTTTCTCTTGCTGCTTTTAGGATTCTCTCTTTGTCTTTAACCTTTGCCATTTTAACTATAATGTGTCTTGGTGTGGGCCTGTTTGGGTTTATCCTGGTTGGAACTCTCTGCATTTCCTGGGCTTGTATGTTGATTTCCTTCATCAGGTTAGGGAAGTTTTCGGACATTATTATTTCAAATATGTTCTCATTCCCTTGCTTCCTCTCTTCACCTTCTGGTATTCCTATGATATGCATGTTGCAGTGCTTGATGTTATCCCTGATGTCTCTAAAACCATCTTCATTGTTTTTTATTCTTTTTTCTTCCTCTTGTTCTGTTTGGGTGATCTCTGCTAACTTGTGTTCTAAGTCACTGATTCGATCCTCTGCTTCATCTCACCTGCTGTTAATTCCTTCAAGTGAGTTCTTTATTTCAGTCATTGTGTTCTTTAGTTCTAACTAGTTGTTCATTATGATTTCTATATCCTTCTTTGTGTCATCTCTAAGCTCCTTAAACATTCTTATCATCAGTGTTTTGAACTCTGTCTCTGATAGGTCGGTTACCTCTGTTTCATTTGGTTCCATTTCTGGAGGTTTCTTCTGTTCTTTTATTTTGGACATGTTTCTTTGTTTTCCCATTCTGGCTGACTCTCTGTTTTTGCTTCGATGTATTAGGTAGATCCCCTAGAGTTCTTAGTTCTTGCTGGGTTATCTTACGTAGTATGTGTCCTTTATATTTGACTTGCACTACTTCGTTCTTCTCCTCTGCGTGTGCTCCAAAGGTGACTCTTGTGTTGTGTATATTGTCCTGTTAAATTAGATCTTTAATTGCTTTTCACTTGTGAGTAGGTGGGGTTAACTCCTAGGCTGACTAGTTGTGAGACTTGGCTCTGCCCACTGCAGGGTGTTCTGCTGCATGAGGGTTGACCACTTAAATGTGGTTTGGCCTATATGGGTTCTTGTGCCTGTAAAGAATCCCCTCTGGGTGTGTCACTTGTAGGTCAAACCCGGTAGTACTCTGGTTTGGTCTGGAGTTGGCCTCCGGGTGTGTTGAATCTTGTGCCTCTTAAGCTGGGCCCTGGTAGGGCAATTTCAGAACAAAGCACATCACCAAGCACAACAACAACAACAACAAAGAAAAAATCAAATACATTCACATGTAAAAACAACCTACAACCCACACTCAACACAGGCACAGATATCAAAGATATAAAGACAAAACAAAACAAAAAAAGCAGCGCCAGTCTTGGCTTAAGCCCACAAGTAATCTCCAGGTTGTCCTCTGCTGTACCAAAGAGTCCTCTGCGTATTGTGCAGGCAGAGCTGAGCACCTGGTGCCCAGAGTGACATTGGGACTACAGATTTAGATGCGTGTGGCTGAGGGGTCTGGATGGTAGTTTCTATAAGTCAGTGTACTTTCTGCTCTTGCCTGCACATATGCGCACTGAGATTATCATCACCAGCCCTGTGTCCAGTTCTCCTGTGTCTTAGGGCACTTCTTCCTTGTGTCTGTGTGTGTGTGGCGGGTAGGAGATTTCTGAGCTGCTGAAAGCCCAGAGCTGTGTCTGCCGCCTACTGCTGATCCCTGGGAGTGCCTCTGCAATTGTAATTGCCCTGCCCTAGGCAGGCCAGTAAGGGTGGGGGCTGGAGGTGGAGGAGTCTCTTCTCTCCTAGCCCAGCAAAAATCACACTCTTTCCAGCCTCTTCCTTGGGTCAGAGCTGCACACCAGTCTTCCCAGAGGCTGAGAACTAAGGCTCCTCTGTAATCTGACACTACTCCTCAGTTCAGGGGCCAGTTTAAGTCTCTGGAAGGGTGCGGGTAGGATAGGAAGAGCTGGGGAGGAGCCCAGGTATGGAGCTTGTGTCCTTTGTCCGGCCTACGGCCCACCTGGGGGTCTCAGCTGAGGTTATTGCCTCAAATGCTGGATATGCTGCCCCTTCAGCGGCAGAGATCAGCTGTGGGACGCAGGGAAAGAGCCCACCTCCTGCCTTTTGTGTTCTCTGTTCTATCCTGGGATCCCCGGCGTCTCTGCAGCTGCAGATACCGGCCGTGTTTCCACAGCTGCAGATGCGGACCGCGTTTCCACTCCGCTCCCTTCCCTCTTCCCCTGCTCGCCCAATTTGCCCAACTTCAAGTAATCCTTGCACGAGTCTCTTAGCTGTTCTGAGTGACGAGCAGAGAGTCCTTTGATGGGTTATAGATGTCCCATTTGTGGTAAGATCTGGAGGAGAACTCAAAAAGTGGGCCCGCTGCCGCCATTCCTATGATGTCACTCTCATATATACTTCTTATTGGTTGTAATTAGCCATTATCCTTCCAATGTTTGAGAGCAGTTTTCCTTATTGTTCCTCTAAAACTTGGATATTGTAAGAATAAAATCCACCACTGTCTTAGACATCATTAAATATCACTATTTATATACAGGTGCAAAATTACACTAACTCAATGTGTATCAAGTACTTCTGTGAGGGTGTTTGAATTCATACAGGAATATTATATATTCTCAATGGCAAATTTATCATTTTTCCTGTGAGAAATAAGTAAGTAGTGATTTGGTCTATGTTTCTATTTACTATTATGCTATATTAAAAAAATCTGTAGAATACTAATATTAAAGCATTGCTATATGCACACATTTTCTTACATTGTTTTGATTAATTATTAAGACTTTTGGTAAATTAATATCTCATTATTAAATATACTAAAAATGCATATTAACTGATTATTTTTGGGGAGATAGACTGAGGCAGGGAGGTGAAAATCCAACAGAAAATGATCTCTTAATAAAAACGGAGTAATACCTATGATGTTATTCGATTTGTATCACACCCTACTAGTTTTATTTAGCAGTGTGTACATGACTAAGTAACACTAGATAAGAAGCTGTGGGCATTTAGGTTCTTGACACAACTTACAGATGCTGTTTTAGATAAACAGCAACAAGCAAGGCTAACTGAGCAATTGAATACTACTATGACCTCTGAGACTGTTTTAACTGCGATGCCCACAACAGTTTCTTCTATAAAAGGACTGGAATGTAGAAAAGAAGATATATTATGAGTTGTTCATTCATAGACTTCATTCTACTCAGTTTAAGGAGCAGATGATTAAGGAATATATGACTTCAACCTTCAGGATTAGCTGTCATGTCCAATGAAACTGAATTTTTCACTTGTTCAGATAAAAAACCTTGGAGGCATTCCTGACTCTTCTCTCACAATAACTTATCTGCTTTCAAAATCCAATTTATAATCAAATTATTTCACATCACCTCCACTACTAGCAGTCAAGTGCAAGCCAGTAAAATCTCTTGCTTAGATTATTGAAATATCTTCTAAAGTGTCTGACATCTCTACCCTTGACCCTCCCTCTACTGTCTTTTTCTTACACAGCACTCAGAGTAATCCTTTTAAGACATAGTTCAGATCACTACACTTCTGTTCTCAAATGCTTTCCATTTTACTCTGAGTAATGCAGTGATATACAAATTCCTAATAACGGCCTGTTAAGGTCTCTATCCATTTTCTATTGTTCTGTAATATTCAGTAGTCTTAAAACTACACACATTTCTTACCTCACAGTTTCCATGGACCATGTGTCCAGACACCAGCTCATCCAGGTTGTTTGTTTCAGATCTCACCAAGTTAAAATTCTGGTGCTGACCAGGATTGTAGTCATATCAATTGTTTGACTAGGGAAAAAACTGCTTCCAAGCTCCCTCCGGTTGTTGGCAGAATTCACCTCTGGTTTGTTGGTGGTTTTAGGACTGAGATTGTCACGAAGGGCGTCATGCGGGGTCTCTGGTCCCGCTCCCCACATAAGAACACAGGATATGGTGAGGCCAAAAAGGAACAGCAACAGAGCCAGAGGCCAAAAAGGAACAGCAACAGAGTCATACCACTATATTTCCGCTGGTAGCTGGGTTGGAAATACAGGAAGCAAACATTCACCAGTACCTCAACAAGGGGTCTTACTGCACCACAGTTTTTCTGGCGGCTGGGCAAGGCACAGGAAGTAGTAGCCACACAATGCACACTCCGCCATCCACTTTTCTGCCTGCCAACCAACCAACTGACCAACACAGCAATGGGAGTTATATCAGTGGCTAATTGGCTAACTGGTTACAGCTGATGGCCAACCAATCACAGCTGATGGCCATCTACTACCCGAGCCAGCACCTTTCCATGTGAGGCCGAGAGCCTGGAAACTGCTCTCTGGGACTCTGTCTTCACAGAGGTCTTTGTTTTCTTTCCGGCTGTCAGAAGCAGGTCACTGCATTTCTAGAGGTCACCTGCTATTCTTTGTCATGTGCCCATCTCCACAGGCTGTCTCAGAACATGGCAGCTTATTTCTTCAAAGTCAACAATGGAGGAGAATCTCTAGTGTATTTGCGATGTCATAGAGATATAAAATCACACTGTAATCATGGTAGACACATCCCATCATCTTTGCAGTTCCTATAGTGAGTAGCAAGTGACAGGTCCTGCCCACACTCAATTAGCAGGAATTTACACAGGACATGAAGATGGCAGCCACCACAGTGTCGTCCACGATAAGGCCTATGTGACGTCCCCACTAATGGCTTCTCTGACTTCACCTTCTACCACTCTCCCTCTTGCCCACCATGCTCCGCATAGCCTGGCCTCCTTGCTATTCCTTAGCTCACAAAGCAAACTGCAGCTTCACGGCCTTCACGCTCACGCTTCTCTCTGGTGGAAAATCTCTTTCTGAGGAAAGAAATCCACAACAGGCACCGATACTGCCTTTACATCTGTCCTCAAATGTAAGCTTATCAGAAGGACATCCCTGAGCACCCTATAAAATGCAGCTTCCCCCATCCTCCTCACAGCAGCCCTGCAATATGTTTCTTCATAGAATATGTCACCACTTGACATTTTGTTTATTTTTAATTTGTTTGTCCCCTATCTTCTCCCACATCATCATGAAAGTACAAAATGCTTGTTTACCATTCAATTCTTAGCACCAGGAACAGAGCCTGCTGTGCATTTATCAAAGAAGATTTCAATAAATATGTGTACAATGGATTAATGGATTGTTCTTCTGCTTTCTAAGTAGGGGCTTCTGCTTTCTAACTCGGATCAAAATAAAGATGTCATTTTGGAGAGAGAATAGGGTTTCAAAAAATAGTCTGAAATATGGGGAAAATATCTTCCTTTGCATTATTTGATTTTTGTCTTCATTGTGTGTGAATTTGATTGATGCTTTTTAATTTTAGCATGTATATGTAGACTTATTCACTGTGCATATAATCTGGTAGTAAGACCCTTGCTGGAAGGAAGGCAGGAAAGCTATGGCTCTTCCTGGAGATCTACGCACAAAACTTCGCAGGAAGTCCTTCACAAAATAGAGGTTTAATAAATCTTCACTGAAATAAATAGGGCCTAAGTTAGCCTATCTGCAGCTTTGCTGTCTATGACTTTCAATCAAAGTGATGACATGGAGCTGTGGATTATTCCTACCTTTTATCACATTGATTATTAAACAACAATCAATGTTATTGTTTAATATTATTAATATAATGTAGGCCACTGCTTCAGTTATTAAGTTATTAATATAGACCACTGCTTCAAAAGTGTTGCTACATTGCTAAACGTGTTGCTATATTTTTTTCCTACTAGAGTGGTACCTCGGTTTTCTAACGAAATCCACAAGCTCTGAAACATTCGAAAACAGCCAACAGCTAGGCCTCAGGATCTTGCACTCGGGAAGCCATGTGACATATTCGACTTCTGAGTCATGTTCAAAAACCAAAGCATTTACTTCCAGTTTACGGCGTTCATAAACCAAAATGTTCGTCAACAGAGATGTTCGAAAACTGAGGTACTACTGTACTTGAATACAATTCAGGGACAGTTTGTCTGTCTTGCAGACTTAGATTTAGAACTGTGTTTGTTTCATTTTCAGGGAAACTCCAAAGTTCCTGAGAAAATTTTATCAAGTACACATATGCAAATATGCACATCCAAACAAAATAAGAGTTGGGGTTCCAAAAGAAGGACTATTATGCTAATGAGGCCAACAGAATTCAATGTTTGATTTAGCAATAATAAGGAATCCCAAAAGAAATAACTGGGATCAAAGTTATGAATACAGAAGAGATTAAATCAAAGTATAAATGCATGATGGGTCAAGATATTAGAATATGTTGCCAAAATATATTTCCTTAAGAAAATGAAGATCTATACCCATATTAAAATTACCCATAGAAAGGGATATAATGATACCAAAAATCAGACATGATTATGAATTTGATTTAATTATATGTTATATTGGTGCTATCTTGCCATATGAAGAAAGAAGATGTGTGCTACATTTTTCTTAAGATTATCAAGGAAGGGAGAAAAGCAATTAGCATTACCATAATTACAGCACAGTCCTCTGATAATAGGGTTACTATAAGTAATCAACAAGACCCCTGATGCTCTGTCATTTACTGTACTTGCACGTCTCAAAAATTGGCTTTTATGGAATAAAACCCAATATACCATTTTTTCTGTGTGAAAAAAATATCAACTGAACTTAATATTTAAGTCTTTACTTTGGGAAAAGACACTGTCATATGCTGTGGAGATTTTTTATGGCTTCAAGATTTTGAAGGAAGATTTGGCAGTAGCTATTCAAATCTTTATGTACATATTCTTACCCCAACAATTGCACTGCTTTAAACATTTTCCGCAAACTCAATAAAGAATGGAAAAATGTACTATATGTTGTTTCTTACAACATTGATTGCAATAAAAAAAGCTAAAAATCAGCCTAAATGACCATCAATTTGGAGAAGATTTAAATAAAATATACATATATACTATGAAATATTATACCATATTTCTAGGAATAAGGTAAAATTTAATGTGCTGATATGGAACTACTCATATATTATGTGGCAAAAACAATGCGTGTTGCAATATAGTTCTGTAAAATATAATCACACTTGTATATATATTTAAATGTATGTGCATACATATTTTAAGATTTGTATATAGAGAAGGTTGCAGAAAATATATACATACATTTTAAGAAAGGAAAAGGAAAAACCTGTATTAAAATTGTAATACTAATATATACCGATAACAAAAGATGAATACAAGTCACATTTGACTTCTGCAATTACAAGAAGTGCTCAAAGTGGTAACCATCAGCATAATTGTAGTACATTTTTTTTCCTTTCTTAAAATGTGTATACATTTTTGGCACCCTTTGTATTATATATCTATAAATCTTAAAATGTGTAAACATATACTTAGAAAGAGCTGGAAGGGACGCTATATGAGCTGTGAAATATTGACTTCTTTGATTCAAACACTACTTTTGTGACGTTAGAAAAGTGTCTTAATCTTTCTGTATGTCAGATCTCCATATGTAATATAAAATACAGAATTTAATGTAATGTAAAATTAAAATAATAATATTTACTTAGGATTTATTTTGAAGATTAGGTAAATTAGTGTATGTATGCTTTCAGAACATTGCTTGTAACATTAAAAACATGCAATAGAAATCTATCATCATTATCATCACCATCACCACAATCGTCTTTACCATTATTATCATTTTGGCACATGTGTATATGATGTCAGTGACTTAATATTTAAAATATTAAGTGGCAAACACATTTTAAAATATAATATAAATCAGGAAATTAAGCTATTCTTGAAATGCACTTTGTATGTATATTAGTTTGCTAAGCCTACCATAACCAATTCCACAGACAGGGCATCTTAAACAACATAAATTTATTTTTTCACAATTGTGTAAGCTGAAAGTCTAAAACCAAGTTGTTGACAGGTTGATTACTTCTAAGAGCCATGAGGGAAGGATCTGTTCCAGGCTTCTCTCCTGGGCTTAAAGATGGACATCTTCTTCATGTATCTTTACATCATTTTCCCTTTGTACGTCCCTGTGTCCAAATCTCCTCTCCTTATGAGGACATTGCCCCTATTCAATTAAGGCCGACACTAATGACTTTATTTTACTTTAATTATCACTGTAAAGACCCCATCTCCAAAAAGATCACATTCTGAAGTGGGGTTAGTACTTTGCCGTATGAATTTTAGTGGGCAGGAGTTAGAGGGGAAGCAATTGAACCCCTAATAACATGCTAAATGCTAAACTCTCTCTTGGTATATATATATATATATATATATATATATATATATATATATATATATAAATTATAATGTTTCTAACTCTTTTAGAAATATCACTATTTCTAAAAGAGTTAAATTATATATATAATATATAAATTATATATATATAAAAAATAAATATATATATAATATATAACATATATATGTATATAATATATATATGTATATATAATATATATATATATATATATATAATTTAACTCTTTTAGAAATAGTTATTACAAAATGAGGAAGGAATGTAATTTTATTTATCTGTGGAACTTCAGAGATTAGCTCAATTATAGTGGGAGCTCAATGAATTTTTGTATTATAATAGCTGGGGCACTGTAACATATTGAAATCTAACTTTCTGTTTTCAAGAAAGGTACTACCAGATTTCCTTTATTTTCACCTGGAGGTTAATATTTGTAAGCTATGTATGAGGTCCTCTCTCTTTTACTAAAGGATGATGAATAGGCCTTTTGTGTTTCTCACACTTGAATTCTCCTTATCTCTGAGCATGGCATAGTGTGTGTATGTGTAGGCATGTAAGTGTGAGTGTGTGTGTGTGTGTGTGTATCTATGCGTGTGTGGGTTTCTAAAATATAAACACTTCTTTCAGTTGTGATGGCTATATGTCCCGTTTTATAGACAAAAATCCAAAATTACACCTGTTATCCTAAATAATGAAGAATAGGATTCTTTCTCACTCTCAAAACTGTTCTAATTAAGGCAATGAATTATATGGCCACCTAAATTCACAGATAACCAAACCCAATTGTCTTAGAAATTGAGCTTACAAGTTCTTTACATGTCATGGGTTGAGGAAGATGTTAGCAAAATTCTGTGATCTAAGACAATGAAAAACCATAAATCCTCTGTCTTACAAATTCTATCACACCTGTGAGCTAAACACCCCCTTGGGAATTATCTGGATTTGATAATAATGGCTCCAGCAGTTAAAGGCCAGTGAGCTTAAACAAGAGGTTTTAAATTCTCAGTGTCTCAGTTTCCTCATTAGTAAAATGAGATAATGATGCTAATTTATTTGTTTTGTTGTTTGTTGTTTCTCTGAGACAAATTTTAAATGCAACAAAGTGCCCAGATCTCAGGTGAGTTTTGGTGAATGTACATACCAAGTAAATTCCATGCAAATCAACAAACAGAATATTTCCATCAACCCAGGTTGGCCCCTTGTATAATCTCACAATCAATTTCCTTCCCTCATAGGCAATGAAGGCTCTAATTTCTACCAACATAGATTTTGTTTCCCTGTTCTTTACTTTAATATGAACTTCATATGGATCATATAGTAGGGACTCTTCTTTTGCTAAACATGCTGTTATTTAGGTAGTGCACATTGTTCGTGGCTCATTCCCTTTTATTGATGAGTAGTTTTTTTTTGTTTTGTTTTTAATTGAACATGACAATATGTTTTTATCATTCTCCTGTTCATGAATTTGTGGGTAGTTTTCAGTTTGGGCTTTTTATTAATAAGGATGCTATAAGCATTCTTATAAAAATCATTTTGTGATACTTCCATTGGTCTTAGATGAAGTGAAATTGTTGGATCACAAGACAGGTGCATGTTTAACTTTTACAAACTGCCAGTTTTTTAAAGTGATTGCATCATCTTTCATTTGCATCAAAATTAGATGAGAGGTCCAACTTCTCCCCAACCTCATCAACATTTGGTTTTATTAGGCTTTTCAATTTATTCATTTCAGAGAGTGTGTAGTGTACAGTGGCATCTCATTGTGGTGTAGTTTGAATTTCCAAGGTGACTAATGATGGACAGAAAATTTACTGGCTGATTAGAAAGAGTACATCTTTTTCAGTGAGGAGTCTGTTAAAGTGGATTGCCCATTGTGATGGTTAATTTTAGGTGTCAACTTGACTGGTCCACTCAATGCTCATGTATCTGGTTAAACATTTCTAGATGTCTGTGCCAGGCTGTTTCCAGAAGAATTAACATTTTAATTGGTCAACTGAGTAAAGCAGGTGACCCTCCCCCACGTTGGTGGCATCAATTAATCCACTGAGAACCCGAATTGAATAAAAAGGCAGAGGAAGGTTGAATTCCCTCTCTGGTTAACTGCTCAGTTGAGATATTGCTCTTCTGCTCTTGGCATTCTTGGTTCTCAGGCCTTAAGACTCCACACCATCACCTGTGTGTCTCTCAGGCCTTGAATTACTACAGCACTGACTTCCTTGAGTCCCCAGCCTGCAGCCAGTTATAGGACCTCTCAGCCTCTGTAATCACATTAGCTAATATTGAATAGTAAATCTCTTCCTCTGTTTCTCTGTCTCTGCCTTTTTATATTTGTTTCTGTTTATCTGGAAAACCCTGATAGCTCCATTTATATGGATTTTTTCCTTTCATAATTTATGTGAAAGAGTTGTTTACATATTCTATTTACAAGTCCTGGAATAGAACTATATATCACAAATATTTGCTCAGTTTGTGGTTTGTGTTTTTATTTTGTAAATGGCCACTTTTGATGAGTTTATCATTTTGATGGAGTATAGTATATAAATTTTAAAATTTTACCTCTAAAGTTTTATGTGCTTCCTCTAAGTTTACTTACCCCAAAACAGTGAGGACATAGTTTTATGCTTTACTCTAAAAGCTTTATATCTAAAAATAATATTTGTAGGTGGTATACAACAGGGATTGAGATACATATTCTTCTGCACTGATATACAGTATATTTTGTTGAAAAGCCTTTCTCTTCACCTTTTAAATTGCCCCACTTTGATGTTGTTATATTTCTTGTATATCTTGTTCCATTGATAATATTGTCTCTGCTAATGCTTCTACTGCATTTTTGATTATTAACACTATTGTAAGTCATGAAATCATGTAGAGTAAGGGTTCCAACTTTTTTTTTTTTCGAAATTATTCTTGTTATTTAGAAACCTTTGCTATTCTATATACATTTTATAATTAGCTGTGAATTTCTATCAACATAATTTTCAGATTTTAGTTGTATTGTACTAAATTTATGTATCAATTTAGGAAGAATTAGCTTCTTAACTGTCTATGCATATGACACATTTCTCCATTTATTTAGTCTTTATATAAAGGTCTTGCGTACCTTTTGGT
The DNA here is from genome assembly GCF_057876585.1 of Rhinolophus sinicus. NCBI lineage: Eukaryota > Metazoa > Chordata > Mammalia > Chiroptera > Rhinolophidae > Rhinolophus > Rhinolophus sinicus. Next base: position 119,977,029 of record NC_142514.1, on the reverse strand, counting down.
GAATCTACTCCTTGGTATTTTATTTTCCTTTGCTAATGAAAAGAAATTTTCATTTTTCATTTTATGGTAGTTTGATCCAAAGACAGAGAAATAAATTAAAATTTTGTATATTGACCTTGTATTCTCTGACCTTGCTAAATTTGTTGCTTAATGTTAGTAGTTACTTTAAAATTCATTTAGATTTTTAAAATAAACAACCATTTAATTTGTGACCAGACTTCTATTTTTCAAATCTCTATAACTTTAATTTATCTTTCCATTTATTGCTCTGAATGCCAACTATAGCATTGAATAAAGTTGTGAGGAAAGTTGTCTTTGCCTTTTTCCTGGTCTAATGGGGATCTATTGAGTGTTTCACACTAATGTAAATGTTATTTGTGGGTTTTTCATAGACACTACTAATTGTATTCAAGAAATTTCCTTCCATTCAAAGTTTGCTGAAAATTTTTATTTTAATTGGTGTTGTTTTTGACAAGTGGTTTTCCATCATTTTTTGTAGTGTGTGTGTGTGTGTGTGTGTGTGTGTGTGTGTGTGTGTGTGTGTGCACGCATATATACACATGCATTTTCCTATTTTCTTTTCATGGAGTGAATTACTTTGACTTTTAAACATTAAACCAACTTTGAATTTCTAGGATAAATCCCTTTTAGTACTTAACATACTTTCATCTTGTGTCAAATTTTATTTTTCCTTTACCATATTTTACCTTGTACATAATACTGAATTATGCTGCTGGTAATTTGCTATAAATATTTGCATCTATATTCATGAGGGTTGTTGGCGTGTAATTTTCATTTATTTCAGTGTCAGTTTTAGGATCAGGATTATATGATCTCACAACATTGATCGCAAGTTGTATAATCTTCCTCTATTTTCTGAAGTTTGTTTAAGAGTGTTATATATCTTCTATAAATGATTGAAATAATTTATCAATGAAAATTTCTAGGGCTGAAATTTTACTTACAGAAAATTAAATATGCGATTAAAATTTCCTTATCAAATTTATTGGCATATAATTGTTCATAATATTTATTATCTTTTTAGTGTGTACAAAATTTATAAAAATATTTCCACTTTTCTGGTATTGGGAATTTGTTTTTTCTATCCTTTTTCTTGTTCAGTCTTGATAAGATTTTACTGATTTTATTGATATTTGTAAGGAACAAATGTTTAGCTTGTTTAATTTAAAAAAAACCTGTTTTCTATTCTGTTTACCTTTCTGATTTTTTTACTTCTAGATTTTACATATAATTCATGAGTATTTTTCTTCCTTATTAAGGCATAAAATTGTTTTATTGATCTTAAAGCTTTCTTTAAGTCTAATGTAAGTTAGCAAAGTTAGACACTTCCCTCTAAACATTGCTTTATATGAATCCCCCAATTTTTGATATTTGATAGTTTGTTCAAAGCCTGACTGAAATATAATGCAATTTTAAATTTTGACTTATTATATGATTCATGCATTTTAGAAGTGTGTTTAAAATTTCCAACATGTGAGCATTTTGAATATATTGCACTTTTTTATATTTATTATTTAATTCCATTTGGTCAGATTACACAGTGTATACTATCATAATCGTTCTAAATTATTGATACTTATTTATTGTTCCAGCATATGTGCTATTTGGTGAATATTATTTGGAAAAAAAAAAGAGTATTTTTTAGTTGCTAGGTGTATTTGCCTTATAAATTACAACTGGGTCAAGGCGTTTGGTAGTGTTGTTAAGGTCTACATCTTTCCTGACTTTTGTCTTTAGTATTTCTATCAATTATTGAAGGTGTTTGATAAATTTTCAAGCTATGTTTATGGATTTGTCTATCCATCTCTTCATTTCTATCATTTTGCATTCTGTGTTTATGATTACCGTATTCCTGATGTGTAAATTATCCTATCATTATGAGATGACCAACTTTATTTCTTATAATACTCTGTCATAGAGACTATCTATGTCTAATATTAAAAGCACATTGAATTTCACAGTCCTATTGTTCCCATGGGATATGTGATTTCATTTTTATACTTTCTACTTATCTGTGCATTTATATTTAAACTGAATTATTTAGGTAGCATATGGTAGTGCCAAGCTTTTTAATCAATTCTGACAACCTCTTCCTTTTAACTAGAGTGTTCAATTCATTGATATTTAATGTAATTATAAACACAATTAGGTTTAGTCTACCATTTTGCTACCTTTTTTGTCTTCTTTTGAGTTAATGTAAAATTTAAAGATAGCATAGATTTAGTCCTCTGTTTACCATACTTTTTCTCAGGTTGATCTTGAGAGGACAGCATGCAGTCTACATGGACTTACCTCCCTAAAAATCCTCTCTGCTCTGCCTTTTCATCCCTCCTCCCCACCCTATATGTACAATCACTGAAATTTTCCTATGTATCTGAAGTTTTTCCTCTTCCAGGATGTCATATAGATGAAAGCATGCAGTATGCAGGCTTTTCAAATTGACTTATTTCATTTAAATATGTATTTAAGTTCCTTCATCTTTTTAATAGCTTCATGGCTGGATAGATTTTTTTCTTTTTTCCTTTTTTTTTTTTGGTCTGGATGTTTCACAGTTTATTTACTTATTAATCTACTGAAAAACATCTTATTGAGAACTCCAAGTTTTGCTAATTATGAATACAGCTGCTAAAAATATTTGAGTTCAGGTTTTTATGTGGCTACAAGTTTGAAAATAATTTGGGTAAATACCAAGAAGTGTAATTGCTGGATCATATAAGTGCTGGAGTACATATAGTTTTGTAAGGACTGCCAATCTGTCTTTCAAAGTAATTATACCATTTTGCATAGCCATCAGCAATGTATGAGTGTTAGTTACACCATATTCTTGTCATCATTTGGTCGTCATTGTTTTGGATTTTGGCTATTTTAATAGGTGTATAGTGGTATTGCATTGTTGTTTTAATTGCAATTTTCAAGTGACATATGATGGGGAAAATTATTTCATATGCTTATTTGTCATCTGTATATGTTCCGTGGTGGTCTGTCTGTTCAGTTCTTTGACCATTTTTAAATCAGGTAATTTTTATTTTTACTTTTGAGTTTTCAGATTTCTTCATATGTTTTGGATAGCAATCTTTTATAGATATGTCTTTAGCACATATTGTCTCCCAGTCTGTGACTTTTCTTCCTATTGTCTTGACATTGTCTTTCACAGACAAAGTTTTTAATTTTAATGAAGCCCAGACTATCAGTGTTTCTTTCTTGAATCATGCTTTTGATGTTGTTTCTAAAAAGTCATTGTCATACTCAAAGTCATTTGGGTTTTCTTCTAAGTCATCTTCTAGGACTTTTACAGTTTCCCGTTTTGAATTTATCTCTATGATCCATTTTGAGTTCATTGTGGAGAATGGTATAAGGTCCGTATCTAAATTCATTTTTTGTGTTTGAATGTTTATTGTGCCAGTACCATTTATGAAGACTATTTTGCTCCATTATATTGCCCTTCGTCTTTACCAAACATCAGTTGACACTATTTATATGGGGCTATTTCTGGGCTCTCTAAGCTGTTTCATTGATGTATTTGACTATTTTTTCACTAATATCACCCTATCTTAATTACTGTAGCTTTATAGTAATTCTTGAAGTAGGGTAGTGCCAGTCCTCCAATTTTGTTCATCTCTCTCAATATTGAATTGACTATTTTGGGTCTTTTTAAATTCTTCATATAAACTGTTAGAATCAGTTTGTCACTATTCACAAAAATAATTTGTTTGATTTTTTTGGTATTGCATTGAAACTATAGATCAATTTGGGAAGAACTGACATCTTGACAATGTTGAATCTTGCTATCTGTGAACATGGAATATCTCTCTATTTATTTAGTTTGTTTTTGTATCTTTCATCAGAGATTCGTAGTTTTCCATATATAAGTTTATGCATGTTTTGTTACATTTATATCTAAGTATTTTATTTTAGGGAACTAATGTAAATGGTATTGTGTTTTTTAATTTCAAATTCCACTTGATCATTGCTAGTATGAAAAAAGATGTTTAACTTTTGTATATTGACTTTGTATCTTATAACCATGCTAAGCTATATATGCTATAATCATTTATTAGTTCCAGGAGTTGTTTGTTTGTTTGTTTTGGTCAACTTCTTTGTATTCCACATTTCACACATGGACAATCATGTCCACTGTGACAATAAAAAGTTTTTATTCTACCTTGCCATTTTGTATTCCTTTTATTTCCTCTGACTTATTGCATTAGCTATGATGCAATATGATCTAGTATAATGTTGAAAAGCAATGGTGAGAGGAGACATCCTTGCCTCATTCTGATCCATGTGGAAAAGCTTTGAGTTTTTCACCATTAAGTATGATGTTAGCTGTAGGGGTTTTGTAGATGGTGTTTATCAGGTTGAGGAAGTTCCCCTCTATTCGTATTGTGCTGAAAGTTTTTATCCTGATTGGGTATGATGAATTGCATGAATTGATTTTCAAATGTTGAACAGTCTTAATTACCTGGGATAAACCCACTTGATCATAGTGTATAATTGATTTTATACATTAGATTTGATTTTATAATCTTTTGTATATTTTAGTATCTGTGTTTATGAGAGATAGTGGTCTATAGTGTGTGTGTGTGTGTGTGTGTGTGTGTGTGTGTGTGTGTGTGTGTGTGTTGTATTTGTCTCATTTTGGCCTTAGGATAATGTTGGACTTACATAATATGTAAGGAAGAATTTTCCCTTCTGTCTTCTGAAAGAGGTTGTAGAGTACTGGTATGTTTTTGTTTGTTTGTTTGTTTGTTTTTTCCTTAAGTGTTTGATAGATTTAAGCAGTGGACCCATGTGGGCATAGTGCTTAATAGTTTACAAGGTGATTAATTATTGATTCAATTTCTTTGTATCGATTTCTCTTATATATATAGGCCTGTATGCAGTGTCTATTTCTTCTTGTTAGAGTTTCAGCAAATTGTGTTTTTTAAGGAATTTGTCTGCTTCCTCTGTGTTACAAAATTGTGTGCATAGAGTTCATAGTATCCCTTTATTATCCTTGCAATGTCCATGGGATATGTAGTAACATTCCATCTTTCATTCATCTTCTCCTTTAGTTCTTACTTAGCCTTGCTAGAGATTTGACGATTTTACTTATCTTTTTAACAAAACCGTTTTTGGTTTTGATGATTTTCTCTATCGATTTCCTACACTCAATTTCATTGATTTCTGCTCTAATATTTATTATTTATTTTTTTCTACTTAATTTGGGATTAATTTGCTCTTTTTTTAAGCTTTTTAAGGTGAAAGCTTATTGATTTTTAGTCTTTTTTCTATTCTTATATATACATGCAATACTATAAATTTCCCTTTAAGCACCACTTTCACTACTTCCCAGAAGTTTTGATAAGATATATATATATATATATATATATATATATATATATATACACACACACACACATACATATATATGTGTATATATATAGTTATATATATATATATATATATATATATATATATATATATATATTTAATTAAAGTTTATTGGGGTGACAATTGTTAATAAAGTTACATCGATTTCAGGTGTACAATTCTGTAATGCATTATCTATATCTCACATTGTGTGTTCACCACCCAGAGTCAGTTCTCTTTCCATCACCATTTACTAGACCCCGTTTACCCTCTTCTAGAGCCCCTCACCCCTTAACCTCTGGTAACCCCTAAACTATTGTCCATGTCTATGAGTTTTTTTCTTTCATTTGTTTGTCTTGTTCTTTTGTTGTTTTCAATTTTGTATGCCACATATCAGTGAAATAATATGGTTCTCTACTTTTTCTGTCTGATTTATTTTGCTTAGCATCATAATCTCAAGATCCATACAACATGCATGAATAAGTTGTATTTTTGTATTCACTTAGTTCACTATATTTAAAAGTTTATCTTAAGATTTCTTCTTTGATACACTGTTGGTGGGAATGCAGACTGGTGCAGCCGTTATGGAAGGCAGTGTGGAGGTTCCTCAAAGAATTACGAATAGAATTGCCATATGACCCAGCAATCCCTCTCCTGGGTATCTACCCAAAAAATCTGAAAACATTTAGAGATAAAGACACGTGTACTCCAATGTTCATTGCAGCTTTGTTTACGGTGGCCAAGACATGGAAACAACCAAAATGTCCTTCGATAGATGAATGGATAAAGAAGTTGTGGTATATATACACAATGGAATACTATTCGGCAGTAAGAAAAGATGATATAGGAACATTTGTGACAACATGGATGGATCTTGAGAGAGTAATGCTGAGCGAAACAAGTTAGACAGAAAAAGCAGAGAACCATGTGATTTCACTGATATGTGGTATATAAACCAAAAACAACAAAAGAACAAGACAAACAAATGAGAAACAGAAACTCATAGACACAGACAATAGTTTAGTGGTTGCCAGAGGGTAAGGGGGGTGGGGGGTGGGGGGGTGGGAGATGAGGGTAAGGGGGATCGAATATATGGTGATGGAAGGAGAACTGACTCTGGGTGATGAACACACAATGGGATTTATAGATGATGTAATACAGAATTGTACACCTGAAATCTATGTAATTTTACTAACAATTGTCACCCCAATAAATTTAATTAAAAAAAAAGATTTCTTCTTTGAACCATTATGATACTTAGAAGAGTGTTTAATTTCAAAGTTTTGGGGGATTTTTCAGTTATCTTTCTGATACTGGTTTCTAGTTTAATTCCATTGTGGTCTGAGAACAGACACGTTTTTTGTTTGTTAATTTGCTATGATGTGTTTATGATGCAAAATCTGGCTTATTTTGGTGAATGTTACATGCGAACTTGAGAAGAATGTGTATTCTGCTGTTGCTGAATGAAGTAGTCTATAGATGTCAATTATATACCCTTGGTTGATGGTGTTACATTCAATTATATCTTGACTGATTTTCTGCTTGCTGAATCTATCCACTTCTGGTAGAGGGGTGTTTCACAATCCAAGAATAATAGTCGATTTATCTATATCTCCTTGCAGCTCTATCATTTTTTTCCTCACGTATTTGACACTGTTGTTAGGTACATACATATTAAAGATTGTTATGTCTGTTTTGAGAATGAATGCGTTTATCATTATGTAATGCCCTTCTTTCCACTGAAGTTACTGTCTAAAATTAGTATAGCTACTCCCGCATTCTTTTGAGTACTATCAGCATGCTATATCTTTCCCCATCCTTTTACCTTTAATCTATATGTATCATTATATGTAAAGTGGGTTTCTCTTTGATAGTATGCACTTGGGACTTGTTTTTTGATGCACTCTGGTAGTCTCTGTTATTTATCTAGTGTATTTATACAATTGATGTTTAAAGTGAATATTGATATAATTGGAATAATATCAACCATGTTTGTTACTGTTTTCTGGGTATCATCCTTGTTTTTTGTTCCTTATTTTGTATTCCGTACTTTTTATCTTTTATAGTTTTAACTGAGGATTTTATATTATTTAAATGTATCTCTTTTCTTAGTATATCAATCATACTTCTTATTTTATTCTTTTTAATGGCTGCCCTAGATTTTGAAATATACATTCATAAGCTATTCAAGTGATTAAACTATTTTGGGATACATTTTTTACTTAAAAAAATTATTTTACCTAAACCACCTCAAAAAAAAAGGATTAATGACTATAATGTATAGTATAAAAATAAATTTGATTAAAATATTTTCGAATTCACAAACATATTGAAGAGTTTAAGTAAAAGGCAATAGGAGAGACAGAAATTTAGCAGAGAACACCTGTGAAAACATGAGAATGCTCATAATCTTGCAAAAATGATGTAATGTTTCATACAGAATGAATAAAATATATAACCAAATGCTGCTTACCTTTGTTTCACTTCTCTTACAATCATAAAGAAATAGCCAAAAAAAAAAAAAAAAAAAAAAAAAAAAAAGAACATACTCGTATGTGGCTTCAAAGATGTAAGGAAGTTGGTTCAGTCACTACCTTGTCAAATAATGTATTTATTACAGTAATTATAATTTAAGGATTCAAAGGCTTCCATAAGATCATTTTTATAAATATGTTCATTTCTTTAGTTTAAAAAAAAATGGAGAAGAGAAGAAAATCTGGGAGTGGGGATGTGTGAGAACGTGTTTATGTAGGGGGATGGTGGGAGCATTATTCAAAATTATGAAACAGACACAGAAGAAGAATAAGGAGGACAAGGGGTGACAAGAAGAAACTCTGGACTTAGGGCCCAACAATCTGTGTTTTAATTGGCCCTCCATATGATTCTAATATATGCTGAAGTTTGAGAACCACTGATTGAAATGAAAGAGAAACCAAACAACTATGTTGGCAAATTTGGATGCTTGCCCAACTTGTACAAGAAAGCATTAAATTACTGATTATCTAAAGGAAAAAGACAATTGCAAAAGAATAGAAATTACCTACTTCAGGTCATTTTTTTGTGTCAAAAATCCCTGCTTTTTTAAAAGATATAGGAATAAGAGGGAATTTCAATGTATACAGAGTATGCCAAAAAAATGTATATACATTTTAAGAAAGGAAAAAACTGTATTAAAATTGTAATACAATGAATGACACTAGCATTTGTTTGATTAACACCATCTTTTGAGAGAACGTCATACTACACATTGCTACCGTAATGCAATTCAACTTCAAAAAGTAATACATAGATAACAGCTTTTAAAATGTGCACATTTTTCCGGCACCCCTTGTATATATATTTATTAATGGAAAGTATAATTAGGATAAATGATCACAGAAACAAGACAGAATACAAGAAGAATGAACAAACATTTATTAGCTGCACGCTATGTACCTGATATTCATTTACATGCATTCTCTCTTTTAATCTTCACAATCCTCTAGTTAATGGATGAGGACAGTGATGCATGCTCACTCAACATTACGGTGCATCCATAGACGTGAAATTTGACACCATCATCTGAATTTCAAATGTATTCATGATTATCTAATAATTTATCTTTGGAAATGAATATGCCAGAATGCCTTTCCAGATACTGTGACATAAATGGAGAGGTGTTCATTATCAAAATTAAAGTGACAACCCATATAGTACTATTTGAAATAGCCCAAATTGGGATATCAGTGTTTAGTAATTAGTTTCAGTCTGCAGTGGGTTGATACAGATCATTTCACTAATTACACAATAAGGCAAATCTCACATTCATCACATTTGCTGTTTTTTACTCCATTTATAGTATTTTGGTGGAATTTGCTATACTTAAAATTTACTTGGAAGCAAGTGATCAAAACTCAATGTAAATTAATTGAAGTGAAAGGAGAGTCTACTGAAAGACCATGAACAAACTCAGAGTAGTCAGATAAATGGATAAGTTCTATATTAATTCATGTTCTCCCAGAGGCAGAACCTGAGCCAGGGATGTGAATGCAAGTAATTTATGAAAAAAACATTTGTAGAAGAAACCCATTAGGAGGTGGGGAAAGGAGGGAAAGGAGGCAGTTCATCAAAAGTGTGATTTCAGGTGAAGCACAGACTCAACTGGTCCTTATGGGAGCTCTGGAGTGTAAATTATACCTCAGAGTTTCTTTCCCATCTAGGCAAAGAATTGAACCTCTGTATTTCCACAACACTCAGGCATTGACTACACCCAGGTGTCACATGCTTTCATTGTGCTTTCTTCAAGCTATCCAAATGGTCAGGAGGCTCCAGATGCCAAAGACAATTATCTGAAAAATGATGCAAGTGTTTGCAAGCAGAAAAGCACAAAATGTTGAGGGGTTACACTCCCAGAATTGGTTAAAAAAAAGAATCTGAAGGGATATTGGTGAGAACTAATAGTGTCTGCTAAAGATACACATGCAGCTGAGTTTTAGGAACAACTGGGTGGGGGGCTTGCTGATTGATGTTCTGAGGGGTTTCCCATTTTTACTCTCTGTGCCCGATTCCTTATTCTGTGCTTATAGAATACCTTTTCCTACAACATGGCAAACATTACTCCTATGTGTTAAATATTGCACATTCAGTTGATGGAGAAAGACAAACTCTCTTAATCCCCAAACCAGAAATCCCAGGGAAGGATACATTGACCTCATTTTTCAACTACCAATCTTTGACTCACCTTGTTCAACTGGAGGTCAAGGGGGTGTGGGGGTGGGGGGTTGTGTGTAACAATATGCCAACTCCCTCCAGATTTATTAGAGTACATATGAAGAGAGAGATAGTTCCCAGAAGAAAGGGTTGATTTTGAGTTGTTGGTCCTATAGTTCTAAACTCCACCACCAAGTATAAACAGTATAGACTTTATATGCAGAATGGGACCTCCTCCTAAGCAGTATCTCCTTGTTGATACGTAAATTGAGAGAGAAAACACAATTGAAAGTAACAATAAAGACTTGATTTCAGAAGTAATAACATTGTAAGTGTAAGTAGGGGAAAAATAAGGCAAAAATCTTAATCTATATAATGCTAGAGGACAAAGAAGGTAATTTAAAATTTTATTATTTTATAATACACATGTGTATATATATGCCCTGTATTTATTAATATTTTACCAAATTTCCCCTTGCTTAATTTTGAAATATTCTACTTTCTGGCACATGCAATAGCTTGTTAAATAATTATGCATGCCTGTTTGCTTGCTTAATTATCAAGACAGATTTTTAAAAGGCTCATTTTTCGTTCTCTCAGTGGAAAGCAATGATTCAAATTGCTTTTACTATTAAGAAAGTAATGAAATTTTATTTCCACTCCAATGAAAATAACCAGTGTCTTTCAAAGGCACATATATGTTGTAATTGCAAAAACACTGTCATATTTGTCTCTGATGACTTAAATTCCACTTGTAAAGTTTTAATATTCGTAAAATTTGAAGGATAGAAAGGATAGAACTCTTTGTAACTAAACTTGTTTAGTCCATACTATTCTAAGCAAAATCCATCACTTAAACCATGCCCAGACAGTGATTGACAATTTAAATTTCTGTCATAAATTAGATAAATTGCAAAACAGGAGTAAAATCAAAAATATATTTTGCAAAATGAAGAATGATTTCATTATAATGTTCTTCCCTATGGCACTTCCAAAAAGAAAATAAAGCATCTCAGTGCTTTAATATGAAACATTACAAATAATAAATTACATACAATAGCTAGTAGATTCTATTCTATATGAATATTATATGCAATGAATTAATAATACATTACCTATAGACTATAATGAATTAAACAGAAGGAAATAATTCTCTATGGATAAAAGTCTACCTAAGTGCACGGTTTTGTGTGTTTCAGAAGTTTGGTCAAGTGGTCAAGTCTGCTTATACTTATTATAATTTGATTTATGTTACAAGTTTTTTTCTTAAAACACTGTTATGCTTCATCTTTTACAAGACGTAACTTTAAATATTTCTTATTAGAAATAGCTTCAGAACCACAAATATGTCTTCTTCAATTTAACTACAGTTCAGGAAAACCAATGACTTGCATCTGTGAATTTCTGTGAAAAGATCCAATGAACAATCAATAGGTTTTCTTTTAAATAAATTTTATATTTTAGAACAATTTTAGATATACAGAAAATTACAAAACTACTAGTTTCCATATATACTGTAGGCTGCTTTCCTTCTTGTTAGAATGATTGTCTAAGTTTCTCCAAGTAATATTATTCCCTGAGGTATAGAACTATTAATTCTGAAGGATACAGGTCTAGAGTTTCTCTCAGCCTTATCCTGGCTTTTTCCTCAGATACCTATAACTTCTCAGTATCTTAGTGATTATGGATTGTTCTTCTAAGTCAACACTTAAATGACTCATGTCTATCATTAATTAAGATCCAATATACTTTACATGCAGTAATTAATTAAGAATCAAAGATCCCATTTGACAAGTCAGAGACCTGAGGCTCAGTAGAAACTTTGGATAATTACAAATGGAATAATTTATTTTTTGCTTTTAATTTCAAATTTATGTTCTCTCCACTTACAACATGATACTCTGGTATATTTATATATTCCTTACTTTGGCTCTTACTATAAAATAGAATATAGCTATCACCAGAACCAAGGTTTGTGCAAAAGTAATTGTGGTTTTTGCAATTACTTTTAACCTTCTAAAACGCAATTACTTTTGCACCAACCTAATATAAAATGGAAGTAAATGTTCACTTTAGAGACACTACATACAGGTACCAATCCTTACATTAACCAGTTTAGTAATATTGGTCTAGTTATTTAAGCTCTTATTGTAATACCTGTTTTCTCTCTATGTAACACCTGATCCTTTAAATAGGAATTAGAAAATACTTTCTTAATGGCCTGACAATAAATACTGTAGGCTTTTGGGGCAGATCATCTTTTTCACAACCACTGGACTGTACTATTGAAGCAGAATAAAGCGAATAGGCTATAAAAGGGAATGTTAAAATTCATTTAGCCAAACACCATCGTTTAAAGCAGGGTTGGGCAAACTATGGCCTATGGGCCGTATCTGGTCCATAACCCATTTCAGTAAATAAGATTCTATTGGAACAAAATACCACCCCTTTGTTTACAAGTTTGTAAATTCTTTGACACTTCCTCCATCAAAAAGTGTGGTCCATGTCTCTTATTCGTAACTCTGAACTGCCCTTCACGATACACTGTGTAGAACAGAATGCAGCAGATGTGATGCTTTGTCTGCCAAGGCTGAGTCAGAAAAGGCCATGGAATTTCCACCTGGTTTTCTCTGTTTGCTCTCACAGAAGCCAGCCCACATTTACAAATACCAACTACCCTGACAGCCACATGTGTTCACTCCTGTCAACAACAGCCCCAGCTGATCTCCCAGCCAATAGCCAGCATCAATTGCCAGCCATGTTGGAAGTCCTGTTAGTTCAGGCATCAGATGTCGGTTGTCCAGACTGTGATCTGACTATAACCGCATAAAAGTCTCTAAACAAGAATTATTCAGGCGAGTCCTTACCAAATTCTTAATCCACAAAATTGTGAACAATATAAAATGATTTGAAGGAATTTTTATGCAAGAGCAGAAACCAGAAGAGATATGATACAAATAATAATTCCTCTTATGCTTGTTATAAAAATTCAGTGAGCTAATACATGTTAAAGTACTTAGAACAATGCCTGAGTAAGTATTCTACAGAGTAAACACTTGGGGGAAAAAATGTTAGCTACTATTGACATACTGGTTAATTTTAGTTTCCTAATAAAATGGGAAGTAGTGAATTTAGAGTATAAAATTTTAAAGAATAAAAATCACTAAACTAGTAGTGCCTAAGGCCCATGATACTTTTAGGGACACAAAAAATGTTTTAATTTTTGTTTTCTTATATCAGAAGGAAAAAAAGATCTAATAATAATGAATGCATGACAATGAATACGATCTGGATTATATTATTGCTTATACCCATGTGGTCATAACATATTTAAAATATTTTTATGGAGGAAGGAGCCTACAAAGGCAAGAGTCCCTAAAGTTCACAAAAGTTATAATGTATCTGTGAATATATATATATATATATATATATATATATATATATATATATATGCACACACACACATACCCACACACAAGGTATGACAATTAAGTTCGTGACTTGTTGCAACGATGTTGTTAACCTTTTTTGATATCAAAGAGATTGTTCATTATGAATTTGTACCAAGTGGACAGTTAGCCAAGTTTACTATTTTGAAGTGCTGAAAAGACTGCATGAAAAAGTTAAACAATCTGAACTTTTCACCAACAATTCATGGCTCTTGCATCATGACAATGCACGAGCTCACAGGGCACACTGTCTGTGAGTGAATTTTTAGCCAGTAAATGAATAACTGTATTGGAACACCCTCCCTATTCATCTGATCTGGTCCCCAATGAATTCTTTCTTTACCTGAAGATAAAGGAAATGTTGAAAGACATTTTGATGACATTCAGGACATCAAGGGTAATACGACAACAGCTCTGTTGGCCATTCCAGACAGAGTTCCAAAATTGTTTTGAAGGGTGGACTACACGCTGGCGTTGGTGCATAGCTTCCCAAGGGGAGTACTTCCAAGGTGACTGTAGTGATATTCAGCAATGAGGTATGTAGAACTTTTTCTAGGGTGAGTTCGTGAACTTAATTGTTGGAACGTGTGTGTGTGTGTGTGTGTGTGTGTGTGTGTGTGTGTGTGTGTTTGTGTGTGTGTGTGTGTATTGATCTAATTTAGAGTTTCTAGTCTAGATGTTACTCTGGAATTTTTCTTATACATTTGTTTGTTCGTTTGTTTGTTTTTTAAACTCATCTGCCTATTTGAGTCCTTGTTAATTTGCCTGTGAAGGTAAACCTTTGTGAGAGTAATTCATATATGCAAGATAAACTGAAATTGTTATTGGTTAAAAGTCAAATGCTGGTGAAATGAGAACAGATAACAGTGAACCTCAGGAGATGCATTTAGGGTGAATAATATCGGATTTTCACAGAGATGCCAGACTCCTTGTTATCTCATCCTAAATCTGCTCTTAATTTTATGCTTAGGGTCAGCTCCCCTCGAAGCAGTTTCATCTCTAAAACTGCAAAGATGATCTCTGAAAATTGTTAGAATTTTATATGTTTTCATTGGCTCAGGTTTATTTGGACATGGGGAGCTTTCAAATTTTGAAAATATTTTTAATCTGCTCTGTGAAAGACAATATCAAGAGATGAGAAGATAAACCACAGTCTTATTTTACAAAAGGCGATCTTTGCAAAAGATACATCTTATAAATGACTATTATTTAAAAAGTACAAAAACTCTTAAAACTCAACAGCAAGAAAATAAACAATCCAATTAAAAACAGGTCAAAAACCTTAACTGATACCTCATTTAAGAAAATATTCAGATGGCAAATAAGCATACGAAATGATGCTCAATATCAAAGTATATCATCAAGAAAATGCAAATTATAATAATAGTGATAACACTACACACCTGTTAGAAAATCTGGAACACTGACAACACCAAATGGTGACAAGGATGTAGAGCAACAGGACTCTCATTAATTGCTGATACGCATGCAAAATGGTACAGGCATCTTCAAAGATAGTTTGGCAGTTTCTTACAAAACAAAACATCTTTTTACCATATGATCCAGCAATCATGTTCCTTGGTATTTATCCAAAGGAGCTGAAGACTTATGTCCACACAAAACCCTACACATGGATGCCTATAGCCACTTTTATTACTGCCAAAACATGGAAGCAACCAAGATGTTGTTCAGTAAGTGAATGGATAAACAAATTGTAGTACATCCAAGCAATGGGATATCATTCAGTGCTAAAAAGAAATGAGCTATGCAGCTATGAGAAGATATGCAGGAAACATAAATGAATGTTATTAAGTGAGGAAAGCTAATCTGAGAAGGCTACATACTGTAAGATTCCAACTACATAACATTCTGGAAAAGCAAAGCTATAGATAATAAAAAATAAGTTGTTGGTAGGGACTGAGCAGGGGCAGATGAATAGGGGGAGCACAGAGGAGTTTTAGGGTAGTGAAAATATTCAGATAGATGCATGTCATTATACATTTGACCATAGAATGTACAACAGTAAGAGTGAACTATAATATAGGCTGTGAACTTTGGGTGATTTTGAAGGTCAATACAGGTTCATAAACTATAACAAATGCACCACTCTGATGGGGGATGCTGTTAATGGGGGAGGCTATGTATGTGTGGGGCAGGAGATGTAGGAGATATCTCTGTATCTTTTCCTCAATATTACTGTGAACTTTAAAATGCTCTAAAATGAACTATTATTAAAAAAATATCTTAAGGTGGCATAATATATTTAGGCCATTATTGCTATGTTTATTCTGCAATTTACATAAAAGTATATTACTCTCTCATTTTCTTGAAATTGTGTGTTGCATCAGCATTTAGAAAATACCTTTAAATTTTAAGTGAACTCTATGATTCCTTTAGCAGAATGAAGTATTGCCAGTCATTTCTTTATTCTTTCAAGTTGATCTTAAATTAGTTCTAAAAAGAAAGGTAATCAAGAGCCTGAAGCACTCAACATATCCATTCATTAAGCACAGCTATTGCTGAAAAAGGAGAAAGCATGTTTTATTTCTAAATAAGATCATTCCAACTAATATAGACCAAAATACAGTTATCTAAGGAGACTGGAAGAGAGTCTTACTACAGACATCTCCAAAAAGAAACTACAGTCTGTTTTAGCTAACCCTCTTTGATTATTATTTATAAAGATCTTCATTTCGGAGCACATATATCTTTATGGATTTTTTTTTTTTCAGATTTTTTTGGTAGATACCCAGGAGAGGGATTGCTGGGTCATATGGTAATTCTATTCTTAATTTTTTTGAGGAACCTCCACACTGCTTTCCATAGCGACTGCACCAAGCTGCATTCCCACCAACAGTGTATGAGGGTTCCTTTTTCTCCACAGCCTCTCCAACACTTGTTACTATTTGTCTTGTTGATGATAGCCATTCTGACTGGGGTGAGGTGATATCTCATTGTGGTTTTGATTTGCATTTCTCTGATGATTAGTGATGTTGAAAACCTATCTATAAATAAATGTAAGTTTTAATAAGAATTTCAATGCAGACCGTGCATTTCCAGATTACTAGATTTCATAACAATAAAATTCTTAAATGAGAGGAGGAGCTCATAGTGATTAATTTTGGTTTTTAAAGATATTTAAAATACTGTCATCGTTTCACAAGGAAAGAACATTTTAATATCTCAAAAGGAGGAACATCATTACTTCAAAACAAAGGATGATCTTTGGCATGATAAATTATTTTCATTTTAGCAACATATATTCAGTCATTGGTTTTATTCATTCTCATTTTACCACAGAATTTTCAAAATCTATGCCCAGAAAAACACAGCTCATACATTAAGTTTGGAAAATCAAACTAAATACAATGAGATTATTAAGAAGTGCGGTCAGTTTATTCAACAAAGTTAGCATAGGTATGTTGTTTAGAAAGGTTTAATCAAGGAGGATACTCACAAGCTGAATCCTGGAATATAAAAGATAATGGAGGATGAAGTAAAGATAGATATGTATCAACTTTATTTATATAGCCCAGTCATTACAAGTTTGGCTTTTGTGTCAGGCATTAGGTTGAATACTGACTCTGCTCTGTAACTTTGGGCAAGTCTCTTGACCTCTTAAACATAAATTTGTTTAAATTCTGTAAATGGAATTTTAAAATGTGGATTTCTTATGTAGGTTGTGATTACATAAAAAATATTCATGCATAAAGCTGTGCCTATCTAGCACATATTAAATGCTAAATAAATACTTTTAATTGTTCTTTTTATCATTTTTACTATTACTATTATGATTTTATGTAGAGTGAAATGTACAACAAGGTGTGTGAAAGGTGGTGTGAGTGATAGGTACATATATTTTAGAACATAGAGCATAATTTATGTTTCATTAAGGTCCTGGAACTATAGGGCAGCCAACCTGTATTTTATTCTTAGAAATAAATCTCTCTGTAGTGAAGATGTTAAGAAAATTTGCCTTCATTGGCTGATTTAGCTTCTAGGGCTGATATAGTTTGTTTTCACGTTGTCTGTTTCTCCCTCATGAGGTGATCATAGTTCCCTCATGAGGTGATGGTTCTATTTGTCTTTTAGTTTTTGTTCCCTCACATGAGGTGCTGTTGTTTTTATTTTCCTCATGTGAGGTGATGGTTAGCTTAGGATTAAGAAAATTCTCCCTTTTCTCATCCCCAGCAAAGGAGATATGGGATCATGTTACTTTCTGTCTGTTTTGCCCACATCAGCAGATGAGGTGAAGAAATAACTAAGTTATGTCAGAGTGACATGACAGGCACATTGCCAGGCTTTTGAAGGTCTTGGGCCAATGGTCCCAGGTGAGAACAGTAGGTATCATTTGTCCAAATGAACTGGCCCTTCAATCAGATAAGCAAAATTTTTATCACAGTAACTGCCAAACCCTCCTGGAACTGGTTACTCCCTGAGGGGAAAGCAGGAACAAGGTTCTTGGCTCTAAGGTACATCTAAAGAGATATTATAAGACAGACCTCAGTTAACAGTGTAGTTGTCATTCGTCGTTAGTGGTTCTTCATCATTCCAGCATTCTTGGGAATTTGTATGCAGCTTGAAGCTCACAATAGTGGGAGATGCCTCAGTTTTCCAGCTGTGGACCTGGCAAGGTTTTGCTTCCTGACCTTTCCAGTGAGGTTTCCCCATAGTTTGGTGAGCTATAGTTTGCTATCCTATAGAATTTCGTACTGCTTTTGGATTGTTATTAATATATACATACATACATTGTTTAGTCTTAACCGCCTTTACTTTTTGTCATTAGCACATTGTTTAAGTGCCTTTGTCTTTTGCTATTGTATGTTGTTAAATAAATTGATTGGCTATTGCTGAATATATTAATTAGTTCCTCTCTAGCATGTGCTCCTCTGTCTTTTCCCTGCTCGTCATTACACTCTTTTTCATATTACTGAGAACAGATTGGAAGAAGCAAGAATTGCAACACAAATAACAGTTTGGAGCCTGTTTGAAAGGTCCGAGTGACACAGCATGATGGTGTACTATGGAGAAAGTGGTTATGAGAAGGAAGATAATGATGAAGATAGTAGGGATATTTATTTAGGAAACAGTAAATGTGGTAAATCAGCACGTATTGGAGTGTTTGTGAAGAAGACAGAAGAGTTTATGATGCACCCCAGATGTATGATTCAATCATTCTGTGGACCTCAATATAAACATTTCTAGATATCCAGAATGAACTAATTGGGCAGAGTGAGAATGAATTTAAAAAAAAAAAAAAAAAAAATCACCCCTTTGATCTCATATTCAAAGCAACAACTTGTAGTGACTGAACTAGTTCACAAGTGGTAGAAATCAGGTCTGAAATGTCTGTCTGATCCTCTGTGAAATTAAAATATTGAGTGGTAAAAACATGCAGTACTTGCATTGTATTCCTAAGTTTTAAGGGAAAGGATATTGGCTTAGTGACAATTGTTATATGAAATTTATTGGTTTAAATGGATGGTTTTGTATGAAGCCCAACCTCTGTCAAAAACAAATGCAAGCACTGCTCAAAGTAAAATGCTAGGAGCACTCAGTAACAGGGAAAAATATGCTAAAAGGCAGATTTAGTTAAGAAAATGATGAATGGAAGCTTCAAGTTCTGTTCTGGAAAATAACTTTTTAGCTTTGCAAATAGCAATGTTAACTTCATTTAAACTTGACTTTTATAATAATTTGTGTTTGTCCATTCAAGCAATGAATGATAGATTTAATAATAAAATAAAAATACTGAAATAAAGATATACTCCCTATTTATTAGGTTGTCCATACAATATTATTGCCAGGCAGGTCAGTAGTAATATTGACAATTTAATATACAACATGTAAGGTGCCAGGAGCTTAGCCTATCTTCCCTTAAAAACATGAGCAGGAGAGTAAGCTTAAAATGTTAACAAAATTTTAAGTTCCTAAAATAATTCCAACATTCTTTTCACAGATAAAAAGTTATAAAATTTCTTAAAATTACATTTTTACTCACACATATCACAATTATCACATTGAATGAACACATTACTGACTCTGAAATAGAGAATAATTCTTTGCATTGACACTATTCAACTCAGTAGTCTTCTTAGAACTCCATAGAACAATAAAGGATTCTAATTCCCCTGTTCCATTTAATACCCAGAAGAGATGTTTGAGTTTAACAAAACATGTTATGGTGTTGCAACCAAATAATTTGAATAAAGAGCAAATCAAAACTCTGGATAAACCTGGATCGAAGTGTGGCATATGTTGCAATAGACATAGGGGGACTCTGCCTTCTTATGACTAAGTAGTTGGGAAAGCTATTGAATCTGCTTTTAAGTAGGAAAGTTGTCACTTAAAGGGTAAAATGACTTCACCTAGTGAAATTCATTGCTGGATTTAAGTCCTCTACCCATTTTTGAAGCAGGTTTCTTTCTTTCTTTTTTTTTTTTTTTTAGATATAGAAGTTATTTATATATTCTAGATTTTAACCCCTTATCAGATATATAATTTGCAAATATTTTCTTCTATTGATGATAAATTTGTAAGCAATATGAAATCCGTCTTTTTTATCACTTTATCACCTGTGGCTAACACACATTACACTATTTATTCCTGTGCTTTCGATGATACATGTTTATATATTCTTTATAGAAGAAATAAAACTGAAAGTAAAAACATCAAATATTAATTGATTATCTCTCAGTAAAGAAAATGATTATTTTTATCTGCAGCTTTGCTTTTCTGTATTTTCCAAATTCTGTCTACTGAAATATACATTTTTACATCACAGAGAGTTATTAACCCTGCCCACAAAATATGAAGTTTAGAGAAGAAATTTTATACGTAATGAAGCTAAATACAATCTGAAGTTACAATGAGAGTTCATTTAGACCAGGGGTGTCAAAACTGCTGCCCGTGGGCCAACTGCGGTCCGCAATCCATTGTTAACTGGCCTGCAGCAAATTCCAAAAATATATTTAGTTTACATAAATAAACCAGGTGAGGCAATACGTACTTCACCTCGAGTGAGTGGCCCGGCTGTTTGTGTATTTTACCGCATATGGCCCTTGGTGAAAACGTTGAAAAAAGTTTGACACCCCTGATTTAGACTTTCTCCCTGTCCAATGTGTGGAACCTCCTTAATACTCTTCAGACGGTAAGTGCCAGACACAATGCTTAGTGTTTTGAATTGATTTATACTTATTGTCACAACAGTTTTTGGTATCATGCACTGCTATTATATAACTACAGTAAGGATGGAGAGTCTGAGGCTTAAAGAGATTAAGTAGAAAACACAAGAATAATTATTGAACCTAGGATCAAATACAGAAATTCATATAAGAGAGCCTGCCTCCTACTACTACACTAAATTTTACTGTTTTAAAATGAAACTTGCAGATGTAATACATATATGTAATGGTATATTAGTTGGCCATAATAAAAGATGAAATACTGCCATGTGTGAAACATGGTATACGATGAGATTATCATGTTAAGCGAAATAAGTCAGAAACAAAAATTCGAGAACCATGTAACTTCACTCATATGTGGGATATCAAACTGAAAGCAACAAATGAACAAGACAAACAAACAAAACTCACAGACAGCCAACAGTTTATTGGATATCAGAGGGTAAAGGGGGAGGAGGATGTAGAGAAGGGTAAAGAGGGTCAAATATACCATCATATAAGGAAAACTAACTCTGGGTGGTGAACACATAATGCAACATATAGATGATGTATTATGTAATTGTACACTTGAAATCTATATATTTTTACTAACCAATACCATTCCAGTAAATTTAATAAAAATAAAGAAATATACAGAGGGTGCCAAAAAATGTATACACATTTTAAGAAAGGATAATTATATTAAAATTGTACAAAATTGTATATACCAATAACAAAAGATGACTATAAGTCACGTTTGACTTCTGCAATTACAAGAGGTGCTCAGAATGGTTACCATCAGAGTCCAGACACTTCTCATTATGGCAAACTACGGCTTGAGCAATGGTGACCAAAGTGTCCCCTGGCATACATTTTTTGGCACCACTGGTGTGTGTGTACGTGTGTGTGTGTGTATGTGTCTATATATATATATATATATATATATATATATATATATATATATATATATATATATTACTGATCTTTCTAAGATCAAAAAAATTAAAATGAAAACTATAAAAAAATAAGATTTGCTCAATCAAGTTATCAATGGTGATCATGACTTTTTTTTTTTAATTCTATGTGAGCCAGCTCTCTGATTAAACACTCCTCCTCATGACACAAACAGGTTAAGCATTACAAACTAAATAACTGCTTCCTTAAAAGGACAGACATAAATTAAAATTAAGTAAAATATCAAAGATACATCAACTGCATATGCTTCAATAAAAGAAATAAAAGAAAACTTTCAATTGATTGTCACTTATTTTAAAACAAGACAATTTACTTTTAACTGTAAATACATTGGTGACTTATGTTGAAATTAATATTAGATATAAGTAAAAATAGGTCATTTGAATACTCACCATGAAAGCAAATACATATAAATTACCAACACTTTGGTTAAGTTATAGTTTTCTGTGAAGAAAAGCGGAAAAGGAACTATGGCAGTGTATACTGTTATCATTATCCAAATAACAAATCATACCAATTATTTCTGGAAGGATATTCTTTTCCCTGACACTGATTCTAGCATGTATTGATCATACAGATTTTAATATAAGCCTCATTAAGTAACATAATTAAAAAGTGCTTCAATTTTGCTTTGCAGAGGAAAGAGGACTCTTCTGGTGGACAGCATTTGTTTCCCCTCTGGAAAAAAATGGAAGTTTTTCTAATTAAATGCATATACACTGACAGTATTTACACAGTGGTCCTAAGTGTTACAATCTAGAAAAATCAGATGATGTGACACTAAAAACATAGAGTTTAAATAACTTGGAAGAATGTTTAATATAAGCTTTCAGTAAGTTTCATATATATTCATCATCAGGATTATGGTGGAAGTGTTCTAAAAAGTCAACTTCCCGGACTTACATTCTCTCCTTGAACAACAGTTCTTCAGTAGGACCCAGGTATCTCTCCAAAGTGTCAAATATTTTAATTGAGATTTTTGTGAGTGTGGATTATAGTTAGCTAATCATTTTCTTTTCTTTTCTTTTTTAATTAAAGTTTATTGGGGTGACAATTGTTAGTAAAATTACATAGATTTCAGGTGTACAATTCTGTATTACATCATCTATAAATCCCATTGTGTGTTCACCACCCAGAGTCAGTTCTCCTTTCATCACCATATATTTGATCCCCTTTACCCTCATCTACCACCCCCTCCCCCCTTACCCTCTGGTAACCACTAAACTATTGTCTGTGTCTATGAGTTTTTGTTTCTCATTTGTTTGTCTTGTTCTTTTGTTGTTTTTGTTCCGGTGGCTCAGGTGGCTGGAGCTCTGTGCTCCTTATGCCAAGGTTGCCGGTTTGATTCCTGTTTGCGTCATTTTATTTTCTAACAGTTGATAAAGTAGTATCATTAACGTTAAACAAAGAAAAAGTCATATTTTCATAGCAAGATATACAAATGATATATTTGATATCAGGTTGTAAAAAATTAAGACAAAAATAGTTTAAAAATTAAGAGAAATATTTGTTTCTACACAACAGTGTGTATATTGGCCTTTTTAAAAAATAGGTCAAAATCTTCATAAGCACACAACAACCCTCTCATTGATATCCAACAATTATACCAAATAGGGAAGAAATGTTGTTGCCTAAAATTATGTTAGGACAGGTGTTATCAACCGTAAAGGAATACCAGTGCGGCTTCTATAAAATGTATTGATAGGACCAAATATTACAACACTATTTTTACACATGTATTAATATCTCCATTTCAAATAGTAATAATATTTGAATGTCATGGCTATAAAGATTATAAAATAATCCTACATTTACTGTGAGAATTAAGTTCCAGAAACTTTCATAGTAACTTTTTTTTTTTTTTTTTTTACAGAAGAAATTGAAACCTTATAGGAATTTAAAAAAAAAGAAATTTAAAAAACTAAGTGTTTAATTGTGGTCAATAAGCCTGTGAATGCCATTATAAATATGTTGTTCTTTCATAAAAATAAATAAGCCCCAGTTTTTCTCCTAATGCTGTCGTAGAAATAGTGACAATCTAATGTTTAATGGACTATATAAAAATGTAGTATAATTCACTTTAATTGCAATTATGCAATGCAGTGTGTTTGATTAGGAAATATGACTTTAAAAACAAATTACCAACACAGGACTTCCAGTTTTCATTTCAGATGTAGAAAACTAAAAGGAACATTATTCCCACCTATTAAACAATACTGTCACCTAGAGCAAAAACAACCACAACCACAATGCTGGATAATCAGCAAATTCACAACTCTTCTTGTACCCATCAAGGAGCTAAGATCACAGGCTAACCAACTAACCCACAATCTATGGAAAGATAGTGACCTTCAGATGAAGCACCAAGTACCGGTTTAACTGGGACCCACACTGCTGGACTCCAGTAAGATTAATTTAGCTAAGTTTTTTTAAGAAATTACTTTAGGTGGAGTATGGACTTCTGAAAAAATATGAAACCTTGAGAAGGAAGATGCAAACACTAGGAAAATTCACACCCACTTACAAGCTATTCTCAGGGACCTCTTCAAGTACTCGAGAAAAATACAGGCTACACTACTGAGAAAACATCCTTTGTGATATAGACGTAGAGGTTAGCAGTGATTGAAGGACTCATCTCCATGTTCTCTATTATATAATTAAAGGCTTAAGGCTTAACATTCTGCGGAAGGGGCACAGAAAAAAATAGAGAGGAAACAAAATTGCTTTAGTGAAAACCCATTGCAGCTGACAACATGGAAAAGGAAAAACCAAAACAAACAAGCAGACAAACAAATAAACAAAAAACACCTCTACTCTTGGGAGAGTAACAATGATTCATGCTGGCTCCAGACATATGGGATCACAGGATCATTGGGAGGGTCCTCCCCAACTCCCCACCTCAGAACTATCCCCTACCCAACTCCTGTCCCTGTACCAAAGGCAAAGTGCCTGCATAAGACTAAGGCTTAGTCAGAAGAGAGAGAGTCCTTGTCTAGTTGTCACACTTCCCCACAACCAAGTCAGAAAGCACTGAGTAAGAGATGAGAGTTCTCTACTTCTGGGAAAAGGACAAGAACATGTACGAAGACCCTTCCTGAACAATAGCACCAGAGAGAGACCTAAAGCTGAGAGTGGGGCAGACATTGAGGAAGTGTGGAGAAAAACACACACACAATTCCAACAAACAACCCCAGGCATGGAGTAACACTAGAGAAATTTGAGACCTGTTGTGTACTGACATATTCAAACCTAACTCAACTATGACAAGATTGACTCAACACCTCCCCTTGACACACAGAGACTGGCTTAGCTGGAGACAACTAAGGTTAGCTGGAGTTAAAATTCTTCTGGTAATCAGAAACTATACAGAAGTAAAGGCTTTTACACTTGACTTTTTAGGATGAGAAGCTCATAGTTGAGGAGTGAAAATACTGCTGTTTTTGACAATCGACAAAGCAGATAATGTATATTTCTTAATGAATATTTAGTTTTTGTGTGAAATGCTACTGAATATGAAGCAGGGATTACTAATATTGGTGCCATTTTTCTCCTATGAATATTATCTCTTAATAAACTTAAAATGAATAAGTTTAAATAATGAGTGTCAGTGTGATGGCTACTGTAAAATTTGATATATAAAATTAAAAATAAATCCCAATGACAGGAAAGATTTATATATGCAGATCAGGATTCACTTTAATGGATAGTGGTACTTCTATAAAGATTACCTATTTGTGCTGGCTTGACTGATGTTTCACCGACATAAACAGTCTTCTCAGGGTTTGTTGAAATAGATTATTTTTTGTTGTTGTTGCTGTCTTTTTCTATACACTATCTGAGAGACAGAACACAAATATATAGCAGCCTGTTAACATCCTGCATCCTTACAAATATCATGGTAAGTGTAAAACAAACATATAAAAACTTGTCAGCAAATTTAAAATAGTTATCAGAGTCCAGCTCCAACTTTTCATTTTTTCATAAAATTAATATTTTTTATCTTCCCTCGTAACCTACTTTGTACCTTGAGGAATTTATACAGTAGTGGGGAAACATACGTACGGCAGTCAGGAAATTAAGCTCTCGAACTCATCCTAGAAAAAGGGCTGAATATCACTACAGTCACCTTTGATGTACTCCCCTTGGAAAGTTATGCACCGATGCAAGCACCTAGACCACCCTTTAAAGTAATTTTGGAACTCTTTCTCTGGAATGGCCATCAGATCTGTTGTTGTATTACCCTTGATGTCCTGAATGTCATCAAAATGTCTTCCTTTCAATATTTCCTTTATCTTCAGGTAAAGAAAGAAGTCACTGGGGGCCATACCAGGTGAATAGGGAGGGTGTTCCAATACAGTTATTTTTTTACTGGCTAAAAACTCCCTCACAGACAGTACCATGTCAGCTGGTGCATTGTCATGGTTCAAGGGACTTGAGTTGTTGGCCAAAAGTTCAGGTCGTCTAACTTATTCACTAAGCCTTTTCAGCAATTCGAAATACTAAACTCGGTTAACTGTCCAGTTGGTACAAATTCATAATGAATAATCCCTCTAATATCAAAAAAGGTTAGCAACATCGTTGCAACAAGTTCATGAATTTAATTGTCAGACTTCATACACACAGAAATGCATGCTCATTATCATCATATCATCAATCTCCTCATAGCCCATGGGAAAACACTGAGGGAGAAATGCACAAGTTATTTAAAATTTATTGGGGTGACATTCATTAATAAAATTATATAGAATTTAAGTGTACATTTCTATAATATATCATGTATATATTGCATTGTGTGTTCACCACCCAAAATCAAATATCCTTCCATCACCATATATTTGACCGCCTTTACTGTTTTATCTCTCCCCCTTCCCTTTTCCCCGTTGGTAACCACTAAACTGTTGTCTTTGTCTGAGTTTATGTTGGTTTGTTTGTCTTGATCATTTGTTGCTTTCAGTTTTATATTCCATGTATGAGTGAAATCATACAGTTCTGGACTTTTTATCTCAGACTTATTTCGCTTAGCATCATAATCTCAGGATCCATCCATGCTGTTACAAATGGTAGTATTTCATCTTTTCTTATGGCTGAGTAATATTCCATTGTATATATGTACTACACCTTCTTTATCCAATAACCTATCAAAGGACATGTCAGTTGTTTTCATGTCTTGGCCACCATGAATAATGCTGCAATGAACATAGGGATACATATATCATTAGAGATAAATGTTTTCAGGGTTTTTTTTGTGTGTGTTTTTATGGTTAATTACCCAGAAGAATGATAACTAGGTTGTATGGAATTTAATACTTAATTTTTTGAGGAACCTCCATACTGTTTTCTTAGTGGCTATATCAATTGACATTCCCACCAAAAAGTGCATGAGGGTTCATTTTCTCCACAGTCTCTCCAACACTTGTTATTACTTGTCTTGTTGATAATAGCCATTCTAACAGTTGTGAGGTGGTATCTCATTGTGTTTTGATTTGTATTTTCCTAACAGCTACTGAAGTTGAGCTTTTTTTAATATATCTGATGACCATTTGAATGTTTTTTGGGAGAAGTGTCTGTTTTGGTCCTCTGCCCCTTTTTGAAACGGATTGTCTTTTTTGTTGTTAAGTTGTATGACTTCTTTATATATTTCGGATATTAGCACCTTATAGGAGGTGTTGTTTGCAAATATTGTCCTCCATTTGGTTAGTAGCCTCATTTTGTTTGTTTGTTTGTTTTTGTTTTTTAACAGTTTCATTTGCTGTGCAGAAACTTTTTAGTTTGATATGGTCCCATTCATTTATTTTTGCTCTTACTTCCCCAAATAGACCAATCAACAGAGAGGAAATTGAAACAATCTTCCAAAACCTCGCCATAAGCAAAAAACTCCCAGGACAGATGACTTCACTAGTGAATTTTACCAAACATTTAAAAAAAATGATTTAATACCTGTTTGTCTCAAAATTTTCCAAAAAAAATTGAAGGGAGGTAATAGTCCCTAACTCATTTTATTAGGTCAACATTACAATAATACTAAAACTTGGTAAGAAAAGTACAAAAGAAGAAAGCTACACACCAGTATATCTGATGAGTATGGATGCAAGTATCCTAAACAAAATACTAGCAAATTAAATACAATACATTAAAAAAATTTTATATCATGATCAAGTGGGATTCATTCCAGGGGTACAAGAATGGTTCAACACACATAAGTTGATCATGTGATACAGCACCTAAAAAAAAAAAAAAAAAAGATAAATATCACACGGTCATATCAATAGATGCAGATATCCATTTATGATAACAACACTTAGTAAATGGGTATAGAAGGAAAGTACCTCAACATAATAAAGGCCATATATGACAATACCTCAGGTAGTATCACACTTAATAGTGAAAAACTAAAAATTTTTTCCTTTACAATCAGGAGCAAAACAAGAATATACCTTTCACCACTATTATTTAACATAATATTGGAAATCCTAGCCAGAGCAATCAGACAAGAGAAAGAAATAAAAGGCATCCAAATTGGGAATGAAGAAGTCAAACTGTCACTTTTTGCAGATTACATGATTCTTTGTGTACAGAAAACCATAAAAAATCCACCAAAAAACTATTAGAAACAGTAAACAAATACAGTAAAGTTGCAGGGCACAAAATCAATGTACAAAAATCCATTGTGTTCCTATGTACTAACAATGACATTTAAAAATAAATAAATAAATGAAACACAAGCAATTCCTTTTGCAATTAAACAAAGAGAATGAAATATTTAGGAACAAACTTAACAGAGGGTGTGAAAGACATATACACTAAAAACTATAAGACATTATTAAAAGAAATTGAAGAAGACACAAAGAAATGGAAAGATACCAGTGTTCATGAGTTGGAAGAATCAACATAGTTAAAATGGTCGTATCACACAAAGCAATATACAGCTTCAATGCAATCCCCATCAAAATACCAATGGCATTTTTCATAGAACTAGAATAAATTATCTTAAAATTTATATGGAATCCGAAAATACCTCAATTAACCACAACAATCTTGAGAAAGAAGAATGAGACCAGAGGTATCACACTCCGTGACTTCAGTTTATACTACAAAGCAACAATTGTCAAAACAGTATGCTATAGGCAGAAAAACAGATACACAGGAACATAACTGAGAATTCAGAAATAAGCACACATATATATGGGTAGATAATTTTTGACAAAGAAGCCAAAGACATAGAATGGAGAAAAGAAAGCCTTTTCAAAAATTTTCTGGGAAAATTGGAAAAACATACGCAAAAGAATAAAACTAGACTGCTACCTATCATCATGTATCAAACTTAACTCAAAATGGATCAAAGACTTAAATATACAACCTGAAACAATAAATTGCATAGAAGAAAACGTAGGTACCAAACGTGTGGACCTTGGTCTTAGAGAGGATTTAATGAATTTGATCTCAAATGCAAAAGTTATTTTGAAAACATAAATTTCAAGACAGCTAATCCAGCCCTGGGTTAGGTTTAAATAGGAAGAGGACAGGTTGTTTGAGAAGACTTCCTGAATGCCCAATATGTCAAGTTCTGAAAAGTACATACTCAGGGCAAATACAAGAAAAGAAAAAAAATACTAAAGCGTCACTTTTTTCTAGTTGATCTGATAGAAAGCATGAGGAAGATGTATATTCACATGTTTTCCTCAGGGTGGTTCATAAAAACAGAAAAATAATGCCCTCGCTCCTCAGTTTAATTCACAAATTTAGATTTCAGACCTATCTAGATAGACACTGAACTGTTAATTTGGCAATTAAACATAACTGAAATGGAACAAAATGTATGGAACTGTTTCAAACTCAGGAAAATTAAGCACGTTTCATGAAACATTTTATTCAGTAAGTGTGTTTTGTGTGTGTGTGTGTGTGTGTGTGTGTGTGTGTGCGTGCACATTGTGCATGCATGTGCAAATGCTCAGGGTCTAGTACTTCTTACTAGATTTTGGTTTTAAACACTTTGAAAACCATAGACCCACCTACCTTTACTTCAGGCTTTAGGCGTTGAAATAAACTTTTATTTATTTTTTTCCCAGTACAAGCTGTTCTTTGAATCAGATGTTTTCCACTTGGTAGAAGAGTGATATAATCAGAGATGAGGGAATTGGTGCCAGCTGACTTTATAGTCTAGTCTCCTTTGCACTGAAGTTATATACATATGTACGTGTGTGTGTGTGTATGTGTGTATATATAAATTAAATCCCCTAGATTCCAAAGCAGAATATTAGAATTCATCAGCTAATAATAAAGCAACTTCTTTTCTATTTTTGCCTTTGCTCCCTATGTATGTATTTGTTTTGACTAGCTCCCAAGTGGAAAAGGGAGCTAAAAGAAATAAATATATGGTATTTCTGTATCTGCTGTCTATACATCTTCAAAATGTAATGACTGAATGGGTCAAACTGAGGTCATCAAGGAAATGATTTTTTGTATTCTCTGGTTAAAAATTTCTTAAAGTTTTTTCCTCTATATAAGATTATTTTCATAGATCATGCATACATGCATTCTTATCCTAAATAAATTATTGAGCATCCCCAGTAGACAACATTAAAAAGGATAAATCAACTCATTGTTTCTATAAAGACCAAAAAAAATGTTAATAATTGTTTACTGACCAGAACACATACACTAATCTTAGTCTCATAACACTGCAATAATTGTATTAATCTTGTTTGAAAGATGAAGATACCCAGGCTTAGAAAGTGTCTGTAACCAGTACTTAGTCAAGTACTTATGAGTCAGTAAAAGGACTCTTAGATCTAGCTAACATCAAACCCATGATGGCAATGTTGTCTGTCTACTGTTACTTCTATTTCTAAGCTAATTATTTATGTAAGATGACTATGTTTGTTATCAATACCTATGCCTGTTAATAAATAAAAGTGTTCAGAATGTCATATGAATAATTACATTTTTTACCACATTAAGTGAGAACAGTGAAGTCTGTTCTCTATGCTTGAATTTAATCAGGAAAAAAATCCTCTGATGCAAAAAGCCTTGCATTACTCTTTGAGAAACACTACAAAATCCCTTGCCCCCAAACATCACAATGTAGACCACTGCAGCCAGCCTCGAGAGCTAGTTCCAAGTTCAGATCAGATCTCCTTGCCCACTGCTTCTGGGCCCAGCCTTGATGCAGATCCCACAACTCTTTACTGAGTCCTACTTATGCCTCTTGACTGTAAATAAATGGATTAGGATGAAAATAATGCCTCTCCACTGTGTTATGTTTCCCAAAATGCTGTAAAAAAGAAAGTAATCTTCCAATAATACAATTTATCCACCCTCTCTTCTCAAGATTGCTTTTTGCTTAACATTTATTGAAGCAAGGTGTGCAACAAGAGGAGAAAATATATACTTATTCCTGACCTCTCTGGTATGTCTCCCAGATCCCTTTATTTATAATGCTTTAGGTAATAGGAGAGAGATTCCTTACACCCTTGCTTTCTAGCAATACAAGTCAATTTCACACATAAGGAAAACTGTTTACTTTCTTTTGTTTTTGTAAGTAAGCTCTTGCTCTATCTACCTGACTGAAGCTGACAGCAATTACTTTTTAAATGGACAAAAACTGCTTTTAGACAATTTCAAATATTTCCACATAGCTTTTAAGCAATGATGTATAACTCTGCACTTTCTCACACATGCTAAAACTGTACATGTGTATGTTATATTTACCAAGTGTGTAAATATACATGGCACTATCTTGAATACATTAGCATCGCTGAAAATCAATTTGAAGACTTAAAACAGTGGATAGACACTAAGATTCATGTCTGAATTTCTATCTTTTCAGCGTCTTCCAATTAAGCTAGCTCCTTAATTGTGGATCCTTTCTGTCAAACTGAAATAGAGTGTAGTTGGAAGTGAAAAATGACTGTTAATGAAATTATTATATTTGTTGTAGGTTTTTTAGATTCCACATAATTGTTCCTACTTGCTAACAAAAATGGCTTAATTACGATCAGTGAGAAAATCGTCTCGAATTTACTCCATTCCATCTACTACTGGGGATGAGGGTAAAGATCAAAATTTCAAAGTCTTTTCCAGGTCTTCCATGTTCTGAACAGTTAGACCCATAATGAATTGATATATCTTTGCTAGAGTATATCAATTAATCATGCGAGAGAGGTTGTGAGCCAAAAGGAAAATATTAATAGATGCTTAAATTTGTTTATAAGAAAGAACATGGAATTGAGTCCCCAAAGGTATTATCTCAAAGAGGTAAGTGAGAAAGAAAAAGGTAAAAAGGAGAAAGTGAGAGCAAGGTACCACAACAGTATGGGGGAAAAAATATTCACAGTGAAGGGAACAGAAATGCCAAACGATTTTTCAAAACTCGGATGTCTAATATTTTAAGTTTCTACTATGTATTATTTTATTCTATTGTCTTCAAGGTTTCAATAAATCAACCAAATACAAGCTTGTATTTCTTCTTCAAAATTATTGCAGAGCAGAGAGAAATAATCAATCAACCATAAGGTGTAAGTTACAGAAAAATCGAGCATTTATAACATGTTAGTGATTTGAGAGAGTAGTAAGTAGGAGACATATAAGCTGGCTGAGAATTCTGGGAGATACTGAGGTAGAGAGACACTGGGTTTTCCCATATGGGATATGTGAATTTAAGTAATTTTTACTTCAATAAAATTGAAATAATAAACTTTGAACAAAGGGATTTCTAGGCAACTGTTTCCTATTTGGATTAAAAATACCTGTCACAACACCAAATAGAGGTTTTGCTGTGCAAATCAAATAATATATTATATAATAATCTATGTTATACTCTAACAGGTCATACACAAATATATTTATAAAGCCATTCAAATAGAATAAAGACTAAGGACTATGGAAAGGCTACTGACTATGGTGAATGCAGAAAAACATAGTAAAGATGTTGTATCACAAAACACATTCTGATTAATGAAATTTAAATTTTAGTATCTTATTTTCTGGTTTTGTATCGTCAATAATTTTGTACATTAACTTAGAAAAATGTCATGTATAATAAGAGTAAAATGCATAGAAAAGTTTACAAAGAACTACTAGGAGTTCAAGGGAGCTCCAATAACCATTGTTTTCTTTTTAAAGCCCAAAATGACCTTTTTTTTAAAAAAAGAGTATGTCAGTATAATTTAACTCATAGTTTAGCAATGTAAAATAAAAATTCATTAAGTTAAAAAAGTTTCTCTAGAATCACAGGGATAGCTAAACTAAAATAATTTTCAGTGACTTAAAACAAGACATCAATTTGTTGCTGCTGCCACATTGAATGTATGTCAGATTAGACAGACAGCTCCAGTACCATGACTTGAAGTACAACCCTCTTGACCAGTCAGTCATCTTTAAAAATGGATGTCACTTGGAGTATGTTGAACCATCCTTGATCATTATGTATAATCTTTTTAATGTATTGTTGTATTCGATTTGCTAGTATTTTGTTTAGAATTTTTGCATCTGTATTCATCAGAGATACTGGTCGGTAGTTTCCTTTCGTGTGTTATCCTGTCCAAGATGTGGTATCAAGGTAATGTTGGCCTCATAAAATATGAGGTAATATTGCCACTTTTTCAATTTTTTGGAATAGTTTGAAAAGGACAGGTATTAAATCCTCTTTGAATGTTTGACAGAATTCATTAGTGAAGCCATCTGGTCCTGGACATTTGCTTTTGGGAAGGTTTTGGATGATTGTTTCATTTTCATCACCGCTGGTCAATCTATTTAGATTTTCTAGTCTTTGAGATTCAATCTAAGAAGGTTATATGTTTTTAAGAACTTGTTCATT
The DNA here is from genome assembly GCF_057876585.1 of Rhinolophus sinicus. Classification (NCBI taxonomy): domain Eukaryota; kingdom Metazoa; phylum Chordata; class Mammalia; order Chiroptera; family Rhinolophidae; genus Rhinolophus; species Rhinolophus sinicus. The sequence goes on along the minus strand of NC_142514.1, from coordinate 119,943,565 downwards.
TCTGCTAGGTTATTGAATTTGGTGGCAAGTAGTCTTTCATAGTATTTTTGCATGATCCTTTTTATTTCTGTGGTATCCATTGTAAATTCTCTTTCATTTCTGATTTTGTTTATTTGTGTCTTTTCTCTTTTTTCCTTAGTGAGTCGAGCCAAGGGTTTGTCAATTTTATTAATATCTTAAAAGAACCAGCTCTTTGTTGCATTAATTTCATCTATTATCTTTTGTTCTCTAATTTATCTATTCTTCTCTAAATTTTATTATTTCCTTCCTTCTGCTGATTTAGGTTTCATTTGTTCTTTTTTTTTTTTTCCCCCTAGTTTTTTAAGATGTAATAATAGGTTATTTCTTTGGGATTTTTATTGTTTCTTGATATAGGCCTGTAATGATATTAATTTCCCTCATATTACTGCTTTTATAGTATATTACTGCTTTTGCAGTAATACTCCCCATAAGCATAATAAAGGATAAAATTATATGATCATATCAATTGGTGCCAAAAAAGCATTTGACATATACACCATGGATTGTGATTAAAACACTTAATCAAATGGGTATAGAAGTAAAGTACCTCAACATAGCAAAGACCGTGCATGACAAAACCTCAGCTAGGATCATACTTAATGGTGAAAACTGAAAGCTTTTTCTCTAAGATCAGTAACAAGACAGGGATGCCCCTGTCATTACTGTTATTCGACGTAGTATTAGAAGTCCTAGCCAGAACAATCAGGCTAAGACTGAGAAAAAAATCAAAGGCATCCAAATTAGGAATGAAGAAGTCAAACTGTCACTTTTTGCAGATAATATGATTCTTTATATAGAAAATCCTAAAGATTCCATTAAAAACTATTAGAAACAATAAACAAATACAGTAAAGTTTCAGGATACAAAATCAATGTACAAAAATCCATTGTTTTCCTACATATGAGGTTGAACAATTAAGTTGGCAAACTCATCCTAGAAAAAGTGCTACATACCTCACTGCTGAATATCAGTACAGTCCCCTTTGAAGTATTCTCCTTAGGAAGCTATGCACTGATGCCAGTGCCTAGTCCACCCTTCAAAGCAATTTTGGAACTCTTTTTCTGGAATGGCAATCAGAGTTGTCATTGTATTACCCTTGATGTCCTGAATATCATCAAAAATGTCTTCCTTTCAATATTTCCTTTAGGTTCGGCTAAAGAAAGACGTCATTGAAGGCCAGATCAGGTGAGTAGGGAGGGTGTTCCAATACAGTTATTTGTTTACTAGCTAAAAACTCCCTCACAGACAGTGCCCTGTGAGCTGGTGCATTGTTGTGATGTAAGAGCCATGAATTGTTGACGAAAGTTCAGGTCATCTAACTTTTTCATGCAGCCTTTTCAGCACTTCCCAATAGTAAACTTGGTTAACTATCTGCCCAGTCAGTACAAATTCACAATAAATAATTGATTGCTCTGATATCAAGAAAAGATTAGCAACACCATTGCAACAAGTTCATGAACTTAACTGTGAGACCTTGTATTAACGAAATTTCAGGAAAAAAAAGAATGAAAAAAATTCATTTTGAAATTGCAACAAAAAGAAAGAAATATCTAGGATTAAACTTAACAGGATGTGAAGAACCTGCAAACTGAAAACTATAAGACATTATTAAGAGAAATTTAAAAATACACAAAGTTATAGAAAGGTATCCCTTGTTCAAGGATTGGAAGAAACAACACAGTTAAAATGGTCATATCACCCAAAGTAATATACAAATTTAATTCAATGCCCATCAACATTCCAATGGCATTTTTTTGAAGAAATAGAACAATAACAACAAAGTGTTATTAGATTTGTATGGAATCACAAAAGACCTTAAACAGCCAAGCAACCCTGAGAAAAAAGAACAAGAATGAATGTATAACACTCCCTGACTTCAATTTATACTACAAAGTGACAATAATCAAAACAGCATGGTATTGAGAGAAAAACAGACACATAGCCCAAAGAAATAGAATTGAGAACTGAGAAATAAACCCACAAATACAGGGGTAGATAATTTTGACAAAGGAACCAAAAACATACAATGGAGAAAAGAAAGCCTTTTCAATAAATGGTGCAGGGAAAAAATGGAACTCCACATGCTAAAGAATGAAACCAGACTGCTATGTCACCATACACCAAAAATTAACTCAAAGAGGCCAAAGACCTAAACATAAGACCTAAAGAAATAAATTGCATAGGAGAAAGTACAGGTATTAAATTTATGGACCTTGGGTTCAGAGAGGTTTTCATCAATTTGACCTCAAAGTCAAGGGAAGTTTGTAAAAGCAAAAATATGTGAATTGGACAATATCAATCTAAAAAGCTTCTGCACAGCAAAAGGTGCCATCGTTAAAGTGGTTTGTAAAAGACATTAAGAGAGTGTCTTTAGTTGTGCTGCCACGGATACCTCAATGTCCTGATCATTTTGTCTTTGGGGAAGAGACAGAAGTCGCAAGGTACCAGATCCAGTGAATAAAGTGGAGGAGGACACACTGCAATATATTTTATTGGACAGAAATTGCTGTATACCAGAAACGATGTGTGACACAAAACGTTGTCATGATGGAGGATGATTTGCAGCACTCTTTAAAATACACCATCTCTCAACTGTAGATCACACCAGACTGAATGCACCCAGCAAGTTGAAACTTGTCATGCAGTTACTAATTTACAACATGCCACCTCAGAGTTGAAGATCCTTGTCTTTCCATTGCATGGCACTTGGCAGCAGCATTCACTGTATATTGTGATCACCACAGAAAGGCTTTTGTCTCTTCCTCAAAGTAAAAATGACCATGAAAGGTAAACATTTTGAATTGCTTCGGGATATCAAGGCAGCCACAACAGGGCAACTAAAGACACTCACAAAAGAGAACTTCCAGAGCTGCTTCAGAAAGTAGCAAGAACGATGGGATAAGTGTGTTCAAAGAACAGGGTAGTATTTTGACACAGGTTAATGGCAATGTGTCTTTTACTGTAATACATTTTCTTAAATTTAAATATTCACTATAGTTTTTGATCACACCTTGTACATATATATATATATATATATATATATATATATATATATATATATATATTTTGTTACCAAAGAAAATTGGCTCATAGTGGGAAATGGCGTGGGAGGGGAAAAAAGATTGATTTTCTAGTTCTGTGGATTATGATATATGAGTAATTGGTCACATTCTAATCCACCAAGTTGTCTGTTTATATTTCCACTTATGTCAAAGTTGAGATTGCTTGGTTCTTTCTATAAATATTTTTGTAAAAATAGGTACTGTTTAAATTTTTTTTCGACTCGACAGAGCTGTCCCCTATCCCCTCTGATTTTCAACACAGTGTTGGAAGTCCTCACCAGAGCAGTCAGGTAAGAGAAAGAAATAAAAGGCATCCAAATTGGGAATGAAGAAGTTAAATTGTCACTCTTTGCAGATGACATGATGCTATATACAGAAAACCCTAAAGACTCCACAAAAAATCTATTAGGAACAATCAGCGAATACAGTAAAGTTGTCGGCTACAAAATCAACATACAAAAGCTCATTGCATTCCTAGATACTAAAAATGAAATCTCAGAAAAAGAAATACAAAAAACAATTCCTTTTGCAATTGCAGCAAAAAGAATAAAATACCTAGGAATAAACTTAACCAAGGATGTGAAAGACCTATATGCTGAAAACTATAACATTTTTAAAAGAAATTGAAGAAGACACAAAGAAATGGAAAGACAGTCCATGCTCATGGATTGGAAGAATCAACATAGTTAAAATGGCCATATTACCCAAAGCAATATACAGATTTAATGTGATCCCCTTCAAAATCTCAATGGCAATTTTTTAAAGAAATGGAACAAAAAATCATCAGATTTGTTTGGAACCACAAAAGACCCCATATAGCCAAAGAAATCTTAAGAAAAAAGAACAATGCTGGAGGTATCACAATCCCTGACTTTAGCTTGCATTATAGGGCAACAATAATAAAAACAGCATGGTATTGGCAGAGAAACAGACACATAGACCAATGGAATAGAATTGTCACCCCAATAAACTTTAATTAAAAATTTTTTTTTTCAGCACTGTTTACTTGTAATTTTAATACAGTCTTGAAGTTTCTTTTAAAACACAAGTCCTTTCTAACATGGAATTTTCAAGGTATTATGTATTCTACAATTAAAATATATTTAACAATTGACTCTTATGTAGCAATTCTGCATTCTCTAAAGTAATCAAATATTTTTGAGAGTTTCAATTCATAAAGTCTAACTAATTCTATTTTTGTAACTAATTTTTGAATGTGTCAAATTATTTTCTATAATTATGAATTTAAGAATTGAGTCATACTTTCAATTTCCTTTCAATTTTTAATTCTTTTTTTAATTATAGTTTATCGGGGTGACAATTGTTAGTAAAGTTGCATAGATTTCAGTTGTACAATTCTGTATTACATCATCTATGAATCACATTTTGTGTTCACCACCCAGAGTTAGTTCTTCCATCACCATATATTTGATCCCCTTTACCCTTAACTACCATCCCCCTACCCCCTTACCCTCTGGTAACCACTAAACTATTCTCTGTGTCTATGAGTTTTTGTTTCTCATTTGTTTATCTTGTTCTTTTGTTGTTTTGGGTTCGTATACCACATATCAGTGAAATCATACGGTTCTCTGCTTTTTCTGTCTGACTTATTTTGCTTAGCATTATAATCTCAAGATCCATCCATGTTGTCACAAATGGTCCTATTTCATCTTTAATCAAAGATGTTAGTATATTCACTTAAGCACTCTAGAAAAATAGTATATACTGATAAAAAATTATTTAGGAAAATGTATCCAAATGAGTTTAAATGTTCATAACTAACTCTTCTTATCAAACATTGTATTTTTGAGCAGAATTTTCATTCTACAAATAAGCAATCTTATAACAAAGGAAATAATTATCTGAGAGTTATGATAGCACTCAAGAAACAAACTATGCAAGTAAATATATGTGGAAAATGATCTTCAGATATATTATAATCTTGATGGGGTCTTCTACTTTTTCTTAAATCTCAGAATAGTGGCACAGGTTATTAATGAATCATTATATGGCAGTTAATGTGGTTATCATAACTACTCATGAAAATAAACATTAAAAGTGAAATAAATCATATAGTTAGGAGAAAGGTTAAAAGCCTTTTGAGACAAAAAATATATTTCTCAACACAGTTTGGTAAATTATCTCTCATTTCTCCTCTGACAAAACAATAAAATATCAAATTAAAATAAATTATTCAAAGACTGGCATCCAACATCCTACTCTTTCTAAGTTACATGAACCCATTTGTATAAACACAGTTTTAGAGGAAACTGGTACATATTTATTAATGGAAATGATTAGACACATATAAACATACCTTGATAATAGCTTACAAATATGTTCCAGATATTATCTTAAGTATTCTTACGTATCTACTCATTTAATTCCACTATAAGCTTTTAAATTTAGCATATTCCTATATACTCCTTTTTCATGTGAAGAAACTGAGACACAGGAGTGTAATTTAACCCAGGTCATACAACTAAAAGTAAATATAATATTTTAAAAAAGGTTTGAACCCCTTTACCTGGCTTTGGGTATTTAGGTCTAAATTACTTTCAATGCTTCCGTGGAATTAAAAGAAACTCCACAGGGTATCTTTTGTGCCCCCTTCCCTCCACCATAACTCTTTCAGATTTCATAGGAAGCAGAATATGGAACTATATGTGATCCAGAATTTTGCTAGTTAAATGAATAACTTTATCAAATCAAAATGGTTTACATGAATAATAAGTTCATTTAAGGCCTAAATGAAGATGCTGGTAAATTAGGTTTTTATGGCAATCAAAATTCTTACTCTATTTTTTCAATTAATTTCTTAGTTGCATGGTGGAATTAGGACAAAAAAAAAAAACCTTCAATTACTTCTTTAAGGCAAAATTAAGAAAGACTTCCAAGTAAAATTATTAAATTTCTTCAAAATTTCAGAAAACTTTTAAAATACATTTTTTATTTGTGTTGTTGCATGATATCGCTATTGATTTTTTCCCCTAACTAAAGACATGCATACTCCTCTCTCCAGCCTACTTTCTGTGATATAAAATTTAAACTATAATAGTACTAGTAAGAACAACAATAATTTAGTAACATTATAATTGATAAGGTGTTAATAACTATAGCTGACGATGATCTTGTCCCATAAATCTGTTTTTTTTTTCACTTTAGTGCACACAGCCCCAAATTTTCCACTAGGACATATATGTATTTGCCTGAAGTCTTTCCCTAGCCACTGAAACGTACTTTTCCTTCTTGTGTCCCAGGGTCAGAGTGTTGTGGAATCAATGCTACCTGAGAGCAGGATTCACCCACCTGATGGAAGTTGGTGTACAAATCCCAACCCTCTCAATTCGCAGGCAGGATAGATATGAAGTATATGTTCTACTCAAGCACACCTTTGGCCCACACTAACAATTAGCTTAATAATTAAATCATTTATTTTTCTCTTCCTTCCCATTTGTCTAACTTCCTCAATCTCTATCTTCTATCTTTCACCTTCCAAATTAATGGTTTGCAGTTAAATACTTGTTAAAGGGACTGCTTCGAAAGGAACCTCTATTATCACCTTTAGGTTAGTCTGATAAACTTCACAAACATTCAGCTTAGACTTGGATTATTAGAGTTACATGGAACAGTATGCCCCATCTGTTAATAATAGCCCGGGCAGACCTGTAAATGTGTAATCATAAAATGTGGTTAATATACTAAATGCCTCAATTCAAAGCTCTACTCTGACATTGAAAGAATGGCAATTTATATCACTTCTTAAAATAAATTATTTTAATTTCTTTCTTGTAAGAAAGAATTTTAGAAATACTCATTGTCCTTAATTAAAACTTGCCATTTTGTATATGTTGCTGTTTCAGAGCTTTTCACTAGGTGAAATATGTCAGACTGAGAAAGACAAATACCATATGATCTCACTTATCTGTGGATTCTAAAGAACAAAATAAATGAACAAACAAGAAAGAAACAGACTCATACATACAGAGAACAAACTGATGGTTGTCAGAGGTACGGGGTTTTGGAAAGCTGGGTGAAAACAGATGAAGGTATTAAGAAATACAAATTGGTAGTTACAAAATAGTTATGGGGAAGTAAAGTACAGAAGAAGTGTATAGTAAATAATGTTGCAACAGTTATGTATAGTGCCAGGTGGGTGCTAGACTAATTGGGGGCTCACTGCATAAATTATATACATGCCTAAGCACTATGCTGTACAACTTAAACTAATATAACATAATATTGAATGTCAACTGTAAATAAAAAAAATAGTAATAAAAAAAGCTTTTTGTGAGGAACTCAGTAACGTGTGTGTATGTGTTTAGGGATACTCATTTCATTATTTTGCTTGTTTTTGATCTATGGAATTTTATTTGTTAACTATAAATGACAAAATCATTCCTTATCGGTAATCAAGAAACCCATGGTATCCAATATTCTCACTCTTAATTTATCACAATACCAATAGACAAAATTTGAGAATGCCTAGAAAATTTAGTAAAAATAGTATTCAGTTATGCTTCACTACAGATACATGATTGCTCAAGTAATCAAAACTTGTCTAGGATAGAGGCATTCATGGTATATATTCAAATTCCTGGAGCACTCCCTTCAGTGACAAGATAAAAATATGTTAAACATTCAGCAGAAATATACAATATATATTTATACATATACACATACACATATACACATTTTCTTTTCTAACATGCATTTTTTGTTCTTTACAGAAATTTTAGGTTTACTTAAAAATTACTCAAAAATTACAGAGCTCTCATATACTCCCTCACCCCACTCCACATACGTTTTTTCCTATTGTTAGCATCTTGCATCAATTTGATATATTTGCTACAATTGATGAATCAGTATTGATAGTTTATTACTAACGAAAATTCATAGTTTACATTAAGATTTACTGTTTCTGTTAACATCTGTGGGTTTTGACAAGTACATAATGTCGGTATCTACAATTACAGTATCATGCGGAATAGTTTTACTCCCCTAAATATGCCCTGTGCTCCTTCTATTCATTCATTGTATTTTTTAAGTAAGAAAGTTCTAATTTAAGTTCCCTATGTCCAAGGAATTTTGTTAGAATGATTATAAACAATAAGAGCTGGTCAAGTGATCTGACAATAGTAAAGCGAAAATTTATTGTTGTGGGGTCTGTGTTACAAAATTAGCCCAGGATTTTTTCTAAAAGGATGGAAGATGAAACTCTGTAGCAATTTGCTCCATTTGGTGGGCAAATGTTGATAAAATATTTGAAATAATTTATTGAAATAGTCTTCAGTAAATAATTTCCGGAAGAAAGGCATGTGATTACTGTCTGTAGAACTTTCCAAAATAATTAAAAATTCAGTCACAAATAGGAGGGGGAAATCCTTAGTGAAATTATACCTTGATGAAGCATTGCAAAGTATGTCTACAAAATGAGACTCTATGGCCAGATGCTCAAATACGTGCCACTCTGAAAAAAGTTAAAGATGTTTCTTTATTGCAGAATTTTCACAAACTTTAACACAATTTTCACCATCAATGCTCAATAAATGGATGTAATATACAGCAATTCCCTACCAAGTTTCCCCTACTGGTCTTTGCTGTTTAACCATTTTTCTTGGGATTAGTGTTTCACAGGAGACATTTTGAAAAACCTACATTCAGCAACTGTTAGCTCTGATATGCATTTCTATGACCCCTGCTCTTCTCACATAATACAAGGAGTGTCATGAAACAAAATAGCCACCCTGTGACAGGCTAGATAACTCAGGCACATAATCTATTGAATCCTTATACAGCCCTACTAAAATGTATTTCCTTTTCTATTTTATAAGCGAGGATATTGAAGTTAAAACCACATTGAACTTGTCCAAAATACAGATGCACAGAAAGTATATTTTACTGTGGCAAGATCGATATAACATAAAATTTACCATTTTAACCATTTTAAAGTTTATACTTCAATTATATTAGTACATTTACAATGTTGTGTAAACATCACCACTATTTATTTCTACAAATTTTCTTCATCCCAAACAGAAATTATGGACCTTTTCTGTACAATAATGCCCCATTTCTCTTCCTTCCAAACTCCTGGTAACACTTTAATCTCTGTCTCTATGAATTTGCATATTCTAGGTAATTAATATAATTAGAATCATACAGCATCTGCCTTTTGTGTCTAGCTTATGCCACTTAACATAAAGTTTTCAAGATCATTCATGTAGCATGCATCCAAATTTCATTCCTTTTCGTTTCTGAATATTTTATTGTATGTATGTACATGTAATACATAGTGGAATGTGTAAGGTGATTTGTCTAATTTGTTGCTATCTGATTAGGTATGTGTGTGATACAAATGGAGATACTATACAAACACTGAAGAAGAGAAAACAAAATCCTATCTGTATTATATCCAAAGCTTAAATATACATATTGTAAAATAGATGGATTTTTAGAGCTAAGCATTGATTTCATTTGTCTCATAAAAATGATTATAAAGAACCAATTTGCGATTATAACGTCTTCATATTTTCCTGTTGGATTATCATGACTCTTACATTAAAAATTAAAATTCGTAAATAGTACAAAAGACTGGTTGAAATGTAAACCATGAAATCTGGAAGAAAATGGAATGTGTCTGTGCAATGCACCAGAGTATCTCTATTCAGAGCAGAACTAGGCAAAGTTGGCATCCAAGAAAGTATCTTCAATAGACAAATGAATGAATAACTGCTTATTCTGGATATTTTTGTGACTTTAAAATAATTTCCAATGTATAAAAGTTACAAGAATATTACAAAACAGTCCCATATGTTCTTTAATTAATGACAATTAATAAGTAGCCCCATTTGTTTTATCATTTGTTTTGCTCTCTTCCTGTTTCTACTTTTGTGTTTCCATTTTCTTTCTAGATTATCTGAGCATAACTTGCAGACAACATCCTGTCCTATCATTCCATATAGTTCACTATGTGTTTTTAACAACAAAGAGGTTCTCTTTCATAATGGCAGGACAATAATCAAAATCAAAGATTTACAACTGACACAATACTTTTATCTAATTCACCTTATGCAATAAAATTTTATGATTTTCCTCAATAATGTCCATTACAACTATATTTCCCCAATCTAAAATTCAATATAGATTCCCACACTGCAGTTGGATGGCTCTTTACAGTATCTTTATCTGGCATATTTTCTCAGCCTACATTTATCGTCTCTGATCTTTCAATTTTGAACAATAAAGGCCACTTATTTTGTCAAATATCTTCCATGTCTGATAGGTCTCATATTTCCTCATTACATTCAAAATATGCATTTTTGGCAAGGATATTACAACTTTAACAAGCTTTAATTCTATAGTCCATCAATATCATTGCTGCCTTACTTTTGCACTCAAGTTATTTTATCCTTTTTTTTTCTAATTTATTCTCCTTACCAAACACTAATGCTAATGAAAACTGCCATTCTGCCTATTACAGGCCTTTATTTGTACAACTGAATGCAGCTGGGATTAAAAAACAAACAAACAAAAAACAAACAAACAAAAAATGACACATACTAAGCTAACTGGAATTCTTTAATTGCAGACTTCAGATAGATAGATAGATAGATAGATAGATAGATAGATAGATAGATAGATAGATAGATAGATGTGTGTGTATATATATATATATATATATATATATATATATATATATATATATGTAATTAGTGTGTTTCATTATGCTATACTGTCCTTATATATTAAGACAAACAGATGGATTTTCTAGACCTATACTAATCATTCTTGTGATCACTAGCCATATGTAGGTTTTGATCACTTGAAATATGGCTGGAGGGACTGAGAAACAGACTTAAATTTTACTTAATTTTACTTATTTTAAATTTGAATTTAAAATCTGATTTTCAATTCAGTTACTTGAAAACCTTTAAGTATGCTTAGAGCAACTCAATTATGTAAACCTACTTTTCAATCACAAATTTTATTAAATACAAATAAAAATTAAGTTTTTCTCATGAAAATTTTACATTTGAATTGAGGTGTGTTGTAAGTGTGAAATACATACCAGATTTGGAAGACTTAGTACAAAAAAAAAGACGTATGAAAAAAAAAAAGTCATACAATATGTCATTGATTTTTTTGTATATACATTGCATGTTGAAAGTTTAGTATTTTGGATGAATCAAGATAAAGAAAACATATCGTAAAATGAATTTCACCCATTTCCTTTAGATAGTTTTGTTAGTTCCAGAAATTTTTAAATTACCGATGCAGATCACATTGAATTTCTGTTGGGCAGCACTGTTATACATCCTATAGTCATGCTTTCTGTGCATATAAAATATTGGCAAGAACTGTGATGAAAATATGCACATGATGCTGAGGGTATACACAAGGGGTAATTAAGTCACAGTAATGGCAAGGAAATTTCTACAATACACAGTGACCTGAGAGTACAATTGGGAGCAACTAAAGAGAAAAAGGAGTATGTGGTAGATAAGCAATTAAATTCATTCAGCAACTATTTAAAAAAATTGTGTTAATACTCGGTGTACAATAATAACTTTGTCAAGGTGTGCTTCTAAAATGCATTCAGTAAGTGTTCTCTCTTCCATTGTGAAAACAGACTCTAGTCACCACTGCCTGTTCTTTATTGGATTATGGTAATTTAACCATGTTTCATCCCTACAGTATTTCTCTCACCATCACCATCACCACTCCCAACACACACACACACACACACACACACACAATCTACTTTCAACACTAAGTCCAGAGCTAAAACGTAACTCAAATCATCTCACCATACATCTAAAAACCCTCTATTGGCTTCCTATGTCCTTTGGAATAAAAGTCAAGTTCCTTATAATGGCCTATAAGATCATCAAAGACCTGGGCATCTGGCTACTTTAGTGTATGAATTTAGAAACTAAAACTCTCCCCCAGCCTCACTACCAACCAGAGACTTGGCCCTTTCTCTTCCCTCTATCTAGATTGTTCTTCTCACAGACCTCTGTTTTTCTCAATCCTCACTTCCATCTCTGTCAAAAGGTCTCCTTCATTAAAGGGGTTTTTCTTGAACTCCCTATTTAAAATAGCAATTCTTCTTTACCCCATTCCTTAAAATCCCCTGCTATATTTGATTAATATCTGAAATGCTATGTATTTAGTTTACATTTGATTGTATATTGCTCTCCTCTCTTACTCACTATTGTGCAAGGTCTATAAGGGCAGGGTCTTTAGTCTTTCGTATTTACTGTGTATCACCACTGACTAGAAGAAGGCCTGTTACAGAGTAGGCATGCAATAAACATGTTCAAATAATAATTGTGAAAAATACTGGAGGGAAGTCAGATATCGAGGTAAAAATGCATAAGTTACAGCAGTCAGTAAACTAAATGGTAATGTCAGCATGTCATAAAGATGGTGAATGTGCATATTCTTTCATCTGCAATATACCATAAAAATAAAACTTTCATTAACTTTTAGAAATTTGTAATACAGAAAACTTAAACCTCAGAGGACCTTTAAACATATGCATTTATAGTATTGCTCTTGTTTATTAAGATGAAAGAATGAAAGGTTGGAAAGTGAATGGAAATAAACTTTAATTTTGAAATGCAAACTGATGAAAGTGACTAAAAGGTAAAAACATGTTTTTCAAGCTCTGTTTAGTATATTTAATACATCGATGTTCAGATTTAAAGATATTTGGAATATTTTAAACCTTTCGTGTATACAGAGTTTTGTTTTTATGTGTTTTTCCCCCAGTCTATAGTTATTTCATGAATGGAAGGCATAATATTTGCAAGATAAAGAGGGCAGGCTTAAGTTTATGTCCGGCTTGAATAAAGAAACAAGGGCATAGTATAAGTGGCCTATGAGGAGATAAGAATGATAGGAAAAGTAAATCCAGGAAGAGGAAGTCCAGTTAATGTAAAACTAATATTAGGAGGTCATAGTATGATTCAAGTTTAACATTTTATTAATGTATTTTATACACACACGCAAACACACATGCATATACATAAAATGTGTACAGTTTAAAGAATGCTTACACACTGAATGTATTCATAATCCACCACTCAAAAAAAAAAAAAAAAAAAAGAAAAGCTGTGCAAGTACCCAGAATTCTTCCTTTGTAGTTCCTTCTAATCACTTACCCCACATCAAAGGGTAATCATGACCTTCTAACAGTATACAGTAGTATTGCTTATTTTTATAGTTTACAAAACTAAGATTTGTCAGACTTTCCCAAGTATGGCTTTTTTTATTCAATATTTTATTTTTGAGATTCCACATAATGCAGCTGTATAGCATTACATCCACAATTTATTCATCCATTCAAACACTGATAGATTTTGCGATAGTTTCCAGTTTGGGGACATTGCAAATAGAGGTGTTATAAACATTCCAGCACATATGTACATTTGAGTGTGTAGTGTGTGTATATATACACATGATATATGTAAATACTGGGGGTGCCAAAATAATGTATACAAGTGGACACTTTTGTCAAGTTGCTTAAGCAGTAGTTCACCGTAATCAGAAGTGTCTGGATATTGATGGTAACCACTTTGAGCACCTCTTGTATTTGCAGAAGTCAAACGTGACATGTATTCATCTTTTGTTATCAGTATATATTGAGCATTATAATTTTCATAGTATTTGCCTTTCCTAAAGTGTGTATATATATTTTTGGCACCCTCTCTGTATATAAATAAATTAATACAAATACAAATGTAAATATAAATATTTCTGTTAGGCATATTACCAGGATTGTAAATTTCCATGTATTTGTATATTTGATTTGTAAATTTGACAAAACAAATATCTTAAGTTCTATTGATTATAGTTAAGGGAGTACAGAAACTTAAATTAATGGGAATCATTTAGAAAAGTGTCTGACAAATGTTTAATAAATGTTAGCTATTATTAGTAGTCATATTTTATCAAATTACCAGAATAAGGGTCATTTAGCAATATAGCAAAGAGGTTAAATATTTGAACCCTAGACTTGAATAGGTGTGAATACAAATCTTTATTGTGTCACTTCCAAGCTGAGTGACATTTAGGCATATTAATTTAAAAAAATGTAGTCTCACTCACATGATTGTAAAATGTACAAAGTATAGACTGTTGTGAGTGCTTAAGATGAAAGTCAATGTAAAGACTTAGCACAATGCCAAGTATGTAATTGATGTTCAATAAATATTAGTAGCTATTACTATATCATGTAATTAATAGAACTTCTAATATTATCATTCTTTACTAACATTCCGTCATTGTAGTGCATCATATAAATTCAAAGAAAGGCAATGCTTCATATTTTAGAACATTCCCTGTATATAGAGATATGTTGTCAAAGAAACCACCTATCTCCTAGTAACTCCATATACAAATTCTTTTTTAACTTGCAACTTTTTCAGATATGATTCTGGATCTTTTGAATTTCTGGAACAGCTCACAAAATCCAGTTAACAGCGAGTAAATATAAAGTGACTAGGTTCAATAATGATATTATTTATTTGACTTTAAATTGCATGAAAGACAAGGTTGCTTATCATACTAAAATTAATATTGTCTCCGAAAGTACAGACTCAAAACACTCAGAATTACTGACAAGTACATCCCAGGTCTTATAAGCTAATTAAAATTCTGCCTAAATTTATATTTCAAATTACTATATTTAAACTACATCCATTTTAAAGAAAGAGGCATAATTCATTGTTTAACTACAGCTCACTGTTGCATTTTCTCAAAGAAAAATCCATAATGTGGTATCTTTTAAAATAAATACAAGTTCTATTATGGTAGCAAAAAAATACCAATAATGTGACAGTGAATTTTATAAGAGAAAGGGATTTTTTGTTGTTGTTATACAATAATAACAATAAAAAAGGAGGCATACATATTTCTTGAAGGAGTTTGTGTGGAAAGAAAAAATGAAAAATAAAAGCACAGTTACTAAAGTATATCTTATTTAAACAGCTGCAAAATCTTCCCACCAGCTTCCTGTCTGACAGAAAGGCAGCTCTGCCTGGATAAGGTTGGTTTTTAATTAAACATTCTGTGTCTTTCAGCAGTTAAAAATGAGCTAATAGCAATATATTCATATGAAGACACCACAGTTTTATTTCTAAAATCTGCTATTGATGATGGGTTATTTGTGCTAATTATGTCCACAGAGGTTAAGAAACAGATATTACAATATATTTAGGCATAGATATTCTATACTAATAATGGTTTCAAAAGCACACAGGACATTTAAACATGTCATATCTAAGCTAGCAGTTCAAGCATGGATTTCCAAGTCCCTGCCTATTAGTTTTACTTTAATTGATTTAACCCTATTAAAAGACATAACTACAAAATGAAGAAATGTTGTAGAGATATACAGTATGTTTGCCATGATCTTTCCTTAATGAATCCCTTGAGAATGGATCCATTTTTCAAAGTGTACTGTCTGTCTGTTAATCACAGTTTTTCCAATGTTAAAGAAGGAATATATGGAATATATTTTTGTCTTAAAAATTTAATTCCCACTGACAATTGCATTTCTTTGTTTAATAATATAACCTAAAACTTTTCAAAAAATCAGTTCATTGCTACAAAAAGAATCATACAATAAAGTATTTCCTGTTTCATTAAAAATGATAATTCTTGCCACTAACTTTAATGAGATTTAGAAATTTAATGAATATAACAAGAAAGATCTCTGTGCATAAGTGAGGTTCCCTATACTAAGTGATTCTTCCCTCATTGTCTTGTGCTTTTTTTTAAATGAAAATTTACTGGGGTGATAATGGTTAGTTAAATTACATAGGTTTAAAGCTGGTCCGAGTTCAGTGGTGTCTATAATTAATTGATCACAGTCATGTGCCTTATTTACTGCTTACAGGAGATTTAAGGAGTGATCATCTCTAAAGCAAAAATTTCCTAGTTCTATGGCTCAGAGCTTCTCTCTTAGTAAAAACTACTTTATTACCATTCAATCCTAATTCACGAGTTTATGCCAGGTACCTAAATATCACCTCATCCAACTTCTGTAAAAGCAAGTCTAGAATACCCCTTCCTCTCTTCCTCCCACTCTTCCTATTTCCTTGTTTCCTATTTTCCTTCCTTCCTTCCTTCCTTCCTTCCTTCCTTCCTTCCTTCCTTTTTCCTTCCTTCCTTCCTTCCTTCCTTCCTTCCTTCCTTCCTTCCTTCCTTCCTTCCTTCCTTCTTTCCTTCCTTCCTTTCCTTCATTTCTATGATTCTCATAGAATTAAGGATGTCTTTCAGTGTGTGTCAAATGCACACTTAATTCCTTTTGCAGTTACTATAAGAGGAAACACTCCCAAATAAATATCCTACTGGCTATTAAGTGTAAGCCAAATTAGAAGAAGACACATTAGAAAAAAAAAATTCCTGGCTAATTTATCCACCAGTGAGCTAGGTAATTACTTTGAAGCCAATACTCGAGAGAGGCATTCAACAATAGTAATTTTACTCTTTTATTTTTGGGGTAGTGCCCTATTCTCTTCAGTAGTGTTATTATTACAAAAGACAGTACTAATTTTAAACTCTCTTCCCAGATACTTTTTGTTTCCCATTCTCCTTTGGGCAACTCTCTCCTAAATTCACTCTCTTGGGCTGTAAAGTTATCTGGCAGTCTTCCTAAAGAATGCTAATCTCAACATCCATGCCTCAGAAGGAGTTATTTCCAGGAACTCCAGGTGGATTTAACCCTTTAGGGAATTTTTACCATGTAATTCCAATGGGATCTACTTACCAAGGGGTTAGATGGCGTTAGATGTATTGATTGCAAAGTGATTTTCTGGCATCTGTCTGTAAGGAATAATTAAAAACCCAACTTTGCATTTCACTGCACACTCATTCTCATCCTCATTGTCATTAACCAACTGCTCTTTTAATATAAAATTTTGACATATGCTTTTTGATGAGATAATTTCATCAAACATTTATGAAATAGGTAAGTCGTGCTATTTACTAATCAAAGATCCCAGGTCTCATTGATAGTTTGACATTAATAATACAGTATCTTCTTTTTCTAATTTTTTGAATGTTGAGATAAAGAAGATATGGTTATATTTGCACATGATTGGTTTTATATATGTGCATTATAAGACAGTTTAGCAAAAAGAAAAAATAATAACAAGCAGAAGTTTGCACACTGATATGTCAAGTGGAAATGATAAGGCATCCAATTTGGAGCAATATAATTTGAAAAAGCAGATTTGATATCTTAATATAATTTCTACTTGGAAAACAAAATATATATAGCATTTTTATAATACAAATATTGAAAGTAAAACACCATAAAATCCCCTTAACAAGTGAGGACAAATAGAACATACTGACATACAATACTGTAGGTGGAGGGGACGTTTGCTCTTGTTGTTGTTGTTGTTGTTGTTTTCCTAAGTCTACAAAACATGGAAATGTGTTCTTACCAGTTTGAGGTTTTATCTGTGTTTTCAAATGCCTTGCTAGCTTGCTCTCATGCCATCATAATCTGCTCACGATTGGTAGGATATTTACAATTCCAGGCTGGCTTGCTTGCTTGCTTTGCTTGTTTATTCATTTATTTATCGACCTACCCACTGACTCAGTAGGTCATCTGCAAGCTTCTCCACTCATACATACAGCATTGAAAATTAGACCTGTAAAGGGAAGAACCTAGGGTTATCTTTCCTCATCCAAGCTAAGTTATCACATGCAAAGGAGAGTTAACACTAAAGTATATTTAGAGTTATAGTTAAGAAAAGTGATCTCTCGTTCAAAGCATAATGACAAAAGAGGCTATGTCAGACAACTGATTACTTGAGCTTTTCATGGCCTAATAATATATGTACTAATTGATTCCTGTTTGAAGTGTGGACATTGCCTTATTTTGTCAAGCTATACGTAATCTGATACCATAATGTGAAGACTTCCTTACAGATATAGCTTCATGTTTTGTTTTTCAAACTCTACTTTCTTGCTTGTTGTTTTTTACAAAATAGAAAACAAAATCAATGTACAGCATGTACAGCTGAAGGGAAATATGTCTATTAATTCTTAAAAGAATGCACATTATATAAATATGTTAAATGAATGAAATAACATGAAATAAAATTTTATTTCCTTAGAATTTAGGCTCATACTATCCAGAAGGATTATGGTCATCAACAAGGCTATTTCAGATTCATATTGAAATTATTGTTTTTTTCTCAATAACAACAATAAAAAAAACACAATGAAAAATATGGACAGAGGACCTGAACAGACACTTTTCAGAAGAAGACATGCAAAAGATATACATATATATATGCTCATCTTCACTAGCTGTAAGGGAAAAACAAATCAAAACGACAAGGAAGAAGCTACCTCGAGACTGGTAGGAGGGATGGAACAGGCTGGTCCCACACCTGCGTGTGACCATTAAAATTGGGAGGACTATCTTGGTTGTGGAGGTCCCCCAGGGAAGAGTGAGGGGTCCCAGTGCCACACTAGCCTCCCCACCCCATAGTTCCAGATCTGGGGAGAAAAGTCCCCATAATTTGTGGCTGTGAAAACCAGTGGAGATTATGGCTGAGTGAGACAGAGGTAAGCTAGAGTCCAGGAGTTCCTCTTGAAGGGACCATGCACAGACTTACTCGCTGACAAACTACTCGCTGTGAGCTCCAGCACTAGGGCAGCAGCTCAAAAGGCTCTAGGGACATATGGAGAGGACCTGAGTATTCTGTTTCAGGGTGAAGGCTGAACAGGCACCTTTCTCCCAGACAGAAGTGCTGACAGAATCCACCGTTTCTTTGTTGAGCCTTCCTCCTTTCCAGAGTGCTGATGCTGGCAGCAGCCATATCTGAGACCCCATCAAATTGGCTAATGCTGTCTTGGTAATTCTGAGAACACACACCCCCACCAACTTTCAGGCAAACCCAGACTATTTCCAGTGGCTTTTTCATATAAATCGTCAGCCTTGGCTCATGCTACAGCCTTTCCTAAAGTGTCTCAAAAGTTCACAAAGCCTGAACAAGCAGCATCTGGCTTTGGCATATCCTGTACTTCTGGCGAAGCATCCCTAAGCCAAGCATAAGTGTCATCCAGCCTTGGTTCTTGGCTTGGCTTCTCAAAGCAACTCCAAGCTCAGTGTGGTTGGTCACCAGCACACTGCTCCATAGGATCAGCCCCTCCACAAAAGCTCCTTCACTGTGCTTGCAGTCACAGTAAGTCCTCACAACCAATGAGCCCAAAAGTCAAACCCTCCCACTGAAGTGCAAAGAGCAACCAAGATTCTACTATAAAAGGAGGACACACACAACTTACACAGGGACACACCTGGAGCACCCAGATCTAGTAACCAGAGTGACTGCCCCTCTGTGCCCCATAGGACACCTACTGTAGAAGGCCATACTACTAAGAAACAGAGACATGGCAACCCTACCTAATCCATAGAAACACACACAGGGAGGCAGCCAAAATGCAGAGACAAAGAAACATGTCCTAAATAAAAGAACAGAACAAAGTTCCAGAAAAAGCACTAAACAAAATGGAGACAAGCAAACTACCAGATGCAGAGTTCAAAACACTGGCTATAAGGATGCTCAGTGATCTCAGAGAGAACTTCAACAAAGAGATAGGAAACATAAAAATGAAGATGGAAAACATAAAAAAGAACAAATCAAAAATAGAGAATAAAATAACTGAAATGAAGAATACGTTATAGGGAATCAACAGTAGATTAGATGACACAGATAATCAAATCAGTTATTTAGAAGATAAAGTATCAGAAAACACCCAAATAGAACAGCAAGAAGAAAAACAGAATCCAAAAAGATAAGGACAGTTTAAGGGGCCTCAGGGACAATATCAAGCATGCCAACATTGGCACCAGAAGGAGAAGAGAGAGAGAAAGGAATTGAAAATATATTTGAAAAAATAGTGATGGAAAACTTCCCTAACCTTGTGAAGGAAATGTATATTCAAGCTAAAAAACTGCAGAGAGTCCCGAACGAGATGAACCCAAAGAGGCCCACACCAAGACACAAGATACTTAAAATGCCAAAGTTTAAAGACAAAGAGAATCTTAAAAGCAGGAAGAGAAAAGCAATTATTTACCTACAAGGGAGCTCTCATAAGACTGTCAGTTGATTTCTCAACAGAAATTTTATAGGCCAGATGGAATTGGCAGGAAGTATTCAAAGTGATGAAAAGAAAGGACTTACAACCAAGACTACTCTACCCAGCAAAGCTATCATTTAGATTCACAGAACAAATAAAGAGTTTACCAGACAAGGAGAAGCTAAAGGAGTTTATCACCAACAAACCAGTGCCACAAAGTATGTTAGAGGAACTTCTTTAGACAAAATAAATAAATAAATAAGCTTCAAAAATATGAACAATAAAATGGCAATAACTACATATCTAGCAATAATTACTTTACATGTAAGTAAGTGGATGAAATGCTCCCATCAAAAGACACAGTGTGGCTGAATGCATAAAAATACAAGAACCGTACAAATGCTGCCTACAAGAGATTCACTTCATACCAAAAGACACACAGACACTGCAAGTAAAGGGACTGAAAAAGTTATTTCATGAGAATGGAAACAAAAAACAAGCAAAAAAAAGCTGGGGTAGCAATACTTATACCAACAAAATATACTTTAAAACAAAGTATATAACAAGAGTCAAAGAAGGACCTAGTAATCCCACTTCTGGGTATTTATTCAAAGAAACCCAAAAAGCTACTTTGAGGGGACGTGTTGGCCCATGCATTCATTGCCTCATTATTTATCACCAAGATATGAAGGCAATCTGGAGGTTCCTGAATGGATGAATGGATAAAGAAGAGGTGGTATGCGTGTGTGTGTGTGTGTGTGTGTGTGTGTGTGTGTGTGTGTGTGTGTAATGGGATATTAGTCATTGGAATGAATGATATTTTGACATCTGCAACAAGATGGATAGACCTAGAGGGTATTGTGGTGAGTTTATAGTAAGTCAGACAGGGAAAGACATATGTCTTATGATTTCATTTAAAGTGGAATCTAAAGAACAAAATAAACAAATGAAACAGAAACAAATAGATACAGAGACCATTTTGATGGTTACCAGATGGGAGGGGGCTTGGGGATGAGTGAAGAAAGTGAAGGGATTAAGAACTACAAATTGGTTGTTACATAGTAGTCATGGGGATGTAGGGTATAGCATAAGGAGTACAGTCAATAATATTGTAATAACTATGTATGGAGTCAGATGGGTACTAAATCTACCAGGGTCATAGATGGGAGGGGGATTGGAGACAGGGTTGAAAAGGTGAAAAAATTACAAAACACAAATTGGAAGTTACAAAATAATCAATGGGATGTAAAGTAAAGCATTGAGAATATAATTAATAATATGACAATAACTATGTATAGTATCAGGTGGGTACTAGACTAGTTAAAGGGATCACTTCTTATTATAGAAATGTTTGACTACTATTATGTTCACTGGATGTAATGTACAGCATAGGCAATATAGTCAATAATATTATGAAAGGGTAGTATGGTAGTTAGATGGTTGTTGGACTTATGGTGATCACATTTTTAGGTATATAAATGTTTAATAACTATGGTGTACACCTGACACTAATATAATATGGTATGTTAGTTATATTTTAATTAAAATTTAAGAATACATCTTGATTAAAAAAGTTAAAAAAAACACAATGTGGTATCACTTCACGTTTGTCAGAATTATTATTATCAAGACAAGAAATAACAAGTGTTGGAGAGGATGTGGAGAAAAGAACCCTCACACACTGCAAGTGGGAATTTAAATTGTACAGCCACTATGGAAAACAATATAGAGATCCCTCAACAATTAAATCTAGAACTACCATCTGATCCAACAGTCCCTTTTCTGGTTATCTACCCAAAGAGTATACATATTTATTCATAGAGATATATGTACTCTTATGTTTACTGCAGCATTATTCATGGTAGCCAAGACATGGGAAGAACACAAGTGTCTTTCAGTGGATGATTGGATAAGGGATATGTGGTACATATATACAATGAAATATTACTTTGTTATAAGAAAAGATGAAATACTGCCATTTGTGACAACATGGATGTATCTTAAGAGTACCATGCTAAGTGAAATAAGTCATACAGAACACAAGAACTATATGATTTCACTCATACAAAGGATATAAAACAGAAAGCAACAAATGAACAAAGAAAACAAAAACAAAAATCTCACTGACACAGACAACAATATGGTAGTTACAAGAGGGGAAGTGTGGTGGGAGGAGGTAGAAGAGGCTAAAGGGTATCAAATATATGGTGGGAAAGAAACTAAACTTTGGGTGGTGAGCACGAAATGCAATATACAGATGATTTAGTATGTAATTGTACACTTGAACCTTATATAATCTGATTAACAGATGTCACCCTAATATATTTAATTAAAAAAAATAGAAAACAAGGAAAAGAAACCCATACAATTCATAGCATACCTAAATTAATAACAGCAATTGCTCTGAAGAGGGGGCCAGGAAGGCAAGATGGATTGTTTTCTATTATACGAGATCTGACAATTAAGTTTATGAGTATGTACCAACTAGACAGTTAACCAACTTTACTATTTGGAAGTGCTGAAACGGCTCCAAGAAAATGTTAGACGACCTCAACTTTTGCCAACAATTCATGGCTCTTGCATCATGACAATGCACCACCTCACACAGCACTGTTTTTGAGGGAGTTTTTAACCCGTAACAAATAACTATATTGGAACATCCTCACTAGTCACCGGATGTGGTCCCCAATGGCTTCTTTCTTTACATGAAGATAAAGGAAATATTATTGAAAGGAAGATATTTTGATGGCATTCAGGACATCAAGGGTAATAGGAGGACAGCTCTGATGGCCATTCCAGAAAATGAATTCCAAAATTGCTTTGAAGGGTGGACAGATGCTGGCATCTGCTTCCCAAGGGGAGTACTTAGAAGGTGACTGCAGTGATATTCAGCAATGGTAGCACTTTTTCTAGGACGAGTTCACAAACTTGATGTATGAAAAGTGTCCTACATATATATCTATGACTTATAAAAACTAAATTTAAAAATTGGTTTAAAAAAGAAAATATTGGTTTTATATTAGGAATGTATTTTACACATATTGAAAATATTGGTCATATGTGTTATGCATAAATATTTAGCAGTAGTGTAGTGCTTTAGATTCTCTAGATATATACTTACATATTATGAAAATATATCAAAAGTGTATTTATTGGGGTAGCCAATTAGCTCATTTGGTTAGAGCGTGGTGCTCTTAACAAGGTTGCCAGTTCGATCTCCACATGGGCCACTGTGAGTTGCGCCCTACACAACTAGATTGAAACCACTACTTAAATTGGAGCGATGGGTCCTGGAAAAACACACTTAAAATAAACTTTTAAAAAAAGAATGAAAAAAGGTGTATTTATGAACGCAAAGAGTATTAATCTTATAATGCCCTAGTCATTTCCTCTTTTAAGTGAGAATTAATTCAGGAGGCTAGAGAACAGATTAAGTTTTTATATATCTTTATCCTGAGATAAATTATGTGTAATGTTCATCTTTAGGAGCAAGAAGTGCTCTCTGGATATCCTGGAAAAAAAAAATTGTTTATTTTAATTGCAGATTTATAATGTTTATGCATCTGCAAAACCTGAAATATATTGGCTTAAAAAAATTATGTTCTTACTAATTTGCAAAGCTATATGCATCAGTATATTCATTGCAGCACTATTTACAATAGCAAGGATATGGAAGAAACCTGTGTCCATCATAGATGAATGGATAAAGAAGATGTGGTATATATATATATATACATATATATATATATATACACACATTATATATATGTGTCTATATATATATATATATATAGAGAGAGAGAGAGAGAGAGAGAGACACATATATATACATAATACACATTATATATGTATATAATATAGATCTATATTATATATCTATGTAATATTAATCATAAATAAATAGTGAAATCTTGTCATTGGCAACACCTTGTTGGCCACAGAGGGTATTACAGTAAGTGAAATAAGGAGCTATAAAAAAAATATATTGTATGATTTCAGTTACATCTGGAATCTAAAAAACAAAACAAATGAACAAACAACACAGAGACAGTCTCACAGATACATGAAATATTCTGGTGGTTACTGGGTGGTGGGTTGAGGGCAGATGAAATAGGTGAAGGGGATAAAGAGGTACAAACTCCCAGTTATAAAATAAGTCATACGGTTGTAATGTACAGCATATAGTCAAAGATACACTCATAAATTTGTGTAGTGACTAAACTTATTGTGGTAATCATTTTGTGATGTATATAAATAGCAAATCATCATGATGTTCACCTGAAACTAATAGAACATTGTATGCCAATTATACTTCAATTTAAAAAGTATCACATCCTCAGAATTAAGGAAATGCTGTTAAGGTTAAAGGACATGATTCATTACTACACTTAGGTGTTCATTTTTTCCCTCATCTGAAAGTTTCTTTAGTTGAATGCCAGATGTCTTAAATATTCAATATGCTTTATTCCTCCCCCCGTACCACTGTAATGTGATTGCAGTTTCCCTTCATTGTACTCTGTGTTTTGGTGTTGTCATGAGACATTAAGGACTCATGGATTTTTAAGAATCATTTCTTGATATTTATCATTCCTACAAAATTCCAATTTTTTTGTTTGCTTGGTTTTTACTCAATGTCTTTTAGTTGTATCTATGCTTTCCTATGAGCAAGGAGAATATATAGATATTATTAAACCTACAAAAAATATCTGTGATTTAAAACACTGCAAAAGTTAGATGAGGTTCAGGAATTTTATGAGATTTTCTGTATCAGAATTATTCCAATCAATATCAAGGCTTATCTAATAGCCACAGACTTAAAAACTTAAGAAAAAAATAACCTCCAAATACTATGTCTACTTAAGATGTAATAAAATTAAAATAGAACATCCAAGGATAATTAGACACACACACACACACAAAATTACAGATGATAGCTAAATCCACAAAATATAAGGAGGAAAGTTTAATAAAATGGAATATTTAGAACAAATACTACATAAAGTAATATGTTTTAAAAAATAAGTTATGTTTTCTTAATGTTATGGATGGAAGGTGTTGAAAAACATCAAAAATATTTTTTTCTTTTTTTTTTTAATTTATTGGGGTGACAATTGTTAGTAAATTTACATAGATTTCAGGTGTACAATTCTGTATTACATCATCTATAAATCTCATTGTGTGTTCACCACCCAGAGTTAGTTCTCTTTCCATCACCATATATTTGATCCCCCTTACCCTCATCTCCCACCCCCCACCCCCCACCCCCTTTACCCTCTGGTAACCACTAAACTATTGTCTGTGTCTATGAGTTTCTGTTTCTCGTTTGTTTGTATTTCAATCACAATTACATAAAAGTTATTTGTAATGCTTCTTTGGTCAGGAAGACTTGCTGTGTTGTTCAACAAGTAAAAGTAAAGTATGTAAACTATATCTGTAGATAAGTTACCAGAGTGTCTGAATGAGTTTTTATAAAATGAAGGAAATATGTACTACTAATGTCCCCTAATTGTTTAACTTTTTAAAAAGTATGTATGTTTAAAATGAAAGGAACAATCCATCACACTGGTTCCTTTTATACTAAATATAAATCCAAGAACAGTAAAAAGTCAAATATTAGAATTGATATTATTGTTCTTGAACTTAAAATTATGATCCACCTGTCCTGTGACTATAGTCAGAATTTTAGAGAGTTGATTGCAGAGCTCATGTTACAAATATAGAAATGGCAGCAGAAAAACAAATGGGACAATACGTGTTAATGTGTTTCTCCTTAAACAAATGTTCAGTACATATATCATTCTCAGTATAACAGAGCTACGAACAAAACACTACCAAAACCTGAGTAATCTGATTTTTTACTGAGTTCCTGTTCAAATGATACCATGTAATTATTACCAGAAATCACTTTTTGAAAAGTGAACATCTTTTTTGGACACGAGAACATCTAATTTGCAAAAGGGTCAGAAGTATATATTGAGGTCTGTAGTTCAGCATGTGTAAAAGATATAATTCATATTTTTAACAATTTTTATATTTTCATGCCCTATCAATCATTTTGGTCTATATCATCCCAACCATTATTTTCTTTGCATTTTAAAGCTAATTTTCTTGAGATCATAATGGATCCATTACTTCAAATTCCAAGCTTGATCGAAAAAAATAATAGTATTGTCCAAATTTTCATTTTAATATAATAACCATATCTAATAATCTCAAACTTAGAATTGTACCATTATCAGCAGAGTTATGTGATTTAGCAAAAGTGTCAACCAGCAGGAAGGGATCTTCTCTTTGCAACAAGGTGGCTGAAGACCAGGATGGGAGGCAGAGAGCACAAGAGAAAAAGTGCAATAAGAAGTAGATTTGAGGATTCTGAATTGCCCCTTGATATCAAAACATTTAAAGGGTAGATTGCGCTTCAGTAAACACCTAGAGCAGAGGTGATTATCCCTCCTTTTAATGACCTAGGTGAAAAAAATATAACAAAATCTTAGGAGAAGTCTCAGGATTAATTGCACCATCAGAAAAGTATGATACTGCTCAGGAAAAATATTCAGAAATTGTGGCATATTGTGAATAGACTCATTATTATGAAACACTGGAAAATAAAAGAGTGAAGCATTTGTACTGTGTTTCCTGTATAAGGTATACTGATAAGTTATAAAATAAGAGATAAGGGGAAGTTTCATTTACAGAAATATTTTACCCTAGGTTCTGTGCTCTGTTTTTATAGTTCTGCCCTCTGCATCATCTTTTCTTGTTCACGAAGGGTAACAATCACATATTGACATCTCAATAGCCTTCTATTTGCTTCTTACAAATACAATTTTAGGGTTGCAATAGGCTCTTTGCTTTACCCTCACTCTTCACTTCAGTCCAAGATGACAGTACTTCCAATACAATTCTCTTAAAGTATTTTGGGTGCCCTCTAAATTATTTTAGGTTTTAGTTCATTCAACAAAGTGTGAAACCACATATCTCTTCAAGATTAAGCCTTTTTCTATCTTGAGCTGTTGCTGAGACTCCTGGAATATAAAACCCTTACGCTTCCGAGAAGTACTATTTTTTGACTGAGAGAATCTAAAAGCATGCCCTTAATTTCTATAGATTAGCTTTTGTTTTACAAAAAGATACTCTGAGACACTACCTTTAGTCTCTTTGAGGGCTTAAAGATTTTATAATTGCACTCGCAGTCTTCATCGTTAGATCCTATTTTTCTTGCAGTACCCAGGATTTAATCTTTGTTCCAGGATAACTTCTTAATTTTAGCATCATCTGCCTTCTGATGAGGCTGACAAACTTGAAAATCATGAACTCCTGGCCACTTATTGTTTAAGTTTTTCCTTTGTTCTTTCTTATCAGTTTTTCTCTATCCTCTTGTATTTCACTGTAAATAGCAGGGTAACAAAACAAAACAAAACATGTGCTACTTCTATATTGGAAATCTTTTTTTTTTTTTTCTAGATTGCAAGTTCATTAGATAGACTTTGTTCTTTCCATATAATTTTAGGCAATAGTGTTGCTAAACTTCCTGCCACTACATAACAAAGATCTCATTTTTTCCAGTGTCCAATAACATTTTCTTTATTTTCTGGATAGTTCTTATAGCATCATCAAAGTTCCAACTCCTACAAATGGTGTGTTCAAGGTACTTCAAGCTTTTACTAAATTCTTCCCAAAGCCCACTGTTCAGTTCCATGGTTGTTCCCACATTTTAGTTGTAGTTATTTCAGCACCCCACTTCCAGATACAAAAAAATAATATTATTTATCTATTTCTGTGTTAAAAATCTATCCTAAAGTTCTCAGATTAAAACAACAAACATTAATTCATTTTCTGAGGGCCAAGATTCTGAGAGTGGCTTATTTGGGTGATTACAATTCACGTGTGTTATGAAGTTGCAGTCAAGATGGCAGTCCACATAGCAGTCTTTGCATTTGAGGACTGGTGGATCTGCTTCCAAGTTCATTAATGTAGCCAGAGGTCTCATTCTCTCAGTATGTGGGCTTTCAACAGGGGTACCAAAGACATGGATTCTCCATAGTGAGTGATTAGATATTAGAGAAAGAGAGAGAAGCCCAAAATAGGAAGCCAGTTTTTTATAACCTAATCTTGGGGTCACACCTCTATTATATTTTCTTATATTCACTTCTATTATATTTTATTCATTAGAAGTGAGTCATTAAGGGCATCCCATAATCAAGGAAAGGGAAATTAAGCTCCATCCTTTTAAGCTAGGAGTATCAACGAACTTCCAATTACACATTAAAAACCATCACAACAAGGACTTAGTTCATATTCTAAAGAAATGAATATTTGGGTCACCCTACCAGCAATGGCATAATAACTAGTCTAGGCACATACTGAGAGGAAGGGGGTATAAAATAAAGAAAATAGTATTTATACTTTTATAAATGATACCATGAAAAACTCGCCCAAATACAGACTATTTTTATGAGTATTTCTTTCTTATTTTGATGTGAAAGTATTTGTTTACGTGTTGACCAATTCTTTTTTTCTGCCCTCTCCCATCCCCTTACCGTATAACATAGACTGTATATATAATGGTTAACTTAATATATCACTATTTAAGCTATAAGATATCAAAGAGGGACAAGATTGACCAAGGAATGTATCAGTCAAAAATAGATCAAATAATACTTAGGTCCTTCTTTTTCATTTTGGAAAAAAAGGATAGTATGTTTTCAGTTTTACAAGGTGATATTTTCTTTCCGTAACATGCAGCATGGTTTGCTATTGTCTTTCTTCGGAATTTATATATGGTTAAAGAAATTCTGTATGAATTCCAGGTTGACAAGGAGAGGACAGTGGTGATTTTATACATTTCTTAGCTAAGTTGGTACTAAACGTTCTAGCATTTTTGTTAATGCTCAGGTTAGGTTGGCCACAAATAAAATAGTAAAGGATTTGTAAGATGTAAGTAAAGAGGAGGCAATTATGATATTGTAAGATAAGTCAAAGTCAATTTGGTCCTGGCTGAATTCAGACCTGAAGTTTCCCTACATCCCACTGCATTTCCCTGTTTATGTTGTCCAAGACCTGGGCCAGGTGTAAATGTAGTTCAGTAGGAAAAAGCACTAGCTTGCTCTACAATTCACCTATGTCGTCAAGGTTGGACGCAGTGAGACTCTGGCACCTGTCTAATTTATCCTTACTCTCTCCTGCTCCACACCAACATTTTCTTCCTAACTTGGTCCTGATGATTTGAAGTGATTACAGACTAATCACCTGATACACAACATATCATATTTTCTTTACTAGCTTTCACAATTGTGCAAGGTCCAATCGTTACAAAAATGTATCTTGTGATACATTTAGTGACATCACTATTAGGTGTCCTACATTTCGAATAAAGTCCAACATGATAGAGTAGATCAGTACTGTGGAATAATTATTCAAAAATATATCAGGATAATGTCAACATATGAATGTTATGCAGTTGTTATGAATGAAGAAAATGTTATTAATCCACTACACACAGGGAAGCAAATTTGGGTCCTTTTTTCTACACTAGTAGAAGGTGGCTGTGAGTCACTTGCATTCTCTTGTGTCTTCTGTTTCGAGAGCAACAATTTGAAAAAAAAAAAAAAGACTGAAATGAACTAAAGTATATGATTAGGTCACCTCCCATTTAAAAGAAAACCTCATGTATTCTCAATTACCTTCAAAATGAAACCTGAATGAAAAACCAAAAGCCTCATGACTCATCAGTACCTTCTACGTGCCTTTGTTTGTTTGTTTACTTATTTATATTTATTTATTTTTTTTAAGTTTATTGTGGTGACAATGGTTAGTAAAATTACACAGGTTTCAGGTGTACAGTTCAGTACTACATCATCTATATATCACATTGTGTGTTCACCACCTGGAGTCAGTTCTTTTATCACCATATATTTGACCCCATTTACCCTCATCTACCACCCTCCTCCCCCTTTACCCTCTGGTAACTACTAAATTGTTGTCTGTGTCTATGATTTTTGTTTCTTTATTTGTTTGTTTTTTTCAGTTTGGTATGAAAACACATGGCTCTCGACTTTCTCTGTACGACTTATTTAGCTTAGCATACTATTCTCAAGATTTATCCATATTGCTGCAAATGGCATTATTTTATGTTTTCTTGAGGCAGAATAGTATTTCATTGTGTATGTATAACACATCTTTATCCAATCATCTATGGGAGGACATTTTGGTTGTTACACATGTGTATATTTGCACTGCCCTTTTCCCTTTTTCTCAGAGCCATCATGTTTGTTAAGCCGCAGAGCCTTTATATATGTTCTTTCCTCTGCCTGAAATTACTGTTGATTGGCCTTGCATGGCTAATATCTTCTAGTATCTCAAGAATAATATAATGAAGCTGTTAGATTTTCTTCCTTCTTTCCGTATTTTAACATAATAGCATTTATTGCTTGCATTTCGCTTCTCTTTCTTATCGTATCTTCATTACTAAATGAATGAATGAATGAATGGAGTAATTTATATGGAATTGACAATAAAGATGAAATATTAATTGAAAATATGAACTTGGCAACTTAGACACCATAACATACAGTCAGAGACTATGCTATTCAGTTACTATCTTCTTAAAAGAGTCAGCATTCTACCTTTTAGCAATTGAGCCTTGTATGGATTCTGCCTAATGCTTAGAATGTTGCTGGCATTCAGTAAACACACACACAAAGGAATGATTTTAGACTCAAAAACAATGAAAATGAACATCTAGACAATGAACTTACCCTATAGCACTGAAAATGAAACTAAGACAAGTAAAATGTTGTTCAGGACATGAAATGTAACATTTTTTTCTTTATTATCAGAAAAGTGTTGGGAAGGCTATTGGTATTTTGATTTGGGTAAAATAGAAAGGTAGAGAAAGGTAATAAAGAAAAAGAGAAATGAAGAAATACATTTGCTACAAATGCTTAGTAATAATTATGTGTCATTCTCTTTGTAATGCCAGACATTTTGTGATTTACAGTTTGCTGCTGAGAACAGTCTGTGAGTAAACACAGAATTGGATTCTTTTCTCACAGAGCTACACATTTGAGAAGGTATAGCTATAACTCAATGTAGACACTTGGTGCATTAAAGTGGTTTATTTTCTCAGATATTTACCATCACCATCACTAAAATAGAAACAGATGCAACCTAATGAGGCAGTTGGTATGGAGGATTCAGAAAAGCTTTAGCCTAATTTTCCATATCCATTATTTGCTACAGAAGTTAGGAGTCTAATGACTAAAAAAGTAATAACCTAATAATTACATTTAGCATAAAGGATGGAATAAGTAAGAGTTTTGCTTATTCTATTTAACTACATGCCTGTACTGGCAATTCTATACGCATACTACTGGTAAGACTACATTTACAACTATATAGAAATGATAATATCTTGAGGATATAATTGAAAGCCTCCAGTTCCCCCAAGGCCCTGAGTATTTTATTCTATGCTCACTGATAAATGAATTGGCAGCATAACCAATTTCTTATTGAAAAATGCTATCATCTACCTCATAAAGTTATTGTGAGGAGTAAAAACATAAAGTGTGTGAAGTGCTAGGCAACTCCACATAATATCTTTTAGGTACTATATTTGCTTTTGCATCTAAATATTCACTATCAGATTATTCCAGAAAATAAGTTTGAACTACAGAGGAGGAGAGTGAAAATGAGGAACTTTCAAAAGGCATGAAAAGGGATTAGGTACATGCATAGGGAGCCACATTCAAGGTTGAATAAAGAAACCTAGAGAACCATATGACTTCACTGATATGTGGGATATAAAACTGAAAGCAACAAAGAAGCAAGACGAACAAATAAAGAAACAAAAACTCATCGACACAAACAGTTCAGTGGTTACCAGAGGGTAAAGGGGGAGAAGAGCTAGTACAAGAGGGTAAAGGGGGCTAAATATATCATGATGGAAGAACTGACTCGGGGTGGTGAACACACAATGTGATAAATGGATGATGTATTACAGAATTGTACAATTGAAACCTATGTAATTTTACTAATCATTGTCACCCCAATAAATTTTAATTAAAATAAGAAGAATAAGGAGGAGGAGGAGGAGTTGGAGGAGGAGGAGGAGGAGGAGGAGGAGGAGGAGGAGGAGGAGGAGGAGGAGAAACCTAGCACCAGAGAGAAAGTTTGAGAACAGAGATTGTCTTGGAACTGCCACAACCTCAGATGATTTTCTCGTCACAGTGTTATATTCCAGTGTGTTTATCAAGTACTGAGTAATATCAATTTTATCATCTTGTAAAATGGCATAAATATATACATTTCATTGAACTAATGTCGCCTGTCCCCAAGGCTCCATCATAAATCATATTTCATTGAGTTGGTTTCATAATTAAGGTAAAGTTCTTACCAAAAAACCACGGTCATAACTAAAGAAGATACATGACAGATAAATCATAATACAGTTTAGTATCATCCTTTTCGAGATGAAGAAATTGGCTCAGAAAGGTGATATGCTGATAGTATACTGTATGTTTAAGGCAGAAAGAATGCTTCTCAAGTTCTTTACATCCCTCTCTTTCAACATAGTGACTGACACATAGATGAGAGTCTATAAGTATTGAATGATTTGATGAATAAGTAAATGCTTTGTACATGGTCAGATGGAAACTGAGTTGCTAAGCCAGTACTCAAAGCCATGACTCTATGGCATCAGTCTAACCTCCCTGGATTTTTAATACTTTCAACCTTGCCCCCTCCACTTTTTTCCATCTTTATTCCATTCCATCACCTCTTCTCATTCTCTGGTCACTGGACTTGTGTCCCCTCCCCCACCACCCCCACCCACTGCCGTGTATAGGAGTAGAAAATTGAGCAGGAAATTTAAGAAGGAGTAATATGCTGAAGATAAGCTGAAATTAGTTGAAAATTTCAAAGTGGGTTTGGTGGAGGGCTATTGACATCCAGGTGGTACTACAGAATTTGAGTTTCTGTGAAAAAGCAATGAGATGGTATGTTAACTAATATGTATCTCAATAACTTTAAGTCCATCCTAGAATAGAAAGTGGTGTTATAACACAAAATAATGTTTTCTTTTTGTTTGTTTTTGTTTTGCGTATGTTTTTTGTCGTTGTTGTTGTTTGTTTAATAAGATCAGGCCCAGTAACTTTAAGGTATAAGGAGAAGCTAAAATAAATGTTTCTCAGTAAAGATTTAATATAATAGGATTACAACAAATTCGGGGATCCTATTTAGCAAAAATATCCCACTTCAGCAATATTCCATGTCCGTTTACAACCAGGCCCTCTTTATTTATCGAAAGGAGTTGTTTCACCAACCTTGTACATTGCTCCACACATTTTGAAAAATCTATTTAAAAAAGAAAATCTAACGTTTTCCAGGAAATACTCAAGCTGTTTTAAGGAGTTAACACATTTGTCTTTAAAGCTTGGGGAATCTGTGAATTCACCCACCACTTTTATGGATTTTTGCCACTATTCTGAGAATCTCAAGAACTTGGTTATTTCCTACATAGCGAGAGAAACTTTGAAAAAAATGTTTGATTAGGCTGACACAATTCTAAAGTAAACTTGGAAATATACATATGCATGTTTAACTGTGCATTCTTTAACAGAAAACGGTTATTCTGCTATGGCTCAAACGTTTGAAATGTTCTTTATAACACATGGTTTTGGAGAAATGACCCTTGGGTACCTAGTACATGATCAATAAATCGACAGGCAAATGCATGTTCTTAATGATGTTATCCAACACGACATTTTACATTTTACTACAGATTTTTAGACTTTGTATCATTATTAAATTGACAATAGAAGCAACATAATACAATATTTCAACCAACTACCCTGTTTCCCTGAAAATAAGACCTAGCCGGAAAATTAGCTTTAATGTGCCTTTTGGAGCAAAAATTAATATGACCCAGTATTATATTATATTAATATTCTATTCTATATTCTATATTCTATATTCTATATTCTATATTCTATATTCTATATTCTATATTCTATATTCTATATTCTATATTCTATATTCTATATTCTATATTCTATATTCTTTATTCTATATTCTATTCTATTCATCACACATCATGACCCGGAAGAGGTAATGCTGCCCAGGACTCCACAGGGAGAGGACGATCTGAAGCTCCACGTTTGGACCTTTCAGACTGCCATTTTCCTCCCTTCCCTTGGTGGATTTTAATCTGTACCATTTCACTATTTAAAAAAAAAAACCCTGTGATAGTAAGTATAGCACTTTCCTGAGTTCTGTGAGTCATTCTAGTGAATTACTGAACTTGAAGGTGGCTATGGAGAACCAAATTTTTACTCAGCTCGTGTTAACTGGGAGTGTGTTGAGGGCCCCCAAAATCGAGGTTGGTTTTTGAAGTGATGGCAATCTTATCAGGACTGTTCCCACAGACTTTGCAATTTGGCTAACACATGGCACACACCATGACCACATTTCCTGCTAGGCCCCTAGACATTACTACTGTGCAATGAAAGGTGACTGTTTCAGTTTTAAATGGCTCTTTTAATACTCCATTAATTGTTCTAAACCATGACATACTATGGTTTATTTTCCCCATATTAACATCAACTTTTTTTAATTTGTTTTTTATGGAGTTTTTAATTTTTGACTAGGTCTAATATACTGTTTCTAATAGGTTTTGTCTGGGTTTATAATAGTTGTCTAGGTCTTCGCTCAACTTTTCTAATGTTGGACCTGAATTTAGTATCTTTCCCTTCATTAGTTTAACCACACATTATGCTAAAATACATGCTCAAAGAAGATCCTAAACCCAATATTATATTATATTATATTATATTATATTATATTATATTATATTATATTATACTATATTATATTAATTATATTATATTATATTATATTATATTATATTATATTACATTACATTACATTATATTATAGACCTGGTCTTATAGTAAAATAAGACTGGGTCTTATATTAATTTTTGCTCCAAAAGACGCTGATTAGAGCTGATTGTCTAGCTAGGTCTTATTTTCGGGGAAACATGGTAGGTATTACATTTTCTCTTATTTTCTTTTAATCTTTTCAACAATCGTTTGCTTATTTGGGAGATTTCTTAACTTTATCTTCAGACCCTACTACTGTACTTTCTCACTGTTTGATCCCCAGCAAGTAGAACAGGGTGCTCTCAATAAATATTTAAAGATCATTTACTAATTGGAATCTATGCTTTTAAAAAATATATTCTCAATAATATAATAACTTTTATCATGCAAATAAGTGTTTTGTTTTGTTTTTCTTTAATTAGAGAAAGGCAGGCTTCTGGGAGTAATTACTGAGATACCTGTACTTTCTTCCCTTTTGCTTATTTTCTTAATTAATTCTGACATCTATTTGGAGCTATTCTCCTTAGAACAACATCCTTCTGTTTGGCTCACCACTCTAAGAAGATTCTTTTTAAAGTTTAAAGGCAATTTGATTCCTCATTGTTAGCTATTATGATTATTCTGATCAATACCATATGATACAGCTTTACAGTCAAAAGCTATGTTATATAGGACACAGAAGTTTATATAATAAACTTGTAATTTTTGGAATTTCCTTATGATATGTGTGGTGCTTTACAACAAAACTGAAATATCTAAATTCTAAATGTATACTCTCAATAAATAGATACATTAATGTATTGATTCACTCACTCAAGAAACATTTAGTAGTGCATGATCAAAATAATATATAGGCTTGAGGGTACAAAGATGAATATGATATAACTATTAGTTTTGTTCTATTATATTCTGTAAGTATATTAAGTTATACAAGTATATATATATATATATACACAGTATATATATATACTGTATATATATATATATATATATATATATATATATATATATATACTTGTATAACATGATTTATATAGATATATTTACTTGCATTACATATACTTGTATAACAAACTCATATACAATGAGTATATAGAACTTATATTAGCATGTATGTGAAACTATAAGTGTAAAATTATGACAAAATTTAATTTTTACATGGTAATTGTAATTTTCTCAAAGGAAGAAACTTCAATGACTTCTAGAGCCTATATCAAAACAAAAAGTTTGACAGTTTATATGGCAGTAGCATAAAAGTTGATATATTATATCACATTATTTGAATAGCCAATTTAAAATATTATACCCATTAGAATCCATCATCCAAAGTGGTGAAAATGCTCAAAGAGTCAACCATTTAAATTCCATTACTTCAGATAAGACTTGGAATTGCAGATTCAGCCTTATGTCTTTTTTATGGTTAAAATTTATAACCAAATAAAATTTGAACCAAAGAAAAACTCTCTTGTCTATAAATATCTTGTCATTTCAATAGATGCTACACACAGAGCAGACTCTGGATAAATAGCCAATTAATTTTTAAATTGAGAAGTTAGGCACAAAAAGAAATTGAGTTGCATAGAAAAAATACCTGGTGAATTAAAATTCGTCAACATACATGAAAAATCACATTAAGTATTATTGATTCAAATTTAGATTTTCAAGAGCAAATGAGAGTTTCTTATCACTGACAAGAAGTATCTTACTCTGTGTGTATGTGTTATGCATAACACTCAATTTTTTTAGATACATACATAAAAATAACATTTATTTGTAATTAGAGTGTTTCCTAGAACAGTGAATTCTTCAATCAGGATAATAAGAATCTATCACATCCAATAACGAGGTGAAGTAGAGTTTCTAAAAAAAATATTTCAGCTTAAGAACATATTTTCCATTTTGTAAAATGTTATTTATTGTACACTCTGTTACAACACATTGGATTATTAATGTCAGTCTTATTTTTAGTAGATGCATAAGAAAAATATTTTTATAATAGTAATAATAACAACTACTTTTTGATAGGTATATAAAAAGTCCTATCATCAGTTTTGTTTTCAAAAACCAATTTATTTTATTTCAAAAATAAAATAAACTGATTATAGTTATGATGGTCTGATGACAGTTATGGATGTAGAATAAGAATACTGCCACCAAAATCAAGTAAACAAGTTGAAATTTTCTTAAAAAATTTTTGGTTTAAGAATTGGAAAGAAACTGAAGCAACCAAAAAAAAAAAAGAAAAAAAAAATCCCAGAAAAGAAGAAACAACTCAGAAAGATGAGCTGAAATTTTGCAGCCAGTTAATCCCTTAGAACACTTGTCAATTCTGGACAAAGGGCTAGAAGTCGAGGTTCTAAGAAAGCACCTAAGCATGAGCTGCTACTAAGAGGCAAGGAAATCAACAGAGATATAAGATTCTCCCTGGGCTAGAGAGAAAACAGCTGGAGACAAGAGATTTCTAGAATTTCAGTGAGAAATAGCAGTGTGAATTGAGTTCACTACTCCTTCAGATTTTACATGAAGGTATTCACTTAATTCTGAAGTGTCCCAAGGCTGGAGGATGAAAGAAACAGAAAGGCATATTAATAGAATGTATTCATATTGGAGCACATAGAGAAATAAGGGTGAAAATTAGAAAAATATTAATAACATATGAAACAAAGCTAAAAAGTCTAATATTTTTATTAAATTTATGGGGATGGCATAGGTTAATAAAATTATGTAGGTTTTCAGTGAACTATTCCAAAATATGTTATCTAGATATTGCACTGTGTGTTCACCACTCAAAGTCAAATCTCCTTCTGTCACCATATATTTGACCCCTTTTACAATTTCTATCTACCCCCTACCTTAACTTATTTTTAACTAGCATCCAGAATGAAAGAAGGAAATAGGGCCAAAAAAACATTTGAAGAAATATTTGGCCCCAAATGTTCCAAACCCAAAAACTAATACCAAGCCACAAATGTAATAAATTCTGTATACTCCAAGCAGGATGAATGCAAGGAAATCTACATCTTGGCACTCATAGCAAAACAAGCCAAAACCAAAGACAAAGAGAAAATTTCAACAGCAGCTATAAAAAGTGACACATTATTATTGTAGAAGCAACAATATCACTGATGGCTAAACGTTCATAGAAGTATTGGAACCAGAAAACAATGAAAAAATCACGAAATGAAGACAAAAAAATTGCTGAGAGCAATATTCAACAAAAATATCACTACAGGTGGAGACAAAATAAAGATGGTTTCAGACAAGCGAAAACTAAGGAATATATTATCATACCCACTGTTAAAAAATACTAAAGAGTGTTGTTCAGGCATAAAGAAAATCATTCTATAGGAAGCACAAGAGACAGGGAGAAAAGACTGTACTTAAGAGGGTAAATGTGTGTGTAAATATATTGAATATTAGCTATAAAGATAACAATTATAATATAAAAATCTAATATACATAGAAGTAAAATGCACAAATACAAAAAGGTGGAAAAATTTTAATATCACTGAGAGTTGCTTAATGTAATAATTTATTTTAGATAAAATAATCCAGATTCTATGTTTAATTTTCTATTACGACCATTTAGTAAAACATTGTGCATGTAATAAGCTTATCAAATAATTAATGAAGTAATTTAAAGTAAGGCAAGAACGATTATGTACCAAAACAAATAGTAAGGTGATAGACATGGATATTATATATATGAGAAGCTGGCATAAGCGGAGACATTTTAAAATAGAGCTTAGGGCAGCCGCTTCAGAAGAAATGCCTTGAAAGTCACTCATCAATCCTTTGGAATCTTTGAACTGGGGAAAACAACATTTGGACCAGCCCAAACACTGTATTTCAAATGACTGCAAAGCTAATAGGAAAGCAGACTTCCTAACTACGGGACTGAAAATTAAAGACATTCTTTAGAATTAACTCTACCATGTATAGCTAAAGAAGAAGCTTATTAACACCAACAGATATCCATTCCTTATATTCATGTAATTATTTCCCTTCTCTTCCTCAATAAAACCCCTTGCCTTTATCCACTGATCAGAGCACTACGTGGATTTCTGCCTGAACCAGTGCTTCTCAAATAGGTATTCTTTTTTTATCTCAAATAAATGCTTGTTGCCTCTCACTTTGAGTGTTTCTTTCTAGGTGAACAATAAACATTATGTGTAACTATGTCATATATATATACACACACACACTGTCTTTAAAGCACTACATTTTGTTACTAGGGGAAATATAAAGTGATATTGTATAATGATCCTTCAGGAAAATATAACCAAGTATAAAATCTGTTTGCACACAATAACATGGCTTCAAATATATTAAGTAAAAATTGAAATAATTACAGTAGAAATAGATAAAGCTACATTCATAATGGAAAATGCCAATACAGCTTTCTCAAAAGTGATAAAATAAGGAAACAAATATTAGTAATAATATAGGAGATCTACATAGCAAAATGAACAAATTTGACCTAATTGCCATGTATAGAACCAGCAAGTAACAACAAAATATACATTCTTTACAACTACTCATGCTATATAGTACAAATTTGACCCTATATCAACAAAGCAAGCCTCAAAAAATGTTATAAAGGTTGTAATTATTCAGGAAATGCTATTTGACCACAGCCAAATTAATCTAAAGTTAATAAATAAAATAAAACCAGAAAATCTAAACTGTTTAGAAATTAAGTGATTCCAACAACAACAAAATCTCATGGTCAAAAAGAAATATGAAGAAAGAATTAGCTTTTTAAAATGCTAATTAACCAAACAAAGTGTAAAGAAGGGGACAAATGAAAATATAAAGTAGTAAAAAATACAGTAGAACAGTCAACAAAATTAAAAGTTGTTTTTAAGACTAATAAAATTAATAGAACACTAGCAAGATTGATGAAGAAAAATATAGGCACAATTAACCTATATAAGAAATGAAAAGATGTCCATCACAACATATCTTTCATATATTAAAATATGTAAGATAATAAGAGTAATCCTGTCACAATAAATTAAAATTTTTCAGTTAAATGGAAAAAAATTCAAGAAAAACACAGGTTATAAAAGTAAATAAAAGGTAGAATATTAAAAATGTTTTATATTTATTTTAAAATTGAATCTACATTTAAATCTTTCCTTAAAAAAATCCCTAGGTTGAAATTACTTCACCAGTAAAATTTTTCAGATATTTAAGAACAAAGAACAACTTTCCTATAGACAAATCTAATGTATTGGAAAAAAAAATTCTGAACTAATTTTATGAGGGCAGCATAACCTTATCATCAAACATGATAACACAATACAGGAAAGAGAATTGAGAGGCAAATATTTCTTTTGTAATAGATGTAAAGATTGTGAGCAAAATATTAGTAAGTAGAATACAGTAATATAGTAAAACGATGATGCCTCCTAACCAAGTAGTGGTACTACTAGAAAGAAAGTTTGGTTATAAAAATCACAGGTAAGGCAATGTAACTGACCAAATAAATAGAAAAAAATTAAAAAGAAGACAAAATTTATGATTATTTCAATACATGAACGTATTGATAAAATTCAACACTGATCTAAGTTAAAACCAGTAAGCAAACTAGTAATGAAAAGAACTTTCTAATCTGATAAAGAGTTTTGTGTTAGTGTGCTTCGAAAAGAGCTGCCAGTGATCTCTCTGCATGCTGTTATTCATGGCCTTGTGTAAGCTTTCTCTTGTCTGAGGTTCTGAACTAGGAACCTCTAAGGAACAGACTACGGTAAAATTGATGGAATGCTACTTACAACATTAAGTTTTAAAAGACTCTCTCTCCCTCACTTTCTCAATTTATCTTGTTTTCTTACTTTGATGAAGCCAGCTACCATTTTATGGGTAGCCTTATGAAGAGATCCAAGTACCAAAGAAATGTGTGGCCTCCAGCCAACATCCATTGAGGATGAGGTCCCTAGTCCAACAGCCTGTGAAGAACTGAATTCTGTCAACAAACACTGAGCTTAGAAGTGGAGCCTGCCTAGGCTGTCATTTTCCTTCTTTCCTTCTTTCCTTCTTTCCTTCTTTCCTTCTTTCCTTCCTTCCTTCCTTCCTTCCTTCCTTCCTTCCTTCCTTCCTTCCTTCCTTCCCTCCTTCCCTCCCTCCCTCCCTCCCTCCCTCCCTCCCTCCCTCCCTCCTTCCTTCCTTCCTTCCCTCCCTCCCTCCCTCCCTCCCTCCCTCCCTCCCTCCCTCCCTCCCTCCCTCCCTTCCTTCCTTCCTTCCCTTTCTCTCTCTCTCTCTCTCTCTCTCTCTCTCTCTCTCTCTCTCTCTCTCTCTCTTCTTTTTTATAAATTAAAATTTATTGGGGTGACAATTGTTAGTAAAGTTGCGTAGGTTTCAGGTGTACAATTCTGTAATGCATCATCTATATATCATATTGTGTGTTTACCACCAAGAGTCAGTTCTCTTTCCAGTCAGACAGAAAAAGTTGAGAACCATAGGCGGACATTTTGATTGCAGACTTAAAAGAAACCTGAGTGAAAGGACCTAGCTAAACTGCACCCAGATTCCTGACACCAGAAACTGAGAAGAAATGTTTTTTTAAGCATTAAGTTATCTACTGCTACTTTAAGAAGTATCAAAAAAAAAAAAGAAAATCTGCATCAACTTAATTGTTGAAAGTTTATTCCTAAAATTGAGAACAAACTAAGATTACTTGTTATGACTACTTTTTTTGAGATCACTTTTACTGGAGATTCTAGGTAAATATATTATTTTTAAAAGTAATATTTATATTACTTTCAAAAACATTGAAAAATTAGTAATAAATGAAATAAAAGGTGTTCAAAACACCTATCTCTACTGTGAAAATCAAATTTATATTGTTGCAAGGAATTAAAATGCTAAAGAAATGCTAGGGTAGACTTTGTTTATTCATTATAAGAATCAATCTTTTAAGAATAATAATTCTCCCTAAACTAACCTATAGATTCATTGAAATAGCAATCAAAAGTCCAGGGGAATTTTTGAGACCCTGACGTACTGAATGTTCTGATCATCTTACAAAACGCCCTCTTAGCTTACTTCCCTTCTGTTATTTTCTTTGTCTCTTCTTTAGCAAAGCCTGCTGCAGAGGCCTGTGCTGCCTGTGAAATTTCTTAGGTCACCCTCAGCGATACTGCTTCAACTGGCACTCATTGTTAAGTGCTTTAAAGCTTCCCCACTGTGGAAAGCCAACATGCTGTGACAAACCAGCCACGCCTGACTCTCCTCTGATATACGAGTGTCCAGGGGTTATCAACATTTTATCATTTTTACACACACTCAGTGCTGAATTCTGTACCATGTTCAGACACTTACCATTTAGATTTAGGAGCAATAATTAAAATGTACATGAACAGAATCCTCAGCATTTAAAAATAAAACAAAAAAACTCCAACACATATAGCCATCCCTTGGTGTCTGTGGGAGACTGGTTCCAGGACTCTGAGAATACCAAAATCCAGGAATGCTCAAGTCCCTTATTTAAAATGGGATAATATTTGCATACAACCTATGCACATCTTTCCAAATACTTTAAATCATCTCTATAGTACTTATAATACCTAATACAATGTAAAAATTATGTAAATAGTTGTTACACTATATTGTTTAGAAAATAATGACAAGAAAAATAAGTCTGTACTTGCTCAGTACAGATACAATCATTGTAGGCCTAACTACGTAGTACACATCAGCCCCAACTCCTTTTTCTTTTATTTTTCTTTAATATTTAATGTCAATCCATGGTCGGATCTACATCTGTGGATTAGAACCCCTGGATATGAAGGGCCAACTGTATAACCAACTCCACAGGAGAATTTTAATGTATTTTGTCAAAAATATAAATTAAAATAAAAGAACATTTGAAATGTTTAACTACAGTGTTCTGACATTTCAGGGCCACAATTGATATGTTGTATGTGTGGATTCTATATGCAGATATTTATAGAAATTTTGTCAGTGCTCATCTGCTCTGGTATTTCTTCATTTTTTTATTATTACTGTATTTTATACCATATTCAAAAGCTGAAACTAAAAAATGGAAACTTAAAAGTAGCAAAGAAAAGAGATTATCTTTAACATTTGAGATCAAAATATAAAAGTAATAAACATTTTTAAATTTCCCTTTTGATACAGCTGAAATAGTATCAATGCTGGGGAAAGCTATGTACATAAAAGCAACTCCTTATTACTATACTAATTATCATTTTTAAACATGTTTGTAATTAGATGAAAATAATTATAATAATGTGGAATTTAAAGGATAAAAGTAAATTACAATAATTGCTATTCTGATGATGAATTAACTTATTTTTGTAAGACATGCTTGATGAAGATAAAATTGTTGCGAATATGAAAACATGTGTGACTGAAGAAGATTGACATAGAGTAGTTGTGCCAAAGAAGAATTTCCCAAAATTGGCTATCCCAAGTTTTCTTCCAGAATATCTCACTTTGTAGTTGCTTGAAAATATCAAGACTGACGAGACACTTTATGACCCAGGGACAAATTTACAAGTTATCAGGTTTTTCTAAGAGACTGGACAATTCAAAGGTGAGTATAATTGTATCTCTTCAAAACAGCCAAAAAGTGCTAGGTTTGAAACAAGATAAAGTTATCAAGAAAAGGTAGCTTGTACCATGCCTCAAAACTGTGTGAAAAGAATCACTGTGAATGAAACATTTTTAAGGATATTTCATTAGCAGTACAAACTCTGATTATGTATATTTCCAGTAAAGCCAGCTATTCCAGTAAACTCACCAAGGAAGACAGTTTCAGAGTTAAGAAACTATCAGGACAACCATCAAGGGCTATGCTAGATGTGTCCTCAATGAGGGAGAACCATGAGAGTGAACTGGGCAGAAATTAAGCTTTCACACCTCTTACACAGCTATGTGTTGTCAGGTGTAGCCATGCTTCCACAGGAAAGTGGACATCCTTAGATTTCACTAGGGAAGGTTATGGGGGATATCATGAGTGTGTGTTTTGTGTGTTGTGTGTGTGAGTGTGTGTGTGTGTGTGCGCACGCATGTGTTTGTGTGTGTTATGAATGTCTAGGGACAAATCAAGTAAGTTTCAAGGTCTATTTGATACATCTACCATACACATAAAAAAGTGGTAAAGAAAATGTTAGCATCAAAAGAACTAGGGAAAAAAAATGCCTCGATAGTTTTTCACTTCTGAGAAATAGAGTAGGTAATATTTTATCAAATGATAATTTACAGAG
This sequence comes from Rhinolophus sinicus, assembly GCF_057876585.1. Taxonomy (NCBI): domain Eukaryota; kingdom Metazoa; phylum Chordata; class Mammalia; order Chiroptera; family Rhinolophidae; genus Rhinolophus; species Rhinolophus sinicus. The sequence continues at coordinate 119,899,258 of NC_142514.1, read as the reverse complement.
TGTATATTTTACTTAACTTCCCATTCTCTCCCAAGTCTGCTTATAATAGCTACAAAGGTTACAAATGACATGAGCTTAGTCAAAATACCCTCTAATGTTCAACAAATTTCTAGATGAACAGATTCAAATTTTATTCATTTTTTTATATCAAATGAAATCTGCTCTATGTTGCATTCTGTTGGGTTAGAAGAAATTCAGTCTTGATAACTGCATCCCCATTTCTAGATCTTGAACAGGTGCTCAGAGGCCTTCCACAATTTAAGGTATTATGCAGGTCTCTTCGGAATTCTGTCTACACTGGTTATACTGATACATTCATTGTCCATGCCACCATGACTTATGAAAAACAGTCAGGTCTACAGCTGTCAGGTAATGTAGATCTTTGCCAAGTCCAGGGTTCCTTTTCCATATAGTCATTCTTCTCTACATATCACTGAGGACCTTCAAAGTAGTGGGACACAGGTAATTCTGGGACCAATGAGTCCCCACCCTACCTTTCCAGACCAGGGATTATACTTCTTCCCCAAGTACAGTCACAGCTATCTTTGTGGCCCCAACTACTCATTTATCTCCCTTTCCTTCCGAAAAAAAAAAAAAAAAAAAAAAAAAGTGCTTCATCTTCCTCATGAAGAATTAGAAAAAACAAATACTAAAAAGGGAACTTCAGGAATCTTCAGGAAGATTCATTTTTGAAATGATGTGTGTCTTAAATCAAAGGAAATTACATAATTTAATTTGTTATCTTCTTGTAATAAAATAGGATCAAAATGAAACAATTTTAAAAATACAAAATAACATTTTAATAAATTATATTGTCATCTTCTAAAGTAAACTTAACATTATTGCAGACAATTTCTCATTCTGAGATTCTTATGTTTTTCTTCGCTTTAGTTTTTTTGGTTTGTTTGTTTTTTTTCCTCTCTTTTCTTTTTCTTTTTAAAAGCAGGCAGTATGGTAGAATTCTTGGGTCAATACCTCTTTCACAGTTTCTAACCACTTCAGTGTTGTTATCATTTGTTTTCTTCGTTTCATTGAATATAAGCCTCTAAGGGTAAGCAGTGGTATTTAGCACCCAGTCTAGTGCCTCCAACCAATTCCTAGAATCATAGAAGTCTTCAGTTTTTGAGCCTACAAGTTGGAGGACTGTTGAAACTTTAGGGTCCCTTTCCAATCCTTCCCTAGAGACCAGAGCAAGAATTGTTCTTCCATAATCATGATCAAACTTTTCCAACGACAGCAGTCATGTGATTTAGTGAGTGATTTAGACATTTTTCATGTCCTTTGATGATGGACCTTGATGAATTTGGAGCTCCACAATAGTGGTGGCACCTTGAGCCTTCTGTTGATGTGTGGTGATGCTGTCCTTTATTGCAGAATTATTATAGAGGTATATATATATATATATATATATATATATATATATATATATATATATATATATATACTTAGTTAATAAATGGATGGATAGATGATCTGGGATTAGAATATCTGCTGGTTACTGATTGTAAAGAGACTAAGCATTCATTCTAATCTGGATTAATGTGCCACACAATGTATAATCATTCTCTGGAGAAAATAACTCAAACCCAATACTCTGCAAGTAAAACCTAGCTTTCATTAGTTATCAAGCATATACAAAGCATAACTAGAAAATTGTTTGTTGCTGAAGTATAGCAGATCATGCCACCCCAAAATATGCCGCTTTTGTTATACTGATTATTTTGAGATGTAGGTACTTGAGAAACAGTAAATAAAAAGAGAGGCCTTCTCTGATCTCCCCTTCTCTGCCTAAAGACAAAACATCCAAAAGGAATTCAATTGTCATAAATCCTCTTCTTGGGATTTAATCGACCAGAAATGTTAATGAGGACACTAAAAATCAACAGCACACTCAGACAAACTGTCAAAAACTACCACACCTCCCATCAATTCTTATAAAAGTCCCTTCATCTTTCCTAAAAATAATTTACTCTCCCCAATATACCTACCTACATTCCCCCTCCCCCTTAACCTATTAAGATAGTATTGAATCTTGAATGGTAAAGTCATCTATTTTGAATTACTCCATTTTTTTCTCTGAGTAGCTCCCACATATACATTAGGTCTACATGTTAACAAAATTCAGTTTCTCTTCTCTTGTTAATCTATTATTAAAAGAGTCTCCTCTAAGAACATAGAAGGGTAGAGAAAAAAAAATATTTTCCTTCCTTATCCTTTTTTTAAATTCAACCAGAAGAAAAAATGTCCAGCATCGAGTGAGAATCTACCTTTATTAGCTATATATATATATAGCTAATATATAAGATTCTTTTAAGATTCTTAAGGGTCTCAGGTTATATTAGCTATATATATATATATATAGCTAATATATAAGATTCTTTTAAGATTCTTAAGGGTCTCAGGTTGGAAGGTGTAGCAAAAACACTATTTCACTAAGTGACCACAACTGGACCTTTATGCTAGATCCAGGTAGATCATGAGCAGAACAGAGATTGCTTCATAAAAATCCCTCAGAGACAGTCTAATCAACCCCTTCCCTATTCCCTACAGCATGCTGGTTTGTGCTGGTACCTGGAACAGATCGTTGCCCTGCCAGGGCAAGCATGATAGGCGTTTTTCCCTCATTGGGGCAGCTCATGCCCCGGTACCCCTATCCATCTTGCCCTATCCTGTATAACCCTTTAACTCCTGCTGCAGGGCACAAAGGATTTCCATGGTGTCTCGCTCCTACCCAAGACACAGCTGGTATGTAAGTCACCTTGATAAACTCTTACTGTAATGATAATAGTTGTCAGCCTCTACTTCTGGTTTATTGGCCCATGGAAATTTTACACAACAGAAGGGAAAAAGTTTCAAGATTATATTCAACAGGGTGTATCAGATGATGCCATGATACAAACAAATCTAGGGGCTTAACAAAATATATTCCGTGTATTGCTCAACTACACATCCAAACCTGATCAGTCAAAGGCTCTGCTTCATGTAATCATTCAAGATCTCAATCTGACAGATATCTTCATCCTACTTCTGCAAATATGCAGCATCCTCTGGCACCATGGTGGGGATTATGTGTCCACTCTTGTAGTGATACACATCATTTCCCCTCACAGATCATTCGCCAGAACTAGTCATATAGCCCCAATGAATTATAAGAGGTCACAGAAGTGAACTCTCCCTTTGTTCCCAGAAAAAGAAACAAACTTGTAATAAATGGGCTCCAGAAGTGAAGCAGATCATTATAACACCATGTATGATATGCATAAATAGAAGTACGCTTATATACTTGAATATATACCTCAGCATTAACTCTTCCATGCTATATAAGGTATACAAATCACTGTATCTCCCTGACTTTGCTTTCCCATCTGAAAGTGGAAGTAATTAATTAATATGGTTATTGTGATGATTAAGTAAAATAATGAAATATATGAAGACCTGACACATAGAAGCTTTTCAACAAATAGCAGCAGTAATAGTTTTTCCTGTAATATATAGAGCAACAGAAACCATCACTGTCCAGAGCAATCATCATCCTTAGTTATATATTAGGTTTACCTGGAGAGCTTTAAAAATAATGATGCCTAAAGGTATATAAATGTTTAATTACTCTGTTGTACACCTGAAACTAATATAATATTGTATGTCAACTATAACTGTAAAACAAATTTAAAAACGAATCTTAAAATAATGTTTTAAAAAGTAATAATAATGATGCCTGGACCCTACCCTCAGATTTTTACATGGATAAAGCAAAAGCAGCAGCATTTTTTAAAGATTACTAGTTTATTTCAGTATAAAATCAGGGTTAGTACCTCTCTGAAAAAATGGAAAATAAAATAGACATATATGGTAGGTATTAATTAGTTCTCTTTCTCAGAATTTCTTTGCTTTTTAAAAATATATAACTCAACCCACTGCATTGTTTGAAGAAACAAATAGTCATATTTTCTAATGAAATATTTTGCTTTTATATTTTAACAATCTAATTCATTCTCACAGCAAACATTAAAGGAGATACTATATAAATAATTGCTTTGTTTTGGTGGAATAAGAACAAAAAAATAATCCATAGAAATATAACATCCAGATATACAGTAGCTAAGTAAAGCAGGGGAATCACTTTGAAATGCAATAGCCATTTCAAACTAAAGCAAAAGATTTAACTTACTTTTTATTCATATCATTAATAAAAGATTCAGAACACTCGATTGATGGATATACTAATAAGAAAAAAAATATACCCTAATGTATATAGCGACACAATAAGAGAGACCATTCTTTGGAATGCTATAGGGAATAAAAAGTACAACTTGATTACTCACTCACAAAATAAAAATGTTACTGCATACTCTGTTAAAGACAGAGAAACAAAGCATTGTTGTCAAAAGTACAAGTTACATTTTAACATAGCAGTCTGGGAAGCCACATTAAAATTATAATTCTGCACATAATAACAAGTCTAATGCCAACTAACTCCTTTAATTCCTTTTTTTAATATATACCAGTAGGATTGTGAAGCTTAAGTCTACATACACCATGGCTGGCATATTTATGCAAAACACCCCCATCCATGCTACACTTTTATGCTTGCTTCAAGTTACTATTAAAGTACTGTACATGAACAAGCTATTCCGAGTATAAAAACATTTTCCGTGGAGTACTTATATGAGGATATAACGTCCTGGCCTTAGGTAAAAGATGACAAAATGCACACCGTGTACTTTTCTTTTCCTTCATTAGTTAATCCGTTTGGGATTTAAATCAACAACTGAACATTTATCACATCCAAAGCACCATGTTTACTATTTTATTGTTCTTAAATATTAAAGTATTGAAAACTTCTTAATGGTTATTACATATATATATATATATATATATATATATATATATATATAAATATATATATATATACACACATATATACAAATATATATAATATATTTACATACATATCTATGTATATATATTTAAGTACACAAACACATATATATTTATAAATATATTTACATACTATATACATAGGTAATGTGCATAAATAAGCAAAATTTAAACATTTAGCACTAAATATTTACTGAATATCTGCTGTCTTCAAAGCACTGTTCTATGTTCTTAATTATTGTCTTTTGTGCTACTTTGGGCACTTTGTTTGAATTTTTTTGTCACTGTTCACTTTCAATTTTTACCTTAGTTATTGGAGTCATGAAACAACTGGAAATGCTAATTTAATCATAGAGACATAAAGATTATTTTAAGTATACAAGAAACATTTTTAGGGCAATAAAATTGTTTGGGAATGTAGGGAAGGGCAAAACTAAAGTCTGTATAATCCTAAAACTTGTGAATCAATTTATAAAATAACAACAAGCTGTTGTTGTTACTATAATTTATGTAAAGATATTCTATACACACTTGTGAAGAAACAAACCAAAAATATAAAATGAAATAGTAAACATGTATATTATATCTAATTCAAATTAAGTACAGTGAGGAAAATGATAGGAAAATAATTATGTATAGAAATGATAAATACCAGAATTATAAATTATGTATTGTGATGGGAGGATAAGTTGTTTGTTTAATTTTTATTTGTGTATGTAGGAGACAATAGGGTACAATTATTAAGAGAAAAGTTTTCAAAACCATTCAATTACTGCCACTCTGAGCTCTATAACTTTGGGCACATTTGAAATGTGGTGCCTCGGTACTTATGGAGAACAAAGTACTATCTATTTCATAATGTTGTCCTCATAACGTTAAACAATGCCGCTGTTAGGACTAGAGTACATGGTCAAGAAATAACTGGGTAATAATACATTGAAGCAATTATAATGGAACAGAGTAAATTTAAAAGTTAGTAAATAGAAAAATGATGTGAACACAACTGTTTATAACTTCAAGTGCTAAAAGTAAAAGTTTATTGCCCTGCACTTCCTAAAGAGTGAACTCAAATTTTAGTTAAGTCCAATTAAAGAAGAGGAATAATTATTATAATAAAAGAGTTGAATAGAAGGTAGAATTAAAATCCCCACAGCTAATATTAACAGAACAGTCATATGTATAAGTTGACCAATATTAATGAATTTGCAGTTTTCACATATTTCAAAATGAATTTAGACTTAGAAACCTTTTTCAAGAGTATCCATTCACTCTCTTCCATTTCAAGAAAAGCACTGTTTGCTAAGGAATAGAAAACTAAACATTAAAACAAACATGATTTTGGTAAAGTATAAGTTGATATTTTTTCTATTTTCAACCTTGACAATAATTAATGTCCATGTCTGGAGTAGAAAAAGTTATTTTCAGTGGAACTAGTATTGATTTTCCTAGAGGATTCAGAATGTTATTTTCAAGGGCTCCATTTTTTTCCCCAAAAATTATATATAGATATAGTTTAAATTTATGCTCCTTAGCCTTCTGTTTCTCTTTTGCTGTTCAGTGCCTGTTTGATAACTAATGTTGGGCTTTGTGTCAGTGAGAAAACTATTCTTCAGATTTACATTGCAACTACTTGTAAAAATGTGTGACTACAGAGTGGTATCAAAGGTACGTAACACTTATTACTTGCTCCTAAAGATTATTTAGTATAGTACAAAAATGGTGTTATATTTAAATAATACATCATGATGGTATTTTAATTTTTAAAGAATATTCAGTAGAATTAAGGTCAATATGTTAGACTGAGCTGACTGTCTTTCAAATCTCCCTTTTAAACATATAGAAATTGAAAAAATACAATAAACATTAATGGAAAATAAGAATCAAGAGGGGAGAAAAAAAATACTGAACAATCTCAGATTTCAACCATGAATAGGGACACTTTTGTTGCCACCAACCAGACTATTTATATATAAGAATTCATATCAAACAGTATATAATAAATAAGCCAGATTGGGAAACAGATGCATAGCTCTTCTGCAGTTTAGATTTGGAACTGAATCTCAAATCTGGAAAACAGAAAAGGCTGTACTATTACAAAAGAGCGATCAAAAATATCGGCTCAGGGATACTAAATAGAAATCGGCCACTGACCTAGGACTATAAGTGAATAAGAGGCCACTGAAAGCAAAGAGTACCCCAATCCCCATTCCCATGAGATGAAAATAATCCAAGTAAATAAATTATCATAAAACTGGTCTAAAACATACACAGTAATAAAACTTGAAAAAATATATTTACTACTACACCCTGCATTCCTGTAAGGTGAATGTTTCTTCTTCACTCATGGATGTACTTTCTTTATGATAAAAAACAATAATGACACAATGACAACTTAATAATACTTTAGATGCCTGCACTCTTTTAGCAGGAGAAGTGTATGAGAATGCTTATAGCAACATATTTTATTAATGGAAAAAACTTGAAATAATTCAAAATTAGTCAAAAGTAGAATAGATACATAAATTGTTATGTATCCATACAAGAGATTACTGTATATAAAGCCATGACTTCAAGTAAAAACATGGACTAAAAACAAACAAACAAACAAACAAACAAAAAAGTAGGATCCAAGACATATGCTGGGGAACTGAGTTGACTAGCTTGGGACAGGGGCTGGAGAGGTTGTTTTCTCCTGGACGGAGGAGCTGGCAGAGGCCTGTATTTCTTTGTTGATCCCAACCCCTTCCAGGCGTGCAGATGAAGGCAGCTGCCATATCTGAGTCTCCCCTCTTTGTTCACCACACCTTGATGATTCAAGACCCCCTCTGCCCAACTTTTGGGCACACCCAAGCCAGTTCCAGTGGCTTTTTCATATAAACCACCTGCCTTAGCTTAAGCAGCATTTTCCTGGGGTCTCTCAACGTTTGCAAAACCCAGACAAGTAGAATCTGGCTTGAGCATGTCCTATACTTCTGGCTGAGCAGCCCTAAGCTAGGCACTAATGGCAACCAGCCTTGGTTCATGATTTAGCTTCTCAAGAGACATCCAAGCATGGCAAGGGTGGCAGCCATCTGTGGATTTCTTTGCAGATCCTGCCAGGTGGCCCCAATTGGGGTAGGGCTGTGGCTGAACCTGACCTATAATGGATCTCCTCCAAGGTGATCCTGGGGCTGGTGCTCCCAGTAGCCAGCTTCAAAATGAGCTAGAGCATCACCCAGCTGCCTCCAAGTATGACACACCCAAGGGGTGGTTTGAGCAAGCACCAGAGTCCTGCTGAAGCAGATCCTGCTCTGTAGGGTCAGCCCCTGCATAAAAACTCTGTCATTGTAGTCAAGGTCAAGCCTCCCAAACAATGATCCCAAGGGTGAGTCCCTCTCATTGATGTGCAATTATCGACCAAGGCTTAACTACAAAAGGAGGGCACAAACAAAACACTCACGGGACACACCTGGAGTGCATGGCTCAGGTGACCAGAAAGACTGTACCACTGAGCCCCACAGCACACCTACTACATGAGGCCACTCTACTAAGACCAGAAGACATAGCAGCCTTACCTAATACATAGAAACAAAAACAGGGAGACAGCCAAAATCAGGAGACAAAAAAAAAAAAAAAAAGTGTCTCAAACAACAGAATACAATAAAGCTCCAGAAAAAGAACTAAACAAAATGGAGGCAAGCAATCTATCAGATGCAGACTTCCAAACACTGATTGTAAGGATGCTCACTGATCTCAGGAAGAACTTTAACAAAGAGATAGGAAACATAAATGTGGAGAAAGAAAACATGAAAAAGAACCAGTCAGAAATAAAGAATACAATAAGGAAAATGAAGAATGCATTACAGGGAATCAACAGTAAATTAGATGAAACAGAGGATCAAATCAGTGATTTAGAAAATTAGGTAGCAGAAAACACCCAAACAAAAAAGCAGAAAGAAAAAAGAATCCAAAAAATTGAGGATAGTTTAAGGGGTCTCCAGGACAATATCAGGCATACCAAAATTCACATTATATGGGTACCAGAAGGAGAAGAGAGAGAACAAGGAATTGGAAACCTATTTGAAGAAGTAATGACAGAAAATTTCTCTAACCTGGCAAAGGAAATAGATATACAAGCCCAGGAAGTACAGAGAATCCCAAATAAGATGAATGTGAAGAGGCCCACACCAAGACACATCACAATTAAAATACCAAAGGTTAAAGACAAAGAGTGAATCTTAAAAGCAGCAAGAGAAAAGCAGTTAGGTACGTACAAGGGAGTCCCCATAAGAATGTCAGTGGATTTCTCAACAGAAACTTTGCAGGCAAGAAGGGATTGGCAGGAAATATTCAAAGTGATGAAATGAAGGACCTACAACCAAGATTATTCTACCCAGCAAAGCTATCGTTTAGAATCGCAGGACAGATAAAGAGCTTCCCAGACAAGAAAAAGCTAAAGGAGTTCATAATCACCAAACCAGTATTACAAGGAACCTTAGAGGGACTTCTTTAAGATGGGAGGGGTTAAGGATGGGTGAAAATTGGTTGTTACACAGCAGTCATGGGAATGTAGGGTATAGCATAAGAAATATAGTGAAATATATTTTAATAACTATGTATGGGGCCAGATAGGCATTAGATCTATCAGGGTGATAGATGTGAATGGGGTTGGGAGCAGGGTGAAAAGGTGAAGTATTAAGAAATAAAAATTGGTAGTCACAAAATAGTCATGGGGATGTAAAGTATTGGGAATATAAAAAATAATATGTAAAAGCTATGCATAGTTCCAGGTGGTACTAGTTAGGGGGAATCACATCCTAAATTATATAAATGTCTAACCACTATGATGTATACTTGCAACTAATATAAAATAATATTGAATGTCAACTCTACTTTTTTTTTTAAATGGGGGAAATGGTCAATAATATTTTGATAGTGTGGTACAGTATCAGATGGTTGCCGGACTTATCATGGTGATCACCTTTTTAGCATAGGGAGTAAAATCAACAATGTGGTAATAACACTGTATAGAGTTAGGTGGGTACTGTTGAATAACTATAATACCTGTAAATATTGTATACTAGCTGCATTTTAATAAAAAATCTTTTAAAAATGTAAAAGATTACTATCTTTTACATTTTTGTTGTACTACCTATAACTCTTAAAAGGCAGTGATGAAGTAGGCATACTTTTCACTATTTATCTTTTCACTAAAAACCCCCAACATTATTTATAGAACAAAGATTAGAAGAATCTTGGAAGGTGGAAAAAGAAAGGTATACTTGTAGATACATGGGCACTGGAGGGGGGAAAAAATGATCCACTCCCTGGATTTTCTCTGTTTTGTTTCATATATCTGGGACTTGCAGGTAAGAAGCCTGGAACCTGAAAATGTCAATAGGCACAGATAAAAAAGTTGACAAACAAGAAGTGTTCTCTCTAACAAAAGGGACAAGAAGGACAAATCTAGCAAGACAGAAAACTGTTAGATAATAACCACTCTATTCCAATCAAATACAATAGAAAAAAAAGAAACAAACATCTGAACCTGTTCACACTTGATCTGGCAAAGGACAAGTGGGGAACCTAGACTTCTATCCTTCTAAGACTGTAAATAATCAATCCAATCTCTGTGGGGGTGAAGTCAAAGGTTAAGTAGGAGGCTGGGAATTTCATTCCTGCAGGCTGATAACAAGCTCTCCTATCTTGTTGTGTTAGTGGAGACCATTTAGGGAACACTTCTGCTCCCAGCATTCATGAGGAGTGTGCCACCTTAGGCACCAAGAGAGGGTGAATGGAAAACCTGAACTTCTGTTTCTAATCAGGCAGTAACAAGGTGGTCCCTCCTATTCTGCACAGAGTATTGTCAGAGAAAGGTAGCTAAAAAGAGTTTAAATAAGTTCAAGAATCTCATAACATGATATGAGTATGTCCAGTTTTCAACTGGAAATCACTCCTCATATCAAGAACAAGAAAGATCTACAATTTAATTAAAAAGACAATAAATAGATGCCTGAATTGAGATGACAGATATGTGAGAATTATAAATGTTTTAAAATAACAATAATAATGATAATAATAATGCCTCAACCAGCTATTACGAACATGCTTAAATGAAAATATAAAAAAGACTCAGCAAAGAAAGAGGACTTAGCTAAAATTAGAAGATATAAAAAAGAACCGACCAGAAATTTTAAAACTGAAAAATAGAGAAACCAGAACATACATATACAGGTTAATACAGTTAAACATTAGAATGGAGGACTCAGAAAAAAGGATTAGTGAATTAGAAAATAAAACAATAGAAAGTAACCAATGTTTACAACAGAGAAAAAACAGACTGAAAAACAAACAAAACAAAACAAACAAAAAAAAGAAAGAAAATGAACAGAGCTTCAAGGACCTGTGGCACTAAAACAAATTACCTAATAGTTATATCATTGGAGTCCCAAAAGGTGAAGAGAAAGAGTGTCAAGATGTAAAATACTCAAGAAATGATGACTGAAAACATCCCAAATTGGACAAAAGACATAAACCTGTAGAGGCAAGAAGCTGAGAAAATCCTAAATCTGAATATACCCTATGAAATCTACACCAAGACCCATCATAATCAAACTGTGTGTGTGTGTGTGTGTGTGTGTGTGTGTGCGCGCGCGCGTGCGCGCGCGCATATATGCATGTTTGAGAGTGTCTGGGTCTCTAAACGAATAAAGCATCCTAAAAACAAGAGGGAAATTTGTCTATCAGATACCAATGATTTTCAAGCTATAACAATTAAGATAGTGTGGTACTGGCTCAAAGAATTACAAATTGATTAGGGGAACAGAATTGAGAGCCTAGATATAGTCACAGGTGTACATGCTTGTTATATGAGAGAAAATATAGTACTGAGCAAAGGGAAATGATGGACGTCTCAAAAAATTTAGACTGGTAAAATTGATCCTCTATGTTAAAAAAAAAATTGGGGGGGGGTGAAACACAGACCTAAATGTGGAAAAAACACCCTAAGAACAAAACAAAAGAACCCACAAACAAACATGTCCCACAACTTTGGGGAGGACAACACAAAATCTATATTTAAACATTTCAATATAAGGATCGTTTGTCAGTGAATAAATTTTAAAATGTTAACATTAATAGAAAATTTTTAAAAATTCAATTACATTAAATTTAAGAAACTTGGTTTATCAAGTAATGCTATAGAAATACAAGGGAGAAAGGAAATATTCACTTTCTGAGAAGCTATTTGCAACACATAAATTGACAAATAATCTGGATCTAAAAAATGTAAATAAAGTCTATGAAGGGCAAACTTATAAAAAATGGACAAAGACACGAACTGGCTTCCTCTACAATGATATTATTTCATACCTGGTGGATTGACAAAAACAAAGAAGTGTGACTGCCAAGTTTAACAAAAATGTGGAACAAGGAATCATTTCCAGCACAGGCATTCCAAGACGCATCATTATTCAATGTGGGCAGAGGATAGAGGGCTTATCTGGATGCAAAAAGATTGGAGAAGAGAAGTGGTGGCCAAAACATGTATGACTTTGAATTACACTGAAGTGTACCTAGAGGCAATGAGGGGTATTTTAAGAAGAAAAGTGACATATCAGCTTAACGTTTTATAAAGAAAACAGGAGGTAGCTTAAAGGATAAATTAAGAAGGGCAAGAGAAGAGGCACCGCAGTAATAGTAGGTGTTTAAAAATGAAGAAAATAAGAATCGTTAGTATAAAAGCAATATTTTCTAAACTTAATGTCTTGACACAGTTACAAGTATTGTATCACTAATTATGAAATTACATTATTATGTAACAGGAGTAAAGAAAAATCCCTAAAACAGTTTTTAATCATGTCTTTGTTTTCCAAAAATAAATTATTTGATTAGAACCTAGTTACTAATTTAAGAAATTTTAATTGATGACTTATGGCCTAAAGGACTTTTTACCCAACTACATAATAAGTCAATTGTGTAATTAGTGATAATTTAATAGCTCAAGTAACAATTTTCTAAATTATTAGGTTTAATAGGTTTCCTAGATTAAGCCTATTATACTTAACATAGTTTTTAAATTTTATTTTGATACTATGAGACATTTACTCTTAACTATAAAGCTTTATAAGATGGATGGCTCCTTTAAGTGGACACTGTTAAATATAGGAAATAATATAACAATTGGCTCCTTTTGTTTTTATTAATCATAAGATTTAGTACAGTTATTTCCTCTAACTACTTAAAATTCATGTGCTTTTATATTTAATATAAATCCAATTTAATTATAATATCCGTGACTGTATGAAAAGACAATTGAATAAAGCAAAAAAAGTAAACTATTAGAAAGTCTTATCTCTCTTTATCTCCATTTCTTCATTACACTATGTTAAAGCATTTCACCCTCATGCATTTTGGTTTTGCCCTTTGGCTTATTGTTCGACAGGTGCAAGATGACTGTTACAGAATGAGAAATCACATTTTCATTGACTGTATCCAAAGGTTGGTGAAGGGTGAGGAGGAACAACAGGGCATACGCCTCATGGCACTTTTGCCTGAATTAGGGAGGAAAATCTTTCCAAAATCAGTGAAGAAGACTTATTTACATCATTGCCCATCTCTAACCAATCCCAAGCAGAGGCATAGGGTGACCACGACTGGCTCAGGAAAATCATGACATGGTACTCGGAGCTGGATACATTACTTCTCAAGCAAAATTGATAATGTGGATGAATAAAGAATACCCATTTATTTGCCATAGAAAGGATGTTGGCTTATGGGAGGGATGGCAACTAACATTTCTTGAAGGCATACCTGTGTTACTTACACTTCTATATACTTTCTATAGGTTAGGGGAGAAGAAGAGGGCAAATCTGGTATTTAAAAAATAATATTACTGCTAAATATTTTTGCTGCTTCTATTATCTTTAAATGTTAACACCTTTAATATATTAAATGTTAATTCATCTAAAATCTGAATTCAATAAACAAAACATTTGTAAAAGGTTGTTTAAAGAGCAGAAGCTATATGCAACATTTCAAGAGTTTTTGCATTTTGAAATAATTTGTTATTTTAGAATACATAGGTATTTGCAGAGTACGGATGCAGGTACAAGCGAAAAGTTTCAAGAAAATATGCATAAGAGATTCACATCAATAAAAACTTAGTACAAAAAAAGTAGAAAAAATAAATTAGAAAACACTAGTGTGAACTTAAATGAGAAAAACACTTATTAAAGCATTCTTGTGTTGTATTTATTGTTTCCTTTCTGATCTTTAGGTGTAGAGAGTTTATAATCCTTTGTACTCAGCTTATAGCACATTGTATTCATATGTCCAATCAAAGTTATCTCTTTTGTATTTTATCTTACTTTGTTTTATATTATTCCATTACAATTTATTGTATTTTATTTTATGCTCCCTTTGCTTCTTCTCCGTTTCCCTGAACACTCCATCCCCATATGCACCTATTCTCCTTATTTAATAATGTCCTCTGAAATACACATGAAAGCTTATCAAATATGCAGTGGTGTTGAGTGCGTGTGTTTTAATTTGCACACATGATATTTGCATAGATATAATTTTATTTTACTCCTCTATCATTCTAAACACCAGTGTTTTAAGGTACAGCCACACTTCTTTATATGTTTTTAAATCGTTGCTTCTTACTGCTGAAAAGTATTCCAGGCACCATATTTTACTTGTGCATTCCCCATGTAATGCTCAGTTTTGAAATCCATTACATAAAAAATGATAATGTAATATACCCTTACGCAGGGTGATTCTTTTTTTTTTTTTTTTTTTTCCAGCGGGATAATTTACCTATAAGTGGGATTAGCTTGTGTATGTGTATGTCAGTATGGGGTGAGATAGCATTCTAGGGATTTAGAGGATGGTACAGAGAATTACGTTAACAAACCCTTGGTAGGGCTTGATGAATAATATCAGATAAGACTTCTATTAGCTCTCAGATTCCCTCCTAGCTTCTGTGGTATCAGGAAGGGGAGAAGCTGAAAAAAAAAAAAAAACAGAAAGAAAACACCTCCAATGTTCACCGGTAGGTGACTCACAGAAAGACATCTCAAAGCTGCTAGAAAAACTTCACATCTGCTGAGTTCCATACTATTGCCTGTTCGTGTCACAACAGCGCCGTTCTTCCTTCCATATTACATGTGACTGCTTCTTAGAGGAATATAAACAAGAACTAAGATAGCAATAAATTTTGGAAAATGCATTCCCCTACTCCATCTTCTGTGACATATAGAAGAAAGTGAATGTTATAATTTATTTCCAAAAAACTATATTGAACACAACAGGCTTAAGCATGCATAATTTAATAAATATTGCTTTATTGAAGTCTACAAATGGCTGATCATTTTACCTAATCTTGATCAAGTCTACATCCCCATGTCCTTTCCATTTACTTGAAATGATACCTATTTCTGCCATTAAAAGTAGATGAAAACTAGGATTTTACAATTGTATTTTATCTTCCTTTCTCTAATTTCTAGTAACTTAAAGTATCAATTCATATGCTCATTAGCCACTCAGGTTTATATTTGTATCTGCTCTTTCATAAGTATTCATTGTCTCCTATTAGTTTTCTTAATTATTTTTGTTTAATTTAGATGTTCTTAGTATTTTTTAGATATTCATCCCTTGGCCATTTTAGATGGCATAAATATCTTCCTCTAGTCACATTTGTCTCTTTAACATCAGTTGATGTCCATTGAATAGAAATCACTATTAATCTTAAGGTTCATAACTTTTGTGTCCTTTCCAAATATCACTTCTCTAGCCTTTTATATATAATCCCCCATACTTTCTTTAATTAGCTTATGCTATTTACCTTTAAGGAACTTTCGTTAATGTGTTATTTGATATTGTGAATGTGAATAAAACACAAATGAAATTGGCTCCTTACTCTGCCCAGCAATAACGTGACTAATTTATGTAATTGAATATGTACACATCATTTATAGCATCATGGTAGAGTTCGCCTGTATTTTCTGAAATTTCTCATCTTTGCTTATACATTTATTTAAAGTTTGTTTAATGCTGCTTGTCATCTTTGCTTATTAATCTGGAAGAGGATCTGCTGGGCTACAAATTGATCTTCTGGGCTATGCTTCTCTTAAAACTGAGGGTCCTTTCTCTGCATTCTGTATGTTCCTCCCTTTGTTAATCCCTAGAAGAGGCAAGTACCCATCATGTTTCTTTGGGCTGTGGTAGAGTAACTTTATGATGGAAGTATGAGATAAAAATAAACTGCCTCCGAGTAGACAGAAATAGATAGGGACGCCATGTCATGTCTTGGTGGTATCAATGTAACACTCCTCCACTCCCCACTCCTTCACGAATATGGCATCTTGGGTTTGGGCGAGGAACTCAGTTACTATTTCAAGTACCTGCATTCTTAGTTCCACATTGATCAGTCTTTCAGAATGGCTATGAATCTAGAATAAATAAAACTATTACTGTAAAGAGTTGAAACCACAACCAAGTATTTTATTCCATGGATGGAAGTCAAGTTGAAATAACATGTTTTATTTTATATTTTGGAATTCATTACTCTGGTTTTATTGAGAATAAAAGTCCCATGTATTCATAATCTTTCCACCTAGCCACCCAACTCACTACATATTTTGGCTCTGCCTGCTCTGTGCCTGGGCATGTGCTGTCCGCATTGTTGGTAATGGGAGGAGAACAAAGTGTCAGAGCCAAGAGGTCTCTAGTGAGTCATATGGAGAAAGTAGAGTTGTTGTAAGAAGAGTAATTAAGAGAATAATGAGAAGGTATAAAAAGGAGTAAGCAGACTAAAACAAACAGGAACATATGTGATCTGAGACTCAGTGTTTTTGGAAAATTAGAGCTACTGAGAGTACCTGCTAGATTTGGGAAGTATTGAGGTAAAGCTTCTAAAGTGGGAATGGGAGAGAACTGGTAAAAGACAATATTAAAGATGTCTGTGTTTTAGGAGATTTGCTCCTTTAATTCTTTACAGAGGCTTAAATACTTACACTGCCTTTCAATTTTCTAATCAAGTCTGGTGATTCTTTAATTATAACTGTGCTCAGCTTTGGTTGAGGATACCTCAGATTTATACGGGTTCATTTGATTCATTTTACCCGTAGAATACAAATTTCTGAAAAGTAGATGTCATTGGGTTATATCCCTTTAACTTATTAAGATTGTGTGTGTGTGTGTGTGTGTGTGTTATTTTAGAAGATTTTTAATTTTAATCATAATTTTCCTACAAATTATATGGAATTCTGTTTCATTGCTGAAGCATATGCTTACAAGTCATTAAAAAGAGCCTTTTAGAAAATGCTAGCTCAGAAAGGTTACCACTGGAGTCTGTATTCCTACAACCTAGGTAGCTAAATGCTTTCCAAACAATGAATTTATATTAGCTACTTACATTGATATAAGTGAAAAATCCAATCTGATGTGTGTCATGCAGGGTGTCAGGCATGGTCTCTGGTCCGCTCCCCACATAAGAATGCAGGAGACCAAAAAGGAACACCCACGGAGCCATAGATAAGGGAGTCATACCACTAAATTCTCATTAATGGCTGAGTTGGAGACACAGGAAGCAGGAGCCACACTATCCACAACCTGTCAACTCACCTCACTTGCTAGCTGCAATCCACCGTGCTAACTGCAATCCTCTCTTGCTAGCTCAGTCACCATCTTCTTGCTAGCCCCCATTCTCTGCTAGCGTAGCCACAGCAGTGATATTAGTGGCCAATGGTTCACTGGTTACAGCTGATGGCCAACTAGCACAGCTGATGGCCATCCAATCACAGTTGATGTCCACTTACCCTGCACAGCGAGCAGGATCTCCTGCATGACAAATGGTGCAGCGAGCAGGGTCTCTCACACAACACATGGATGGGGGAGTCATACCACTATAGTCTCGCGGGCAGCTGCGTTGGAGACCCAGGAAGCAGTAGCCACACAATCCGCAACCGGCCGTCCACTTCTCTGCCAACCAACCTCACTTGCTAGCTGCAATCTGCTCTTGCTAGCTCAGCCACCAGTTCTTGCTAGCCCCCATTTTCTGCTAGCGTAGCCATGGCAGTTATATTAGAGGCCAATGGCTCACTGACTACAGCTGACAGCCAACTAGCCACAGCTGATGGCCATCCAATCACAGTTGATAGATATTTACCACCAGAGTAAGCACCTTTCCATGTGAGGGCACGAGCCTGGAAACTGCACTCCTGGTTCTGTCCCCACAATGTGTAAATAGTATATGGAAATAGTAATAAATGTTTCAATCTTATCAGCACAATTAGCTAAATCATTTTGATTTATAAAACTGACATTAACCAAAAGTAATGATTTTTAAAAGGTGGTTCTAGGACTGAAGTCTCAAAGACCCTTTCAGGAGGTATGAATATCAAATTATATTCATAAAAATGCTAAGATGGCATTTGCTTTTTCTTTTTTTTTAACTTCCATTCTATCATGTGGCGACAGTGGAGTTTTCCAGCTGCTACATCCAATTTGACATTGCAACAGACTACTAAATGCAGAAGCAGACATGAAAATCTATATTCTATTAAGGAAAATATTTAAACAGTTTTGACAAACATAAAACAATGCTCATATTTTAAAAGTTTTGGCAAACACATTGATGCTAATCTTTTTACTATTTTAAAGAATATTATCTTTTTTCATAAAATATCTTATTTCTCTAGCATATAATGGTTCATTATTTCTAGTTTTAAATGAATTATCAAGAACTGATTTTATGATTCTCACTCTTAACTTCTTATATGGTGAATATCAATGAATATAATCAACAACCAAAACTCTTTTGGACCCTGTTGTGCGGGGTGGCCTGCGGGGTCTCAGCTCCTGCTCCCCACATAAGAATGCAGGATGTGGCTAGGTCAAAAAGGAACACCCACGGAGCCATAGGTAGGGGAATCATACCACTATAGTCTCACTGGAGGCTGGATTCACACAACTTGCGACCCGCTAGTCCACTTTTCTGCCAACCAACCAACTCCCTCTCCCCAGCCCAGCCATGGCAGTTATATCAGTGGCCAATTGGCTAACTGGCTATAGCTGACAGCCAGCTAGCCACAGCCGATGGCCATCTATTACCTGAGCCAGCACCCCTCCACATGAGTCCGAGAGCCTGGAAACTGCTCTCTGGGACTCTGTCCCCACAGATCCTATATTATTTAAGAGTGCAAAGCAGTCCTGAGACCACAAAGTTTGAGCATTCAGTCCTTAAAGCTTTTAGAATTAATATATATTTTTCAGAGTAGAGAAACTACAACTTTTCTTAGGAGTTTTAGAGATATCTTTGCTAAAGAATTTAAAAAGGATATGATGAAAGGAAGAATAAAGAAGAATGAATAAAAGTAAGGGAAGAGAATAAAGAATACATTGCAAACAGAACTGCAGGAAGTATGTGGCTTACAATACCTCCCTTTACATGTTAAACAGATAACAATGTCTCTTCCATAGAAATAAAGAAACAAGAAAGATCAGAAGTCCATTTTCTCTACCCTCAAAACTATATTTATTCCCAACCCATTGGATAATATGAAGTATGAAAAGTAAAGTAATGGACTCTTGAGACAAAAGAAAATAATAATGACTACTACTAAATGTTCTTGTGCTCCATTTTTGCAGTCATTAAGACACAGTACTTTTATTTCAGGACAATTTTAAGAGCTTTATTAATAAAAAATAACTGCATAAAATAATTTAAAAATAAAAATCTTAAAAGTTATTGAGTGATTTTAAGACAGTGACATAGAGGGTCTGTACCTATGGCAGAGTTAAGCATGTTTTTATCTTTTGAAAATGTGTAAAGCTAAATGATGTTGTGAAACCAAGTTTCCCCAGTATATACAGAAGTCATGAAAAATATTAATAAGCTCATCACTGTGCCAATCTGATACCAAATCAGTAAGTCTATTTAGTGCTTATAATGTACTGTTACATAGATTTAATGATGCTATTAGTGAAATTTGCAGTGATTGGGTTGGCATAAACAATTAGTATTTAAGATACTGTTTCTGGATAGAAATAACACCTAATTCCACTAATTGCCTCTAGTTCTGCTTCTATTAACTGCACACTTTATACATGATAATAATCTTATTATCAGCTGTTGCCATTAATTAAAATTCATGTCTACAAGCATAAGTCAAAATAAAAATATGTATTCTGCTTAGCTTTCTATAAATTAAATTTAAAAAAGAATTGGAAGACTAAATTTAAATACTCGTCTCCAGAAAATACAAGAGAAATAAAAAGATGCATATGCCAAATTAACTTACGATGAGCTCAAAATAAGTTGTAAAAATAATTTTGCATTCTAAGATAATAGTGAAGAAGAATGCCAGTCCATTCCTTGGGATAGAAAATAGTTGCTATATTTTCAGAAAAAAATAAAAAAATTCTTAATTCTTTGAGTAAAGGAATGTATGCCAAAATACTTTTTTGACTTGATTTTTTTTTCCCCTGAAAACAGGTAAGATATATTTTAATTTGTTCTGCAGGTCCCAGAGTCAACCTGAAATATATATATATTTTTGTTAGTATTTCACTATTTTAGATTGTAGTATATCATTGCTAACTGAACAGCAAAATTGTGTGGAGACCTCCACTGCTCCTTTTTTGTTAGAGATAAATTATACATGATACCTATTTGTATATAGCAACAGTGATTGAGTTTTAAGACTGTGTTATTTACAACTCATCATTAGTGACAATGAGCATATATTGTACAACATTTTACAATTAAGAATGCCACAGCATAGCATATTTCAGTTATATTCACTTGTATAATTAATAAAGAAATAGAGATGCTAGGTGTGACTAATCTTAACTGGGTTTTATTAAGGTAGAATCACTGTAATTGGAACCAATCTAAATGAGTAAGTTTTTCTATGTCTTTAATTTATTCTTTAAGCATTCAAGCTTCATAGATGCTCTCAATTGTGAATTGGAAAGTGCTGTGTTAATATAAAATGATACATATGCTGCAGTAAGAGCTCTGTCTTATAGTGTGCTTTTTGTTCTAAAAGTAAATAATTCTTAGAATGTAAGAGTAAAATGCTATATATATATATATATATATATATATATATATATATATATATATACACACATACCTGTTTTATATATGGACTAGGCCACAGAAATTGAATTACTAAGATCAAATCTTTCAAAAAGCAAGAACAACGTCAACAATAGCTAAAAAAGAATAACAAAATGATATGCCTGAGAAATGTCTGTCCAGAAAATAAATAAATAAATAAATAAATAAATAAATAAATAAATAAATAAATAAATCATACAACTATTAGTAGTATTGACCCCAAGTTAAAATGAGCCAAATAAACTATATCACACCAAAAAGCAAAACAAACAGCAAAAGAAACCATCGACAAAATAAAGAGGCAACCAACAGAATGGGAGAAGATATTTGCAAACTAAGCCTCTGATGAGGGGTTAATATCCAAAATATAAGGAACTCATACAACTCAACAACAACAAAACAATCCAATTAAAAAATGGGTGGAGGACCTGCGTAGATACTTCTCCCAAGAAAACATACAAATGGCCAATAGACATATTAAAAGATGCTCGACATCATTAATCATCAGAGAAATGCAAATAAAAACCACAATGAGATATTACCTCACACCAGTCAGAATGGCTATCATCAACAAGACAAATAATAACAAGTGTTGGAGAAGCTGTGGAGAGAAAGGAACCCTCATACACTGTTGGTGGGAATGCAGATCAGTACAGCCACTATGAAAGGCAGTGTGGAGGTTCCTCAAAAAATTAAGAATAGAATTACCATATAACCCAGCAATCCTACTCCTGGGCAACTACCCAAAAAATCTGAAACATTTATCTGCAAAGATATATGTGCTCCAATGTTCATTGCAGTTTTATTTATGGTGGGCAAGACATGGAAACAACCAAAGTGTCCTTCCATAGATGGTTGGACAAAGAAGATGTGGTACATATACACAAGGGAATATGATTCCGTTATAAGAAAAGATGAAATTGTTCCATTTGCAATAGCATGGATGGATTTTGAGATTATTATGCTAAGCAGCATGAGTCAGATAGCAAAAGTGGAGAACCATATGCTTTCACTGATATGTGGGATATAAAACTGACAAAAGAAAGGAATAAGACAAACAAACAAAGAAACAAAAGTTCATAGACATAGTTAATAGTATAGTGGTTACCAGAGGGTAAGGGGCGAGGGGGTGGTAGATGAGGGTAAAAAGAATCAAATACATGGTAGCAGGAGAACTGACTCTGGGTGGTGAAAACACAATGTGATATATAGATGATGTAATACAGAATTGTACACTTGAACCTACGTAACTTTACTAACCATTATCACCCCAATAAACTTAAAAAAAATCAGCCACATAAAATTATACCACGTGAACTTTTTCAATCTTTAACATTCTATTTCATTAAAACAAATCTATTAAAATTTTGATAATCTTTTTATTTTATCATTGTTTTGGGGGAACTTTTTTTTAAGTTTATTGGGGTGACAACTGTTAGTAAAGTTACAGAGGTTCCAGGTGTACAATTCTGTAATACATCACCTATATGTCACATTTTGTGTTCACCACCCAGAGTCAGTTCTCCTTCTATCATCATATATTTGATCCCGTTTACCCTCATCTACTACAACCTCCCCCTTATCCCTCTGGTAACCACTATTGTCTGGTAATCACTAGTGTCTATGAGTATTTTTTAAAAATTAGTTTCAGGTGTACAAAACAGTGTAATAGTTAGACATTTATCATTTATACCCTTCACAGAGTGATAACCCTCCAAATTTACTACCCCTCTGACATCGCATACAGCCATATTTCCACTGTCTCTATTCCTAATGCCGTACTCCGCTTCTTGTAACTATATATATATAAACTTGTAGTTGACATTCTTTATTGTTCAGCTTCAACTTCAGGTGTACAGTGCAGTGATCAGGCATCTACACCATCCCTGAGGTGGTCTCCCTAATGAGACAAGTGTCCATCGGATACCCTACAAAATCTTTACAACATTATTGATTATATTCCCCAAATTGACTTTCATAACCCTATGGTAATCTTGTGGTTATCGACTGTACTTTCTAATAAGCTCACCTTCCCCCTCATCCCCTCCCATCTAGCAATCCTGAGTTTTTCCTCTATGTCTCTGAGACTGTTTCCAATTAGTTCATTCATTTATTCTTTTCTTTAGATTCCACATATAATGGAGATCATATGGTATTTGTCTTTCTCTGTCTGACTTATTTCACTTAGCATAATGTTCTCTAGGTTCATCAATATTGTTGCAAATAGTAAGATTTCATTCTTCTTTATGGCTGTGTAATACTCCATTGTATAAATATACCACAGTTTCTTAATCCAGACGTGTACTGATGGGCATTTCGGTTGTTTCCATGTCTTGGCTATTATGTATAGTACTTCAATAAACATAGGGGTCCATAAATTTTTTTGAATTAAAGTTTTGGATTTCTCTGGATAGATACCTAGGAGTGGAATTGCTGGGTCATAAGGTAGTTCCATTTTCAGTTTTTGAGATACCTCCATACTGTTTTCCACAGTGGCTGCACAAATCTGCAATCCCACCAACAGTGCACAAGGTTTCCCTGTTCTTCACATTCTAGCCAGCACTTGTTGTTTGATAATTTATTGATGATAGCCATTTTGACTGGGGTGAGGTGGTATCTCACTGTGGTTTTTATTTGCATTTCTCTAATGATTAGTGTGGTTGAGCATTTTTTTCATGTGTCCATTTGCCATCTGTAGGCCCTCTTCAGAAAAATGTCTCTTCATATTCTCTGCGCATTTTTTAATTGGGTTGTATGTCTTTTTTTTTTTTTTTTTTTATAGCTGAGTTGAGTTTTTTAATAAATTTTGGATATTAACCCCTTATTGGATATATCACTGGCAAATACCTTCTCTCA
Source organism: Rhinolophus sinicus (assembly GCF_057876585.1). NCBI lineage: Eukaryota > Metazoa > Chordata > Mammalia > Chiroptera > Rhinolophidae > Rhinolophus > Rhinolophus sinicus. The sequence goes on along the minus strand of NC_142514.1, from coordinate 119,875,416 downwards.
TTCAATAGGATCCCTTCTTGTTTTATTGATGGTTTCCTTTGCTGTGAAAAAACTTTTTAGTTTGATGTAATCCCACATGTTTATTTTTTCTCTTACTTCCCTTGCTTGAAGGGCTATATATATATCAGTAAAAATCTTACTCCAGGTAATGTCTGTATACTTTCTTCCTATATTTGCTTCTTGGAGTTTTATGGTTTCAGATCTTACATTTAAGTCTTTAATCTATTTTGAATTTATTCTTTTATGTGGTATAAAGAGGTGGTCCAGCTTCATTTTTTTGCATGTGTCTGTCCAGGTTTCCCAGCACCATTTATTGAAAAGACTGTCTCTACCCCACCGTAAATTCTTGCTTCCATGGTCATAGATTAAATGACCATACAGGCATGGATTTGTTTCTGGGCTCTCTATTCTGTTCCATTGATCTATGTATCTGCTTTTATGCCAGTACCATGCTGTTTTGATTACTATAGCCTTGTAGTACAATTTGATGTTATACCTCCCACTTTGTTCTTGTTTCTCAAGATTGACGAGGCTATCCAGGATATTTTATGGTTCCATATACATTTTAGGATTATATGTTCTATTTCTGTGAAACACTTCCTTGGTAGTTTGATAGAAATTGCATTGAGTCTGTATATTGCCTTAGGCAGTATGGACATTTTAATGATATTAATTCTTCATATCCATGAGCATGGTATGTGTTTACATCTATTTGTATCTTCTTTAATTTCTCTCTTCAGTGTCTTATAATTTTCTGAGTACAGATCTTTCACTTCTTTGGTTAAATTTATTCCTAGGTATTTTATAGTCTTTGAAGCAATTATAAATGGCATCTCTCTCTTAATTTCTCTTTATGATATTTTATTATTGATACATACAAATGCAACTGATTTCTGAATATTAATTTCTATCCTGCTACTTTACTATATTCATTTATCAGTTCTAATATTTTTTCTGGTAGAGTCTTTAGGGTTCTCTCTATATAGTGTCATGTTATCTGCACATAATGACAATTTTACTTCCTCCTTACCAATTTGGAGGCCTTTTTCTTTTTCTTCCTTGTCTGATTGCTATGGCTAGAACTTCCAGCACTATGTTCAATTGAAGTGGAAAAAGTGGACAACCTTGCCTTGTCCCCGATCTTAATGGGAATGGTATTAGCTGTTCCCCATTGAATACCATGTTAGCTGTGGGTTTATCATACATGGCCTTTATTATGTTGAGATATGGTGCTTTTGGGGAACTTTTCATAACTGCAACACACCTGTAATACTTCTAAAAGACAAGTCAAAACTCAATTTTTCATTCTTCTTTCTCTTCTTTTAATTTGCTGTGTTTATTCATGTCCTGCTTTTTGGAATTCTTTCCACCTTTGACTTCCTTGACATCTTTTCATATGGTTCTCCTCCTGCATCCACAATATTGCCTTCTCAGTGTCCACTATTGATTCTTATTTCTCTATGACTTTAAAATGCTGTGTTCCCCGAGGCGCCGTCATTGCCCTTGACCTCTTCTTATGTCATCATTTTCAACAGTACATCTACATACTCCAAGCATCAGCTACCAACTATACCTGATTACTTTCAAAACAAGACATGTGACCTCAAAACATAGGTACTCAATATTATTCAACACAACATCCTTAAATACTGCACAACTGAATAGTCACTCTCTCCAAAACTAAATTCATTATCTACCCACTAAAAATATCCCTTAAATACTGCACTTCAGCTAAATTCACTACTTTTGAGCAACTAGAATTCCCCTTTTGTTCTGCTTAGCACAGTTGGTTCAGTGTGACGTCTTATTCACTTGCTTGCATCTGCAAATGAAAGCTAAGATCTGGGAGGGTGAAGTTCGTTTCTTGTCTATTTTGTTCACCATGGAATACCTAGTTCTGCTGTCCTAGAAGAGAGTTAATGCATAGTGAATCTTCTCTGTCACGCTCCCATGTGACCAATTAGTCCACATGTCCTCCCAATTCCACATCCTAAAAGTCTCTGGAATCCAATGTCCTGTTACAATCTTAGTTTCTTCTTTTATGGCTACAAATATTATAATAGTCCCCTAACTGATTTTCCTGCTTCAAGCCTATTCATCTGTAAAATTATATTTTTTTCTGATTGAAAATTTGCAATGATTATAGTCCCTTAAGATGATGTATATATTTTCTTAATTGAGATGTGACCTATTCCAATATTGACTCTTTCACTTTCCAGATACTGCAACATCTACCCATATTCATTATTTTTAACTTTTCTGAACACCGAATTTCATGAATTTGGAACAGCACACTGTGCTGCTATCACAGGGCTGGATAGATGTAGTGTTGGTATAAATATCAATATAGATATCTATATAGATATAGACATAAGTGTAGATATGTGGAAGTAGACAAAGATGTAGAGATTAATACTTTCAATCACCTCTGGCCAGTTCTTCTACTCATTTTTCTGAGCCAGTTCCTGCGTATGACCTTGGTGAAGGACTCCCTTCAATGCACAGAGAGGTGTTTTCCCCTGCCTTCCTACATAATCCTGAGACTATCTCAATTAAAGCACTTTGGATATTCTCTAAGCTCCTTGAGAGTAGAGATGGTGCACCTTAGTATATGACACAGTGTCACATAGCCAGTAATAAAAATATTTGTTAAAGGAGTGTATGAATTTAAAAATGATAATTTGTATGATCATATTAATCTACCATGTGAAGAGAAAGAAATCCTATTTTAAGCACACCTGTCGATGTAGTCATGGCACAAAGAACCTCAAATTAGGAATCCTGTAAATAAAAATTTATTTCAAAACTATTCCCTTAAATAGAAGACCATTAAATAATATTTAACATAAGAAAAATAAATCCTCAGATAGGAAACAGAAGCAATAAATATTTACTTAAGTGCAGTGTAATTCGAGCAATACTTGGAATCACCCTCTCTTCTTCTATTTTTAAATTTGTTAACTAATAAGTGTATTATACATTTATTAAGAACACTTTATAGGCTTTATTAAAAACTTTATAGACTTTATTATATATTTATTAAGAAGACTTTAACAAAAACCAGAATTTGTTTTTTGTTAAAATCCAGTGTTCAGAGATTTTAACAATAAAGTGTTGTTGGTTTTTTTGCACTTTTGTATAAGAGTTGAAGATACTTATTTGGAAATTTCTTCCACAGAAAATATCATAACACTAGTTTATGATGGAAGCAAAGAATGTAACCTCAAATTTAAGGACTTAGGGAAAGACAAGCTTAACGTAGTTGGCTACTTCTACTACATTCAGTTCTGCCCTTGGTAAGCAAGACAGTAACCCCACTCAGAAGTGCTACTGAGATATCAGAAAGTAGGGTTTCCAGGTGGGAATTCCCACCCATTCTCAGGAATGTTTCGCTTTCCCGTTCCTGAATCCTGAGATATAAACTGTTTTCTGTTCTCCATGATCAATCGTTTCCACAAAGTGATGGCCGCTACTACCAACCACCTGGATTCAAGGAGTCTATTTTCCCGACCAACTTTTCTTGGGATTCGGGAATGGAAAAGCGAAAGAGATTCCTGAGAACAAGCGTGAATTCCGGTCTGGAAACCCTAATTTTTTTTTTTTTTTTTTAATGCAATGTTAACTTTTTCAGCATTAAAAATGATTCCTGTGTTTTCATGAAAAAAGAAACAAACAAACAAACAAACAAAAAACAACAACTGTGTGCACAGTCTGCAATCAAGAGTTAGTGAAAAGGAAAAGAAGCACAAACATGTTTTACTCAATACAAAAATAACGTCAAAGTCAATAATATAGTCTTTAAAAAAAAGAAATGTATTTCCCTTCTCTTCATAGAGAGCATATATTCATTTTGAAGTAACTAACATAATTGAGAACAAATCAGGATTAAATTTATGTTTATATCAATCAATTATGTTTATATCAATCAGAGGAGTTGGAACTCTAATTCAGGCCATATGGAAATAGTACTAAAAAAAAGAAAGGGGAAAATATGCAATCCTTTTTGGGGTGTGGAGAAGATAAGATAGCAGTAGCTTGCTCACCTTAGACGGTTGTCATGTGCGTCACATACTTTTCCAGGAGAATGTGTGCAAGGGATAACAAATAGGCAACATTGACTGAGAAGCAGTGATCATGGCCTGGGGTGGAAAATGGCTGTAGATGCTCAGTCCTCCCTGTGAACCCTGCATGAATCTGGAAATCGGATTCTTTGTGCCTTTATTAAAAGAGCAATTGTTTGGTCAAAAATAATTGAAGATTTGGGGTGGCCAGATGGCTCAGTTGGTTAGAATGTGAGCTCTGAACAACAAGGTTGCCGGTTCGATTCCCACATGGGCTGGTAAACTATGCCCTCCAGAACTAGATTGAAGGACAACAACTTGGAACTGATGGGCCCTGGAGAAATACACTGTCCCCCCACCCCCAAAAAAAGAATGATTATAAAGAACACAATAAACAAACAAACAAAAGCTGAAGATCTTTTCCCTCATTATGTATCTAATACTGATAAAAGCTCTAATTTAATTACTTTTCTATTAAAGTTTTCAAACTTCCAGTCAAACATGCAGTTTTTTCTAATACTATGCTATACCTTAATTGTGCTGATTTTCACTGTAAAACGACCATATTTCCTACCCTTTAGGGCCTACCACTATTGGTGGCATTGTCTTAAGGCTCACTATGAGTATACAACATTGGCTGCTGTCATTTGTCAACAAATATTGTCATTTTTTTTCTCTTGTCTCATATTGTTTTCCAGTGAGTTTTGATATGATTTATTCTACTGCTGGGTTCTTACCACTATCTGCTACCTCATTAGCAACCGCCATTTAGCAGGAGCCTGAGCCAATAGGATGCCACCTTGTTCAGTCTTTTGGATCCTTTGGGACTGTCCACCATAGACTCCATTCTGTGAACTACAGTAAGACTGTCAGCCCTTTGTGTGCTAATAATAATCAATTAATGTTTGATAAAGTTGCAATATGTTTTACTTTGGCACACGAAGCAATCTATTTTAATCTCATTAGGAACACCTCTTCACCAACTGCACTGCAAGCAGGTTCACAGTGTATGATTATTTCCTTTCATACAGTTTGTGTATGCACACAAATGATGTGGCATAAGAAATGATGAGATGTGTATGAAAGTGGTATCATGTAATTATACCATATTGATTAATGTTTGTTGCCATATTGAACAGGCTTGGGGTCCTTACAAGAAAGGTGCTACTTAAGCATAAAATATTGGTGTTGCATCTGTACTTGCATAGCTTATAAATCATATCTCAAAATTTCACAGACACAAAGCAAGTTTTTACCATTTTCAGCAAGCAAAGACAATGAAGCTAGTCTAGTGGAGGCTTCCTCCATTATCAAAACAATTGCCAGAAGAGTCCTGATCCCTTCATTGTTACCAGTTACCATGAGTGATGGTTGGTGGTGAGTCAGGTAGAAAGAACACAGCTAAATTTCCACGTGTCAGGCTGAAACTGACATGGTGAAGGACAATGATTTTTGTTTTTTAAATGTAAAGAAAGAGCAAACAAGATATAAATAGGATTTATGGCAAATAAATTTGGAATACCAATATTTAATTTCTTCTTAACAGAACATCACTTATTGTTAAAATTACATATTTTCCTCCAAAATAGTTGGCTCTTAAGTGCCAATTAGTGTGTTGAATCAGGAATTATCCAAGCAAAACACTAGAAAGTGACAATATATAGTATTCACTTTTTAAAGTATATTTTAAAGTTTTGTTAAAATATGATGTTTAAATTCATTTATCTCTGTAGACTACTTAGAGTAGTAAGTTCCTACTAAGTGTCACCTGAATGAATCATGTCTGAGAATATATCAAAATGACATAAACTTCCAATTAATAGGTTTAATATGGAATTTGATCTTGTTATAAGCTTGTGCTAAAATTATTTTCTATTTATTGGATTATTTGTACATGATGTCTGTTCTCTGCATCTGGTACCAACTTGTTTTGTGGTGACTTGATTGATTTACTTTAATCAAAATAGGGACTGGTTTAGTGACTGGTTAAGAACACTCCGTGGAGGCAGACTTCTTGAGTTAGAAATTCAGTTAGACCATGAGGACAAAATGGAAGCCTACCTACTCTAATGTCTAATGTAGTTAGTCCTCAACAAATGTTAATAGCTTTTGTTTTCCCTCTAAGTGTAAGATCACTTATTAAACATTTTGACACTTTACGACTTAATGATGTGTTTATTAGATGTTGTTTGTTAAATTGTATATATAACTCTTCTAGCCCCAATTGCTAATTTGGGGTTCCTTTCAGCTCCCTAAAAAAATCTGAAAATCCCTAGAACAACGCCTAAATGACATTCCTAATTAGAACATGAGTGCCATCTGGTGGTCATAATTGCAAACTACAGGCTTACTGGTGAACAGAAAAGTAGGTGGTGATAATTTTCTGCTTCACAATGCAGTCTCCTGAAGTGATTCTCAGACAAACAAATGAGACTTCTTATATGCACACTACTCAACTGTTTCAACACAAAATTTCAGCAGAGTGTTGGGGAAATTTAGTCCCTGGGCCTCAAGAAGCATACAGTCTAGTTCTAAAGACTCACATAAAATTTTTAAACTGAATTATAAATATGAAATAGGAAAAAGAAAAATAGATATATAAAGAAATATATGTATACACATATATATGCATATATATGTGCATATATATGTGTATATGTATATATATATATATATATATATATATATATATATATATATATATATATGAGTTCAGATATAAATGAGACCAGGGAGGGCTGTAATAGAAAGATGGGTATAATATTTAATAGGAAAAAATATTTTGAAGGAAGATTATTCTGATTTAGTGCAAAAAGTCAAAGAAATATCAAGTTAAGTGGAGATTGGAAAGAAATGGGAAATGATCAAGATGCAAAACACGTATGAAAATCCTTTAAAATAAGATTCAATAACTTAGAATATAAGAAGCCATTAGAGATTTTTATCCCAGATTTAGAAGATTGGTGGATAAACAGAGGAAACATATCTAGTCATTAAAAATTGAATCTTAGATTTTGTTTTTTTACAGAAACAACTTTATATGAGAAGATCTTGGTGAGTGCTATACAAGATGATGATTAGACATCTATAAGAGTAAATTTATTAAAATTTATAGGCATCATTATACTGAAAATATAACTAAGAAAACATTCATGTACTTATTTAATGAAAGCTATGGGGTGTAAACTAAAAATAAGTAAACTTTTCTTTTAAGTTAATAAGATTTCAAGTTTTATTCCTGTTTTCTAAAATGTTAGTTTAACTGTCAGTGTTGTTTCTTTTTTTTCCAGAGGAATAACATTTTTGATAGACCAAGATGTGACGGAGAGTGAGCATGAGTATCACTTAGAAGAGGCCAGTCACATCCACAGGCTCTGTAAAAGCAAAAGTTGGCACTATGAGCACCAAAACAGTTGAATTTGAGCTCCTCTTTTATACGCTGTTAATGATTTTGGTTGCAGATGTTATCACGGCGTCTACAAACTAGGCTTGTTCTTAGTGTTGGTTACTGAAGCAGCTGTTAAATTAATTAAGTCAGTATATTGTCCAAGTCTGATTAAGATATGTTTATTTCTGCTTTCATAAAACAGCTGCGATGTAAGTCCTGAAACTGATGTTCTAAAAAACCCAAAATACAATTAAAATCATCATATGTTGTCCAGTTCAAGTAAAAGTTTACTTTTGGATCTTCGTGTTTTATTTATTATTTATAGGGGATACTAGTGTATATCTAGAACACAAGATTATAATTTATTTAATTTTATTTCTAAGTACTTTCACATTCAATGTTCTTTTAAACGTATAACATACAGGATTAAAACATCAAAACAGAAAATGTAAATGTTGAAATTGGCTCCAATAAGCAAAGCAGGCGATCCGAGAAAGAGACTGAACCTGATTTGAATTGAGTAATGCTCTCTGTTTCCATACATTTTGTGGTAAAATTTGTTGGGGTATAACAGTAGTTATGGTCTATTAATTAGAACCTAGAACCTTATGTAAATCAAATGAAAGGAGAGGAAAAAAGGAGGGAATGATTTAAAGAAAAAAATCTGTAACACAAATAAGACAAAAGCTTAGAAGTAACTCAACTGATGCAGATGTGCTGCATCTGCTCATTTGCCCCCTGGGGACTGGGGGATAAAGAGATTAAGACATTTACACAAAGATGGTTAGACAACAAGATCAGATAAGCAACATGGCAGCTAGGTCCAGGTACTTTAACTAGGTCTAGGTATCACGGAGAAAAGGACCCACTAAACCACTTAACCCACTTACAACCAATATTTTTAATTCATTTAACATTCAAATGATATTTTAATCAGGGTAGACAATAAGCTGGTTCATTTTAAAATGTCACTAATGTTCTGAACTAGAAAGAAAAAAGTGATCTTTTAATAATCACTTCACTTAGGTAAACAGTATTGGGGTTTCATAATGGGACATGAATACTCTTTTTAAGACAATCTAAGTGAGGACAATATTTTAAAATCCCACTTTCACATGAGAATAGTAGAAAATTTTACTTATGATATATGAAAAAACTTGATGGGTGCTCTGAAAATATGAATTTGTTTGTTTCTTCTTGGTAGACCTCCTACAAGAAAATGTTTTCTGTTTCTTTTTTCTTTTTAATTAAAGTTTATTGGGGTGACAATTGTTAGTAAAGTTACATAGATTTCAGTTGTACAATTCTGTAATACATCATCTATCAATCACATTTTGTGTTCACCACCCAGAGTTAGTTCTCCTTCCATCATCATATATTTGATCCCCTTTACCCTTAACTACCATCCCCCTACCCCCTTACCTTCTGGTAACCACTAAACTATTGTCTGTGTCTATGAGTTTTTGTTTCTCATTTGTTTGTCTTGCTCTTTTGTGGTTTTGGGTTCGTATACCACATATCAGTGAAATCATACGGTTCTCTGCTTTTTCTGTCTGACTTATTTCGCTTAGCATTATAATCTCAAGATTCATTCATGTTGTCACATATGGTCCTATTTCATCTTTTCTTACTGCCAAATAGTATTCCATTCTGTATATATAGCACAACTTCTTTATCCATTCATCTATCGGAGGACATTTTGGTTGTTTCCATGTCTTGGCCATCGTAAATAAAGCTTCAATGAACATTGGAGCACACGTGTCTTTATGTATAAATGTTTTCAGATTTTTTGGGTAGATACCCAGGAGAGGGATTGCTGGGTCATATGGCAATTCTATTCGTAATTTTTTGAAGAACCTCCACACTACCTCCCATAACGACTGAACAAGTCTGCATTCCCACCAACAGTGTATGAGGGTTCCTTTTTCTCCACAACCTCTCCAACACTCGTTACTATTTGTCCTGTTGATGACTGGGGTGAGGTGATATCTCATTGTGGTTTTTATTTGCATTTCTCTGATGATTAGTGATGTTGAGCATTTTTTCATATATCTATTTGCCATTTGTATGTCCTCTTTGGAGAAATGTTTCTTTTTCTGTTTCTTACTTAATGCACTGCTTTTTTTTTCTAATTTCAGATATTGATACACTTATACCTGAATGCTGTGCACATCATAGTGTATATGATCTATAGACCCTTCACTTTCCAAGCACAGCAATTTAAAAATATGCAAAAAGATATAGAAGTCAGAAAGACTAATACTAGCTATAGTATTCGGTTGGTGCAAAAGTCATTGCGGTTTTTGCAATTATTTTTAACCTTTTAAACCGCAATACCTTTTGCATCAACCTAACACATACATAGATGTTAATGCAAAATATATGTAGAATGTATAATTTTATAATAGTATAAAATGGAACATTATAAGCTATAAAATAAATGAAATTAATACATGTAACCTAGTCACCCCCAAATTATGACTTGAAACCCAGGTTCTAAATTTGAACTGACAGAAATAGATCTTACTATTCCTAACTATCCAAATTCAACATCTCCTTTCTAAATTATCAGATAACCTTGACAGGAAAAATACTACTACATCACCTACTTGTTGCAAAAAATAGATTCTTGCTCAATTCTTGTGATAATAGTGTTTTCTTTATAAAAAGTCAAAACATTATAAGCCTTTAGATTCTTTTACTAAAAAAGGAAAAGATTTAATTCATCTATATCATTTGAGACATAAATTTCCTTGTTCTTGTTAATTGTAGGAGAGTACCATGATCATGTAACTCATAGCGTTTCCTTCTTTACATTGGCTACTAACTATCTTCATGGTAAACATCGGATCATTCCTGAAATTGTAAAGGAATTTTTCTCTCTAAACCCCATTTCTGGCTTCATATCTCTCTTACTATCTGTCATTTAATCCTATATCTTAATTTGACTGACCTACATTTTTGGATAATTTTATAATTGAATAAATTTTTATAAGTCAACTTAAGTCCTTTCTGAAATGCCAGTTCAAAGAAAAATATATGAAATATATGAGATACTGATATAAACATTAAAATTCTTAAATCACCGTACTATAAAGGTGTTTTAGGAATTGAAGAGAACTCTAAACAAGCTCATCCTCTAAGGCCCCTCTAAGGCTGAATGTACTCAATTATACTAAATGTTTAAAGGCAAAACCACTGCAGAATAGGAAAAAAAAAATGCTTTAAGCTCTTGGACTTTGAATCTATTTTGTGATATATTTAAAGAGGTTATAAAAGTCCTGGTAATTGTCTCTGTGAACCAACAGCCTGACACAGGAGTGGAGCCAGTGAAGCAGAGCAAAAGCCCAGAGAAGTCGAATCTCAGCAACAATCCCTCAGTTAACACATTAAAACAATAAAAATAAAAATAACCTACCATGTTTCCCTGAAAATAAGACCTAGCTGGAAAATCAGCTCTAATGCATCTTTTGGAGTAAACATTAATATAAGATCGGTCTTATATTACATAAGACCTGGTATTATATTATATTATATTATATTATATTATATTATATTATATTATATTATATTGTACCCAGTCTTATATTAAAGTAAGACGGGGTCTTATATTAATTTTTGTTCCAAAAGACGCACTAGAGCTGATTGTCCAGCTAGGTCTTATTTTCAGGGAAACATAGTAATTAGTGGTACACAGGAAAAATAAAATAAACAGTATGGAAGGGTAGAGAAGCATTAAATGTGAACACACAAATCTGTCTTTGCTATGGTACAAGAAATCAGCCTAGATCCTGAGGGTAACCATTAAAAGCAGAGACTGGATGTTTGTATAACATGTGTGAATGAGAAGAAGCCAAGAAACAGGAAAAAGACTAATTTTAATTACTAGAAAAGCTGCAAGAGAAAGAACACAGAGCTGGTGGCAGGACGGCTTCCAGCTACAGGCGGCATGGCACTGTACTCTCCTTGCCAATTAGAGCCAGCCAGACCCCATTGGGGGACTGAGTGAGCAGAGGTATCAGCCTCAGTGCAGGTCAGGCTGGACTGAAACATACATGAAAAGGGGACACCAAGCGACACCGGTGTGACCTGAGGCTCTCCTACAGTTTCATTTATAGACGTACAGAAATAGAAAGCAGTATGTGGGATTTCCTTTCCATACAATACAGGTGCTAACCGCGTTATCTACGGAAATACATTGCAACAGAAATGTAATATAATTTATTTCACAAACACTCAATGAACATCAAACGAATCAAGAGAATTACAGAAAGACTCAGAGACTGAGCGAAGGAAAGTAGAGGGGAGGACGAGCAGAACAATGGCACTAAAGCTGCCACACTCTGGATTTACTACCTGTGTTATTTCTCCAATTACATCCATTGTGATATCAAAATTCAGAGAAAGGGGCTGCTGTCTGAGATTAAACCGATTCTTCCTTTCGCTTCTTTAGAACTGACACGGGAGAGGGGCGGGGAACCCAAGGAGAGATCCAAGCAGTCAGAGGGCCTAATAGTCCGTAGATAAAACTCTCAAGTGCATAAACAAAAGAGAAGTGCTTCCCAGTCAGGACCTAAGGAGATTCTCCAAAGTGAAAAAGTCCACTCTGGAGCCGACCTAAGTGAACGCAGCAGGCGGTGCTGCAGCTGAGATGAAGCCACCGACTCGGAATCCGAAGGAAGAGCCAGCAGCCTGGAGGACAGGAAGGGACTCTACTCTGGTCTCCCTGGTGCAGGCACCACCAACACGTCTGCTTTGTAATCTATGACCATTAATGGGGAAAGGTTGCGGGGCTGAGGGGAGAGGGGAAGCCCTCGGTATTTGGGATTAGGAGCGCAGAGAAACACCGGCTGGCTAGGGAGACGAGTGGAGAGACACAGAAAAGCCTTCTTGAGGCAAACAGACCTTTAAGCCCGGGGACATGGTAAATGAACCCTTTTCTGCGAGAGGCAGTGAGGCGCTGGGCGCGGGCGACGGCGACAGCGCGGGCGAGCTGGGAGGGGCGAGGGACCGCTCTGGGAAGGACACAGCCAGTCAGAGGCGCGGGGCGCGGGGCGCGAGGACGCATTGGAGGAGAACACGCGAGCCCCAAACGCACCAGCCTGAGGAGGCGCCGCACCTACTTCCCAATATAACCAACTACCGAGTGCGGGAGCGTAACTGCGAGAAGGCAGCAGCCCAAGTGCCATTAAAGCTCGGGGCGGAAAGGATGCGTTACCTGGGTCTCCTCTTCAGGGAGAAGCCGGGCAAGCTGGAGGATTCCCTCTGAATGATTAAAAACTCCGCAATTCTCTTCTGCCACAGGCTGAGAGGGACCCAAGGAACTGCTCTATTTGAACTGTGCCGATGGACAGGAGGATGGGAGACAGGAACTGAGAGTCACAGAGGAAGGACAGGGGAGTCTGGCATCTCATTGGTAAGTGGCTGACATTCCTTCGCCAGTGACTGCTTTCTGTGATTGTGCACTTCATCTCCCAGGCGCTTACAATTTTTGACACACTCGCTTCGGCAAAGCCACTGGTTCTAGCCATGAAGCCAGAATTTAAAACTGTCAGATAAAGCGTTTTTTTGTGTTTCTTTTTTTGTTTTTTGTTTTTGTTTTTTGGTTTCTTTTACATATTATTTTTCTCCGCTGGGATTTTATGTCAGAAAAGTTGAAACAAGAGTACATATAACCTCTTTGTGTATCTCATAATGCCATCCAAAATAAGAATAAACAATTCCTACAACTCAACTGTAAGGTGATGAATGCCAGGATAGGGTAGGACTTTTTCTACAAAAGCAACTAAATGGTCAGAAAATAGGATGCTTTCTCAGGGACTGAATGCATGTCTTATGATTTAGCAATGCGTTTCTGAGACCAGAACCCAAATAATTGGGCGTCTGACAGTCCAATAACTTGTTAAAATTCAGTAGGGAGACTCTATAAGTGAAGTTCTACAAAGTTACAGAGACTAAAACAGCGGTATCTTGGATTATGCTGAGGTGTTTTCTAAATGTTGTGTAGGAATGTGACAGATTTTTAAAAAAGAATATGAAAGTATGTTCAGAGATTCTTACTGAGTTTTTATGAAAAAGTAGGAGAATGCTAATTTGCATATATGGACATGGTGAACAATAAGCTGAGAATTACTCTGACAATCTAAAAAAGTTAAGCTATTTTAACTAAATTTATTTGGGAAAACCAAGAATACACTACATATTTTAAAATTATTTTACTTTTAAATTTTATAACCTCTAGCATGAAAAATACTATTTGGTGTGCTAATGTAAATATAGATTTGGAAGCAAAAACTTTTTAATTGTTGCATGTAAAATGCCTTACCTATATTAACCTACTATTTTTCTTAGTCTAAAAGATAACAACATTTAAAGATGTCATACTTCTACCTTGAGTTTCAATTTTAACTGTGGAAGCAAGGATGAAAGAAGTAGATGTTCATTAGGATACTAGCATTAAAAAATACAGTCAAGTAAGTAGTGGGTCAAATTTAAAAACTAGTGAAGGCATAATTAAGTACTGTTGAATTGCGACAGAACTACAGAAATACTAATGACTAGCAGAGGAAGCTTAATGGAGGTCATCATGATTACTATTGTAACCCTAAACATAAAAGAATTAGCAATGAAAATGTCATTATTTTTTCAAAGTGCCTGTAGTCAACTTAAGCAACTCACAAATATTTATTTGCATATTTTCCAACTTCGTGCTAAAATTATTCTAAGTTCTATGAGAATCAGTTTATTGAGTTTCCAACTTGACAGGTATGTTTCCTTTGATTCAAATGGAAAAAAAAAAAAAAAGCACACAACAATATGACTATCCAGTATATGTCCCATAAGACAAATGAATAAAAATTAAAAGACACTACATACAAATGCCAACTAAGTCTAGTGAAGGAAACAAAGTACAAAACTCAAAGTGAAAATTTAAAAAAAAAGGCAATGTGATTTAAAAAATAAAATAGAATTTGAAAAGTAACTTAGCTGGAGTGTGGTGAGAAGATATAAAACCAGATTTGAAAATAGAAAATCAGTCAAATGTTTATTACAGTATAAATACCAATGTGTTGTGCAGGGCTTGGTGGAGGCTTTAAATTGTTTATATTTAAAACTCCTGGAAATTAACAAATGAAGAGAAAAACTGATAATTTTAATTTTTCTTTGATTTCATGAAAAAATGAACAGAAAGTTACAATTCTCAAAAGTTAGAAAGAAAGAACATTACCCCGATAGATGAACTAAAAGCCATGCTTTGTAAGTTCTGAGGCATATGCAGACCGTGATGTATATGGAAATAGAACTGAGAAGCTGTATTGTGGAATTTTTAAATGGATCACTGAAATACCTTAATGTTTCCTCAGGTGAGCAATCCTTCAACTATGAGGTGGCCTGAAATATTTGTTAAGTTTGGGAGATAAACTAAAATCAAATCATGAATAAACATGTAGCCTATGTTTATTTTTTAAAAAATATTAAAAATCAGTTGCTTGTGAAAGTTTACTTTGATTTTATGTGTCCAATTAAGTTGAAAAATAGACCAGGTTTGGTTAATATATACTTCTTTAAATGTCTGTTTTATTTAACAGTTTAGAAAACCTTTACCATCTTCAGGGTACAGGTTAGATAGAGTGTGGTTTAATGGCAAACTGATTTAGTGATAAGAACCAGAGGGAGTCTGTAAAGGGTAGAGGGCTCTCCAGGTGAAGAAAGTAAGGGGATACTATGCTGGCCAAATTATTTTGGAGCTTGTCTTACTTCTAGAAAAACAAAAGGTAAATTTTTGTGGGGGGCGGGGTAAAAAAAGAAAAGAAAACTTGTCTAGATGGCTGTAATAGTGTAAAGATGATTTGAGTATATTTAAGTTCCATTGGTTAAAAGAAAGTTTTATAGCAGAGGTTAGTGTCCCTATTCATCAAAAATAATTTAGGATTTCTATGAGGCTAAGATCTTTAAAATGTTGTGACTTACTGAATCCATGCTACCACACATACTTTGATTACCTATATGTAGTCTCTGAATTGTCTTTCTTTTTAAATATATTTCTTAAAAATTTACTCAGTGGTTGGAAATTTATGTCTCTTAATTCAAACAGGTCCATATAATGTTGTGTCTCAAATTCTGACTTAAAGAGCTCAGGTTTATTCATCTCAATTTATTACTGAAGATACAAATATAAAAGAGGTGTGTATCCTGACAAGATACTTTTTTTTAGATTACTGTTATAAGGCTGTGCTAATATGTTGCATGAACTTCTTAGCTCCTTATAGCAGGAAAGAGGCTGGTCGGAAGCTCAAAGCTGTAGAATCTTTGCAGAGGTCTATTTTCTGAGCATTTGTGATCAATAACTCTACATTAGAGTTATTCAGACTGATACATTTAAAAAAATAATGAAGTATATAAAACTCCTTAACTTAAGATTTAGGATTAAAAACTGCTATGGACAATGCCCCATCTTCACATCTATACCTCTTAAATTAATTTATACTGTTTTATATGTGTGTTTTTTTATATTCAAATATATAATGTAAGAAGGGTTCAGGTAAATGGAGTAGTATCAGTTTATATTTTTCTCAGACACTGGAACAGCTCTATGGATAATTATTTTCATTAAAAATAAATAAAACAAATGTGTAGTGCTTCACAGATAAAGTGGATATAGGGGGAATTTTTAAATGGTTTTATTATATACATTTACATTTTAGGAAAATATGGTTTTACAGTTAAATTCTTTCATTAGAGTTATTTGGCAGTATTAAATTATATTCCATGAACTTGATATGTGACTATGTATTTAAGTTCATTTATGTTTTACTTATAATAAATACGTTCATAAGCTAAATATAGAGCATTTTCCTGCCTATCAATCCCTTAAGTTGAAACACAGGTCTTTAATTTCATATTCCAGAGTAGTGCATGTTGTGTGTTTGACATTATAGTCTTCTTAAACATTAGCTCATAAGACTTAAAAGTCAGCCAAAATATGGACACTCTTCTTTTCTTCCATGGAAATGGAACTCTAGAATAGGCCATAAAGTAATTCCAAAACATAAATCAAAGCTTTCCTTTTTATGGAAATTAAAAAAAAAAAAAATGAATCTACAATTTCTTAATTTAATATAAAATAGTGTGAGATTTATTATTTGTGAGAAATTTATAAAGTACAGTCATGTTATTTTACCATGTGTTACTAAAGTTGGAATTCCTTGTGATAACAGTCATTTTTATACAGTTCCGAAACTGTTTCATTGGATTCATTTGACAAATTGGTGCAAAATTGATTTTTTTCAGTGGTCCCTTAAAAATCTATGATGACCTAAATAACTTGTCTCCCAGTGGATACCACTTTTTATTTATTTTTAACAAGTGGATTTCTCTTAAACAATCTGGCAGTATTTGCACATTTCCTCTTATGTCAGTCACAAATATTTCCTATACTCCCTTATATAGACCAAAAAACTTGAGATCTTGATAGATAGCAAGGTATTAATATATTTGTATGAGCTTTCCTGCAAGCATACCTTTATAATTTGTATCTGTACTCTAAAATAGGGACCTGCTGAAGGGTTAAAGTGACTAAAATGTACATTATTCAAAATTTAAGCAATTGTAGTTTGGCAAGGAGGAAGATGAAAGTATCGCATTTATCTGAATGATCTAAAAATCTCTTTTGTGACCATTGACTGGAAAAGTATAATTATATACATAGGATTCTATGAGAGGGATAGGAATCTGCTTCATAGCATTCTTATAGCTGTTAAATGCCCAAGAAAGAGAATATGTCATCTCCCATTATGATCCAGTAGTAACTATAGCATATGGAGTTTAGGAAGAGAAATTTTGCTGTTCATTTAGGTGATAAAAGGTGTATTGAAATAATAATCCAATCATAATACTGGCACAAGCATTCATTATGAGGCTAAAAAATTAGGAGGTTTTAATTGAAAGAGATATTATAATAGGGTAATTATAGTTATAAATGTGTCTGGAGCTGCCAATAGATATTTCACAAGTATTTCACTAGTTAATATTTGTGAGATAACTAGTAGAGAAATGATACATTTATATGGCGAAAATTTTACTTTTAAGTGTATGAAGTTTCATCTTTATTTTCTCAAATATTTAATTTCATGTTTAAAGTATTAAAATACTTTTCTGAAACTAAACCAAATACAAAGATATCTGTGTTTTACCTTTGTCAAGGTAACAAAGAATTTAAACCAAGTATTTTAAAACTTCTAAGTTTTCCCATTTCAGTTTTATATAAGAATTTACTTTTCAATGATGTAATATTTGCTGAGATACTTTTATAGTTTATCATCTCTAAAATGACCAAGTTAGATGAAATCCCTAGTGATTAAGATGAATATCAATTGGAAGATACAGGTAGTAACAGTAGAAATTTAAAAATAATTTCTACAAATATTTTTTTATTTAATTGGCATTTCATGACTCTTAAATATGAAATTATTTCTTGGGCACTTAAACATGTTTAAGTGCTTGCAAATATGTCTTGAAAACATTATGAAAAGCCTCATATTTAATATTAGAGTTTGTATTTTGCCAATTTTGTTATTTTAAAACTTTCTTGGTCACATTCTCTAATAGATACAGAGTAGCTTAATTTCATCTCTCATGTTCAAAAATTAATAAAACAATTTGTTAGTGATCATTAATTTTTCTAATTTTGAGAATATTTGATGATAGGAATTTCAAAGTTCATATAATTTATAAGAAAATTGAAACCTTTAACTTCATAATTCGATTTAACAATCTTCCTCTTTCAATGCCTTTATACTAATGGTAATGTGTGAGCTAGTGAATGAGAGTTCCTAATGCTAAAATAACCATGTCATTAAAAATAAGCACATATCTCATGAGTTATTGACAATGAATAAATTATTAGGACACTTAGGAAAAAGTGACAGAATAATAACATTTAGTGTTGGAAGGAGCCTTACCAAGCTTGTATTTTCACATTTTTGTCAAGAAGAGTAATAAACAAAGATATAAAGAGGTTAAGTGATATGTTCAATAGTACATTTAACGGAAAAAGTGGAATCAGAATTCAGTTCTCTTAAATTTCTAGGTCAGAGCTTTTCATAATTTATACCTTTTTTGCTGTACAAATTTTAATTATTGTTATATCTATTCAAATGCAGATTGGGACATAAGTATATGCAATTTCCTTGTTGCATTTCTTATCTGTAAAGCACTGACTTTTAAGATTAGAAAATTTTAAATAATTATATTAACTCAGAGGAAACAGTTATATCCACATTCTGTTAACCAAAACCTGAATGTCTATACAACTTAATTGTTAGATGTGAACTTTTTCACAATGAACTTAGTGTGCATTCACCAGCTAAATCAAATAGTAGATGGTTTTTGACAGTTTCAGTTAAGTAACCTGGGAACTCAAGTAGGAAAAAGAATGTGATTTTTTTGACTAATGTGACTAATTATAAAGGACCATCCATTTTGTTGCTGTTGTTGATACTTTTCTTCTGGATTGCAGTTTTACCTCCAGCAATAATGTTTAATGGGATACTAAATGAAATACAAAATCAATGAGAAATGTGAATGAAAAAAATATTTTTGTGTATTGGCAAATTAGGATGAAATTTAAATCATGGGCTTCCTTAAAGTAATAATGATTTTAGAACATTTAATAAAATACAAAGCAAAAAATAAATCTCTAAAAATAGGCAATATTTTTCTGAGTTTTAGTTTTAGAATTCAAATATCAACTTGTATATAAATTCTAATTTTACTGTTAAAATACTAAAGGAAGTTAATACAGAACAAATTTGAGTTTGTAATAGTATTTACTTATCTTTGTGCTTGACCCAAAGTTTGTTTATGCTCAATTTCAATAATGTAATATAAATTATTTCAGAATGAATATATATGCTAAAATTTTTCTTCAGTAGAACTGAACAAGATAAACTATAAATTCACCACACTACAACTTAGTGGAAAGACAGTTATATATGTTGCTTTGTTTCTGATTTAATTATATTTTTACAGATGCTTTTTTTCGAAACGTTCATTGTCAAATTATGTCAAGAGTTTTCTTTGTGTGTGTCCATATGGGATGACTTCATATTTTAAGACTCTTTCTTTCTTTAAGTACTGAATATTTAAAGATGACAAGGCAGTGTAAAAAGATGAGGTAAAAGAGTGTGCTACAATGATTGTTTAATCTGAGGTCTTATCTACCCTATACATGTAGCCAAGATTTGGAAATAGCTCTAGAAGAAAATGTAAAATTTATCATCCAAGTCCAATGAATAAATGCTCCTTAAAATTATTTGAATTTATACTTACTTTGGATATTTACTTACCTACAACTTTGAATTGTTCAGTATTTTCAAAGAACAATAACCTTAGTAGGAAACAGTGGTTACTTGAGATTTAAGTTAAATGATCCAAAATTGATTATATGAAAATTTATCATGTAATTATGTTTTAAAACTTATGACTGTTTCTCATTCTTTAATGTGGTCTTGTTTGTAGGTACCTCAATGAGAAAAATTAAGAAAAAGTAATTCCTTTCACATTCAAATCAGTTTCTACATTATTTTAGTCATTCAAATGGCCTACTGTGGGTAGTTGTAGTAATAAGTAAGCATATAAAGGGAGATAAGTAGTTCATGGCCTGATGGAGGAAATAAGCACATGGGCTGAACGTAATTCAACGTGAAATGTGCAGTTGTAGAGTTATGCATAGCTAAGATGCAAATTTTCAATATTTCAACTTTTGGAGGCAGCTGTTAATTTTCTCCTAGTCTTTCAGCTTGGACTATTTCATGCTAGCATTGGTTCTCTAATTGCTGCATTTACTTCATAGTGCCTAAATTATTTTGAAGTAACTTTGGTTCTAAGATTCACCTAACAAATTTAAACGAATGATGTGTTTTTCTACATCTCATTATAGTGCTACCTTTAGTGTCTTAGAGACATCTATTATCTGATATATAGCCAAATATGAGCTAAAGTGAATGTGGCATAAATGCTGTGAAAATATGCAATTTTTATATGTTGTTATAAATAAGCTTGATTTCTTCAGCTACTAAGCATGGGATATTAATTGTGCTGGTGACACTTATTTTATAGGTGTGAGTTAACTGTGAAGCTAATGAAGCTTTTCTTACACAGGCCCTTCCACATAGTAGTAATAGTAACAGCAGAACAGTAGTAAACAGTAGGAAAGATAAAAAATATCTAATATAGGGAGGCAGTATGAATTAGGGGATCTGGTGTTTGAATTTCAGGGTTTAGTCTTTTTTCTACAACTTATTGTATAATTTTAGAAAAGGTACTTAAGTTTCTTTACATGACAAATTAGGACGATAACCATCATCAAGTTGTAATAATATATAAGGAAAAAATGTACTTTTCAATGACAAAAAAAAAAAAAAAAATGACAGTGTTAGAAACATCAAAAAATTAAGTCTGGGAAGAAAGTTTGATTTCCCTCCGATTCCTTTTCTAATGTTTAATATTCTGTCTACCAGAATATTCTATATTGTATGAGGCATAATGCTGTCCTAATTGTGGAAAGCAATATTGAGATCTACAGACCATGAGCATTAAAAGATGATTCTTTGCATCTTCTCTTTTATTCAAGTAATTTACATGGATAGGCATTTTTTACAAAATTAGCAATTACAGTACAGCTTATTTTGGAGATGCAAAGGAAGTGAGAGCTTTGATCCTAGATAATGGAGAGGTGGAAAATTTCAGCCAGGACACAACTTAATAAGCAACTTAAGAAAATGCACTAGTAAACATAGCTATCAAGATATTGGTCACACATTCTGAGAACCTTGGAGGGTCAGACATGTCCATTGTGGGGATGGATTCAACTGATACCCCAGATAAAATGAGAAGCAGTAGGACTTGAAGGAAGTTTCAATTATGGATTGGCAAAGACTCTTTTGCAGATGGTGGCAAGAGAGGCAGAACAATGAAATGGATGTGGAGAAGAAAGTAGGAAAGGTAATTAATGCAAAGAAAGAATTCTTTGTAATGCAAAGAGAGAAGTTTGCAAAATATATCAAATGAGGAAACAGAAGATTCTGAGAGACAAGTGAAGTATTGGGATTTTGGTCAAAAACAAGAGGATAATAGTTCATCTCAAGGTTAGATAGTATTTAAGATGGGGTTCAGCCCCAGTTTTGCCCCTTACAGTGACTTGGAAAAGTCACTTCTTCCATTTATTAATCTCTCAAGCAAGAGAGTTAAAATCAATAAACGTGAAGGATTTTCTTTTAAAGTTTTGATCCACTGTAATTCAATGGCTGTGTAAGTTATGAGGTTTTGATGAAGAAGAAAATTGAAAGAAACAGAATTGCAGGTGTTGACAGCTGAGTTTAGAATAGATTCCACCAAACAGAGATAATGAAACCAGAGATCACTTTCATGGCATGAGGGGAGGCCATGGAAAGAGCATGGACTTGTTA
Organism: Rhinolophus sinicus; assembly: GCF_057876585.1. Taxonomy (NCBI): domain Eukaryota; kingdom Metazoa; phylum Chordata; class Mammalia; order Chiroptera; family Rhinolophidae; genus Rhinolophus; species Rhinolophus sinicus. The sequence continues at coordinate 119,853,499 of NC_142514.1, read as the reverse complement.
CACACAGGTTTAATCATGAGTGAACAGCATCCCTGTGTGTTTACCTGAGCCATACAATAACCTTTCTAAGCTTCCATTTCTTTCCCTGTAAAAGTATGACATTAACTACTACCTCACAGGTGGGTTTTGTTTTTTTGTAAGAAGGAAGTGACACTGTAGACTCAGGAGTTAAAATCATTTCTTTCCATCTTTAGGTATAGTTGCATACGAAAATCTCTTTTTATGCTTCAGTTCAAGAAATATTTGAAGGCAGAAAAGTTATTTGAATTTTGTATAAATACAACTTGTTAAAATCACTCCAGTTTTCCAAACATGAGGAAAATCACTTATTTTCTTGGCACTCAACCTTGTACATTTGCTGATAGTAAGATGATTTATTTTCATGGTCTTAATTGTACTTGAACGTATTTAAAGAGATTACGTGCTTTTTATTGTTTTTTTTGTTTGTTTGTTTTTTTTTAAATTTTTACTGTGTTTGCTTTACCTGAAAAAGAACATCTTTAATGTCTCTCTACAATTGTTCAGAACATAGACTTTAGTTTGTTAGGAGAGGAAGGTATTTCAAATATTGTTTTTGAACTCCATATGATTCGAAATGGTATAGAATATATTAATTTGAAAATAATTAGTTCCCCCAATTATTTTCTTCTTTTACTTTATGTTTTGTTACTAAATTTTATGAAAGTATCTCATGCTGCAAAATTATTCCTAATATTAATTTATTAAAACAAATAAAAACTGATTTTTTTAAATTGTGAATTGTCAGATGTTAAGCAAAACTAAACAAATTTCATTTCAACCTGCAAACATTTTACAGTTATGCTTTCCTACAAGTGATATTTAGATATATTTCTATTTTTTTGGTTGGCTACAGTGGCAGTAAACATAATTAAAAAGTAAATATGTTTTATGACTAGTATGGCAATATACCATTTAAATATGTATAGGTACAACCAGTCAACCTCTTCCTCAGATATTTACTGATTATTTTACTATTGCAAAGATACAGTTCAGTAGAAGGAAATGGAAGAAACAAATCTCACAAAAAGTAGTTTCTTTCAAAAACATGTGATAATACTATACTAGGTCCAGAGATACTGGATACAGAGAAGAAAAGAAAGGTGGAGAAAGCCTCAAAGCAGACAGGAGAGGGAGCTGATAGAAAGCAATTTTAAACTGTTCAATGAAGAGGTGGTTAAATAAGTATTCATATCATGAGATACTTTTAAAAAATGCCTAAACTTGATATTTTACCTGAAACACAGGTAAAATTATTACTTCTCTAGATGTTCTGTGTGAACAGATATCTCTTACATATTAGAACTTTAATAGATGTTTAAAAGTTAAGACAGGTATCTTGATTTATTTTCACATTAACTACTTTTTCTAATTGTTCATCTCAATTTGGTTAGTGTTTGTCTTTAGCTAATATTTAGCTAAATGGACTGAGATCATTTTTTTTTAATCTGAAGAGATTATTATTAGTTTCTTTTATCCTTTTATTTCAAAAACACTAGTGTAATTTTTCTTATGAGGAAAAAGGAAAACTCAAATAGAAATAAATATATCTGCTTATTAATGTTTTTCCCTAGGTAATAATAATATAATAGAGACATCATTTTAAGAATTAATTTTAAAAGGCATTCTTTTGAGAAGGAATTACTTTTCACTAACAAAAGATAATTATAACTTTTTTTTTTTCCTAACCCTTCAATGCTCAGGAGTGAAATGCTCTTTAAGAATGACTTTTAAAATGATCCCAAAATACTTGCTATTAGATTACAAATAATCTGCTCCATTGGGTGTGTTGTCAACCAGAAGACCACATGATAAAGCAGCTCCTACAAGTCAGAATTTTAATTGAATGAACACTGTTGTCATCGTCTCTTTTTTAGTCTAACATTACGGAAATGACAATGAGCAGTATAAAAAGCAGATAATGAAAGCTGAATCTTTGCACTAAAATATCTTCCAGCTCTACCCTTCAGAAGTAGCCATCATCAACATATTTTTGCACATACTTCCTTTCAGAATGTTATTTTTTTCTTAAAATAATTTTAGGTATCTATATAACAATTTAAAAAGGTATATCATTTTTAACACTGTAGAATATTCACAATAATGCTATATAATTTATATAAATATTTTTTACTTAAAAGAATCTATTTTATATGCACATACTAAAAATATGAAATGAAAATTCTTACGTACTCATTTTTACAGAAGTGTGAGTAGATCGAGAACCAGAATTGCTAGGTCAGTGAGAATGTACATTTAAAATTTTGGTTTTACTGCCAAATTGCCCTCCACAGGGATGGTTCCAATTAACACTCCCACCAACAGTGCATCAGAATATTTATCTTTGTACTATAGCCCATACAGTGTATTATCAAACCTCTTGTTCTATACTCAACTGAATAGATGAAAACGTATCTTTTTTTGTTCTATTTTATGTCTAATATTTTGAGCATTTTTAGATGTTTATAAAACTTTTTTTAAACCTACTGTTCCTGCTCATCCTCAGATTAATTCTATTGAGTTCTTTTTTTTTCTAATTCCCTTTGCATGTTAAGTGAAACAAAGAAACCAATAGCAGAAAGAAGTCAATTAAAAATGCTTTGAGTCATTGCCAAATTTTCTAAGAAATAAAATACACATCTGTGAAAAGCCAGAAGTATTTGTATAAATAACATTGTTTTCCTTTCCCCCTCCATGTTATTCAAAATATCCAGTGGAGGTAGAATGAAGAGAAGACAATTCTAGTTGGCTAGAGTTGAAAAATCTTCCAGCAAATAAAAAATTCTAGATAAATAAGCTCTCTCATATTCCAAACAGCCTTCCAAATTTTACTTACCCAGCACTATTTCAGGGCATCTTTCATTGGAATAACATCTCCAGACTGGTTTCTCTTCCTCTGTTCTCCAATGTCAGTCATTCTGATGGAATAATCTTTCAAAGGCTCAAGTTCTGTTTTGCCATTTCATTGCTCCGAAAGCTTTAATGGCTGCTACTGCTTGACGAACATGTTTCAGATTATGCAGTGTTCCAGTTAGACGATCCATAACTGTCCTTTAGAAACTCTTTCTAGGCTCCTTTGCAACTAAAACAATGTATGTACGCATTTTAGATTGAGCCGCACCTCTCCAAACCCCGTCATTAAATTCCCCAACTCTCTAATTTTGCTGACATTATTTCTTCTGCCAAAAATAATGATTCCAGATATCTTCATGCAAAACTACTTTTTCTACCAGGTGATCACAAGCAGCTGTAAGGATAGGAATGCATATTGGTCACATTTATGAACTACTGTACATAAACGTAAAGGTATGTACTACTGTACATAAAACATAAACAAGTGAAATGCTTATTTAATTAAATTAGACCTTTGTCCTAATGCATAATGCTCTAAATAACAATGCTCTGAAGATGCCAGCATTGAGGAACACTGCATATAGTATAACACAAAACAAGCTCTCAGCAAGTGTTCTTACTATACCTCTACAGAAATTTGGGTTTGGCCCTTGGCCTGACATCAATAAGATAAAATATATGTGTAAGTTATCTTTTCCTAATTGTGAAGAAACCAAAATTGTATACCCTTGAATAAATTGTTATGAAGGTTTTTAATTTGTTTTATATTTTTATTTAAATTTCAAGATCCATTGACATGCTGAATTTTGCTACATCTGCATTGCTCTTTATAAAATGTATAATATTGCTTGTTATAAAAACATGGGCAGTAGACCAATACTTATTTTGACATTACTGAAACATTGGGAAATGTTTTTCATTTTATACATTGTTTATAAATGTGTAGGAGTTCCACAAACTTAAAATATTTTTGTATAATATTGTGATCAGACATTCATATAGCAAAGTGATCACCCGATAAATCTAGTACCCATCTGACACCATACATACTTATTACAATATAATTCACTATATTCCTTATGTTATACGTTACATTCTCGTGGCTATTTTGTAACTACCAATTTGTAGTTGATATCTTCCCTTTTTTAGCCACTCCCCCAAACCATTTTCATCTGGCAAACATCAAAATGTTCTCTGTATCTATGAGTTTCTTTCTGTTTTGTATGTTTGTATATTTTGTTCTTCAGATTCCACATAAAAGTGAAATTATATGGCATTTGTCTTTCTCTGTCTGACTTACACCACTCAGCATAATATCCCCTAGGTCCATCCATATTGTTGCAGATGGCAAGATATCTTTCTTTTCTATGGCTGAGTAAAATTCCATTGTAAATAGTACATACCAGCTCTTCTTTAAACATTCATCCATTAATGGACACCCAGATTGCCTCCATATCTTGACTATTGTAAATAATGTTGCAATGAACGTATGATTGTGCATGTTACTTTGAAGTAGTGTTTTGGGTTTCTTCAGATAAATACCCAGAAGTGGGATTACTGGGTTCTTTATTTCTTGTTATGGCCTTTATTTTAAAGTATATTTTGTCTGATATAAGTATTGCTATCCCACGTTTTTTTCTGTTTTGTTTTCATTTCCCCTTTCGTGAAATACCTTCTTCCATCCCTTTACTTTCAATGTGTGTGTGTCTTTTGATCTGAAGAGAGTTTCTTATAGAGAGCACATGTAAGGGTCTTGTTTTCTTATCCATTCAGCCACCCTGTCTTTCAATTGGTGCACTTAATCCATTTACAATGAAAGTAATTGGTGATAGATATACAGTTCTTGCTATTTTATTATTCATAGTTTTGAACCTTCTTCTTTCTTCTTTCTTTCTCCTCCTCTTTCTCCTCTTCCTCCTCCTCTTCCTCCTCATCCTTCTACTCCTTCTTCTTCATGAATTCCCTTTGAAGTTTCTTGTAATACTGATTTGGTATGAACTGTTTAGCTTTATCTTGTCTGGGAAGTTCTTATCTCTCCTTCAATTTTAAATAAAAGCTTTGCTGTGTAGAGTAGTCTTGGTTGTGGGTCCTTGCTTTTCATCACTTTGAATATTTCCTGTCAATCCCTTCTTGCCTGCTAAATTTCTGTTGAGAAATCAGCTGACATTCTTATGGGAGCTCCCTTGTAGGTAACTAACTGCTTTTCTCTTGCTGCTTTTAAGATCTCCCTTTGTCTTTAAACTTTGGGGTTTTAATTGTTATGTGTCATGGTGTGGGCCTCTTTGGGTTCCTCTTGTATGGGACTCTCTGCACTCCCTGGGCTTGTGTGTGTATTTCCTTCACCAGGTTAGGGAAGTTTTCCTTCACTATTTCTTCAAATAGGTTTTTAATTTCTTGTTCTCCCTCTTCTACTTCTGGTAACCCTTTAATGCAAATGTTGATACACTTGATGTTGTTCAGAGGCCTCTTAAACTATCCTCATTTTTTGCACTTTTTTTTTTTTTTTTTCTGTTTTGATTGGGTGTTTTCTCTTACTTTATCTTCTAAATCACCAATTTGATCCTTTGCTTCATCTAATCTGTTGATTCCCTTTAATGTATTCTTTATTTTAGTGATTGTATATATTTTTTTTAATTTCTAACTGGTTCTTTTTCATGTCTTCTATCTCTATTTTTATGTTTCTTATCTCTTTGTTGAAGTTCTCCCTGAGATCATTGAGAGTCCTCATAACCAGTGTTTTGAACTCTACATCTGGTAGATTGCTTGTTTTCATTTTGTTTAGTTCTTTTTCTGGAGCTTTGTTTTGTTCTTTCATCTAGGACATCCTTTTTTGTCTCCCCTTTTTGATTGCCTCCCTGTGTTTGTTTCTATATATTAGGTAGGACTATTATGTCTCCCAGTCTTAATATAGTGGCTTCATGTAATAGGTGTCCTGTGAGGCCCAGTGGCACAGTCTCCCTGTTCACCTAAGCCAGATGCTTCAGGTGTGTCCCTTTTGTGTATTGTGTGTACCCTCCTGTTGTAGTTGAGACTTTGTTGCTGTTTTCTTTAGCAGGACTCTGGTGCCTACCCAGTCTGCCCTTTGTATGTGTCATCCTTGAGTGTGGCATGGTGGTTCTCTGTCTCTGTGTGAAGCCCACTGTATGTGCTAGCCCTGGAGCCTCCACAGAGGGTCTCCACACCAGGTCCAGTTTAGCAGACGGATGTGCATGGCCCAGGCCACCTGACCTGAGCCACAAAAGAATCTGCAGATTGCTGCCACCCATGCTAATCTTGGAGGTACCTTGAGGGGCCAAGCCTTGATCCAAGGCCAACTGTTGCTATTCTTGGGCTTGGGGCAGCTCAGCAAGAGGTACGGGGCATGCCAAGGCCTGGACTACTTTTTTGTTTTTTTGTGAACCTCTGAGAGACTTTAGGAAAGTCTGAAGCATGAGCTACTACAGTAGGAAAAAGCCATTGGAGGCAGCCTGTATGGGACTCAAGTTGGGTGGGACAGGGTCTCAATGAGTCACCAGTGTGGTGCAAATGGTATTGTTATGTTAATGGAGACACAGATATGGCTTCCACCTGCATTTGCACACTGGGAGTGGGGAAGGCTCAACAAAGAAACAATGGATTCCACCAGCACTTCTATGTGGGAGAAAGCTGACCCTCCAGCCCTTGTCCTAAAGTTAGACAATTCAGTTCCTCCTCGTGTGTCCCTGGCACCTTTCAAGCTGCTCCCACATTGTTGGAATGCAGAGTGGGTGAGTCCATCAGTGAGTAAGTCCATGTACAGGCCCTTTAAGAGGAACATATGGGACTCTGTCCTCCATCTCACTCAGGCACAATCTCTGCTGCTTTACCCAGCCAAAATTTGTGGGAACTTTTCTTCCAGTCACTGAAACCCTGGGCTGGGGAACCTCGTGTGGGACTAGGACTCCTTGCCCCCCAGGGTTACCTCCACAGCCAAGATATCCCTCCCAATTTTTAACAGCCACATTTGGGTGTGGAACCAGCCCTTTCTATGTCTCTGCCCCTCCTACCAGTCTAGTGATGGCTTCTTTTCTATGTCATTTGTTGTAGGACTTTGGTTCAGCTAGACTTCAGGTAATTGTCAGTGATGGTTATTTTGTAGTTTAGTACTAATTTTGATGTGGTCATGTGAGGAGGTAAGCACAGTGTTTACTTACTCTGCTGTCTTGACTAGAAATCTGTTAGTGTTTTTTTAACACAAAGAAATCAAGTATATATATTGTCTAACTCATTATAAGATAATATTAGGAAAAGTTTGTAACGAATGTGATGAATCATACATTATGTTTACATTTTACCATTGAATGAAATCACAAGTAGCATTAAGTAAAATATCCCATCTGTAATGTAAATAAATTATAAACTTAATTATTTGTTCTAGTTGTCATATGATTCTGTTTCAATTCAACAAATCAGCAACTAGCTAAAATGTCATATTTTTTTCAATACATACCAAAGTTATCATAAGAAGAATAATTAAATAAATTTTTTTCTGAAAAGGCATTTCTTGTATCTTTTCAATATCATTTAAAATTTTTTCTTAGATAATCAAACTTTATCATGTTCTTAAAAAATAATGTCTTTCCCAGTTCTGGTGTATATTTTGGGAGTTGCATTAAAAATTGAGTCTATAAACTCAATGTCATAATGTCATAGAAACATCAGTAATAAAAGCATAATAAATGCATCTTAGAAGAAAAAAAAAAAGAGGGAAAAATCCTAAAGAGGGGTTTGATTCCAACAAACCAAAGGCATCTCCCAGTCTTTCAGATCGTTGTGTATATTTAAGTCTAATGGCATGCTGTTACCTCTGTTACCTCTTTTATTCCCTATGCTTCTTTCTTCTTTATCTTAAGGTACCATTCCTTGAACCAGTTCCTTCTGAACAAGAACTTTGTGTCATCAACAGGAAATCCTATTGAAGAGCATAAAGGATAAACACTCTTATTTTTTCTTTCACTAGATAAACTCAGAAAAGACAAGCTACTGTTCATTGTACTATTTCTGCCTCAATAGAAAATAATAGAAGCAAAAATCTAATCAAGGCCAAGTCTTCTTTTGAGATAAAGGAAAAATAGAGAACTTGCAGGTATCAAACTCAAACACACTAGCTGAAGTCATAAATGTTCCAGTGTGCACAAAATTACCTTCTCATATCTGTGATTTTGCAGAATGGTAGGCAGTTGATTAACAAAGGAATGGATGAATGAGTGTATTTACTTAGAGCTGAGCATTTAATCCAAAATCAGAAAAGACACCAATTGCTGTATTAATTTATGTATTCCATGTGTTGAGAAATAGATGGCCTGGAGGAAGCAAGAGCACCTTATCAAATATTTAAAGGGAATGTTTCTTGGCTTACTCAAACTTCTATCACAAAATTTCAGAGATTTTTACAATTAAAAATAAAATGTGTAACACTTCAGAGTATCAAGAAAAAAAAAATAGCTCAAGAAAATTTCATGTACCCTTTTGAATTTTTTTAGTAATTTTAGACAATGCATTTTTTTAAGATGGCAAAGGATGGAGAGGAAAAATCATCCATGTTGTTTCATATTTTCACAAGGCAAAAAACCAATCTGATAAGAATGATCATCCAGCAAGTATATACTCAATAGCTGATGGATTGGAATTTGGACACTTTAGGCTCCTATTACCAAGATGTCACTTAGAAGAGGAAAATTACTGAAGAAAAAGTCAAAACATGATTAAGTGTGACACAATTATATGTACATTTTCAGAGACTAATAATAAAATATAATTTACTGACTAGAACCAAAACCATTTTATTTGCTTCTATATTTATATGTTTGTTTGTTTGTTTTTTAATTGCAAACACTATGAAAACTCTCAAAGACTGAAGATATAATTTAAATTATTAGTCTTGGAAAAAACTGTAGCAAAGTTTTATCATAAAAATAATTACATACATTAAATACATTATATTAGGATAAGAGATAAGTATTGTACCAGTCTTATTAATTAGCATAATACTAATATTAGATAATATTTAGTGCCATCATTTTAGGCTTTATAATTGCCAATTAACTACATTTCTTTCCACACTTTTGAAAATTTAGAAACTTGAAGCTATAAAAGTTTAAAGGCAAATCAAAAGAAAAATAAAGAACTATTAAGAGATCATATTAAAACAACAGTAAAAAATGAGTAAAGTTCAGTTAGCCTGGGTTTATTTGCTGATTAGTATATGGATGGCACAAACACATTCTTAAATGTTAGAAGTATATTAAGTTTACTCTGAATTTTTTATGCATAGATCAAAGTTTCACAATATCCATTATTTAAATGGTTTTGGTGATGCATATATATATAGAGATTGTGTATGCTTTCTAAAGGTTTTTACCTTTTTATAGTAAAAGAAGAAAGGGCTATCACAAATCTGCAGTATTTATCATTAAATTTTTTTAGTCACAATTTTAGTGTTTGTTATACATTTAAAAAACAAATCTGCAGTATGTAGTAACTGCCCTTCTAAATAACAATAATAATAATAATAATGATGATGATGATGATGATGATGATGATAAGCAATTTAGGAGAAGCTAAAACAAACCTACAAAAAGAAAGAAATGTAACTTTGTTTTAACTTGAACTACTCACCTCAAATCTAGAACTTTATTTCTCATTTCTCATTTATTCAGTGAGAACACAAAAATGAGTAAGACGTGAGCGCAAGCTGGCCATGAGTTTTCAGAACATTGCCTTGTATTTCATGGAGTAGGTATTTAGTATCAAGAAGCAACTGTGTGGATTACTTTTCTTAGTCTTTCAAAATTTACCTGAACAATTTACCTTTTCAACACTTTTGTTCCCACACCTGCTTTTGTTTAATCAATTTTTTTTCTCTTTTCTAGTGCCCATTTTTTTGGGGTTTTTTTTTTGCCATCTCTCTAGTATCTTCAGTCTCTCTGTTTCTACAGCCATCTTTTGTCCAAACATATGCACAGTGGTGCAGCCTTAAACATAAAAGTAAGCCTTCTTGTCATCCAACTTTTGCTCAAGTTACTACCCTATATATACTACTCTTATACTTGCCTTCTCCATCAGACTCGTTTATTTGCATACTGTACCTCTTCTCTGCGTTCATTGCAGGCAATTTTACTTATCTTTATTCCCATCACCAAGCACATGAGACACAAAATGCTTATTGAAGAAATTCATGTTTCCTACCATATTCTTTCATTTTAATATGATTACACCCATGATATATAGTTTTAGATCTTAATAAATTTTGTTATTTAAATTTGCTATAATAACAAATATCATGATAGCAGTAAATATATCTCAATCTTGAAAAGTTTTTAGCACATATAGAAAGAACTCAGTGATAGTTATTAGTAATGAGCAAAATGCTATCTATTATATGTGTAAGAGGCCATAATTTACTTTTGATGGCTACAAATCAATATAATTATTATTATTATTTTTTTTTTGTAGTCTAAAGGTCCCTAATTTATCCATGGTACTAACCTAATTTGGTGAATGATGATTTTATAAAACAATACAGACAGCTCTTGGTATATAGATATATGCCAACATGTTTCCAGCCACACTGTCTCTGCATATACTCTTCCCTTGGCCTGAATTGTTCCTTTTCTTTCTTCACTTGAATACTCTACTTACATTTAAATCTAGAATATCACTTCCTCAGAAAGTCTATCATCTGTCTCACGATACTCTCTCTTAGCAAAATCGTTCCCTTCATAGTATCTATCATAATAGGTGATTGTATAATCATTCGAATATGCATTTGATAAACAAAGTAGTGCACTACCCCTGTTGAAACTGTAAAAATTCAATTTTTTATTTTATTTTATGTATTTCTCAAGTAGCACATTGCCTGGAATATAGGGGGCACTTGATAAATACTTACCGAATGAATGAATAAATGAATGAACACAGATGCAGCCTGGGACAGCTATTTAATATATGGGTCCAATAGTTGAGGAATTAGTGTTTACATTGATTTCCTTAGTGTGTTTCTATAACTCACAGGGACTTTGATTCCTTCTGATAAATTTAAATTTACATTTCTCAAGATCCATAGCTCTTTGTCATCAGGCCCAAAACCATTAAACCATTTAGCACATACCTCCATTCTTCTATAGATGTATCTCTTTGGATCCTAAATTAATTTAACTAAGGCCTTTCCTATCCTTGATTAGAGAACGGAGAATACATTTTAAGAAAGGAGTTGGATTTGAAAAGAAAAATGAGTGGTTTCCAAACAATGTTTGCAAAGCTTGTTTCCTAGAATGTTTCTAGGATTAAAATAAAAGTGTCATAAGAATTAACTTTTAAATTTTATTATTTTATCACATTAGACTATTTATAAGTTGCATTATCAAAGATCAGGTGTGACACACACACACACACACACACACACAAACTCGTGTGTGTGTGTGTGTGTGTGTGTGTGTGTGTGTGTGTAAAAGTATGACTGGACTCTGTGGATGTTCTGATGATAAATGAAACAATGTAAGATAATTATTTTGTCTTTAAAAGTAGGCTACTAATTATTCAATAATATACATGAAGGAAGTTTCTATTATGTGCTATACTCCCTCTTAAAGCATTAATTTTCATTGCAGTAAAAAAGTCTTTCTTATATCTAGTAAATACATAATATGGAGTAACAATCAAATCCCATTCTGAGATATTGTACATAAACAGTAATTGCATGCATGAAAAGCAGTTCTTCCCCTATATTTGTGGGTCTGGGGCAAGAACATATATATTGGCCCACATATCATAGATAAATATTTAAAGGTTTTTAAAACTAAGCTTAATGGACTTCTGTTCTCCAACTTTGGTAAATATCTCTTTATAAGTTCTAAAAAGTCAGTTGCAAATTTTGAATTTTTAGACTACTCGAAGTTGGGTACAAAAACTTGGAGTCTGGAAGAAGCTGACTCCAGACCCTTTTATCTGCTTGGCGATCTTCCTGTTTACTGTACTAGACCACAGGCGGATTTATGCACATAGATGGACATTCCAGTTTATGATTCCAGCCTCGCTTCACCTCCCCTGCATCTTAGCTACCCTTTAGTTCTTCAGGTATATTGCACAGTCTGTCCAAGGGGATGGACCCAGGTAGGAAGACTATCCAGGACCAGACAGGCTTCAGGGAATTTTACCAGAGAATTTTGAGTTCCAATATTCTAGTGTGATCTAGAGCATGGGACTGTGGGTGCAGGCTCTGTACAATAATTCTTCATGCTTACTAAAAACCTTTCCTTCAGGAAAGGGCACAGCTGGTGAAAAGATAAAGCAGGATCCCCTACAATGTGTTAGGCCCAAGATAGAAAGATAATAATGAAAATGTAATGAAGTTGTTAGGGGACATTTCAAAATATCCATCGTTAATGTCACAATAATACAGAGAGGCACGATGAGCAAACTAGTTGGCTAGGTGCAAAAATAGCCTCGCCACTTGATAATCTGTAGGTGAAGTTACTTAATATCTTTGTGTTTCAGCCTCCTCATCTATAAGATGGTAATAGTACTTACCTCATCAGGTTGTTGTGAAGAGCAAGTACTATGTAAAGCACATCACACTAATACCTGACATTAGTAGATGTTAAATAAGTATTTGGCATTATTATTTTGTATTGCTAAGTAATGCTTGGTATATCCAGGGTGCATCACCTTTAAGGTATGAGCCGGGTATTTTAATCCCAGAGTAACATTTCCCTTATATAATGGAGTTGTAAATACTTCAATTTCAACTTAGAAATGAAGCTTTTATTAGACATTAGCTGTAATAATTATGCTTATCAAAATAGCACAAAATAATTCATGCTTATTGGCTAATAAGTGCCTATGCAGGCTAAAAGCATTTTGTGCTTCATCACATTTCATTCTCAAAGCTAACCTAAAATGGTGCATCCTTTCCTAACCTGTGTGCCAGTGAGCATCTGTGGGAGCATGTTCTCAATGTGGTCCTATCAAATCTATTACCTGAATAAATTAATAAAGTTGTGTCTGTATATAGAAATTTTATTGGGAAATAAGAATTGCAATAAATTATAAAATATTTTATTTTTTTCTCATAAATGAGCAGTTCTATCTAGAAGCTATTTTCAGACTTGACAAATTTTAAAAAGTATGCAGTAAATTTTTATTGTATATCTCAGGATCATTAAAAGATAGAAGTATCATTACTGGAGACACTATTATGCTAATATCAAAAGTTTCTAGCTCCCAAATTTAAATGATGAATAAAAGACTTTTGTGTTGAGGTCTTCAATAGTAAGTGTGATTAATGTAAAATAAGTGATACTCAGTAAACAAACTTATTGAAGTTAGCATAATTTAAAGTAGGTGGAAAATTAACCCACAGAAACCCAGTAGTAATAAGGAAATAAAACAAATCTGCTTGTTGGTGGAGCAAGTCCCCACCTAATAAGCACCGTGATGAAATCAAGGTAGAGTCCATCCTGCTGTTAGGCAAGTTATTATACAAGGAAGGCCATCAGCCAATAGTGGGTATCTATGGAATACATACCCTGGCAGGGAAGTCTGTATGCAGAGACCTATAACTTGCAAAGCTCAAAGAAATGCACATTTTGGATTGCAGGTGTTGATTGTGAGATATTAAATCTATCTATCTATCTGTCTGTCTGTCTGTCTGTCTATCTATCTATAGTGCATTATCAATGAAACTTGTCTGTTAGTCTTTTCTTGGAATATGCAGAGTATTTACAGGTTTTATTAGCTATATAATAAAACTACTTTCTGATTATTTTGTTTGTAAATTGTTTACCAGTTTGCTCACTAAGTGATATAATGGAGTTATTTTCTCAGATCTCTAGCTAGGTATTTAAGCTAAGAAAGGTAAGGCATTCATACACAGAGGGTGCCGAAAAAACACATACGCATTTAAGAAAGGAAAAAAAAACTGTATTAAAATTATACAATGAATGATGCTGGCATTCCTTTGATTAACACCATCTTTTGAGGGAAAGTCATACTATACATAGCTATTGTAATTTAATTCTACTTAGAAAAGCAATATAGAGATAACATATCTTAAAATGTGTACATTTTTTGGCACTCCCGGTATATATATATATTTAAAATTATTTAACAAAACATCTTACACAATATCTGATATTTATCAAAAGTGTGTTAATACCCCATATTACAAATAAGAAAAGTCCGACGTCTTTCCAATAATGCAATAAGTAATATAACTTTTCTATTGTCAGACAGAAATACAATTTAGCATTTTTAACATCAGGCTTCATATACAATTGACGGAGTCTCTCATTTTTCTCAAGAATGACTTAATAATAAAATTGAATTGCATTAGTAGAAAGGAAGGTTTTTGAAAGTTACTTCATGTAACTTCAATACCAATAATAGGTATTTTATATTAAAATTATCCACTTTACCACCATATATTTGATCCCCTTTACTGACTCTGGGTGGTGAACACAAAATGTGATTTATAGATGATGTAATACAGAATTGTCCACCTAAAACCTATGTAACTTTACTAACAATTGTCACCCCAATAAACTTTAATTAAAAAAAATCTAACAAAAACAAAATTATCCACTTCAACATTTATCTAACCTCTCTTATTTCTTTGTTTAGAAAGAGAGAGAATTTTGTCATTTCAACATTGCAGTCATTACCTATTTTTAAATCATTTAAAAAAAGAAGATCATGAATGAATTTAGAATGTATTTCAATATATTTGAAACCAAAATGAAATGATATCAATAATAACAGCTAATATTTATTAAGGATCTGTTTTCATAGCCTTTTCTATTCTTGTCTTCTACTCTAACTTGTTCTTATTACATGAGTATATATATATATATATATGTATACATATATACGTATATATATATGTATACATATATACGTATATATATACATATATAGACATTATATATATACATATATAGACATTATATATGTATATATATATGTCAAAATGTTATTAATATAAGGGCACTAACATTGCAGTGGTGAAATATAAATTGTAATTAACATTATGCATGCATGTACGTTAAATAGGTAATTTGATCGTTTTCTGAAATTTCAGAAGAGTGGATATATAAAATTTTGTCGTGTTAATCATATGCACATCAGTTTGCAGCAATGAATCCAGTAAAACCTAATCAAGAAATTTAGCCATCTAAACAATGAAAATAACTTTTTCTTAATAGAATAAACTATTCCGCTTTTGATTGAGATTTTACCCTAAAAATTAAAATGCATTAATAAACAATAACATGAACTAAGGCACAGACTGTTTTTGTAGCTCATTCATACACAAGTTAAACAAGTATTGTATTGCTGTTATGCAAAACATCACAGATTTTAAATATATTTTTCATAGTTATTTTCATTTTAAATAGTTGTGAAAATTTGTACTTGCGGAAGACTGTGCCTTATGGGATTTTTACATGATTTGTGCAGTGATGTTAAATGTTTCTAACATACTTTAAAAATATGTATTGAGAGTTCATTCTTTTTCCATGCTTTTTCATGAAAAAAGCCCAGCACACTTCATTTTTACCAAAGATAATTGGAAACAAAACAAGCTGTTTCACATAACTCCAAATCTTAAAATAATATCATGGTACCCTATTTGAAGCATTTTGTAATATCTTTCTCTTTTCTTTGCATTTTGTCTAGGTTTCACAGTCACTGCACAAACTGTCTTAAAATGATAGTAAATCAGACTACTGATGTCAGTTTACAGATAAAATTGAAGGTGACTCAAAACACTAAATCAATGGAGTGACTTTAAGTTCTGCTCTAAAAAGGTTCAGGTACTACCATAAAATCCTAAGGCAGAGCAAGGATATCTCAATCCAAAGGTGATGCCATGAATTGTGCTGGTGTTACAACGTTAGTACATCAATCATTTTAAACAAACAAAAAAGCATATCCACCAATTTTAAATAAAATCAATAAAAATGATTCATTTTTCCAGTATTCTCTATTTTCAAGAATTGCTCCATGTAAGTGGTGACAAAATAAAAATCTTACTTTTCCAGGATATTTATTTAAATATTTTCAGCTTAATTAATTATGAACTAAATTTGGATAGAAAGCAGAAACAAATTAATTATTTGAACATGATTATTGGTTCCTTTCTAAGTTCTAGTGCATTACATGAAACTTTCAGTTTGGCAGCTCTTTTTTTTAATTAAAATTTATCGGCGTGACAATGGTTAGTAAAATTACATAAGTTTCAAGTGTACAAGTCTGTAATACATCATCTATATATCACATTGTGCTTTCACTAACCAGAGACAATTCTTCTTCCATCACCATATATTTCAACCCCTTTACCTTCTTCAACTATCTTCCCTATCCCCTTACCCTCTGGTAACCACTATTGTCTATGTTTATCAGTTTTTGTTTCTGTATTTGTTTGTCTTGTTTCTTTGTTGCTTTCAGTTTTATATCCCACATATCAGTGAGGTCATATGGTTCTTGACTTTTTCTGTCTGACTTATTTCACTTAGCATAATAATCTCAAGATCTATCCACGTTGTCACAAATGGAACTATTTCATCTGTTAAGAGACTACAATATCCTGCAGGTTTGTTTTCGCAAAGCCAGTTTCTTATTAATGAGTGGTACACCATAAAATTCTATATCATTTTAAAAAGAAATTCAATAGGAAATTATAATGAAATGGGCACTACCACTATGGCATTAGGATCTAGTTACATCCTGAGTCTACATCTTAGGCAAAGATGGTTTCTAATCTGCTGAAATTCACCAGAAGTTGTTCACCCTTCCATTTTCCTTAGAACATTTTCATTGTACAAAGTTTGATTAAAAACCTATAGCTATGTGATTGAAAACACTGCTACCTATGTAATTCAAGATAAAGTTTAATTTTGCTGCTGCTTCTAAGACTACCTCAACCTATCTCTCTCCCTTTTCATGGATTTTGGAAACAATGTATGTAGTATCATGACTTCTCAACCTAGTATAACATATTGGTTAACAACAGTATTGCTGGAGCCAAATTACTTGGGTTTCAAATTTCAGTGCTTCTACTTGAAAAAGTTATATTCCCTTTGTTTCATTTTCCTTATCTGTAATGACCTGAATTACTTAGTAAATTGAAGGTGGCTTGCCCAATTGACTTAACTATAGCAGTTAACTTTATTTGCATATTCACCTGAGCTCATAGAGAAGTAAAATGAAAAGTAAAAGCACAGGGTATCAGAGTTTCACAGAAATTCTCTTGCTGTGAAATATGAAACATATTTTCCTATACTGACTGTAGTCCATGGTTACCCTGATATATTCTTGGGCCTGTTACTACAGAAGTACATCAAAAATCTATTCATCATTGCAGAATTTAAACCTACACAAAACACATTTTAAAAAAAAAACAAGAAAATCCTCCAGAGAAACAAAGAAAAGAGAGAAAAACCGAGGCAAATTAATAATGATATTCTTCATGCCCCAGTATATTTATTGCCTATATATACTGGTCACTATATATCCTTATCATCAATTATTTAAATAACACTGATAAACAAAGACTGAAAATCAATGATTGTATATTTTTATTTTGTCACAGCCACTCTGATCCTCTTTATTTTCCACATTTCCCATTTTAAAGAGGAAAGAATAAAATCTTGCTTGTTCTATTTATTTTATTTACAAAGAATGGGTGATGTGAATCTAGTTGATGGTTGAGAGTATTATGCAATGAATTAGTTTCTATGATAACTACTTTTTGTTGTATAGTAGAGTAAACAGACATTAATTTAAAACTTGTAAATTGGAAATCTGGGTCTCATTGCAGTACAGCTAGTAGAGGCGCATTCTTTCAGAATCTGATTACTTCCATAATTCTTGGATATGGAGAATTACTGCCAAACAGTCATGTCTATTTGAGATGTATTGACTGACACTTTAGTAGAAAGAAAAGTAGAGAATGAAACATGAGAAAAACATATATTTTAGACAATATAATTTAAAAGACAAAGCAAAGCAACTTACGTATTTTTTTTATGTTTAAGAGAGTAAAGAAAGGTGGAAAATAAATTTAGAATATTTTTATTATTTGAAATATGTGAACTTTTGTATTATAATTTGGTGAAGGATCTGCTATTATTTATTTAGATTATTGCAATTATTGGTATTTTTCAGAAGAAAAGAATGTTCCTATAACAGAATTAATATTCCAAATAGAAAAATTAATTCGAGAATAAAAAAGCTGTACCTTAAAGAAATAAAGATTTATTTTGAATTTGCAAGAACAGATCCAAAGGAAATATATATATTCAGGTTAAGATAGTTATATTTTTTTTCTGGTGAAAAATAGGCTTTGTAATTGTAACCTAATAAATTTCTAAGTGTTGGGCATATAGTTAATATTTTAATGTTTTGCATATAGTAACAATTTATAAACTTGAGGGGTTTCTCAAAGTTTGAAAATTTTCATTTCTTTCTCAAGAAATAATCGTGGAATGAAAACGAATGTATTCTCATATTAAATAATGTTCTTGCAGTCATTATGTCCATTATGACAATTTAAAATTATAGCTTGTTCCCTTAAATCAATCTGTGTGTAACAATTGTTAATATCCTATATATGGATAACATCACATATATGCATTCATATATATTCATATACATGTATATATGTGTGTATTTGCACATATATTAATATCATACATGTATATGCATGTTATATAATTCTTAAGTTATATATAACTCAAGGTCAGAATAGTATCATTTAACATGGCCAAAGTAATTATAGGAGGATGAAATAAGATAACTACTAAAATACAGCAAAAATAATTTCCTGATATCAACTGTATTAGTGGAAGCTGTTTTGGGAGGACTGTATACTTTTCTCCTGTATCATATTATTCTTACTAATTACAAGCCAGATCTCCTTTTGATAATGTATTTGAAGAAATGCATTTGCAATTGTACAATTTCATTAAATTCAGTGTGATAACATCAGTGTACTTGGTCCCAAAGGGAAAGAGACAAATAGCTGAATCATTAACTTCACCCAAAATTTTCTCCCTTTTGAGACTTACTTAATTTTCAATATGTATAACAACTGCAGTCAGTGATGCTACATCTGAAAGCACCACATTCATTTGGAATATTCAGCCTATCCTTCATAAACTTGCCTGTGGTGACTTCATTTAGCATGCCAAAAATCACCAAGGGGAGTTCCATTACTAGAAACAAGCCTGGTTTATTTTTGTAAATTTATTTTACTTCAACAGTCAACAGCAGGTATTGATTACCCACTGTGTTGAAACATTGTACTGTGTATTGTGAGGAAGTCATTATATAAGAAGTAAAATATTTGCTCAGAGAATCACATACTTATCATCTAATGCGGTGGAAAAGGAAAACTTTACACAAATAATTAAGTGTCAGTTAATCCATCTATATACTCTTTACTCATTCATTTATTGAAGTTTACTATGTACTTAACTTCATTTTTTTAAGGTTTTGGAATTTATACAGATACACAAGAAAGTGATTATGTCTTTCAAAACTTATAGTGGACAGACAAGTCATGATATAACTACCCTCAGAACAATAGAAGAATTACTTATTATCACTAGGAGTGTGAAGGAAGCAAGATGGGAAAAGTAGCTTTTGACTGCGGTCTTCAAGGATGAATTGGATTTTGACTGTTGGAGATCGGAGAAAGTAAAATTCTGTAGAGAAAATACCATAACAAAGGCACAGATTTTGGTAAAATCAGTCATGCTGAGGCAGTTGTGTAACTACAAATAGTAATTTAACATAACAGAGAAAAGTGTGTGATATAAAGGAGGCAGACAAAATTGGGGAATACACATACATGGTTTATGCATATGATACATAGTATTGTATATATATATTACATATTATATATCACATACACACACACATACATATACATACATAAAAGATATATATTATGAATGGGTGAACTTTGTTGAGTAAAATGGATGAAAAATCTTGAAAGTATTGTTAGTTTTAATTTAATTAAAGAGCTAACACATTGTCAAACATTTGAAAGAGTAGTTAATGTGGTCAAGTGTTCACCTGTAAAATTTATCTGGAGGTTACTTATTAGATGGGTTGACTTGTATGAAGAGAGAGCAGTTTTGAAATAAATGGACATGTAAATTTAGAGAAATATCTGGAGGTTACTTATTAGATGGGTTGACTTGTATGAAGAGAGAGCAGTTTTGAAATAAATGGACATGTAAATTTAGAGAAATATTTTTAAGTTATGTTGATTGTACTTGCTTGGTGGGTCTGCTCTTGTACTCCTTCATGCTATCCTTAATGCTATCACAAGATAAATTTTTCTACTTCTTAAATTGGATTATGTCTTACATACCATATTTACAGCATTTAAAAATTAAACCTCTTCAAAAATTTGACTCTAGTACATGGTGAAATTTCAACTTCGGAGAATGATATGCAAGGCTTTCTCTTTTGCTTTAGACTCAAATCCCTCCATGTCCCCCACCTCCGCATCTCCTTATGTTTCCATATAGCCATTCAGCACAAAAAGCTTTTTATTTGTGAAAGAAAAAATTTAAGGCAGATAGGCTATGTGTTACATTCCCTATTTCTGGCTTACAGTCATTCACAAAAAGTGAGGAGAGGGAAGGCTGGCTGCATGACTCAGGCAGTTGGAACGCCTTGCTCCTAACACTGAGGTCCCAGGTTGGATTCCCACATGGGTGAGTGAGCTGAGCCTTCTAGATTGAGAACAACTGCTCAACCTGGAGCTAGGCTGCTGTGAGCTGCCCTGGATGACCGGCAGGTGGCCAGAGACCAATTGGCTCAGCTGGGTAGAGCCAATGCTCGTAATACCAACATAGGCCAGTGAGCTGCACCCTCCTCAACTAGACTAAGAACAGCTTGACTCCGAGTTGGGGGGAGGGGTAAAGGAGTTGGGGGTGGGGGGTGAGGGTGGGGGTGTGGGGGGCGGAAAGAAAAAGTGAGGAGAGAGCTGGAATCACATCTGCTTCAATTCTACTTCTATATGTTTAAGTTTTCAAAGAGCCTATTCTTAAAGTCTCCAGTAAACTAACTCTTTGTTTATAGCCTGAAGTCAAGGCTTTGTTTATAGCCTGAAGTCTTCCTAATTGTTTCACAGGAAACAACAGCTAAAAGACAATGACAAACATGTACATTTTTTCTAAACCCTTTTGGGTTCTAATGCAATTTGGGGTTTTTAAATCATCCTCATGTCCTTCTCATTCTACCTTTCACATTCGTTTTTTTTGTTTGTTTGTTTGTTTTTGTTTTTTTCTTTTTTGCATCTGCATCTGAGGTTTCCACTAATATATGAACTAATTGATATAGATGTGAGAACCTTAGAGTATTTGTTCCTCAAATTGTTCTAAATATTTGTCTAAATTTTTCATTGTTGTATTTAGGTTTTATAAAGTTTTATCATAAGATTATTTCCCTATTCTGAAGGGAGTTTAAGATATAATTGAGCTTTGTGGGTTTCTAGCTGGTTCTAAGAGAAGAGGAACAGGACAGAAAACAAAAAGTATGGGTAGTGGGTAAAAAAGGAGAATAGAACGAGGGAAGAACTAGTAAAATGAAGTCATTAGGCTTAAGTTGAGGTTTGGGAGAATCTACGTGACAATTTTAAGTTTTCCTCATTTTATTATTTGCCTAGGAATGTTTTAAGGAAGCAACTTTGAACATTTTTTTGATACTTCTTCATATCCATTAAAAATGAATCAAATGAAAAATTTTGTTCATGTCTAAAATTCCCCAAAGTGGCTACTGTAATTCTAATTTTCTTTGTGTGTAATTATGTCACTGGAAAAAATAAGTACATATAATTGGATTTTAGCACAAGAATATATAAAAAGCAGGAGTTTATAGCGTGTAAGAACTTAGTGTGGAACAAACCCATTAGATTCTGGAAACACTGAATCAAATGATTGCTTCTGCAACTTGTCTAACCCCTCAACCTAATTGCTAGTTGTCCATCACCAATCTGACCATCTGTTACTTCCTGATGGCTGGGTGGCTGAATGAAGAGAAGATTTCTCCTAGAACCAGACTTTTACAGACAAAATAAGACAGGTCTGAGAAAAACTCTCCTGTTTTCTGCTGTGGGGTTCAGTTCCCCCTTATCCGTGGATTCACTTTCTGCTTTTCAGTAACTTGTGGTCAACCACGGTCCAAATATATTAAATAGAAAATTCCAGAAATAAATAATCCATGTTATAAATTTCACATCTTTGAGAGTAGAATGATGAAATCTCTCTTGTTTCGTCCTGCTCAGGACATGAATCATCATCTCTTTGTACAGTGTTTTCATGCTGGAAACTAAGTCTTTTAGTAACCGTCTCAGTTATCAGATCGACTATTGAGGGACTGCTATGCATGTGTTCAAGTAACTGTTATTTTACTTAATAATTGCTCCAAATTATAAGAGTTGTGATGCTGACAACTCGAATATATCAGAGAAAAACCATAAAGTATTTCCTTTAAGTGAAAATGTGAGTACAGTACAATAAGATATTTTGAAACAGAGACCACAGTTACATAACTTTTATCACAGTATATTGTTATAATTGCTCTATTTTATTATGTTATTGTTGTTAATCTCTTACTGTGCCTAATTTATAAAACTTTATTATAGGTATGTATGTTAGGAAAACTATGGTATACAGAGGGCACCCAAAAATTTATACACATTTTAAGAAAGGAAAAAAACTGTATTAAAATTGTAATACTTAATATATACCGATAACAAAAGATGAATACAAGTCATAGGGATACAATTTTTTGGCACCCCCAGTATATAGGAGTCAGTACTATCCACAGTTTTAAGCATTCACTGGGGATCTTGGAATGTAGCCTCCATGGAGAAGTGGGGACTACTGTATATGTTGAGATTTATTCTATGAATATGAGACTGATTCAGTGAGACCTTCTAAACTCATTGGCTTTTTGCAGCTGGATGAATTATAGGACATGGACAGCCTTACCTAAAGTCTGTACCTATCCTCTTATTTACGAACTTCTACTTAAAGGAAATGAAGAAAATATAGACACAAACAGTAATTTTGTTAGTAATAAAACATGTTTCCACTAACTAAAGGCTTTCAAAAGGGACCTGCTAAATACACACATACACACACACACACACACACACCAAAGTCTTTTCATTCCTAGAAGCATTTGGGGAGCGTGGTAAAAAAAAAAAAGAAAAAAAAATGTACGTTAAAATTTAACACAAGACTCATCTTAATAACCAAGTTTCAAGGGATAACATATTGTCATGCAGGGTGTCATGCAGGGTCTCAGCTACCGCTCCCCACATAAGAACGCAGGATATGGTGAGGCCAAAAAGGAACACACACGGAGCCATAGATAGGGGAGTCATACCACTATGTTCTTGCTAGGAGCTGGGTTGGAGACACAGGAAGCAGGAGCCACACTATCCGCAACCTGCCATCCACATCTCTGTCTGCCAAACAACCAACCCCTGCTAGCTGCAATCCGCTCTTGCTAGCTCAGCCACCATCTTCTTGCTAGCCCCCATTTGCTGCTAGCGTAGCCACGGCAGTTATATTAGTGGTCAATGGCTCACTGGTTACAGCTGACGGCCAACTAGCCACAGCTGATGGCCATCCAATCACAGTTGATGGCCATTTACTACCAGAGCCAGCACCTTTCCATGTGAGGCCGAGAGCCTGGAAACTGCACTCTGGGGCTCTGTCCCCACACATATTCATAACTGTTCTGAGAGAAACCTTAAGATTAAATAGTTGTTTGGATAAGCACAGTTGAATAATGCATTTTTCTTAGAAGAATATCTCATATATTGGGTTGTTGTGTACTTTATTGTTCAGATGTATTAGGTAGTTCCTGCAACAAACAGTTGTTCACAAATTCATCTTACGAGCTAAAATCTTCTGAAATAGTAGTCATGCTAACGATAATGCAGACCACTAATTCTAAAAGTTTACCTTAAATCACAATCACCTGGAAGCCTTATTAAAACACATATCACTGGGCCCTGTTTCCAGAATTCAAAACATCTGAGCTGGTGGCCTAGCACTTTCATTTTTAACAAGTTCCTAGATGATACCAGTGTTGCTGTGAGGGCACTCTGAGAGACACGGGTGTAAACTTTCTTAGTCATTAATTGCCTGTGGTCGTTTCAGGGAGACTAAATATACCTATGGATGCCAATAATATTGGTTTAATGCAGCTTATATTTGTCACTTTGTAACATTCAAGATGTTTATTACTTAAGAGAAAGTTATTGGAATCTTACTGTTCTGCATAACTAACGTCAAGATACGCCAATTTTATATTATTCCTCTAAATAGGAAAGCTATTTCTCTAATTTTAATTACTAACTCAACATTATCAGAGTGCAATTTATTCTGATTTCCTAGAGATCTTTTACATTATGAAAATAGTCAGATCAGTCAATAAGTGTTAATATATACTGATTGAGGAGATGTGAACATTGGCTGTAGCTAAAAATGTTATACTCAGTACAGGTTTTGTCAATATGTGCTCTCCCTACCAATCCATTTTCTTTTTTCTCTTTCATTGTCTAATTTTCTCATAAGCTTTATGATACACATTTAAATGCTAGCTACATCCTAACTTTAACCAATCAGATTCATTATCATTTTATATAAAAAAAAAAAAATCAGCTTCCCTCTAGTTATATGTTCACTTTTTTCAACTCCAGGGCATTGAGCATGCTGGCCCTAAGCTGGATCCATTCTAACTCATTGTTAGAAACAGAATGAGTCTTACCCCGAAGGAATCCTTACAAACTCACTGTTGGGCCTGAATGCATTTTTGCCCTTAGGCTTTTCTCTATTCCTTCAGACTGATCATCTAGGCTCCAATGAATGTTGCTGTTGGGTTGTCTACTTCAGTTTCAATTTCAAGGCTTGCCTGCTTTTTACCCTCAGGTTTTCCCTTTTCAGTTTCTGTATTAGGTTTTAAAGACCTAGTGGCTTTAAACACTTTCTCATTACAATATGTTCCTGTTTCATGCTTCAGTAACATGGATGCGGGCTGCTGTTTCATTGATCTGGTGGTGTTCCCTCTTAAGAATTTCAATAACCCCTTTTCCTATTTATTAATTTTTTTATATTCTACCTTATTTCAAACCTTGGAATTTTGCAGTAGTAAGCTATGTAGCATAGAATCAACCATCTCACCCAAAACATACTTTGTACTAAAAGAAATTATTTGTACAACTATACTTTCATCACCAGTCAAGGTATTAATAAGCCGCCAAAGATGCATACTTGTTCTAATTTAAGCAGAAATGGGCATGCTGGAAGATATTCAGTTAGCATACTGAAATAACAAAAAGCTGAGAAACATGCTCTAAAATACCAACTAAAGGAAGGTGAAGGTTGCCGACAGAAACCGGGCCGCTGGAAACAGCCTTGTACACACCGATAGTATAGCCTGGTTAATGCAGATGCTGAACACTGACACCACCTTACCACTAAATCCCAGTGGATGCTGGGTGTCGCCACTGTCATATTAAAATGATTATTTAAATTTCTTCCTTTCAATCACTAGCTTCATGGTTAAGGTCCCAGTTAGGAACGTCAGATTGGCTGGAATAAACCTGTTCCCTCTTATTGACTTGCACGGTGGGAGAAGTTGTCCTGCTACTGCTTAAGGCTTTCATGATGCCATCTTCCCCAACCCCACACCACAAGTGACTCAGATATTGTGTTAAAATTACCATGATTTTAAAATAATGGAAAATATTTAAATGATCATTCTGTTGGAAGAGGTCATGAAAAGGGCATGAGTGTCTATTGACCTACAAGCTACACCCAGCAGAGGAAACTCTTTATCCCCTGCCCTGTCCATTGAAAGTTATACCCCTGCTATTCCCATGCTAACAGCCATTTCAAGGATGTAGCCTTGAAACAGCAAGGTGCTGCTGAGACCTTCTGGACTGAATATGTGACTGAAACCAGTTAAGGCCTCTAGATATACTTTTAGGATTCTGACGGGTGGGTGTGGAGATCTACTTGTCTTGCAGTCGCCTTGTGTGTAAGTTCCCTTGCTTATTAAAATTGGCACATACCAACCTGGAATGGTCTGCTGCTTTTTTTGGTTTCTCCTTACCCTCCATATATGGGGGCAGATTTGGAAACCAACACATTGTCATGTATGTATAAATAATACCTCATATGAGCTTCAGCAGATTTTCATTTCTATATTTACCTTTTCATTCATTGGGACTGAAAGATTTTGTTTTGTTTTATTTGTTTTGTTTTTCCATTCCTGGCTGCCCAACACCATTTTTCTCTTTGTTCTCAACTCCCCTGAAATATAAAGTAAATTAGGGGCACTGTCTATAACTGAAGTTTCAGTTTATCACTAAACTGACAAGTGTGGGCAGCCTTGAGAAGCACAATTTAATCTGGTTAGAGGTAAAATAGTATGCTGCCTTGGGATAAAAGGTTGTGTTGCCTTTGAAATGCATGGGGAATTCCATGCACCACTGTATGGAATTACCAGCCTTCAGTAAGCCTGATCTGTTTATCCTAAAGATTTTCTGTAAAAGTCATGTATCTCTTCCAATTTCCTGACTTCCATGCACTTCTAAACTATGTCCATCCCAAAGTCCATTATAGCCAACAGAACACAGGTTTATTTACTTTTTCTATAAACATGTAAAAAGGTTGCCTTGTAATAAATAATACAAGTTGCTTATTTTAGGCTGGGAGAGATCTGATTCTGGTCCTTTCCAAGTGTGACTTTGACTAAGGGAGGATAATGTTTCTAGACAGAAAAGAAGCTCACTTTAACCTGCAAGCATTTATAGGTGACTGACTCCTCTTCAGAAGATGAAGGTGCTCATGATTCAATTATCCATTTCATTGAAAATGTTTTTAAAGTAAAAATTTTAACTATGATTCAGTTATTCATTGAACTAACATGTAAGTGCCTATTTTGTACCAGGTACTACTCTCAATGCTAAGGATAAAATATTGAAAAAATGTTGAAAATGGCCACTCTAATAGAGTTCACATACTAATTGGGCTGTCAGACATATGTAATAAGTAAGTAAAACATGAATATAAATACATATGTATGGTCAAAATCCTGAGAAGAAAAAGTAGCGAGGGGGGTTGATAGTACTGGGAAATATAGAGCAGAAATGGTTACAATTTTAGCTAGAGGGGCCAGGGAAGGTAATATTTAAGTGTAGACAGTGAGGGAGAAAGTCATGTGGATATAAAGTGAAGAACAACTAGACAGAAGAAACAAGGTACAATAGATATTAGGCTGGAGCCTCCCTTGTTTTTCATAGGAACATAAAGGAGGTAGGTTTGGTTGAATAAGAGTAAGTAATGAGGTTTGGGCAAGATGAGGGGATGAAGTCAGTAAGAAAACTTGGAGGTCTTTGTAATGACATTCGGTTTTACTCTGAGTGAGATGGGAAGCTCTGGACTTTTTGAGAAGGGAAGTTTGTATTCCAACTGGCATTCAATAGCATGATTCTGGTTCCTAGATCAAGCATAAATTAAAAAGTTAGGGGGCAAAGAGAATAACAATTTGTACTTCCTAATATAACATGTGATATATTATTATAACAAGGCTACTGCAAATTCAAGCAGCAGATAATGGGGACCTTGACTAGGTGGTGCCAATGCACGTGGTCAGTTTCTGGATATATCTATAGACTTTGGTTATAATTTTGATGTTGTATGTGAGGGGAAATATCAGGGACGACTCCTCAGTTTCCGGCCTCAACACATGAAGCAATATAGTTTCTCCTGAGATGATGATGTACAAGGAGGGAAAAGCATGTTTGGAAGGAAAGATCAGAAGCTCAGTTTTTGATGCATTGTTTTTGTTGTATATTATTAGACAGCTCAGAGGAGTTATCACTTAACTGGTTCGCTATATTTCTGAAATTTAGGGAAGATGTCTGGGCCAGAGATACAAATTTGAAAGCCATATGCACACAAATAATAGTCAAAGCTACTATCTATTGCTGCATAACAAAAGTATGACCAAATTAGCTCCTGAAATTACAAACAAACAATTAAACAAACAAAAACTCACAGTTTTAGAGATTAGGAAACTACGACTTGGAGTGCTAAATTGCCTGTCCACACACACATAGGAGATTATGCACCAGAGTTCAGATTCAGAATTCTTTGCTTCTGAAGACCCAACTCCTTCCGTTACACAGCGTTGTTTCTTAGCATCTTCCTTGAGCTGCCTGCTCTTCCCACAACTCCTCACCAGTCTGTGGAGTGTCCCTCTC
This sequence comes from Rhinolophus sinicus, assembly GCF_057876585.1. NCBI lineage: Eukaryota > Metazoa > Chordata > Mammalia > Chiroptera > Rhinolophidae > Rhinolophus > Rhinolophus sinicus. The sequence goes on along the minus strand of NC_142514.1, from coordinate 119,825,310 downwards.
TGCTTGTTTCTGCCACTTGGCCAGTTTCCTTTATCCTTGCAAACTCTTTCTTCATTGTCATTAATCAAAGATTGGCACACTTCCAGTCATCTGAGGAGACAGGAAGGCAAAAAAGAAGAATGGGAAAGGTGCCACATTCAAGATTCTTTTGTTTTTTTCATTTATTTTTTTTTAATTATTATTTTTTATTATTAGTTTCAGGGGTACAAAACAACATAATGATTAGACATTTACACCCCTCACAAACCCCACCAAGATTACTACCTTTCTGACATCATGCATAGCTATTACAATACCTTTGACTGTATTCCCTATGCTGTACTTTACATACCGTGACTCTGTGTGTGTGTGTGTGTGTGTGTGTGTGTGTGTGTGTGTAGTTCATATACAGATTCTATATGTATATATATTCTATATATATAGTTTATTATAGTTGGCATTCAATATTATTTTATATTAGTATCAGGTGTACAGTGCAATAGTTAGGCATATCATCTATGAAGTAATCCCCCCAAAAAGTCCAGTACCTATCTGACACCCTACGCAGGCTTTATAATATTATTGATTATATTTCCCATACCGTATTTTGTACAATGGTGAATATTTTGTGACTACCAATTTGTACTTCCTAACCCCTTCACCCTTCTCACCCATCCCCCAACCCCCTCTTAGCAACCATCAGTGTGTTCTCTGTATCTATGAGTCTATTTCCTGTTTAGTTTGCTCCTTTATTCTGTCCTTTAGATTGCAGATGTAAGTGAGATCATATGGTATTTGTCTTTCTCAGTCTTACTTATTTCACTTAGTATAATATCTTCTAGGTTCATCCATGTTGTTGCAAATGATAACATTCAATTCTTTTTTATGAGAGAGTAATACTCCATTGTATAAATGTACCACAATTTATTTATCCAATCATCTATTGATGACTGTTTCAGTTGTTTCCCGATCTTGGCTGTTGTGAATAGCAATGCAGTAAACATAGGGGTGCATGTATTTTTTTGAATTAGTGTTGCAGCCACTACAGAAAACAGTATGGAGGCTCCTCCAAAAATTAAAAATAGAACTTCCTTATGACCCAGCAATTCCACTCCTGGGTATTTACCTAGAGGTCAAGATTCTTTACACAATTCTAAATGATGAGGACTGAATGAAGAATGGATAGATGGGGCAAGTGATGGTGGGTAGGATTGTTTAGGATTGCAAACAATTATTTGTCTTTTTCTTTTGCAACTGAGGTAAATTAGTGAAATCATAGCAAACTGTTCTTCAAGTGACTGTAGGAAAGAATGAAATACAAAGGTATACATTTGTCAGTATATGTTTTTTAAAGGCAGTACACTGTACTGATCTTTAGTTCTCCATTATCTTATCAATTCACTGTCTTGTATTTATTATAATGTTTTAACTTTTGAAAGCAACTCCTGATGTATTATCACATTTGATCCTCATGAAAACTATTCATATGAGGAAACTAAAGCATAGATGAATACAATTCATACATACATATAAAGAGGCAGAGTCTTGCTCCTTGTCAATTTTGCAAACTATGCAATTTGGTGATCAATTATTGTTGCAGGTTTCAAAATTTATTTGTAACACTGAAGATGATAAAGAGAATTATCTCCTGTTTCTGATATTCTCTTTACTTCCTTTACTCACTTTCACATCCCATTTTTCTCATTGCCAATTTAGCCACAAACTCCAGGAGTCCGTTCTAGGACTTTCTCCATCCTTTCAATTTTTTTCCTCATTAACATGCAAGGATCACAATCTAAAATTTATTTTAGGAGTGAGAAGTTAAAATAAATATTAAAGCTCAGATTACCTGGTATCACAGTAGAGACTGGTGGGGTCTGTGGTGAACTTGAGCAGGTTAATCTTGCTAAAAACATCCCTATCTATGTATCTATCCATCCATCCATCGATATCTCTCTTTCTCCTTTCAGTTTAGCACTATTTTATCCAAGATAAATCTATCCCTGGTCCAGATGTCTACTGCTGACTTCTGTTTAGTTACTCTTTTTTATAGCATTTCATGACTTTTACTTCCTAGATTAAATAAATGTATCTACCTAAACCCAAGTTTTCTAGGAACTTGATCTTTACACTTTTATCATTATTGGTTTGGTTTTCTCTATAAGAGTGAATTGTATTAATGGATCAGGGCTGGGGAAAATTTCTGCCCTCTTCCAAGTAACATTTCCTTCATAAGTAGTTCTATAGTTCAGTGTTTAACTAGCAAATTACTTATACACATTAAACATGTTGGCCCATGTGCATTTCCCTATAATTTACCAACACATATGCATGCAGTCTCTCTCTCTCTCTCTCTCTCTCTCTCTCTCTCTCTCTCTCTCTCTCTCTCTCTCTCTCGTATGTGTGTGTGTGTCTCAAACAAAACAAATATAGGAATAAGAGGTGTGGCTGATACAAGCCCATTATTCCTTTAAATGAAGGAATCTAAGGCTAGAACTAACATTCATTTAAGGTAGTCTTTTGGAGCAATGAACCCTCCTCCATTTTCCTTCCTTCCTTCCTTCCTTCCTTCCTTCCTTCCTTCCTTCCTTCCTTCCTTCCTTCCTTCTTTCCTTCCTTCCTCCCTTCCTTCTTTTCTTTCATCTTTCTCTTCTCCTTTTGTGACTTATTGCTCTTTATTTCAGAAACATGATACTTATTGTACTCATTTCTGGATCAGTATCTGGGCAAGGTAGCCATTTAACAATTTGAAGACATATCACCAGGAGGACTGATAGGTGTCTGTTTATTAGACTAATAGGTAGTCCCTATTAATTAATCATTTTTTCTTAGAATTTCTTGTCCTTCATTGTCATAGAAACTAGATGTAGACTATTCTTTTACAAAAAGGGAAATATACTTCATGGTTCCTGTGTTATGCTCTACGATGTTCCTAGTAGAAGCTGCTTCCTTAGTCTCTATTACCAGAATGAAACCCAATGTAAAATTAATACCAGGAGATTTTCTTCTCTGAAAATATCTGCAGTCCACTTTCAGTCCATTCAGAATCATCACAAAGAATTCACTTTTCACATTCTCATTAAAAGCATTAGAAGAGTCCTTACTGCAAAGTGCTATTGACTTTCCTGTAACATTCTATTTATAATATGTACTCTGAGTTTCAAGTCTCTCTATTAATATTTCTATTAATATCAATACTGTTTTATTTCTTCTCATCATTAATAATAGCATATGTACCATTTCTAGTGTGCTTACATTGTTTTCTCATTAAGATATTCTACGTATCATTTGTATGTATGTAATAGGTCAAGTTTTCATGTAATTCCAGAAAGATCATTACTAGTTATATAAATGCAAATTGTGATTATAATGATTACTCATCATCAATCTAACTGTAGAAATCAGTGGTTTGTAAAATATGAACTTAAGCTCACATATGTATTTCAAATGCAACTTCATAGCATGATATATGCTTTGTATATATTGTCCATTTACTGAACTGAATTTCCATTAAAATATTGAAATTTAGCATTATAACATAGTCTGCTAGAATGGTTAAAATTTGTTAAGTTTAGAAATGTAAGACAAAGAGATTGGTTTAAATTTTGCACAAGTAAATAGGGGTATGTATAGGCTTGTAGATAAGCTCTTGGTTGGAAAGTAAGACATTTTATTTTATTAACTAAAACAAAATCAAATATAATAATAGACTATAATATCAGAAAATCATAACACTGTACTTTTGGAGAAAATATAATGAAATAAATGGAAATATTTAAAATTAAGAAATGTGTACAATCTCCAGTATTTATATATTCATGCACAATTGTATATTATCTGAGAAAGTTCTTTATTTTAAAAATGTAGATTTGCAAAGGAAATAGAAAGTCCATATATCACAGAACTGAAAACCAAATGACACTAAAGCTATCATACTTTGTAACTTGGTCATGTTCTGATTAATAATTAATTGGTTTATAACCCGGTCAGTCATTGGTATTGAGATGATATAGTAATAAAAGGATCAGTAATCACAGTCAGTAAAGAAAAAAAATGAGTTTGGTATATGAGTTTATTATTATTATTATTATTATTATTATTATTATTATTAAGAAGCAGTGCACAAAATGTACTCATATATCTATAGTGGAGAATAAAGAACTCAGACAACACATCATTTTGCATTAAACAAACTTCAGTATTTTGTTGTTGTTGAAAAGATGTAAGCAGAATAAAACTGGGCCCTTTTGTTCCCATATTAAGATCCATCTTCAGATAGTATTATATTCAAAGGAAAGAAAAATATGACTCAAATTTTTTTTTCCAAAGTAGTATGTCTTCAGTGAAGGCTTTTGAAGAGGTGGCAAAGATGGTGTACTATCACAGAGTACACATTAAAATGCCTCTACTCATCTCATTCCAATGCCTCATACAATATCACTACAGTTATAACCTCCACTCAGGTCTCTCCCTCTAAACTCCAATACTTCTGGATTTCCTTCTTCCCCATTATCATAAACCCATCCAAATTTCCAGATTTTTGTCTTTATTTTCTTCAGGTAGCTTTGTGGAAATTAAAATCACTTTATATTGGAATTATCCAGTCCACCACTTGTATATTACTGATCCCTGCTAAACAAAGGCCTATGATCTGATATGTAACAACAAATAAATTCTCCTTTGATGGCTGAAAGGAGGAGGAAAGGATATAAATGTCTTTGTCCCTATCAAATATCACTGCATTGAAAACTTGTTTTCATTCTTTTGCAAAAAATATTCATGAAATATGCTTCTGGAAAGGAGGTGTCTGTGTGGATTGCAGGGAGGGTGTAGTATTAGGGAAGCCATATTGGCAGTTGTCCATGCAAAAATCAATCATTTGCATGAGAACTTCAACAAAGAGATAGGAAACACACAAATGGAGATTAAAAAAAGAAAGAAAGAAAGAAAGAAAGAAAGAAAGAAAGAAAGAAAGAAAGAAAGAAAGAAAGAACCAGTCAGAACTGAAGAATATAATAACTGAGATAAAGAATACATTAGAGGGAATTAACAGCCGATTAGTTGAAGCAGTGGAGAGAATTGGTAATTTGATAGAAAAGGTAGCAGAAAACACCTAATAAGAACAGCAAAGAGAAAGAAAAAAGAACCTAAAATAAAAATAATAGTTTGAGGACAGCATCAAGCATACCAACATTTGCATCATAGGGATACTACAAGAAGAACAGAGAAAGCAAGGAATCTAAAACCTATTTGAAGAAATAATGATGGAAAACTTCCCTAACCTGGTAAAGGAAATAAACATCCAAGCCCAAGAAGTGCAGAGAGTCCCAAGCAAGAGGAACCCAAAGAGGCCCACAAGAAGACACACACAATTAAAATGCTAAAGATTAAAAACAAAGGGAGAATCTTAAAAGCAGCAAGACAAAAGCAGTTAGTTACCACCTATAAAGGAGTTCCCCTAAGACTCTCAGCTGATTTCTTAACAGAGACTTTGCAAGCCAGAAGGCATTGGTAAGAAATTCAAAGTGATGAAAGCAAGGCCCTACAACCTAGTTTACTCTAACCAGCAAAGCTATCATTTAGAATTGAAGGACAGATAAGGACTTTCCCAGACAAAGAGATACTTAAAGGAGTTCATTGCCACCAAACCACTATTACAAGAAATGTTGAAGAAGAAGAAGAGGAAGAGGAACAAGATGAAGAAGAAGAAGGAGAAGGAGAAGGAGAAGGAGAAGGAGAAGGAGAAGGAGAAGAAATAAAAAAAAATATTAGTAACAAAATGGTAATAATTATATATTTGTAAACAATTACTTTCAATGTAAATGGATTAAATGTTCCAATGAAAAGACATAGGGTGGCTGAATGGATAAGAAAACAAGACCCTTACATATGCTGCCTACAAGGTGCTCACTTCTGTTCAAAAGGCACACGCAGACTCAGAGCAAACGGATTGAAAAAGTTAGGTCATGAAACTCGAAATGAAAACAAAACAAAAAAATACTGGTGTAGCAATACTTACACCAGACAAAATAGACTTTAAAACAAAGGCTGTAAATAAGAGACTAAGAAGGACCCAGTAATTTCACTTCTGGGTATTTACCCAAAGAAACCCAAAACATCACTTCAAAAATACATATGCATCCATGTATTCATTGCAGCATATTTACAATGCCAAGATATGGAAGCAATCTAATTGTTCATCAATAGACAAATGGATAAAAAAGCAGGTGGTACATATATACAATGGACTATTTTTCAGCCAAAGAAAAGAATGAAATCTTGCTATCTGCAACAACATGAATGGATCTAGAGGATATTATGCTAAGTTAAATAAGTTAGACAGAGAAAGACAAACGCTACATCATTTCACTTATATATGGAATTTTAAAAACAAAATACATGAACAAACAAACTAATTCACAGATATAGAGAATATTTTGAGGGTTGCCAGATGGGAGGGAAAGTTGAGGGGATAGATGAAAGGGGGAAGGGGTTAAAAAGTACAAATTGGTTGTTACAAAGTAATTTCAGGTATGTGAAATATATCATAGGGAATAGTGTCAATAATATTGTATTTTGTCAGATGGGTACTAGATTTATCAGTGTGATTATTTCACAAGTTATATAAATGTCTCCTCACTATGTGTACACCTGAAACTAATATAATATTGTAAGTTAACTCTATTTGAAACATAAAAATGTTTAAAAAAGAAGTAAATTGTAACACAACAGTTTTTATAATACAAATAATAATAATTCATTAAGAGGAAGGGATAAGTTTTGAATTATAAGTGCTGAATAGACTCTTTATCCTTTAATAATACAATTAATGAAGAGGAGTGAATCACATAAGCTTTTTGGAAAATATTTAAATTTCTTTCAAATTGGATATACAATACTAATATTGAAAGAGATAAAATAAAATTCATAATGTATCATTGCAACAAGGACACCAATGACAAGCTGATTCATGACTATCGTCAGTTGAAAGAGTCTTTAAAATTATTTATACACAAAAAAATGTGCAATGCCCTAAAAATCTTACAGCTCTTGCAGCTCATATGTGAAAGAAACTTAACTGTGGTTTTTCTATACTTGGCAATAACCCTGAAAATTTATGTATAATGTGAATAAGGTGTGAACCAGGAAGAAAACAAATTTTGATCAAGTATACCAGAGGAATGATTGTGTTATTATGTTATTCTCTCTATGGGAAATGATATAACAAAAAATTTCTCATGTGGTCAGCAAGTCAATTGAGAAAATATCCTATAGTTACGCGATATTACAGTCCAGCATTACAGTCAATGTATGGGACTAAAGTGTACTTTTTTTTTTTTTTTTTTTTTTTTACATTGTGAATATCATATTGCATAAATCGTGTGTGTGTGCGCACACCTATGTGTGTAACTTGCTACTGCCCTTCACTGGCTGATCGAATCATTTATTCAGGACATATTGATTAAGCAGTTCTGGATATTGATAATGTCTGAGTCCAATTCTCAATGTCTTAGAGCATCAACACCTCAAAGGCAAACGCCTTGTTTATAACAAATCACCCCATTTGTTCAGATAGTCAGTCTGCATGCCCCTGTTGCTTTGCAGTTCTCCTTTGCCAGGTTCCATTGGGAACTCTTCCACCAACATGTTCTTAGAACTTTCCTTCCTCCTCATTGCTTCAGGAGCACCTGACTGCAATTTCCAGGTAGCAGTTGCTTGAGATTTATTTGCTAATTCTCTCTGTGCACACGCCTATGACTCAGTTGGTACCACAACCTGCAATGTTAGATTCCTTTATACACAACATGTAGGGAAAGAGCAATCAAATCAGAAAAATGTATAGATCAATTTTTTGAAAATTTATTTTGTTTTGAAAAAGAACACAGATTTTTGTCAGAGAACATAGTCAAATGGCAACTGTTAGTGCAGAAGTAATGGAATACTAGCAAAATGAGACTTCCCTTTTATATTACACTAATTGTAAGAAGTGACTAATGATCCTGAGCACCTCTATCTCTTTATTGATTGTATAAATAAATATGAGTCCAGGTTCTCATAATCTTTCTAGTATTGAATAAAACTCCAAACCAAATGGTTCAAAATGAAATTCATATAAAATATTACAACCTTTGATAATAAAATTTATTTTGAATATATCAAAATTAGTATCACGTTTTGCACAAAGTATGTGGTATCAACAGGGAGTGGCAAAACTGCACTAAAAATATTTATGTAAAAACACCAGTACTTTAAAGAGACAGTATCATTTAATTAAAAATGTACCTTAAAGTTTTTGAAAGTGTTTGTAGGAGATGAAAAGGTTTTCCGCAGTCCTCTTTGGATCTCTGGCTAGGTTTGGGAATTAAACTCACAAAGACATATTAATAGGAGAAAAATATACAAATTTATTAATACAAGTTTTAAGTGACATGGGAGCTTTCATAAAGAAATGAAGACCCAAAGAAACAGACCTGTGTATTTTCATTCTAGGTTTGATGAGAAGTACACAGTTGTGGAGAAATATGATATGTTAAGGCTTTTGACATAACTATGGTAAACAGAGGGAAACTTAGTAAAGCCTGTTTCTTAGGATTCTTCTTGGCATCGCTTTTTCTTCAAAGATAAGGCTGCTCCTTTCCTCTGGGTAAAAAGAGAGCAGGGCATATGGAGGGCAACTCTCACATGAGGGTTTTCTTCCCTGTTTCAGGGAAGATAGTCCAGTGGGGAAGTTATCAGAATGACCTTCCTGCTTTTGCCATTTTCCAAAATTCCTTCAGCTTAAAATATCCAGTGTGCCAAAGTGCCATATTTTGGGGTAGTCTATTGTGAACCTCATAATTTATTTTTCTAAAGTTATATTCAAATTAAAACATGTATAAATGTTAATTTGATAATATTAAAATATATATTTCATAGAGAATAAAATATTCTTATTTTCACACTTCTAATAATATCATTTGACCTAAGATTTAGAATTTAGTGGTAATTTCCTAGTAAAGAGAATGTTTGCTTTTTAATTTGCTTTCTATAATGAAAACATTAGCACTAATTTTCATAATAAAATAAAAAAAGAATGATCCAATGTAAAAGCTTTTCAGTTAAATGCCTGTTAGAGTCTGTGTTTCCCATTATAAATTAAAATATAATTGCAAAGTAAGGATACACGTTCAAGTTCATGGGAAACCTTTAAATTTACAATGATCATGTGAAAATCTGCCCATGTTAGAGGCATATAATTATCTTTAGGGATGTGTGAGGCAACATGATAATGAGGCAGATTTCCGGTGGTAAATCACATTGACAGTTATCCATAAAAGGATAGAAGAGACATCATTCTCACATTTAGAAAGACCATATAAGCACAGAAGTTTTAAGACTAGGGAAAATAATCTACAAATGACAGTGAGTCTTAAAACCATGTACAAATTGTAGAATGCAAACACATCTCACCTTCTACTTCCTTCTTTACTTGCAATCAAAGGAAATGAAGGATTGCATAGTATCACCACCTGTTTGTGTTGTATTGACTCAATAACTGTAATATTTACATGTAAATAACATTTAAAACTTTGAGGTTGTGATAAAATCACAAGTACTTTTGTCAGAAAATGTGAAAGGTTATATGTACTTTTGAAATCACACATATGGACACAGAAACACACTGGCCTTATTAGGGCTGATTCATACTCTATTTGCCTAAAAGGTTGAGTAGAGTGAATTCAGATTTTTTTAAATGTTGAAGTTGAAATGTAAATGTAGTTAACATGATCTACATTTTAAAATATATATATTTGGCATATAATTTTGAACTCACAGTTTTGAACTCAACAAAAGGGTTTAAAATGTTTGATTTTGTTGTTAAAATCTAATCAAGCTTTTCATTGTTATTCTGTTCTCATCTGCTCTTTAATGGCTGTATCCCTTTGTATAAATTAGCATACAGAAAGTGATAAAGGAAGATGTACAGATATTAAATACAAATATGAACATATAAAATATGTACAAACAACCTTTTTGCTAGACTTATTTTAATAACCATCATTGCTGATATTAAGTACCTGTGGTGTTAGTGAGAATATGACAAGGACAAAGGACAATATAACAAGATTTTCTCCATTAAACACTTGTGAAGGTTGTTCTTTCTAACTGCAACAGTTTTGAAAAAAGGATATCTTCAATAGATAAAGTAGCTACCAAATATAGAAAAAAATACATTAATTAGCATTGCATCAAGGAAATTTCCCAATGACCCAAACCATGCAACATAAAACATACTGTGGCAGCCATGAACATGTGTTTCTCAGATCTAAGGGAACCTAATAGATTCATTGCCCCAGGTCTCACACTCTGAAATTCATCACTGCATTTAAGATGATGCTTCATTTCCCATTAACTTTCCCCAGCCAATCACTGAGCACAGCAAGAATACTAAGGAAGGTCTGTTCCTAGCAGCTGGGGGGGCTCTTCTGGTGGCTTCGACTCAAGGACTTTCTGCTGGACTTTTTCCCTACTGCACTGCAGTCTAAAATCTTCCATTCAAACTCAGTTTGTTCCCTTCCTTCGTTGCAGAGATTGGACCTTTATTGTACTCTGTCAGCGATCTTGGACTCCTTCCCAGTTCCTTTCCATTTTCCATCATAGGCATTTTCCCCAGTAAATCACTTGCATGGCCAATTCCATTTTGGCATTTGCTTCACAAGAGACCCTACCTAGCACCCAAACCTTTTGGTATATTTAGAATCTCACAGGGGGAAAACTACTTAAAATTCTCTCTATACATTTTTAATTTAACTCTTAAAAGCATCCTTTTAGTTTCTCAAACACTAATGGCATGCATAATCAGAAAATTTGTAAGCATTATCATGGTAATCAGATGCTAATATAGCTCTAGGAAGCCCCATATTTTTTACTTTCCTTCCCTTTACAGAGCTATTGTTCTCCTAAAATAAATATTGGCAGTTCTGCCAATGGAGAGAAGTGCAGGGGAAACCTGCAATCAATGTGGACTAAACAAAAGCAGAAATCTTCCTTAGTGAACTGAGAATAGGAAGATTGGCTTAAGTGTCATCTGCCTCCTTGAAATACAAGAATATATGTGCAGTATGAAGAGGAATGTAGGGGAGTGCCACATACAGGAAGAAAGAGTGGCATAGGAAGGAGATATTTTAGAGTATGCAAGAGAGGAAAAGTAACATAAAAATTAAAAAGTTTTGGAGTTCAAGGAAAACTTTATTAACTCACTTTGGGAAAACCATATTAAAACTTTAATTTCTAACCCTGTAGAAGGATATATATATATATAATGTCTTAATATAAAGTCTAGCTCTAATATCCTATGACTCATTCATTAATTTAGTAAGTTTTGAGACAATGCCAGCCATATGCCTACTTTGTGCTAGACCCTAAGCTACAGGTCTCCTACAAGGAAAAAAGACAAGTAATCAACAATTGCAATATATTGTGATAAATACTATAAAAAGTATGCTTCGGATATGGAGGGCTATAGAATAGAGGTATTTAATTCATCATGTGTGAAGGGTCAGGAAAGACATTTCAGATGAAATAATGCATGAGGAGAGCTAAGACGTCAGTTCAGTTCCTAGATGGTTTAGAACAGGGCAATACATATCTAGTCAACAGCTTGTGTAAAAATGTTAGAACCTCAGGTGACAATCTATTTATAGACTTTAGAAAATAGTATGCCTTGAACAAACAGTAAAGGTGAAGGAGCAAAGTGGGTGAGGCAGGAGGGACAAGTAGGGCATTTCTCAAAGCTCTTGTGAAACCAAGGATTTCATCCTGACAGCCATGAAGAGCCATGGGAGAATTTCACACAGAAATTACAGTCAGTTTTGGCTTTAGAAAGAGAACTTTGAATGTTGTAAATCAGAGATATGTGAAGACAAGGCAGAAGTTTATATAAAATAAGTAGTACATAATTGATTGAGTACATTTTGGTTGGATAAATAGAAAATTAATGGCAAAAAGTCATAGGGCTTTAGAGTTCTAAAAGTTTAATACAATTAAAAAAACAAAAAATCAGATCTCCCTAAGACTAATCTTTACTGAATGAAAGAGGAAATCTCCCAGCCCCTTTTTCCTGGATACTCAGCTTGAGATAGCCAAGTTCCAGCAGAATTTCCCTCTTAGCTGGCAATGTTCATGGTAGTTGGCAGTGATTCATTCATTCTTACCATAATTTGAAAACATCAACAAGAAGCTGGCATGATTGACAGTTGGTGCCAGACTTAGTAGAAAAATCATCAGTGAGGAATCATTTGACAGAAAATTGAGCTTTTTAAAGATTATCCTTTACAGAACAAGCATCCCCCCCAAAAAAAAAATTAACTCAGATTATAACTATGCTCTCTTTTCAGATAATTCCTCAATATATATTCATCTGAAATTTCAGTCTAATTATTTATCACTTAGATATAAACCAAACTTAGGGTAATGGAGCAAATGAGGGTCAGGTGACACTTATTTGGGGGTCAGAAAAAAAAAAAAAACAGTGAGTGAAGGATGCTTTAAAAAGAAGTCAGTAAATCAAGGTCAAATATACGCTTCTTCATTTTTGCCTTAAGAATTGCCAGTGGTTGGTTAGATTGGTGGATGTCTCTTGACACCACTTGTAGGCTTACATCCCTCCCATGCAGTATTATAAATATCTGTTACAGTGATTGCATTGGACTGTGATTATGATTTTACCAATCAGTCTCTCCCACTGGATCATAAGCTACCAAGACCTACTGGGTGTTTTTGTCTATTCCTCCCCAGCACCTTTCATCAGTATCTGGTATGCATCAAGTACTCAGGAAATATTTGTGTTAAGACAGAACTTGATAGATTATTATTTTAGGAAACAATTTAGATGCCTTGAACATGTTCTGTTTTATATACATCAGCTTCTCCTTTAGTTTTACTTGTCTTCTAGGAATCACTCTGCTTCACCAGTGCTCTGCTTTCCATTTCAATTGCTCTTTGCAGCAATTTTAAGATCCCCGCTCAAGTTAGCATTACTGCTTACAGCAGTGTGATGGGGTTAAAGCCCCTCCCTCAGGCTTGCTTCCTGACTTCAGCAGGGACGAATTTAATTAGCCACTTTAACTTCTGGTGTAGAGGACAGATCTCCCTCTTCCGCTAATGAGGTCTGAGCTGCCAGCCAGCCACACCAGTTTCTCTCTTCAGGCGGAATCTCCTCCCCACAGCTGGTAAGCTGGCTTCTTGATGACCACTTAGTTCCCACTGGCATGAACATGGCTTTGCAAGACCTGCCCTGGCTGTGCTTCGGGTAGTATTTCCTCCTAATAACTTCCGACAGGTTGTAACTCCAAAATCTACCTCCTATCACTGGCTATTCTACTACTTTTCTGAGTGATAAATCTTCCCATCATCCTCTTTTTACTCAGGTGTTTCCCTTTCTTCCCTCAGGGAAATTTGCAGGCAAAGGGAATTTTGGTTTAGATTTTAGGTGTCTTTTTAAAACTATTATTTGTGTTCAGGAATAATTATATTTTTTGAAAATAATTTTGATGATTTCTTTTTATTAGTAAAAATACAAGCAATACAAAAGAGTAAAGAAAAGAAGAAACTGAAGAAAAATGCCCTGAGCCTCACTATCCAGACAGAACCATTTTCAGCACTTGACAAGCCTATCTCCAGATATTTCCATATGCATGCAGATAAAAAAAAAATAAACCAAGGAATAGGAAAATATACTTTTATAATAAATGAGATATTTTTATGTATGCTTCTAATTATGTAAATGTTGATATTATATTTATGTGCTCTTGAGTATAGAAAACACTTTGTAAGACAAGGTGGCCATATTTTGAATATACACATCAAAATAGACCAATGGTTTTAAAATAACGCTTTTTTTAAACTCACCCTAGTGGACCCCATTCATATATCATGTTCACGTCTCACTGTCAAACATCAATGTTAATATAGTTAGACCAAAGAATGTCAAAAAGTATCTGTTCAAATTGCCAGAGAAATCTGAGTACAAAGAGTACTAATAATACTAATAATAGTACTAATAGTAATTTAGAAACTGGTTCTGAATCTGGAATGAATTTACAGATCATCTGGAAACTTGTGAAATGCAGATGCTGACTCAGTAGGGCTGATGGGGCCTGACACTCTTCAAGCTCAAAAAGGACGTTGATGTTGCTGGCTGTGGGGACAGAGCCAGGAGTGCAGTTTCCAGGCTCTAGGCCTCACGTGGAAAGGTGCTCACTCGGGTAGTAAATGTCTATCAACTGTGATGGGATGGCCATCAGCTGTGGCTAGTTGGCCGTCAGCTGTAACCAGTGAGCCATTGGCCACTAATATAACTGCTGTGGCTACGCTAACAGAAAATGGGGGCTAGCAAGAAGATGGTGGCTGAGCCTGCAAGCGGTGCAGGGAGGGTTGCGAACAGTGTGGCTCCTGCTTCCTGTGTCTCCAAATCAGCCGCCAGTGAGAATATAGTAGTATCCCCTACCTATGGCTCCGTGAGTGTTCCTTTTTGGCCTCACCATATCCTGTGTTCTTGTGTTGGGAGTGGGAGCTGAGTCCCCGCATGACACCCCGTGTGACACTGTCCTTGGACTGTCCTGTAAGCAACAAGGACTTAGCACGTACAATATTTCAGGTACTACATGCTAGGCTAATCTTAATCTGTCAGGGTTATTATATTCATGATCTCATTGAATCATCATAAAAACCTATGATTATTGCATCTATAATATGAAACCGAGACTCAAAGAGCATAACATATGGACCTAAGGTCACTCTACTGGTAGGCTGCAGATAAGTGTTTTAATCTAAGCCTGTCTCTCTACAGACAAACCCTTTTTGCCTTTACATAAAGTCCCCTAATATTTCATTGTGGAAAGCTGATTGCTGAGACTGATTTGGATTTAAATCTATAATATCATTAAACTATGCATAAACTGAAAATATCACAGTCTGTAAAACTAGGGCAAAGGGTTACATTAAAAGGAAAAAAAAACAACAACAACAACAAAATTTATGGCAGTTAAGTAGAAAGAGCAAATCAATGAAAATTTACATATATTATATGGATTAAGGAAGACTTTAAAGAAGCATTCTGCACATTAATGAATTACTGCAGTACAAGTTACAATTAGGAAAAGCTGGAATATACCCAACCTTAACTTTAGTATCAGAGGTCTTTTATAGGCAATGCATAAACCACAAGTGTCAAATATTTGCCTTACAAATATTCACTTATTAGTTTCACTTTAAAAGTCTAAAATAACAATCACTTATCTAAACAATCGGCTTTAATTATACTCCCGAATTTCACACTGCAGAACTTTTCAGTATTTCTTAAACAAGCCAAATTTCAAAATTATATTTGCAGTAACTGTGTGCAACACGAATAAAATAGAGAAATTCCTTGGAAAAAAACAATTATCAAAATTGGCACAAGAACAAATAAGATATCTGAATAGTCCTATAATTATTAAATAAATCTAATTTGTTATCTAAACCCTTTCCGTAGAGGAAACCCTAGGCTAAGATGGTTTTATTGATGAATTCTACAAAAATGATTAAGAAAAAATAATACAATCACACAAACTCCGTCAGAACACATTTAACAAATGAACAAAAGAAGTAGCAAGAAGAGTACATACTATATAATTCCACTTATATGAAGTTGAAAAACTGGCTAAACTAATTAATCGTGGTAGAAATCAGAGCACCAATGGCCTATATGGGTCTTGGAATGACTGTGAAGGAGGCATGAGGGAACTTTTTTCAGTGAAGGAAATGGTTGGGATGGTTGTAGAATGGGTATACACGTCTTCCAGAACTCAAAAAATTATACATTTCCCAAACCTAATTTCTTTAAGGGTGAAAGGAATAAAAAATATATAGAAAATGTCCCTGGTTCTCAGACTAATGCATATGCATAGGAAATTAAAAAGCTGAGATCAGATTTGGGGAAAAATGCTGTCATTGAGGATACTCACTGGAATATGAAATCAGGAACTAAATCTGTTTTGAATGGGGAGATTGTGGTTGATATTAAGTATCTAGTGTTCTAAAATGATTATTAGGAAAGAGATAATGCATATTTTGATTAAAAAGTCCCATTACATTTGGTTAATAGTTATGTTATTTTGTAATAGCAACTTTTCATTGTCCCTGGATTTTCCATGTTTAGGAATTTGTCTTCTTCCTCACCCAAGTATGAATTATTCCAGAGGGAAAACAATTTTTTTCATATTGCTGATTATTATATGTTTATTGAGTCCTTTTAAATTAAAACCTGATGTCAGTGAAGTTAAATGTCTTTCTGTAATGTAGCATGACTGTGTCATGTTTAGTTCACCAAGGGTAGATGAAGGTAAAGGGGATCAAATATACGGTGATGGAAGGAGAACTGACTCTGGGTGGTGAACACTCAATGGGATTTACAGATGATGTAATACAGAATTGTACACCTGAAATCTATGTAACTTTACTAACAATTGTCACCCCGATAAACCTTAATTTAAAAAAGAAAAAAAGATTAATGTGGCATGCATGAAGTAGTTGCTTTGAAGCTTTCTATATTTCTCAGCCCAAAAATGAAATGGATATGTTATTAAGAACTTTACTTCAACAAAAATACAAACTCTTACTATTGATGTATGGTAGCATTTAAAGTTATACAAGATGCCATTTGGTGAAAGAGTGTAACTGACTACTTTTATAATTTGGAATACTTATTTATTCCAAATGAGAAGTACTTTACTTTTGAGGAGTTTCCCACTGGTAGAAAAAGTACCTACTTAACATTCTCACACACACACACACACACACACACACACACACACACACACACACACTTTAACTAAAGAATACTGAGTGCGCTGAGGAGTGAAATATGAGAATTCCAGGTAATGATCTCAGTGTACGCAAATTCCCAGCATTGAATATCACAAGATACAAAAAGTCAGTTATTTTTAACTGATGAACAGTTACATCAGTTAAAAAAATCTATAGATACATTCACAAATATTTTTTAAAAGTGCTTATTATGACATGATTTGGAAAAAGATTTTCTGAATTTTCCTTGGAACATGCAGCATACAGTTTTCTTTGGTATTTGGAAAATGAATCTTATTTGTATGCGGTCTTTCACAGAGCACATAGGGGATTAAAGGAAGAGTCTGATGGAAAAGCATCAGGCAAACTAGCTCTGTATTTTCCAACGAATGAAATTGCATTCCACTGTGTATTTTTGTTTCTTTGAATCGTCTATAATTTTAACTTCTCCCAAAGGATCACTTATTTTATTATTTTTCTGCTTTCCGCTGATCCAATCATACATTTTTCACACATATTATAGATTAAAATTGAGTAGCACTATGGTTCTTGTAGCCCCACGTGCAATTTGTTTTCCTTTGGTGCTTAGGATACAGGAGAAGCTTTGCTTCCATATTGCATTTCATGAAACTAAGTGATGGTATTGAATTTACATGGCCTTCTGTGACATACCTAGGCTTCAAATTCAAATATTTAGGAGAAGGCATTTGGGATATATTGCTACTCTTAACTCTGTTATAGAATATAAAGTTTGACAAATGAGCAAAATTTAAAATAAAATTTATGTCATACATTGTTCCAGGGGAAGAAAAAATGACAAACACAATACTGCTGCTATCCATATAATAATAGGGATGGTGGAATCTTTGCCGTCACTTTGAGCTGACTATATTTAAAAGCATGACTGCAAAAAATAATTACATATGGTTATAATCACCACACTTTCAAAACTATCCTAGGCCTTCTAGATAACATTTGTATATAATAGCTCAGTGGTCCTCAGTGATTTTCTTTTGGAGTCAGAAAATGACCAAATTCTTATCTGCAATTTGCTAATACATAATCACAGTTAAGCTGTGGCCCTAAATCATCATCAGAAAAATCTCAAGTTTTCTCTTCCTCTTCAGTAAAGTACAACTGGAGAGTGTATCCTCAAAGTTTTCTTCCTGTCTGTACTAATATCACTGCTAATTTTTAATTCAATTATGAATTTCTAGTGATTTAAAAAATAATTATTACTTCTAAAAATGAGCATAAAAGCAGAAATTAATATTGTTTTTATGTCCGTTGTTCTTACCAGTAATTTGGTATCTAATTAAAGGGACTATACAACACATACTTTTTCCTCTTGTAATTTTCTCTAAGAAACTAAACATAATGTTTAAATTTTATCTGATACTAAGTATACTGTTTCAGGAAAGAAATATTAAATAGGTACTTATGATTGATTAACAATATTCTGTGTGTCCATAAACTTAGATAAAGAGACTCTATCCAAGGAGATCTTTTGGTGGATTTCTGTTTTGGGGAATTTTTATGGTACATATCCAGCTAGAGTAAAACGGAACTCTCAGAAAGCAGATACGCAAGACAGAATCTTAAGATTCACTATGACAGCATAATATTAAATCACTAATAAAGAGGACATACAGTATTAAGATTTCCCTGCAAGATTCCAACTCTAGATAACCAACAGCAAATTCATAAAGAAGTAGAATGCCTATAATATTCCCTGCACAGGTGCTTAAAAAAAAAAAGGGGTGCTTAAAAAAAAAGAAAAAGTGAAGTGGCCTATGATGACCATGTTATGTACCCCTAGAATTAAGATGCACTGTCAGACAAGTTCAAGTAAATCTATTGGCAGTAACTGCAGGAAGTTTGAAATCAGTGTGATCTTGCAATTCTAAAATATGTTCACCAAAAATCATAAGTTTAACATAAACTAAGCATAAACACAATTTTATTGGATAATGAAATATAGAATATAGATATTTTCATTGCCTACATTTTGCAGCTTAATTTATGAGCCTTCATCTTTGCAGTTTATTATCGAACCAAAACAAATTAACTTCAAGTCCTTGAAGGTGTGATACTGTTTCACACTCCTTTGCCTTTTTACATCCTATTCTTCCTAAGTATACATTCCTTAATCACCCTTGTCAACCTGGTGAACTCCATCCAACTCGTTCTTTAAGACGTAGCTTGGAGTTTCTGACTGTTCCCGGGTAGATCAGATTACTGTCTCTTTTTTTCCACCACTGCCCCTTGTACATACTTTTATTCCAGCCTTTGTAGAAATAAATGAAGAGATTCTTTTTATTTATGTTTGATTTTTCTTCTAGCCTCGAACTGTTTGTGGATAGGAACAGAGTGCTATTATGTTTAATACCCCACATGGTATCACAGTGCGATACACATTACAGGCACTCAGTAAACACTGAGTGCATAACTTCTTATAAAACAAATGCTCAACAGTAAATTATTTTGTTTTATGTCCTACTGACCGTAAGGGCACATCAAAGTAAAAGGACAAAAGTGAAGGCGATTGCATTAAACGTAAGATACTGGAAGAGGTGGGTTTCTTATTATTTCTTGACTGTATTACAAACTTTAATAGGCTTAAAGGAAAATGTAGGGTATTCAAGGCAAAGAGAACAGGATGATGATGGCAGGAAATTGAATACTATATTACACATTTCATCTGTTTTGATGGTCCTGGCAGCAGATAACAGAAAAAACAACTCAAAATGGTAGATATGAAGGGAAACAAGTGACCTCGTTTAGCAATCACCACCATAACAGTCGTGAAGTGGAGTCAAGAAGGACTTTAAAGCAATGGCTTAGCTATGGAATCAAGTTCCAACATTCAGTTTATATTTTTGACCTGATGTTAAGATGTGGAATTTGTTTTCAGGTTGAGTCTTTTAAGGTGACAACATTTCTGCCATACTTCTAAGCATCATATCCAGAGACAATTCTGTCCAGTAGAAGAGAAGGGATAGATTCCCCATATCCCTTTTTTTTTCTTTTCTTTTTTTTTTTAGTGTGAGGAAATATTTTGTCAAATTTTCCTCAGCAAAATACCCTTAATTAGCAAAACTAAGTCATAGAACTTATTGGAATTTGATTGATGTAATTGACTAATATTCATGATTTATCCCTGTGTCACACTGGGAGGGGACAGAAAACTGTTAGGAAGGAAAGGAAGAGAATAGCTGTTGAATAGGCAACCAGCAGTTTCTGAAATATATATTGAGAAAAAATAGATAGGTTTATATAAGTGTGGTGAGAACAATTCAGGGAGAAATGTAGACTTGACGCAATAGGAAATAAGAAGCCAATGAAAGATTTAGATAATGTGCATAACTTCTACTGAGGCAGAAGATTTTCTTAGGAGCCAGCTTCAGTAGCTCTTTTTAAGACTTGGTACAAAATTTTCTCACATATTGAGGTATACCATTTCTTTTCAGAAGAACATACGCAACACACTGTTCTCTTGAAGCTATAGAAGATATGGTGAAAATGGAAAATTTTACTTTTCAAATTTATATGCAATCCCCTGAAATATGAATATAAATCAATGCAATGTTTTTTTTTTTTTTAACTATTTGCAAACAAAACATGCCATTGCATTTTGCTTTTTCAATTACTCTAATATATGTTCTTTATGTCTCAATAAAATGTAAAGGCTGATGTATCAAAGAACTAAATCCCCTTCTTGCTCTCTCTCATCAAAGTGCTTGTTATTGAGTGGAACTCTTCAGTATTAGCTGTGAAGCTACAACCTCATTAATTTAACAAGAAATATCCTTACTTCAATAAACATAAGACATAGGCATGTTGTCAGAAAGCAGATTTCATTCATTCAAACACACAAGCTAAAATACTTTCTACATTTGCAGAGGATATGTTTCTAGCTCATTTTCCCTTACTTCAATTAATCTGTAACTTAAGGGAAAAAATAAAATAATCACAGATGCATTTCTAAGAATTTTTAGTTATCATACATAAACAGTGATCTCAAGATGATACCAATTTATTGATCTTTCTATACCAACAAATCAAAATAAGCCACTGTAAGGTACTGCATTGATGTTTTTAGTCTATTACTACTTGCTTTCAAATTATCACATTTTAATAAATCAAATATCTTGAAACATTTACCTTCTATCTTAAAAACAAAATCAGTAAACACAAAACAGCTTTAATGCATAGGAATCAGTATAAAATAAACACACTATATCTTTCACTATGTTAGCAGTTAGGTAGAGGTATTATCAATTATTAATAAGAAGTTTTTGAATATAAAGATCATAGGCTAATAGTTGTCACCTATCAGAGCCAATGTCCCTTTTCACAACCAATATTTGTGATATCTACTATATTATCTTAAAATGAAATTCATAGTTAATATAATCGAGTTACCCACACAATTTTTAAAAGTCAATACAACGAACTATAATTGTAATTTTAAAATGAACTATAATTGTAAAAGGAAAAATAAAATGAATGTAATTCCAAGCTAATGTTCATTTCAATATGCCCATGTTCATTAAGCTTCTTTGAGATGTTCTAAAAGCAGAGTTGAATGTTTACTCCTACATATAGAATCACAACAGGTGGCACCGTTGCCAATGCCAATGGTGCCTAATGATTGTTACCTCCAGTATCTCCCAAAAAACAAATATTCAAAATGTGCCCTCATAAAGAACCACTGCCCTGGTAGAGACTTCTGTTTTAAGTGAAAGGAATGATGTCATCCGGTAACAAGTAAAGAGTAAGGAAAAGAAAACCTTTTACTCACATTTCCCAGTTTGGCTTATGGGTTTAGGATTGCTGATATATTTTATTTACAAAGAAAAAAATAATGCATATCCACTTTGGAAGTTTTTTTCAAAGGGACAGAAAAAGATATATTTAAAATGTACTTTATGAGACGATGTGGAAATTATCATCTAACTTATATAGATATAGGATGGATATTATACCTACATCAAAAATAATGTTTAAGAAGAGTTTTCAATGAAATGAGAAATATAAATGATAAAATAAGTGAAAAACAAAAACAAAACTAGAATATGACGTTGATTTCACATACGTAAAAGTATATTTAAATAGCATGGAAGGAAATAGGCCAAAATCTTAATTAACAGTAGTTAGTTCTGGATTTTACAATTACAGATGAGTGTATTCTACATTTTCCTTCTATGTCTTGAGGATTTCAAAAATATTACAATAGATAACATAAAATATAAAGGATTAGATTAGACAAGAGAATTAACATAGATTTTTGTCCATTTTTTTTTTTTTTACTTTTTGTTTGTGTAATCTCCCCTCATCACCTGATTTTTCTTCTTACCTAATGCAAGTTCTGTGTTACTTCTATGATCCTTTCTTCTCTCATCTGTTAAACTTGGATATTCTTCAATGTCTACTCCTCAGTTTCTCTTGTCTTTCCCTTTCTTTATTCTCCCACATCAGTGTTAACCATACCTGTGTTTTTTTCTCTTAGCTCTAAAAACTGCTATATAGCCTTAAGCTCAAGTTACTGATTTCTACATGCTAATTTGATAACTTGCTCTGGGTATCAGGTGGCACTTCAAAAGCATGACACTTAATATTAAGCCCATCTTGCATACCTACATACTAGCATTTTTCCCACTTACAATCATTCTATCAGGCCTGACATGTCAATCATTTTGGAAATCTTACTTTCTAATTAGTGATTCTTTCTCAACAACAATCTTCTCCTTTTGTGGCTCCAGAATTTCTATTAGGAATTTAAGGGTAGCAATTTTGTTTCAAAAGGTGTGATTGCACAATATATAACACTATAAAGTTAGAAATTTTGTTTATCTTAAAATTAGGGAAAGCGAGTGAATTAAGGGGATGTGAGTGGTTAAAGCCCCATCACTAAGCTGTTCTAGTCCTGTTTTCTATTCCTATAATGAGCACCTCACAAGGCCCTTCATACTTCATGGCTTTATTCCTGCAGCTATCCTCTATTTAGAGTTCAGAGCCCTTTAAGGAGGTCTCTGGCATTATATGTCTAGGTTGTTTTTTTTGTTGTTGTTGTTTTTTTGTTTTTATGTATCTTATTTATTTATTTATTTATTTATTTATCTATTTATTTATTAAGAGCTTATTGCACTCCTTTAGTGACATTATTCTGTTGTCTGGAAACAAAAAATGCCTACTGTTGTTCTGTTTATCAATAAAATAGAGATCTTCAGTTTATCATTCAAAGTACTTCAAAATCCTGTTGTCCTTTTACATTTTTTACTGCCCCACCCAGTACTTACCTGCATGTGCTACACTTGGGCCTAGATGAAATTACTGCTCCCCTATATACTTGTGTCATTTTTTTATCATGCAATATTTGTCTTCCCTACTCTATCTGTAAAACAATCTCCTCAACTCCAGAACTGCCTTCCACATGGGGCAATCTTTGATTCTTGTAACAATGTAGCAACTGGTCTGTATGTCTGCTGTGACTTATTGCTGGCTGCTCTGCCCTATGGTTATTTATGTTCCTGTATTAGAAATTCTGTTTGGCTCTAGGCAATTTAAGGGCAAGGTTTGAATTATTATTTTTAATGCTTCCTCGAGCATAGATCATTGCCTTGTACATAGGAGGTTCTCACTCAAAATGCATTGAGTAAATCCACAAATAAATACAGGTGGTTATATTTGTGTTTTCCAATCTACTGTTAACTTTTGTTAAATGACTATACCCTTACATAATATATGTTTCAGATGCTTGAGTTTTTTTCCTATTCAGTTTACCCCTGTATTTTTTATATATTCCTATTTCATGGTCTTCTACATCTAGGTTTCCCTTCTACACATGAATGAATTTTCCTTTCTTTAACCCCCCCGCCAAAATTCTGATTCTCTAGTGAGTTGGTAATATTGTTCTAAAATTCTGATACAGGTTTTAAAGAATGGGTGAAAAAACTATAATTTTTAGATAGCATTGCATTAAAGAGCTTCAGAACTTTGTTAAGATCTTCCTTTTTCTGTTTTATCTCCCACTGCATAGCCACCTTTCAAATTGTTTTCTTCAACAATTCAGTATCCAAATTCTACTTATCACAACAGATTACCACATTTTCTTTCTAAGATGTAGTTTCTCAGGTTAATACAATTTTTTTTAGTAATGAATCAAATAGAAATTACAATCCTATGTAATTGTAACAAAGTTTACTCTTCATTTTCACCTTATATCAGGTAGGAAAGATCTATTGTTAAGTTGTATACAGAGGGTCATGCCAAAAACAAGAACAACAACAACAACAACAACAAATATATATATATATATATATATATATATATATATATATATATATATATATGTATGTGTATATTGTATATGATTGTCATATCTATGATTAGGACTCAAATTAGATTGCAACTCAGTAATCTGAGTTTCTTTTCCATTTGTAAAAAAACTTGGAATCATAATAAACTGAATTGATTCATATTTTTGTTCTAGTCATTTTAAAAATTTTCTAACAATAATACAGGTGTATGTTTATTCAGCAAAGCAAAATATGTTAAGTGGAATTAAATAGTTTTGTTATTGTGGAAAATTATTGTGAGAATAAATAAATATATTTATAACCGTATGCTTAACATTCATTTTTAATATTGAATATATTTAACATAAATATTTATTTATATTTGAAATCTAACGTTTGCATTATCTGTAAGTTTGTCCATATTTATTTGCATATTTTGGTCCTCACAATGACCTTGTCAATTAAGTAGGGCACATATTCTTTTCCCCTATTTAGTAGAGAAGGAAATTGAGGTCAGAAAGTTTAAGAAATCTGCCCAATATCAAAATGGGCAGAAACAAAATCAGGATGCAAATTATTGTCCTAGTTACTCTCTCTTGACCTTTTGTCCTAGTTACTTTCAAATAGTTTGACTCTGCTCATAATACTCATTATGTATTATGAAAAAGTTTGTTAATTGGTTTCACAATTTTATTGGTTTCACTCAAGGCATATCTATTAAATGATAAATCATTTTAAACTTATTATCTTTCTCTAGATATGTTAAAAAGTAAAGGTAAAGGATGAAACAAAAAATATGAGGCTTTAACAGTATTTATATAGGTAGGAAAACTAATAAATAGACAAATAAGACAGTAAATATTAAACCAAATCTGAAGTACAGATAAAAGAGCTCTCAGATACCAGGAAGGGGAGAGATGATTTTAGGGGGAAAAAAAAAAGACTTATTCTGTAATTAAAGGGAGAGCCAGTGAGAGTGTTTGTATATCAGGAGAAATAATGTAGTGTATCATCCAGGAATATACACATGTAAGAACTAGAGTGAAGTCACTGGTGTGGAGTGGAAAAGATATACGTGAGAACTATTTTGATGGAAGCAAAGATAAAGGAATCTGATAATAATTTGAGGTTACAGTAATAAAATTGCAAAGATAAAGGAATCTGATAAAAATCATGAGGTTACAGTAATAACAATTGCAAAGACTCTATAACATGCTTACCATTGGCCAGATATAGTTTCCAAGTGCTTTACATACGTAAACTCATATAATCTTCACAACAACATAATGGCGGTGGTTTTACTTTTGTCCCTATTTCATCCATGAAGAAAATGGAGGCCCATAGAGCAACATGCCCAGCGTCACATGGTTAGTATGTGGTAAGTCTTGGTTTTGAGCCTAGTAAATCTGGCTTGGGTTGGTGTTCTTTCCCACTACACTAAATATAAAAACAGAAGGTCAGAAAGAAATTTAATTCTGCATAGACTTTGAACTGAGGAGATGCCAAGCACTGTCGATACCTGATTCCTAATTTTCACGGCAGCCCTCACACTAATGAACCCTTATGCTATTAAACAATAGAGTAAATGCCTGACTTGTCTAGGACATAAAATAAATAGGAGACAGTGCCAGAATTCAAATGCAGTTAGCAAGCAGTTCAAAAGTCTATGCTTTCCCAGACATAAAGTAAAATAATAATAATAATAATAACTTTTATATGATTCTTCTCTGGACCACTTATTTACTCATAAATTAAAAATCTTGAAAGTTTTTTGTACACAAGATACAATGATAGGCACTAAAATTAATGTGATAAGGAGGACTTGAGGACTATTGGGTGGCAGTTGAACAAACAAGCAATTGCAATGCAACAGGAACAAGGGAAAGTGACACCTAACACTCATAGCACTATTACACCATTTCCCATAGTCTAATGTTTATTTCAGGGGGTCCTATGCATTTCTCCCCCTAGTACTGTTTGATCTCTTTTAGAGCCTTGAGTATACCTTTTCCTTTTCCAATAACAAATGTGATCTTCTACACAAAGTAACTGCTCCATAACTATTAGCAGAAGTGAATTCAATTCAGTGCAAGCTGTAAGTTTTAAAAGGCATTACAGTTATGTCTGTTACACATGGCTGCAGAATAAGAAGGAATTTTGCAACTGCAAATAGAACAGAGGATTCTTAGTTTTCTAGAGATTCATTCTTCCTCCTGACCAGCGCCGCCTTTATGGATGTGAGACCTGTGCAGTCACACTGGGCCCCACGCTCAGAAGGGCCCAGCGCTTGGCTCAATGCTACACTGTCACTGTCATAAAATTCTTAATAGTTTGTGTACTGGTAGTCTCATCTTTTTCTTTTGCACTGGGCTCCATTAATGATGTGCCCTGTCTTGCTCTGGATATTTCCTTTTTGCCTCAAACCATGTGGATGCAGTAAATAGACTTTTTGGAGGAGAGGTCCTGAGAGCAGATGGTAAAAGAATATTGAATTCTTCGTTAAGGGGCAACTACTTCACTTCTTTCAGAAACATTCCCCAGCCATGCCCTTACTCACATACGCTTCACTGCTTACTTTGCCGCATTGTTTATATATGTCCATATGATCAGGTGAATGAGAGAATAATAGTAACTGACAGAGTGATGGCAAATGTGCTTACAGGCTATCGGGGAGATACTGGTTTAGAATCTAGGTATATGACCTGTTAGAAATTGCTCCTGTGACCTTGGTTCAAGTTTGTGATCCTTAAGAGCAAGCTAATGCCTGAGACTATCCTTACCTGCCATGTGACCAAAAGAAAAGAAAAAAAGAAGGAGAAAATGTGAATCTTAAGAAAGAATGCTGGTTTTGTCAGAAGGGTGCAGCTTGTGATAAAAGTTCATCAGAGGGTAATGAAATGCAGAAGGGGGAGAAATGCTATAGCAGCAGCAGCTGCAGAAGCAATAGAAAACTACTGCTCTTGATGAAAGAGTGGCAAATGCATATTTTAAGTAATAATTGTATATTGAATCATCCAAGAAGAGTCAAGGATGCGAAAAAATAAGGAACCAAAAGATGAGGACTTGTGTGAAAGTCAAGAAAGCACTGTCAAGATTGAAAAGGATGAGGAAGAAATAGTAGCATGCCTGAATTTATCCACATAAAATGTTTATTATCATTTTTAAAATTTTCACTTGGGTAAGTAAATCAGTTTCTGTTAATTTTGTACTCTATTTCAGTTTAAGAGCTTAGTATTAATGCACAAAATAATTATATGTTGCAGTTAGTAGTCTCTTGGGTGAGCATCAGTGAAAATCAACACAAAACAAAAACTCTACACTTTTTTATTAAGGGAGTAATTATTATTAATAGCTTAACTGATTTTTTAAATTGATTTTAACATTTTAACCTCAACACTGATATCTGTTTAAAAATATCAGTTTAAGTCATTGAAGATTCTTTAACATCTCACACAATCGTGGTAAATTCATGAGAAGAACTGGAAGTTATATTTAATGCAGACAGTGGGACTTTTGTTTTAAACCTAGAGTATCAATGAGAGAAACATAAAACTAAATGTGATTTATGTATTTAGTCTACAAGCATTATACTAACAACTCTGTATTATAGTAGATAATCTACCAGTTTTGTTAGTCACTGTAGAAAACACTAATTAATAATACCTATATAGTATTTATTATGACCTGGCAGGCACTTTATGTAAGTCACCTTGTATAAATATAGGAACTTTGTGTAGATCAACTCATTAATCTTCATTAGCCCTTTAAACCTATAAAATAAGCACTATCGTTATCTTCATTGTTTAGATGAAGAAATAGACATAGAGTGCTTCAATGACTTGTCAGGGTTTCATAGGTCCCAAATGACATAGCTACTAAATGACAAGACGTAGTTCCAGACAGCTCTATGATTTTAGCCACTTTCCTATACATTGTTGCTAAAGAAAGATTTTTTTATCCTTAAATAAATGAGCTATCAATTTGGAACTTGCTTTATTATCATTGGCAATATACTGGCAATTTTAAAGTATTTAAGTATACTTTAAAATTAAAATTTAGGTAAAGAATACAAGTGCAAATATGCATACTAAAACATTTGATATGTAACTTTACTTTTTGTAGTAGAGGATTTAAACTTTAAATCTGAGTGTTTACATCTGAGCAGAGAATAACTTGAAAATCATGAAATGGTCTGGGCCAGTCTTGAAATTGGGCATAATATTTGTTTGTTTACATGATAGGCTTCCTAAGTACTTTTTGATGCCAATTTTTCCCTGAATGGATGGACATTTGCTACTATGATTCCTTCTTACTGTGGTTCTGTTGCTATTACTTTGGTATATGACTAGCAACTATATAGGAATTCCTAAATAAGAAACTGGAAAGATTGTACACCTTGGGTTCAGATAGACCTGGATTTCATTACTTGCTCCATTACTGGGTCTAGTCAGGTAAACAGAATCCATATCAAATAGTTCTGTAGTGCCAATTTAATAATGGAACTACAAGGCAGTTGTTGGAAAACCTGAAAGAGAAAAGGAATCAAGACAAATCCAGAAATTCAAAAGTATTAATGTTACCATCCTAAGGCAGGAGGCTCAGAAGGATGAGGAGTGTGTAGCACCCAGGAGTAGAAGGCACCTGGTAGAAGCTGGAACCATAGTGAGAACGGCCTTGCAGCTATATCCACGAAGGGAGAAGCTGAAATGACAGAAGAAATCCATTATCTTCTGGAGACACTCACTGCTCAGAGCAGAGCCAAGGAATTTACATTGGCTTCTCTTTTTTGTCACACTCTAATCACCTTACAGGCATCTCATTGACTAAAGGCTGGTTGGAAACAGAATTTGAGCAAGATGGCTTGCAAGGATCGGCCCTGTGTGATATAAAACAGATCAGTGCAAGGACAGAGATGGATGTGAGAAGAAACAGGCAAATGACTGATAACATCAGGTTGATGAAAGTGGTCAAGCACTTTAAACATCTAAATCTCAATTTCTTCTCTAACATTGGGTAATGAGGCCCAAATCATAGCAATTGAATAGAATTAAATAGCACTTTTAAAATATAATGCTCCTGGAACAAATTAAATGGTGTGTCAATAGTATTTTTTCTTCTCTAATTTCATCACCTCAAACTGGAACAAATACATAAGAAAGAAAAGTGTGTTTTTTCTTTTTTACAAAGAAAAAGCATAAACCTTGCATGATTTATTCAATATTTGATGTGAAATTTTTATAAATAAAATCAATATTATTTATTTTAGAGTGTATCTGAGAACAGTTAATAAGTAGTCCAGCTCAGATTTGAATATAAAGATTCAAAGACTATCAAATTAGTAGTTTGGACATATAATAGAGTTTGAAATAAATTAGAAGAATTAGTACCAAAGTATAGTGTGTATCAGCTAAATATCTGAGTGTATGTATGAAAACTGAGGTTAATACATCTTTTTGTATGAAGAAAATGTTAGTTTCTCAAATTTAAGTGTAAATATCAAAATAAAATATTTTTCACATTACAAATGAAAAGATTTCAAAATTTATTTTTGTCAGTTTCACTTATGAGAAATTACCTAAATGGCTAATTTAAAAGTATGTGTATGCTGTTAAGCTGATTAAAACAAAGTTTAAAATATTTGAAAAGAATGGAATTAATCTTAATATTCATCAATTTGGAGACTAATTAAATAAATTTTAATATAGTTTAAGTATGAAATACCATGAAATCATTAAAATTATACATATCTACATTTTAAAATATTAGAAGTTGTATATGATTATTATTAATAAAATAAGCATGTTACAAAACAGTGATGCCATCTTTTTGTTATGGATATGTTAGTATTTATGTGCAGAAAAATATACAAAATCAATTAATAATGGCAGTTACTCTTGGGGGAGTGTTATTATAGGTTATTTTTACTTTGTCTATATGTGTGGTATTTTCAACATACATGGTATTTTAAAACAATCTTGTGCATTTAATTTTTTCTTACAATTAATGTTTTTTTTAAATAAATGACATTTTGAAAAATGAGTTTCTTAATTTTTATTTTTTATTTACTTTTACACTTGATCTTAGCCAAAAGGCCAAGAAGCGATTTTATTTACTTTTTACATGTGAGATTTTAAGGTAAATATGTTGTATATAATTGATATTCTAATTCACATAATAAATAGTAATTAGCTGAATAAAAACAAAAATACAGTTGGCGACCTAAGTACTTTATACGCGTATATTGATGCCTAGCTAATGGATGAATAGAAACAACTTTAAACTTAAAAAGTTGCTCTAGATAAAAGAGCAAAATCAGATTTAATTATCCTAGGGCATGGCTATTTTTGAACTTAGTTTTAATAAAAAAATAAGTAAATAAAATAAAATAGTAAAAAAAAAAAAAAAGTAAGTAGCTTTAAACTTTAGTAAAGAAATTCCCCTATGAACCCTTTGCAAGGCACCGGAAAATGATGTGGCGGATTGAAGGAACATAACTCAAATGGGGCATTCTCTGATGTATGCTGGAAAGTGCATTAGAACATTGAAAACGTGTTGCTATTGCTTTTTGTTTGTTTCCAATTTTGTTTTTTGATTTTTGTTGTCAATGTGTAACTGTCTGTTGTCTTCTTTGATCATTAATTTAAAGGCCTTTGGAAAGTTAAATGCCACCTATATTTACAGTGCAGGATGTCAGAAAAATAAACCAATACCATGAAGCTGACAAATGTGAGTAGAAAGGCAATATCAAATTAATGCTGTAAAATTAACAGTAACAAAAGAAGGGGCAGTTTGCAATAACAACCACTGATTTTATAGCACTTCAAATTTTGCCCAGCATAATATATCATTATATTTTTATTCTATACCACCATAAGGCAAGTTAAGGAAATGTAAGTTAAGGCAAGTACAATTATCTTTATGAGGGACCTGAGACTCAGAAAATTTAGTCAGTTATCTAAATCTCTGATTTTGAAATCAGGGCCTTTCTACTGTGCCTCGTGATTTTCACGCTAGAGGCCCATATTTGATCACTTCATATAAGTATTTAATATGCTGCAAGTCATTTTGAAATAACATATTGATACAGAAAATCTGAGGTAATTAATAAACTTTAGAGGACAGATTTCTGACATTAATGGTTTGTACCCAATTAGATATTGTCAGTGCACCTATTTATCTTGAAAGAATACAGTTTCAAGTGTACCCTCCACCATTAAGAGTCTGTCTTTTGTCATGATCTATCGAATATCTTATATGGATATGTAATTTTTCATTAATATCTTTAGCTATCATAAGAGTAACAATAATAATCACAATATGTTGTCACTATTGTGCATTATTAATCTCATTAATATGTCATGGTTAGTAGTACTATCCGTGTCTAATTTAAATTAATGTATATTTAAAAGATTGTTCCTGTCTAAGGAAACTTGAAGTTCTAATCATAAGCAATTATTATAATATCTTAAGACCCAGAGTCTAGACTATTGAAATATATCTAGACATAATGAGCATCTAAATGAGTGAATGGATCTATGATCCATTCTGTATCAGAGAAGTCATTTCTGACCAACAACTGACCATTTAAAAACTAATATGGAGCAGCCAGATGGCTCAGTTGGTTAGAGCGCGAGCTCTGAACAGGGTTGCTGGTTCGATTCCCACATGGGCCAGTGAGCTGCACCCTCCACAACTAGATTGAAGACAGCGAACTGTCACTGAGCTGCCGGAGGGGCAGCCGGATGACTCAGTTTGTTAGAGTGCTACCTCTCAACAACAAGGTTGCTAGTTCAATTCCCACAAGGGATGGTGGGCTGCACCTCTGCAACTAAAGATCGAAAACGGCGACAAGACTTGGAGCTGCGCTGCGCCTCCCACAACTAGATTGAAGTACAACTACTTGGAGCTGATGGGCCCTGGAGAAACACACTGTCCCCCAATATTCCCCAATTAAAAAAAAAAACCCTAAATAAAATACTAATGATAAAAGCACTGCTCTGTTGAGAAGTATAGAAATGTCTTGTAATATCTTTAGAAGATAAGACAGCTCAAGCACATGGCAAACATGACAGAAAACAGCCATGACAAGAAAAAAAAAAAAAAAAAAAAGAAACTTTTACACAAGATGAGAACAAACTGACAGCATAATTAATGACAACGGAATATGTAGCTGCTTGTGGAGAATAGGCATACTCCTTATAGCAAGGAAGGAAGTCATGGATATGTGGACAATTACAAGAGTTTTTACCAACCTCCCCTTTCATGCATACTAAAGAGGCCCCAATATTAGTACATTAAAGTTGTGTGTGGTATAGCTCTTCAGTATGAGAAAGGAAATTACTGGTAAATAAAAATATATTAAGTATATTTTCCGCCTTGTGTCCTGATGGTCTCTACAACCAAGCACATTATTAACCTAATTGTATTCTAAAAAAATGTTTTACCTAATGCATAATTGTTATTTAAGGTCCTCCATTTTCACTTTTTCTGCTCCCCAAGCAATCTATTTCATTTTTTTTTTTACACCTGTAGAAGAGAGCTTATATACTATGGATCCATTCATGCCCTATGGATCCATTCATGTTGTTGCAGATTTCAAGATTTCATTATTTTCTTTTTAATGGCTTAGTAATATTCCATTCTAAATATGTCCCACCTCTTCTTTATCCATTCAAGGACACCCAGGCTGCCTCCATATCTTGGCTATCGGAAATAATGCTGCAATACACATATGGATGCATGTATCTCTTCAGAGTAGTGTTTGGGTTTCTTCACGTAAATACCCTGAAGTAGGATTACTGAGTTATTCTTAGTCTCTTGTTATAGCCTTTATTTCAAAGTCTACTTTGTCTGGTATAAGTATTGCTATGGCAGCTGTTTTGTTTGTTTCCATTTTCATGAAATATCTTTTTCTATGTCTTTACTTTCAGTTTGTGTGTGTCTTTTCATCTGAAGTGTATTGTAGGCACCGTATGTAAGGGTCTTGTTTTCTTATCACTTCAGCCACCCTATGTTGTTTCATTGGAGGATTTAATCTATTTACATTTACAGTAATTGTTGATAGATATGCAGTTATTGCCATTTTATTATTCATATGTTTTATTTATTTATTTATTTATTTTTATTTTTCTCAAAGAAGTCCCTTTAACATTTCTTGCAATACTGGTTTGGTGGTGATGAACTACTTTAGCTTTTGCTTTTCTGGGAAGCTCTTTATCTGCCCTTGAATTTTAAATGTTAATCTTGCTGGGTAGAGTAGTCTT
Organism: Rhinolophus sinicus; assembly: GCF_057876585.1. Classification (NCBI taxonomy): domain Eukaryota; kingdom Metazoa; phylum Chordata; class Mammalia; order Chiroptera; family Rhinolophidae; genus Rhinolophus; species Rhinolophus sinicus. The sequence continues at coordinate 119,791,940 of NC_142514.1, read as the reverse complement.
GGTTGGAGGTCATTTGTTTTCAGCACTTTGAATATTTCCTGTCAATCCCTTCTGGCCTATAATTTTTTCAGTCGAGAAATCAGCTGACAATCTAATGGGAGCTCCATTTTTTGGTAACTAACTGCTTTTCTCTCATTGCTTTTAAAATTCTCTCTTAGTCTTTGACCTATGGTATTTTAATTGTTACGTGTCTTGGTGTGGGCTTCTCTAGGTTGCTCTTATTTGGTACTCTCTGTGCCTTCTGGGCTTGTACGTCTAATTCCTTTGCCAAGTTATGGAAGTTTTCTGTCATTATTCTTCAAATAGGTTTTCAATTTCTTGTTCTCTCTCTTCTCCTTCTGCTACCCTTATGATGTGAATGTTGGTATTTTTTATGTTGTCCCAGAGGCACCTTAAACTATTCTCATTTTTTTTTTTTGGGGGGGGGGATTCTTTTTTTTCTGTTTGCCATTCTTTTTGGGTGTTTTCTGCCACCTTATCTTCTAAATCTCTGATTCAATCCTCTGTTTCATCTAATCTACTATTGACTCCTTCAAATATATTCTTTATTTCAGTTACTGTATTCTTTATTTCTGACTGGTTCTTTTTTATTATTTCTATCTCCATTTTATTTTTTTTTTCCTATTTCCTGTTGTAGTTGAGCCTTGATTGTAGTTTGTATGTCAATGGAAAGGATTGACCCTGGGGCTGATTGGTTTTAAGGGCTTGCTGCAACTACATGAAGGAGCTGTTGTGCAGGTACTGATCCTGCAGAGCAGGATTCACTTTAGCAGGGCTCTGGTGCCTGCTTAGTCTGCTCTATGGGAGTGTTGTCCATGGAGACAACCATATGATGTTCCAGCTTTGTCTGAAGACAAGCATGCTGGACTTGGGTCCCCTGACCATGCTACAGGTCAAGTTTATCTGCAGCTTGTGCCCTTTCCAGGGCCACTTGGAATAAGCCAGAGAGCAATCTGCAGATGGCTGCCACCTATACTGGGTTTGGAAGTACCTGGGAGATTCTAAGCCTTGCTTGGGGCCAACTGCAGCCAATGCTGAACTTAGGGGCTGCTCAGCAAGAGATATGGAGCATGCAGAGGTCAGATGTTGCTTGTTTGGAGTTTGTGAACCTTTGAGCTATTTTAGGAAAGTCCACAGCATGAGCCAAGACAGGCCATTTGTATGGAAAACCTATTGGAAGTGGCTTGAGTGAGCCCACACCGTGGATGAGGAAAGGTCTCAGGGAATCACCAGGATGGAGCAAATCATGTGAGCCCTGTCAGCTAGGTTGATAGACTCAGATATTGTGTTAGTTTAAGTCTCCATACTGGGAGTGGGCAGGGCTCAACAAAGGAGCAATGCTTTATGCCAGCACTTCTGTCTGGGAGAAAGCTGCTCCTTCAGCCCCTGCTGTGAAGCCAGACAATTCAGTTTCTCTCTGTTCATCACTGTCACCTTTCGAGCTGCTGCCCCAGCACTGGAGCTCACAGAGAGTGAGTCTGTCAGTGAGTAAGTCCATGTGCAGGCCCTTTAACAGTGATTCCTGGGACTCAGACACTCTCCTTCTCAATCAGTCGTAATCTCCACTGTTTTTCCCACTGGTTATTCCAGCCCCACACCCAGAAGTTGTGGGGACGACTCTCGCGTGCACTGGAACCATGGGCTGGGAACCCTGGTGTGGGGCTGGGATGCCTTGCTCCTCAGGGGAAACATCTGCAGCTGAGATATCTCTCCCGATGTTTAACTGCCACAAGTGGGTGTTGAACAAGCCATTTTGCTCCCTGCCCCTCCTACCAGTCTTGAGGTGGCTTCTTCTGCATGTCCTTAGGTAGTTTTGGGACTTTTATTTGGCTAGACTTCAGGTGATACTCCATCATGGCTATTCTGCAATTTAATTGTAATTTTGATGTTGTCAAAGGAGGAGGCGAACACAGCATTTACCTATCCCACTATTTTAACCTGAAATCGCCTAAATGTAATGTTTTAAAATACGATATAATGATATTCTTTCAATTTTATTCATATTGCATCAGTATGTAAATTGTCTTAATTTACATGAATGGTTAAACAGAGATGTTATAGTTGAATTAACAACTTGCAGTAACTTCATTGGAAATGCTTTTTTTTTCCTTTGAGAAATATCTACTGGTTAAATAAATGTATTCAGCTATGAAAATAATATGATAAGGATATCTTTATGTGCATTAAAGTTCATTGGTTTGGAAAACTAATTGGTTTTAGAAGAAAGCTATTAGAATTAGTAAAAATGCCTGATTCAGGATAAAATTTGTTCATTTCTATGCATTTGCTTTGGTTATAATAAAATATATTGGTGATGAAAACAATAATATGATTTTGGCGACAATAAATAAGAATGCATCTTCTGTTTTAGGAAAAATGAAATGAATATGATTCATAAATTTAATGGATTAGTAATTTAAAATAAACATCGGAAGTGGGTGAAAAAGTAAAATAGGTATTTCCTTTTAACTAGAAACATGTAGAATATAGTAACACCACAGGGTTTTCTGGTATTGTATATTCTCCAAGGTTTCATAAGTTTTACCTCACTTGATTCCCAGAGTAATCTCTCAAAATAGGAAAAGCAAGTGATGAAATGTATTTTTACTTTAATGACTTTCCCTGTTTCAGGTCTGGGATTAGGACCCAGTTGTGTTTTTCTTCTCCATGTCTTCCTTACTGGGAATAGATTATCATTAGACTATTTTTCATTTCTTACACAGAAATATTTCAAACGTTATAATTAGTCAAGTCATTAAAAATTCAATCAAGCAAGTAAATATGAATGGTATGTCAGATATTTCTCACTATAATAATGCTTGGATAGACTGTGCATTTAGACCAAAATTTATTATATGGCAGACTTTGTTTTCCTTGCTGATATGCTTTGCAGGTATTGATTTTAAGACTGTCTCAAAACCACTGCAGTTCTTGATTTAGGAATTTAATTAGGAGGACTGTCATATGGATATTGTAAGAATTATAGAGCCACAATTATATTTGTTGTGTATGCATATAGAGTGTTACACTTCATTAGATATCAGTATATCCTGTATTTGCGAGTAGAATGTCTGCATTTCACAATATATATCCTTCAAACAACTTTGATTTTCTGATAATACAGAGATATGATTGCGAGAACTGTGTAGAGGAAATCATTGATACATTTTGTTACCCAATGTTGCTTCTGTATTTTAATCTTGAACTCTTAGTACATATACCTCAATAATTTTGTTTTGTTTTGTTTTGTTTTAGAGAGGCATGGAAATGTGTCAAAATCATTGACCTTAAGATAATGTAGGAACAAAGTGAGATAGACATAGAGATTATAAATGTTTCACCCTCCCCCCCGACAAAAAAAGGGAGTAAAACTAAGATGACTGGAAAGTGATTGTAGCGTCACTAAATAAGTATGTAAAAAAAAAAAAAAAAAAACTCTATGATAGAATTTATTTTATTTACTGATACAATATTCCGTGGATTTAATTGTGCCCAAGATCACAGGAAATTTTTTCTCTAAGACAGTTTTACAGTTTTGAAATCAAATTAATAGCGTATTATAGAGAATACCATTTTATAACATATGTGGATCTACATGTAGATAATTAACTTCTGAATAGTTGAAGTTGCTAAAAATCCCTGCATTCTGAGTGTATTGATGTTAGAATACCTAACCAAAACCTTTGCTTACATCTATTTTTGAAGACTTAAGTCAGCATCAATTTAATTTAAATATTGAGAAGTGTTGATTAAAACGAATATTTATTATTTTCAGAAAGAATGTTTACTAAATTTTAGTAATAAGAATTTCCTAACTTTTAAATAGCAATTTTCTATACATAAGGAAAACAATTTATAATTTAATTTAGATATCTTTCTCATAGGGTTAAAACTTTATAAGCTGAAGGTAAAAGGTCATTCTGTGTATTTAGGAGAGCAGTCGGGAAAGGAAGGAAATAAAATTTTAAAAATCAATATAAAATTAAACTAAAAGGCAGAAATTTCTTGGCAATTACATTTACTATACATATTTCCTGAACGAAAAAATATCTACATTTTAAGACACGATATATTTGATGTGCCTGGGTTCTGTAAGAGAAGGAATAATTCTGTGTTTACCCTTTTAGATATCTGAGAGGGACTTATAGCCCTTCTCCATGTAAACACTTAATAAGCATTTATGAGATCAGATATACACATTATCATTCATGGCTTCAATAACATCAAGAGAGTTAGATTTTTAAATCATAAAAATATTTACTAATTTACTTATTGATGAATGTTTAAGTCTATAAACTGAATTATTTATATTCATAAAAGTCAGTTATTTAGTGCTACACAATAGAAAATACCCATATAGCAATTAGTATCTAGGCATTTTGCATTTGCAATAAAGAGAACTATGACTTTCAGGCTAAAATTATGAAGAATAGTCAAGGTCCGTACATTTGCAGACCTTAAGATACTTTTCAGCAAAACTCATATATATGTTTTGTGGCTTTCTTTTATCTTGAACCTATATCACAAACCATTAGGTTTAATTAAACATAATAAAATCATAAATGTAATAATAGGGCATATTTTAGGATGGTGTATATTATTTATTTAGTTATTTATTATGAAGCTTTAATGTGGTCTTAGTAAAGGAGAAAATAAAATTGATCCCTTGGGCTCAAATCTAAACTAGATGAGGGAAAATGTAGTATAGGTTGAATTGGAACAGATGATTTTCCATCATGCATATGGAATTATACCTGAAGAAGCAGGTATTAACCTTGGAGAGTGACACATTTGACAAAGTAGGCTGTGTAAGACAGGATAATAAGAGCAGTACAAGTTGGATGTCTGCTTTATTTCCTTGAGGTAACCAGAACTAATTTCCACTTACGTAAGCCAGAACTCTAGAGGCCTAAGTACTTTATGATACGCTCACCTACACCACAAGGGACAGCTGGGTGAAAAAGGGGGGAAATTCAGCTCTCTGCTATGAAATTTTCTTCATCTGACTTTGTGGCAAAATAATTGCTAGTAACTGTTGTTCTTTTCTGAGGGGAAAAGCTGCAGTCACTTATCTTTTCAGTTACTTTATTCCATACCTCATATTCATAGCATGCTTAAATTTTTTTTTATGTCTTTATAGAAAGTGTTTTTCAGGGACTAAAAGGTTTCCACAAGAGATACTAATGGTTTCACAGTAGTCACCAACTTGATTTTTTCTGCTTCTCAGCTGTCTTTAGTTTCACAGTCCAGAGACCATCTGTCTAGACAGGTGTTATCTCACTGGTATCTAAAAGTAGAAACTGAACATCATTATTTTTGAAATCTATTTATAAAATGCAACTCTAGTGATAATACAGTACTAGCCTAAGCTCTGCACTGTTACAAATGTCTTCCTTAGAACAGATGGACTGCAAAATGGCTTATTTTGCACTGACCAGCTGTGAATTTAAGTAGTGTATAGGAACTGTGGTGCCACTTACATTGCACACAAAAAAATAAATTGAATAGATATATAATATCAAAAGATGTCCATAGTAAGTAAGCATTTACCTACTGAATGTCTTCTTAAATATATATTAAATTTATATATATATATTATATACACATATATAATATATAATATATTATAAATTTATATATGTATATATATTAAATATATATATTAAATACATACATATATACATATACATATACTTATACATATACATATATATATATATATATATATATATATATACATATATACACACACTGTCTATAATACAAGTACAAACACATATAGGAATAATCTGTCTTAAAAACATGACTTTTGCTGAAAGTATCTTAAGGTCTGCAAATGTATGGGCCTTGACTATTCTTCATAATTTTAGCCTGAAAGTCATAGTTCTCTTTATTCCAAATGTAAAATGCCTAGATACTAATTGCTATATGTGTACTTTATATTGTGTAGCACTAAATAACTGACTTTTATGATTATAAATAATTTGAAGATGCTATTACAAAAGAATATTTAATTCCATCACAAAATCAAACCCTCCCTCCACATCAGGGTTCTTAATATACACACAAATTCAAATACAAACACACACATGCAATGTACAGAGGCACTGGCTGTCTTAGAGATGCAGTTGGTACAGTGGTTACAGACGTACAACATGATACCTTGTTCAATGCCCAGAACCACTACTACTTAGCTATGCTACCTTGAGAAAGTTATTTAAAATCCTGATGCAATAGTGTTTATTGTTTTCCTCTGTAAAATAGAAATAATAACAGTCCCTAAATCAAAAGGCAGGTGTGAAGATAAATTAATTACAGGATGTATGTAAATCACTTAGAAACAACCTGACTTTAAGAAGCAGACAATGTACCATAGTAGATATCATTGCTGTTATTACTTCTGTGATTTAGGTAGGTTGGTGTGTTTTCTAACACATCACCTGAAGTCAAAATATATTTTCCGGAAGGAAACGTGGATGTCAAGTTTGAACAGGTTATGTTGAAGTTGGATTCTATTACTTCATTGTTAAATGCCATTTGTTTTGCTCTTTTGGAAATTAAATCAAAATTTAAAATATTTTTCATAGGAAAGTATATATTTGTATTAAAACCATCAAATTAAATTGAATATTTGGAAAAAAAACTTTAATAAATTAATAGCAAATGCAATAAACTATTTTTTTCTGTTTTATTTATCATCTACAAACAATATATCAGAGAGAGAAAACCTGACTTCTTAACTAAATATTTTTCTGTATGTAGTTTGAAAGCTTCTTCTTCCACCTTTTTTAATTTTCATTCTAGCCCTGCTTCCAAGGAAATTATATTCAAAAATAGTATAAAGTGAGTCTCTGAGTGGTAAAGGAATTCAAGGTAGAGAAACAAATAGGTCATGTCAGAGCAATGTACCTGAACTACTTGATCTAACATAAAGATTAAATAAATGAAACCTATTTTAAGCCAGGGATTTATGCAAACTATAAATGCTAAATATATATGTTTTTTGGCTTTCTTTTATCTTCTACCTATATCACAAACCATTAGGTTTAATTAAACATAATAAAATCATAAATGTAATAATAGGACATATTTTAGGATGGTGTATATTATTTATTTAGTTATTTATTATGAAGCTTTAACGTGGTCTTAGTAAAGGAGAAAAAAAATTGATCCCTTGGGCTCAAATCTAAACTAGATGAGGGAAAATGTAATATAGGTTGAATGAAAATTATTTCTTCACAATATACTATAAACCACTATAAAAATTTATTGAAATAAAAATTAAGCCAAGAAGAAATGAAACAAATCTCACCTACTTAAAAATACATTATACAAATACATAACATATAAACTAAATTACAAAATAAATAAATAAATAAATAAATAAAATATATGCAGAGATCCTAATATGTAGAACTACTTCTAATATAAACTGAATTATTCTTGAATGCATTGGAATATATTTCTTATATTACTTTTGCAAAAGAAATAAAAGTTAATATAATGAATTTCTCTATTGCTGCTGGAAAAAATAAAACTTCTTTATTACTACTTCTCTGTAGGATTAGATGGCATATTATATGTGTATAATAGCGCAACACCTAACTGGGTGTGGGCATTCAATAAATATTCTCTTTCCACCCTACTCCATGCTGTTGCCTATCATTTTAATTTTACTTCCTCTTCTTTAGGTCAAAATATTTTGACTATTTTAATCCTTCAAATTGTTACTTGGCATCATTTTCATATTTATTCAGAACATCTTGCATGGCCATTAATAAAATGTCTTTCATCATCTCAATTCAGAATGACTTTCATATCATCGACATACAGAAAAATGAAGGAATTTTCCACAAATACTGATTTCCCGATGTAGCAGGTTGAGTTGTTCTCCCCTAAATATTATTCAAGTCTTAACCCCTGGACCTGGGAATGGGACCTCATTTTAAAAAGAATCTTTGTAGTTGTAATTAGGTGAAAGATCTTGATATGAGATCATCCTGGATTACCTGAAGGGTCCTAAATCCAATGACATATGTCCTTATCAAAAAACAGGGGCACACAGAAGATGAGACACACAGGGGAGAAACCATGTGAAGATAGAAATTAGAATCATGAGGCTCGAATCCAAGGAAGTCCTGGAGTCACCAGAAGCTAGAAGAGACAAAGAGCACTTTTACCTGAGAACCTCTACAATGACCATGGCTCTGAAGACACTTTGCTTTGGGTTTTCTGGCTTCCAGAAGTGTGAGAAAATATAGTTTTGTTGTTTTAAGCCTTTAAGTTTGTGGCAATTAGTACTGGCAGCGCTAGGAAGCTAATACATGTAGTTTTATCTTTATATGCACATAAAGAAATTTTTGAAATAAACATCACAGCAAATGTGGAGGGGAGAAAAGTGGAAATAAAAGTAGGATTAAAAAGACAAATGCCATATCCTTTCACTTATATGTGGAATCTAAAACATAAACAAACAAACAAATCCAAACAAAACTATGAACAAAATCAATCTCATAGAAACAGAGACCAGAGGGTAGAAGTTGAGGGGTGAGTGAAAAAGGTGAAGGCGAATATAGTCATTAGTATTGTGATAACTTTGTGTGGTAACAGATGATTCCTAGAATTAGTGAGGTGATCACATTGTAAGGAATAAAAATGTCGAATCACTATACTGCACACTTGAAAGTAATATACTAATATAATATTTATACCAACTATACTTGAGAATTTAAAAAGATTATTCTTAAATGCCATCTGACTTAGTGGTTAACTCAAGTAAATTAATGATTTTCAAAGCCATTTTTAATTGAGAAAGGGTTCACTAACCCTAGGTTTCTTAACAGAGGAATTATTGACATTTTGTTTTGGATAATTCTTTGTTGTAGGGGGATGACCTGTGCATTTTGGGATGTTTAGCACTAACTCTGGCCTCTACCTACTAGAAGGCAGGAGCACCTTCCTGAGTGATGAGGTCTCCAGAAGACGAGGACCAGTGTGAGGTCAATGAGGCACTTAAAATGGGCACAACACTACCAAAACATGAGTAATCAAGAGAAATAATACAAATGCATATTGTAAACCAAATAAGTTAATGCAAAAATAGTGGTACAATACCAAAACTTTACATGAGTACAGACATGGTACCATTACTAAATATTTCCTGGGAGCGGGGAAGAGCAAAGTTGCCCTGTGTTAAGAACTACTGCACAAACCTCATATAAGTGATGTTGTTGTAGTAATTATTTGATCTCTTTATCCTTCTCTTTAGTCTCATTACACCAGGAGAGGTCAAGCATCCTGGCTTTTGAAAGTAAATCTGAGTTTGAATCCCAGCTCTGTACCTGCTTACTATTTATGCTTAGGTATAAGTTCGCAGCTTTCTTGTCTTTCCATTGGGTTAATGAGTACACTTAACCTCATTGAATTTTTGTAAATGTCTAAGATAATTCTTGAAAAGTGTGTAATACAATATTTTTAAAACTCCTCAGACAGTGGTAGCCATAAGCATCAAAAACAACCTATGATATGAAACCTTCGTTCTCTAACAATGAAAGTTTTATTTAAATTTATGAAACAACTTGTGCAGAGAGTATGGTGTGTCTTGGACATATTAAGTGAGCTAAACTATGTTATGTACCATAAATATTATTCATATCATTGTGTTTTATGTGAACTACATAAATATCATAGAATCTTGAATTTAGGCCCAGCCCCACAGCATGATATCCCCACAGATGTAATATTAATGGCATCTACTCATGCAAAAACTCTTGAATGGCCTCTCAACATATTTCAAACATGACAGAAGCAACAGCATCATTTTGCTGCTGAAATGGCTTCAGTGAATGGAAAACAAGGGCCCACCTCCAGGGTACTATATTAGCTGTAGTGGGGACAAAAAGAGTTGAGTTTAGAGTATTAGGAGTGTAATACACAAGTTGCTTCAGAAAAGTTAGAACAACAACAACAACAAAAAAACTTTAAAAGTTACTAAGAAAACCCTAGTATTTCACGAGACAAAACAGTAATAAGAGAATACCCTCAGAATTTTAAGTTAACTTGGGATGTGCTAATACTTTCCAGTTTTTCATACGTATGGACAGAAAAAAATAAAATCAGTTTTATCTGAGGTTTCAGAACAATTTTTTCCTGTAAGAAATTACACTGTTACTGTGTTACTTTTAATCACACATGAAAAACCTTCCTAAAAATGCGTTGTGGAATGGCTGTTACCTGCAAACTTCATGGTCTTAGAAAAATCTCTGTTAATTGTTTTTGAAAATAGTCTGAAAAAGAGAAACATTTGCCATATGACAGACTTTGAGTATAAATTTGAAAGGCAGAGTTTAAAATTATAGTAAAAAAAAAACAAAAAAATTAACCCAAAATCTGTGATAGATTAATTTTAACAAGTGATGTCATGCTTACAATTGATTACAAAGAATAAATAACCATAGAAACAATGGAAAATATCAGCAATATTAAGAATGTACATAATAGAAATAGAGAAAAAAGAGTGTGGAACACAATTCAAATGCATTTCATTAGTATGATATTTATATTTGAACTTATATTTTAGTACTTACCGAGTAAGAAATATTAACAGTTTGAGCAATAGGTATTGTTTGATGTATTATACAATTATGAATATGTAGACCAACTATATCGTATACTACAATAATAAGAAATATATTACACATATATAAAATTATGGAAAATGTTAGATAAAATGTAGACTCTACAATTATTTTCTTAAGAATGAAGTTTGGATATTACAGTAGTATGTTTGGATATCATTTATATAGTAAAGATTAGCCTTGTACTATATAGATACACACAAAAACACATACATCATATTCTTAAGTAACCTCAAAAAATTAACAGGATAACAAATTGAATAGTAACTGAAACCTATAATATTTCCATATTCAAATTATTTGCTTGCAATGCCTGCAATTGTTGAAAGCATCAAATATCAGTATTACCAGAGAAATTGGTTATGATGCACTTTTTCATAACTGAAAATAAAGCATAAGATAACATGAGATCATAACAAGATCTGTCCTCTAAAGATTGCTCTGCAAATGTGCACTAAAAATATGATAAACTGAATAAAATTTTTCAGTTAAGAAAAAAATAACATATATGCATCTTTTTAAAACATTAACAATGCAACATTTATCCTACAATATCAAAAGTCACTGAGAAAATGATAAAAAGCAGAAACTCATAAATTCAACTGGAGAACAAAACTGTCACCTTAGAAGATATCTCCAAAATGCTGTTATCAAACAAGTGATAGCTATAAATTCTTCCCATTTTTATTATCCATGCCCTTCTTATAACTCATAAAACTATATAGATTTTTTCATTATGTGTGCTATGCAAGGAATACTGGAAAATAATGCCCCTAGCATATTGAAGAATAATAAAATTGAAATATGTTACAACCTTGTTTAGTAGAACTGACATTGGTACAGAAATATAATGGAACATAAATACATATATAAGTGGCTCTCTATTAAGGTATATAACATGAACATATTTAGATAAAATTAATACTAAATTTACTTAGTGGATTTGTCCTTCAACTATTTTTTGAGAACATTTTATAATTTCACTGGAAAACACTTGTGTATATGCCAATGTTTTTGGTATTGCCTTTTAAAATTCTGTATCTCGTCTTCGTTTTAATTCAGTCTTTATGTAATTACTAAATAATTACATTTAATTATTTCTCCATATCTAAAAGGCTTTAAGGAACTTTGTTTTTGATATATTATATTAACTAAGACACATTAATAGTTATGATGAGCTTAGAGCCTACATTGCAAAAAGAATCCAGGACAAGATGGGTCTTAAAAATAAATTAGTATCATGATTTTTATCTGGAGAGGAAGGAATTTGGTTGCATTTAACAGAATTGGAGTATGCTTTGTTTTCTATTCACACTCCTTTTTAATGAGTTCAATTTCCTTATAATTTAAATTTATAAAGGTAATTTTTTTAGTTGTGGTGGTTCATAGTATATTACCCAGAAGAAAATATAGCTGCAAAGAGATTAAAATGGACTAGAATTTTTTATACAAAAAAATTTGTTATTCAAGCTTGCCCTTCACCAAAAAGCAAACTGCCTCTAAAAGTACTGTAATACTAAAGGCATACTTTGAAATTCTGAGTTGGTTTACATCTGATTCAGATCCGAAACATGCTGGCTCTAGAATAAGACAGGATGCTGACACAGCAATATGCTGGCTCCTCTCTTTAGTGATTTTATCAGACACAGCCATAGGAAGGGGTGCAATTGCTGTGGATTCAGGTATTTAGAAGGAAAGAGAAGTCTTTTTAAGGCTGAACCTTAAAATGCCTATAACATAAGTGAGAGTTCCTGGAAGAGTTACTAGAAATGTAGAAAATTCTAGGTCCCTTTTTTAAAACTCTATAGCCCATGATGTGTGTGTTCCTTTACAATCAAATACCTCCTAACTGTATGAACAAAATATCTAAAATACTCAAATATAAAATTAGAAATAATATAGAAATGTCCATTCCTCGCAATTGTTTTATGTTCATGAAATTTAAAAAAGGCTTGATTTTAAGTAAAACTTGCAATATAAGTCTTGAGTTTACTCTTTTTTTTTATAATTACTGATGTTTATATTGAAAAGGAAACAATAAAAGAAATCAGATTTTGTGATGAATTAATGGAAAATGGAAGTATTGTTGAGAAAATTAACTCACTAAATATCTGTATTACTCATATAGCTTTATAAATACTTCAAAATCATTATACATATTTTTGATAGAAATTAAATTATATCCCAGATTATGACAACTAATAAGTGAATACAGTTACATAGAAAATGAATAACTCTATTACTATAATCATTATCCAAAGCATTTATTAACCATCCAACTATAAATAATGGCCATACGTGTGTGTGGGGGTGTGTGTGTGTGTGTATATATATATGTAACACATATATATACATATATATAATTCGAACATATATCTATATATAATTTTAACTTTTTATTTTAATAAATGCTATTAGTGTATATGTATATATGATGTCTGTGCATGTGTGTATATCTATCCACATGTATTAACCCATTAAAATATATTTATATGCCTAGAAACACAGGGCTTTGCAGTTTATACATTATGTTCATGCATATTTTCCCATGTGCTGCTTGTAATATCCCTGTGGGATAGATATTATTATACTAATTTTGCAGAAAAGTAAACTAAAAATAAAGGTACATAAAGGATTTTCCAAGGTCGTACAGAAAGAAATTTAAAACTTGCAATTGCCTCTTTATACCAGTTATGTCATTATACCCATGTATCCCATTTCATCACTCGTGTTTTTAAAATAAGCAAAATGTGTCTGAAGAATACCAAGTGATTACAGATAGTTGTAGATCACATTAGAAACAGAGGTAATTGAACCATCAACATTTGAATTATCAGTTTACTTCCAAGCTGCTGCTGGATATTGCTTCCTAGGCATAATGGCTTCCAGTAAAACATTGTCTGCGTTGCTTATATGTAACGGAAATAAAAGCAGCCATAAACAATTCCTTTTTCTTTTCAGTTATAACAAACCCCCCATATAAATGGGAGCATACAGAACTACATCAAGTAATGAATAGTCTTCTCAAATTATCAATGAACGTTTTATTCTATTCTTATTCTATTCTTAACGATCTTTCATAAAAACTGATTCATTTAATTCAAATAATATTGTGCTAGATATTTAATGATGAAAAACAATCAGGCCCGTCTTAGAGTTCATAAACTAATGAACACAAGCAAGTGAACCAACACTGGAATAGATTAAAAAAAATATAAACTCTGGTGGAATAGCATACAAGGGTTGGGAATCCAGAGAAACCCCTCACCTAGAGTGGGCAGTCTTCCATGACTTTCTCAAGGAATTAACTTTTTAACTGAAAACTAAAGAATTCAGTAACTGCACAAGATGAATAAGATGCTCAAGAAGAAAAAAATAATGCTCGATCATTGAGACAGAGGGAATAGCATGTGTGAAAGCAAAAGTGCAAAATTCTGAACTGACAGCAAACTGAAATTTACATTCAATAAAATGTAAAATATTTAATAAAACTGCACTAAACAGAACATACTAGTAATGTTGAACAAAATAGAAAAAAACATGTTGCAACAAATATTTAAGCATCACTATTAAATTTTATAGTGTTCCTGTGGGTCATTACAATCTATTAATTACCTTATTTTAATCAAATATATATTAAATATCTGTTATGCATAACATCTGTAATAGAACTATTACGTATTTTAACAAAAAAAAATGAGGGGTGGACGTCATAAGAATGGCGGCAGCGGGGCACACGTTTTGAGTTCTCCTCCGGATCTTATCACAAACGAGACATCTATAACCCATCAAAGGACTCTCTGCTTATCATGCAGAACAGCTAAGAGACTCATGCAAGGGTTACTTGAAGGTGGGCAAATTAGGCGAGCAGGGGAAGAGGGAAGGGAGCAGAGTGGAGACGGCCTGCATCTGCGGCAGTGGAAACGCGGCCAGCATCTGCAGCTGCAGAGACGCAGGGGATCCCATGACAGAATAGAGAACACAAAAGCCAGGAAGTGAGCTCTTTCCCTGCGTCCCACAGCTGATCTCTCTCGCCAAGGGGGCATCAGATCCAGCATTTGAGGCAATGACCTCAGCTGAGACCTCCAGCTGGGCCCCAGTTCAGACAAAAGACACAAACTCCATACCTGGGCCCCTAATCCCGCTCTTCCAATCCTACACCTGCCCATCAGGAGACTTAAACTGGCACCTGAACTGAGGGGTGGTGTCAGATTACAGAGGACCCTTAGTGCTCAGGCTCTGGGAAAACTGGAGTGCAGCTCTGACCCAGGGAAGAGGCTGAGAAGAGTGTGATTTTTGCTGGGCTAGGAGAGAAGAGACTCCTCCACCCCCAGCCACCACCTTTTCTGGCCTGCGGGAAGAGTGTGACATGGCTGGGCTGGGAGAGAGAAGACCCCTCCATCCCCAGCCCCCACCCTTTCTGGCCTGCCTCTGGCAGGGCAATTACAACTGTGGAGGCACTCCCAGGGATCAGCAGTAGGCCGCAGACCCAGCTCTGGGCTTTCAGCAGCTCAGAAATCTCCCACCTGCCACACACACACACACACACACACACACACACACACACACACTGAAGAAGTGTCCTAAGACTCAGGAGAACTGGTGGTGCTAGTCTCAGGGTGCATATGTGCAGGCAAGGGCAGAAACTGCCCTGATGTTGTAGAAACTACCATCGAGACCCCTCAGCCCCACTCATCTAAATCTGCAGTACCAACGTGACTCTGGGCACCAGGTGACCAGGCTCCGCCTGCAGAATACACAGAGGACTCTTTGGTACAGCAGAGGATGACCTGGAGATTACTTGGTGGGCTTAAGCCAAGACTGGTGCTGCTTTTTTTTGTTTTGTTTTGTCTTTATATCTTTGATAAGTTGGCCTGTGTTGAGTGGGGGTTGTCGGTTGTTTTTACATTTGAATGTATTTGGTTTTTACTTTGTTGTTGTTGTGCTTAGTGATTTGCTTTGTTCTGAAATTGCCCTACATCAGGGACCAAATTAAGAGGCACAAGATTCAATACATCCTGAGGCCAACTCCAGACCAAATCAGAGTACTACCAAGTTTGACCTACAAGTGACACACTCAGAGGGAATTCTCCACAGGCACAAGAGCCCATAGAGCCAAACCACATTTAAGTGGTCAACCCTCACACAGCAGGACACCCTGTGGTGGGCAGAGCAAAGTCTCACAACTAGTCAGCCTAGGAGTTAACCCAACCTACTCACAAGTGAAAAGCAATTAAATATCTTCTTTAACAGGACAATATACACAACACAAGAGTCACTTTGGAGCACATACAAAGCAGAAGAAGGAAGTAGTGCAAGTCAAATATAAAGGACACATGCTACATAAGATAACCCAGCAAGAACTTAGAACTCTAGGGGATCTACCTAATACATCGAAGCAAACACAGAGAGTCAGCCAGAATGGGGAAACAAAAGAAACATGTCCCAAATAAAAAACAGAAGAAACCTCTAGAATGGAACCAAATGAAACAGAGGTAACCAACCTTTCAGAGACAGAGTTCAGAAAACTGATGATAAAAATGTTTAAGGAGCTTATAGACGAGATAAAGAAAGATATAGAAATCATAATGAACAAAGAGTTAGAAATAAAGAACACAATTACTGAAATAAAGAACTCACTTGAAGGAATTAACAGCAGTTTAGATGAAGCAGAGGATCAAATCAGCAACTTAGAAGACAAGTTAGCAGAGATCACCCAAACAGAATAATAGAAAGAAAAAAGAATAAAAAACAATGAAGAAGGTTTAAGAGACCTCTGGGATAACATCAAGCACAAACAACATGCTCATCATAGAAATACTAGAAGGTGAAGAGAGGTAGCAAGGGATTGTGAGCATATTTGAAGTAATAATGTCCGAAAACTTCCCTAACCTGATGAAGGAAACCAACATACAAGCCCAGGAAGTGCAGAGAGTTCCAACCAGGATAAACCCAAACAGCTCCACACCAAGACACATTGTAGTTAAAATGGCAAAGGTTAAAGACAAAGAGAAAATCCTAAAAGCAGCAAGAGAAAGACAGAGGGTTACATACAAGGGAACTCCCATAAGACTATCAAACGTTTTTTTCTACTGAAACATTGAAGGCCAGGAGGGAGTGGCAGGAGATACTCAAAGTGATGGAAAACAAAGGCCTACAACCTAGATTGCTTTATCCAGAAAGGCTATCATTTAAAGTTGATGGAGAGAGAAAGAGCTTCCCAGAAAGGAATAAGCTAAAGGAATTTATTACCACCAAGCCAGCATTGCAAGAAATACTAAAAGGACTTCTGTAAATAGAAGAAAGATGAAAACAATCTAACTACAAATTTAAAAATGGCAATAACTATGTACCTATCAATAATCACTTTAAATGTAAATGGATTAAATGCTCCAATCAAGAGACATAGGGTGGCTGAGTGGATAAGAAAGCAAGACCCTGGAATATGCCGTATACAAGAGACTCACCTCAGATCAAAAGACACAAAGGCTGAAAGTGAAGGGTTAGAATAAGATATTTCATGCAAATGGAAATGAAAAAACTGGAGTTGCAATACTTATATTTGACAAAATAGACTTTAAAATGAAGAAAATATTAAAAGACAAAGATGGGTATTATATAATAATAAAGGGATCGATCTGACAAGAGGAAATAGCCCTAGTAAACATCTATGCACCCAACATGGGAGCACCTAAATATATAAAACAGATATTGACTGACATAAAGACAGAGATCAACTGTAACACTATCAAAGTAGGGGATTTCAACACACCTCTGACAACAATGTACAGGTCTTCCAGACAGAAAATCAATATGGAAACAACAGCCTCAACTGACATTGGACCACTTGGATTTAATCGATATTTTCAGAGCATTTCACCCCAAAGCTGCAGAATACACGTTCTTCACAAGTGCACATGGAACATTTTCCAAGATAGACCATATGTTAGGCCACAAAACAAGTTTTGATAAATTTAAGAAAATTGAAATCATATCAATTGTCTTCTCTGACCACAGTACTATGAAATTAGAAATGAAATACAGGAAAAAACAAACAAACTGGTAGACATACCAATTCATGAAGGCTGAATAACATGTTACTAAATAATGAATGTGTCAACGAATATATCAAGGAAGAAACCAAAAGATATCTCAAGACAAACGAAAATGAAAACACGATAACCCAAAATCTATGGGATGCAGTGAAAGCAGTCCTAAGAGGGAAATTCATAGCATTGCAGGCCTACCTAAAGAAACAAGAAAAATCACTAATCAGCAGTTTATCTTCACACTTAAGGGATCTGGAAAAAGAACAGCAAAATAAGCCCAAATGGAGTACAAGGAAGGAGATGGTAAAGATCAGTGCGGAAATATATGAAATAGAAACCAGAAAAACAATATAAAAGATCAATGAATCTAAGAGTTGGTTCTTAGGGAAGATAAACAAAATCGACAAACATTTAGCCAGACTCATTAAAAAAAAAGAGAGAGTACGCAAATTAATAAAATCAGAAATGAAAGAGAAGTGACAACAGACACCACAGAAATACCAAAATAATTAAGAAATTACAATGAGCAACTATATGCCAACAAATTTGACAATCTGGAAGAAATGGACAATTTTCTAGAGGCATACAACCTTCCAAGTCTAACTGAAGAAGAAATAGAAAAACTGAATAGACTGATAACCACCAGGGACATTGAATCAGTAATCAATGATCTCTCAATAAAGAAAATCCCTGGACCAGATGGCTTTACAGGTGAATTTTACAAAACGTTCAAAAAAGAATTATCACCTATTCTCCTCAAGGTCTTCCAAAAAATCCAGAAGGACGGAAGGCTCCCAAACACTTTTTATGAAGCCACTATCACCCTGATCCCAAAATCAGACAGACACTACAAAAAAAAGAAAAATACAGGACGATATCTCTAATGAACATAGATGCAAAAATCGTCAACAAAATATTAGTGAACAGAATTCAGCAATACATTAAAAAGATCATACATCATGATCAAGTGGGATTCATCCCTGGTATGCAAGGGTGGTTCAACATCCACAAATAAATTAATGTGATACAACACATTAACAAAATGAAAAATAAAAATCGCATGATCATATTAATAGATGCAGAAAAAGCATTTGATAAAATTCAGCAGCCATTTATGATAAAAAAAAATTAAGAAAGTGGGAATAGAGGGATCATATCTCTACATAAAAAAGGTCTTATATGATAAACCCACAGCTAACATCTTACACAATGGGGAAAAGCTAAAACCATTCCCCTTAAGATCAGGAACAAGGCAAGGTTGCCCACTTTCTCCACTTCTATTCAACATAGTGCTGGAAGTTCTAGCCACAGCAATCAGACAAGAAAAAGAAATAAAAGGCATCCAAATTGGTAAGGAGGAAGTAAAATTGTCATTATATGCAGATGACATGATACTATATATAGAGAACCCTAAAGACTCCACCAAGAAACTATTAGATCTGATAGATGAATTTAGTAAAGTAGCAGGATAAAAAAATAAATATTCAGAAATCAGTTGCATTTGTATACACCAATAATAAAACATCAGAAGGAGAAATTTAAAAAGCAATCCCATTTAAAACTGCTTCAAAGACTATAAAATACCTGGGAATAAATTTAACCAAAGATGTAAAAGATCTGTGCTCAGAAAATTATAAGACACTGAAGAAAGAAATGAAAGAAGATACAAATAGATGGAAACACGTACCATGTTCATGGATAGGAAGAATTAATATAGTTAAAATGTCTATACTGCCTAAGGCAATAAACATATTCAACGCAATTCCTATCAAACTACCAATGATGTTTTTCACAGAAATAGAACATATAATCCTAAAATTTATATGGCACCATAAAAGACCCCAGATAGCTTCAGCAATCTTGAGAAATAAGAACAAAGTGGGAGGTATAACGATACCTGACATCAAATTATACTACAAGCCTACAGTAATCAAAACAGCATGGTAGTGGAATAAAAACAGACATAAAGATCAATGGAACAGAATGGAGAATCCAGAAATAAATCGATGTCTATATGGCCATTTAATCTACGACAATGGAAGCATGAATGTACTGTGGGGTAAAGACAGTCTATTCAATAAATGGTGCTGGGAAACCTGGACAGACACAGCCAAAAAAGTGAAGCTGGACCACCTCCTTACATCATATACAAAAATAAATTCAAAGTGGCTTAAAGACTTAAATTTAAGATCTGAAACCATAAAATTCCTAGAAGAAAATATAGGAAGAAACTTCACAGACATTACCCAGAGTAAGATTTTCACTGATATATCCCCTTGCGCGAGGGAAGTAAGAGAAAAAATAAACATGTGGGATTACATCAAACTAAAACGTTTTTTTCACAGCAAAGGAAACCATCAATAAAACAAAAAGGGTTCCTGCTGAATGGGAAAAGATATTGGCCAATGATATATCTGATAAGGGGTTAATATCACAAATTTATAAAAAACTCACTCAACTCAACTCCAAAAAAACAAACAACCCAGTTAAAAAATGGGCAGAGGACATGAAGAGGCATTTTTCTAAAAAGGATATATAGATGGCAAACAGATAGGAAAAAATGTCAATCTCACTAATCACTAGAGAAATGCAAATAAAAACCACAGTGAGATACCACCTCACCCCACTCAAAATGGCTATCATCAATAAATCAGCAAACAGCAAGTGCTGGTGTGGATGTGGAGAAAAGGGAACCCTTGTGCACTGATGGTGGGATTGCAGATTGGTGCAACCACTATGGAAAACAGTATGGAGGTATCTCAAAATCTGAAAATGGAACTACCTTATTATCCAGCAATTCCACTCCTAGGTATCTATCTAGAGAAAAATCCAAACTCTAATTCAAAAAAACTTTATGCACTCCTATGTTTATTGCAGCACTATGCACAATAGCCAAGACATGGAAACAACCGAAATGCCCATAGGTAGATAACTGGATTAAGAAACTGTGGTACAGTTATACAATGGAGTATTACACAGCCATAAAGAAAGAAATCTTACCATTTGCAACATGTATGGACCTAGAGAACATTATGTTGAGTGAAATAACTCAGAGAGAGAAAGACAAATACCATATGATCTGACTTATATGTGGAATCTAAAGAAAATAATAAGTGAATGAACTAATCAGAAACAGTTTTGGAGACATAGAGGAAAAACTGAGGGTTGCTAGATGGGAGGGGGGTGGGGATAAGGGGGTAGGTGAGCGGATTAGAAAACAGTCAGTAACTACAAGATTGCCACAGGGTTTTGAAATTAATTTGGGGAATGTAATCAATAATGTTGTAAAGATTTTGTAGGGTATCCGATGAACATTTGTCTCATTAGGGAGACCACTTCAGGGATGATGTATATGCCTGATCACTGCACTGTACACCTGAAGCTGAAGCTGAACAATAATGAATTTCAACTACAAGTGTGTGTGTGTGTGTGTGTGTGTGTGTGTGTGTGTGTGTGTGTGTGTGTGTGTATTTAGAAGAAGCGGAGTACAGCATTAGGAATAGTGACAGTGGAAATGTAATGGCTCTGTGCGATGTCAGAGGGATAGTAGATGGGGGTGGTGTTCACACAGTGTGAGGGATATAAATAATAAACATCTAACTATTACTTTGTCTTGTGCACCTGAAACTAATAAAAAAATGAGGGATTTCTGACCTTAAGAAGTTTATATCATAATCTGAAATATTTTGTTATAGGAGCTGAATTGATTTGCCATAAAAAGAGGAAGCAGGATATTGATATTACAAGTCAAATTCTAATTGAAAGTGTCAAGACATGAGTTTATCAAAATAGAAGTAATTTAAATAAGCATTTTGTTTTATAGCAAGGATTGACAAGAAAGGCTATATTCTCATACACAAGTTTTTTGTTTTTTTTTAACACAATTTTTGACTTATAAGATATTTATAGAGATAATACGTTTGCCACTTGCCTGAAAGCCTTAAAGTCCATGCATAATATTAAATTTTGAGGGAGACAGTTAACCAAATTATATTTAAGTGCCCTTCAGGGATCTAAGCACAGAGCTAATTTCAATATTGTAAAAGCAATATTGAAGCCACAGCACTGAATTTTGTTTGCTTACTTTATTTTGAATGCTAAATAAAAAAAGTGCATTAACAATTTTCGGCAGTCATCACCAAAATTTTGTCTAACATTGATTTCTTAGGCATCAGAAACCTCTGCTCACTGTGTAATTAATTTACTACCCTTTTTTCATTCTCTCTGTCCTTGTAATTTGAAGTGTATTGCACGCGACTTTACAATGATGTGAGATTTACAAATAGCATTCATACATCTTATATAAATGCCAGTATTAAGCCAGATCTCAAATTTGCCTCCGTAGTGATGTGACAGGCGGCCAAGTTTGTGGATATTCTCACATTCAAAGGAAAAAAAAAATCTGTATTAACTGAAACACAATCTAAGTTACTTTTTCCTAATATACACAGCATGCAGAAATATTGTGTCATCAACCCTACAAAATTGTTTTCATTGCAGTTAACAGCTCAGCCTTGTACGTTAAGTTTTTGATGGTGGTTACAGGTATTAATATCCTTACATCTATCACCTCTTAATTTATCTAAAATCTTCTTGAATTTATTGTTTAATATTATACCACTATATTTGCACGGTTTGCTTTGAAAGCAGGACCTGAGGCAACATCTTGAGTGCAGGGAGTTTATTTTACAAGTAACGATAGAAAGCAGTAATGAGGAAATAAAGGCAAATAAGACAGAGGAAAACAATAGACTATGTGACCGTCTTTGTTACCACGGTGAGCACCTGAGACTAGATCATGCTGGGAATACCTGGAAGAAATGTAGAAATGCACTTCAGAATTGCTCATTTGAAAGCAAGTGGTTGATGCATTTCTCCACTAGCTCCTGCTACTTTTAGTTGAAGGCTGATTTCGGGTGTGTTAACTCCCCTGTAATTCCAGGTAGCCTTGTGTCCTTGAAGTGAAATGCTGCCAGTGGGCTTGAGAACTAGCCATCATAACTATAGCTGAAATAATCATATCGGTGAGCCACAGGAATGTGATGTTGGGCACAAGTACTGTCTGCTACACACTTCTTTGGGAAAAAAGAAAAAAAAAAGCTTTCAATAAGTTTCTTATTATACACAGAATTATTTCCCTATGTTTTTTCTAAAACTAAGGATCTTCTTATAATGAAAATCCAAGAGAATTAAGTTTCAGTTTTCCCTTTAATTATATCCTAATATTCCTAAGGAAGCCTCACACCATATTTACGAATTCTTTTTAAATTTGTATTTACTTCTTATTATTTATGCAGTTTTGTTACATTTATATTATATTTAATCATCCTTGAAAATAGGGACTTCTTTTATTCATTGTTTGTAGGTACATAGGGTGATACTTGTCAGCCTTGGCCTTTTGAACTTCTATTGAATTGAATTGCATAGATCACTTTCATGATAGTACTGTATGTTTTGATCAAATTGTTCTTTATCCTTTGTCTTACTAGCTAAGTTCCATGCTGATTTATTTAACAATTATCTTATTTGGAAATTTTCTGTGTCATTTTGATTTACTGACCTTTCATCAGACGTTTTCTATCATTCTAGAGATGTAGCATTATAGTAGTGGAGAAACTCATATCATCAAGATGTTACATCATGATACTATTGCTTTAGAAATGCCCAGAATTTTGTATTTTGTGTGTGTGTGTGTGTGTGTGTGTGTGTGTGTGTTTTGTTTTGTTTTTTTTTAAGGAAACTTGTTTGTTAATTTAGTGGACTAGTATCTTTAAGGAGCTCATAGATTACTTCCTTCATTAGATAATGCTTGTTGATTTGGTTAACTTTGAGATATTTAACAAAATAAAGCATTGAATCCATTGTGCAGAAATATCATTTTTAATCCTAAAACATTGAAGAAGAAATTAACATTTCCATTAAAACCATACCCATTGACTCTCTACATTTTTTAAAAACAAAATATTTTACCTTGCATATAGTAGTTATCAAAACATATTTATTATTTAATCAGAATTTAGACTATCCAGATTTATTTCTAGTGAACATTCATCCAGCAAGTAGTCTCTGAGTGTATTCATATATGTAATACTCTGTGTAGGAGGTTATCGCGAGAGGCAGTGCAACATAATGAATATTCAACAAACTGGGATTAGATTCTGATTCTCCCTCAAATTAGTAAAACCATGTGGTTTTGGCAAAATACTTCAATTAATTGAACTTCCATTTCTTCATGTGTAAGTGGGCATAAAAATAACTACCTTAACATCTCTTAAAGGACAAATTAAATTTCATAAAATAACACATATATAAATGGCTTAATTTAGCATAATGTTTTGTGTTAAGTATACATTTTAAAAAAGGTAGAGGTAAAGTCTAAATTAGAAATCAATGTTGACATCAAGGAGCATATTGCTCTTAGAAAGGATGAAATACCAGCACATAAATACCTTTCCCACAAGGTAAAATGTGGGAAGCAAAAAAAATGAAAGAGACACATTTAGTATTTGAACATTCAGAAATAGAAATGAGCAAATGTAATTGTGGAAAATGAAGAGAAGATGTTGGAATGAAATACCATTTAAATAGGTATATTTATGAAAAAGGAAGTTTGGCGTGAAAGATATCTAAAAAAAAAAAACTGTTTTGAGAATGAGCACGCTGTGCTATATTGCTTTTGTTAACTTTTCCATACATATGGTCAACTTTCCCTCCAGGAGCATTTACTAATTTTTACCATATAATGAGATTATCATCATCTTTGAAACCTTCACAATACGAAGGCTGTGATATTGCAAATATTTGTATATTTTATTTCAATCAAGTTTTCTTTGCTAGAGAAGTTGAAAACTTTTATGTACAGTAGTCCCCCCTTATTCAAGATTTAACTTTCTGCAGTTTTAGCTACCTGTGATCAACCATGTTCCAAAAGATTGAAAGGAAGTTTCCGTAAATAAACAATTCATAAGCTTGAAATTGCTCGCCATTTTGAGGAGCATGATGAAATTTCCAACAGTTCCACTTTCTTCCACTGTGTCATCAATCATCCCTTTGTCCAATGTTTCCACCCTGCATTCAGGTACCTGTCTCGTAGTCACTTTATAGTAATCTCCATTATCAGATTGACTTTCAAGTTATCACAGTGCTGTGTTCAAGTAACCTTTATTTTACTTAATAATGCCCCAGAGTGCAAAAGTAGTGATCTGGCAATTAGGATACACCAATGAGAAGCCATGAAATGCTTATTTTAAGTGAAAGATTATTTATGTATAGGATAACAACATAGTATATTTAAAGTTCAGTGCTATCGGTAGTTTCAGGCATCCAGTGGGGGTTTTGAAACATATCTCCTGTGGACAGGGAGAACTAGAGAATTTATTGTCACTTGCATTTTCTCTTCGGTAAATTTACTGCTTGTGGCTTCTATCTAAGTTTTTATATAAATGTATTTCGTATAAAACTATATGGTCCACTTCAATATATGTATATACCAGGAGTGCCAAAAAAATGTATACAAGTGGACATTTTGGTTACACTGCTCAAGCAATTGTTTGCTATAATCAGAAGTGTCTAGACACTGATGGTAACCACCTTGAGCACCTCTTGTAATTACAGAAGTCAAACGTGACTTGTATTCAACTTTTGTTATTGGTATATATTGAGTACTACAATTTTAATACAATTTTCATTTCTTGAAATGTGTGTACATTTTTTTGGCACCCTCTGTATTTAACAATGTGAAGAATATACTAATAGTGAGGGAAAACAATTGAAATTCTCTTTAAATTCAACACTTTTAGGTCCTAGCACACTAACTTTTCATCTTGGATATATTTTCACTGAAATAATCTCTTCTTTGTGCTTAGTGGTATAGTTCACATGCTTGATTTATTTTTAAGTTTTTGTATGCTGGTTTTACTTTATCAGATTTTGTGCAAAGGACCAACAAAAGAAATACTCTTATCCTCATAGAACTTATATTCTAGTGAGAGAGTTAGATGTTTTTAAAAACACACAAAAATGATATTAAACAAGTTTTTGGAGTGGAATAACATGATCCAATTTATAATTTAAGAATATTGTCTTTTGATTTGTGAAAATAATATCTGACTTGGAAAACTGGGTAGATGACAGTGTGATTTACTGACAACAGAAAAATAAATAGGTAAGCAAGTTTGGGAACTGGAAAAATCCATTCGAATAGAAGAATCAGAAGTTACATTTCAAATGTGTTGACTTTGAATTGTTTATGGGACATCCAAGCAAGTGGAGTAAGTGGCTAGGTGTATAAATATGGAATACAGATTAAGGTATATATTTGGGGATATTATTTGAGACTCACCAGCATAAAGATGCTCCTTAAATTCATAGGAATTCAATGTGTTACACAGGAGTGATGATGGGGGACTTAAACATCTAAAAGTTTAGTAAAAGAAGACGACCCAACAAAAGATACTTTAAAAAATGAGCAATGTGAGGGGAAATAAGGAAAGAGTGGTATCCCTGAACTCTAGAGAGGATTTTAGTTCACTAAAAAATTGTCTGAGAGTTTGAGTAAGGTGAGCTGTTGGAAGAAAAAGTTATGTTTATTTTTTTACCACCAAATTAAAATTTGAATTATAAGGTACAGAAAAATGCACAAATTCCAAGTATACAACAGGATGAGAATCCACAAACTGAACTCATCTATACAAGTATAAGTAACACACAGATTAAGAAGTAGAACGTTGGCAGCATGAGTGGCCTGCTTTGTAGCCCCTTCTGGTAAGTATCACACTCAAGGATGACTACTGTCCTGACTTCTCACTCCATAGTTTTGGGCTTTTTTTGTCCTATTTTAGAAATTTATATAATTTTATTTTATCCAATATTATAATTTTGAGATTTATCCATGTTATTTCTTGTACTTATAGTTCATTCATTTCCATTACTGAATATTTTGCTATTGTATAAATAGATCACAGTTTAGAAATGTTTTATATTACTCAGAGGTAGTTTCATGGGAAACACAACTATGTATAAAGCTATGAACATCTTTACACATGTCTTTTAGTAAATATATATACACACTGCTGTTAGTATATACATAGGAATGATACTGGTGGGTCATAAAGTAGATATATGTTCAGCGTTAGTTGATATTATAAAGTTTCCTAAATCTGTTTGTATCAATTTTTATGTCCAGGTCAGTATATGAGACTACAACTTGTTTCAAATTCTTGCCAATTGTTAGTCTTTTGCACTTATGACATTAAGTGGATGTGTATTGGTATCTCACTGTGGTTTTATTTTATACTTTGATGATTTCTAATGAAATCAAGCCATTTTCACATGTTTAGTTGACATTTGTTTATCCACAGGCTGCTTTTCCTCTCTCTTAATATTGTTGGTTTAAATGAAAAACTTTTAATCAGTTTACTTTGAATGGGGACTAAGAAATTTAGATATCTATTTTACATACCCAGTGGATTTTGGGGGGTTGTACTTCCATTGGTTTATCAGCTGTATTTTAAGGATTCTCCTGAAATTGTGCATACGAATTGAGCATTCATCTGAGACTGTGTGCAGCGCATATAGAATATCATTTTCTTAAAAGAATAAGTTTCAAAATAATTCACTAAACATTATCTAGTCTTATCCCTAATTGAGCCTTATGGAATTATATTTTTCTAAAACATCTAAGTTATGGAAGTAAATTAAATTTAAAAACATATTTGAAAAGTAATACCCCCAAATAATAAAATTTTTAATCACTGGTACTTAACCTAATTTCCCAACAATGTTGCAAAAATAGACACATCATAACTTAGTTATTTCTTTTTTTAAAAAGATTTTATTGGGGAAGGGGAACAGGACTTTATTGGGGAACAGTGTGCACTTTCAGGACTTTTCTCCAAGTCAAGTTGTTGTCCTTTCAATCTTAGTTGTGGAGGGCTCTGTTCAGCTTCAAGTTGTTGTTCTTTCAGTCTTAGTTGTGGAGGGCGCAGCTGAGCTCCAGGTCCAGCTGCTGTTGCTAGTTGCAGGGGGCACAGCCCACCATCCCTTGCAGGAGTCGAACCGGCAACCTTGTGGTTGAGAGGACATGCTCCAACCAACTGAGCCATCCGGGAGCTCAGTGGCAGCTCAGCTCAAGGTGCCATGTTCAATTTTAGTTGCAGGGGGCGCTGCCCACCATCCCTTGTGGGAGTCGAGGAATTGAACTGGCAACCTTGTGGTTGAGAGCCCACTGGCCCATGTGGGAATCGAACCGGCAGCCTTCGGAGTTAGGAGCATGGAGCTCTAACCACCTGAGCCACCGGGCCGGCCCCTTAGTTATTTCTTATAAATACTACAGATAGATTTGGGTTGAATTAATATACAAATCATCACTTTATCAATATAAATATTTTAAATTATTTAAACTTACTAAAACTCTTACAATGAATGTTTTATATTTGCCCGTTTATTCCACCTTTACCAACCCTATTGCCAACTAGATATTTCCTCTGTTGCCAATATGGTGTATACTGGGATTAACCATATGCCCATATGATTAGAAAGACTATCATAACAGAGGTGTAGAAATGGAAGACCTCTGGAATCTTGATCCATGTTTGGAAAGTATTTTTAATAAATCTCAAATACTTGGATAATTTTTACACCGTTCTTTTGAAATAAGCTTCATTTCATAGCAAAAATAAAATATAATAACTCCATTAAATATTTATGATCTGTTGTCTCTTATAGAATTTCATAGTATAAGCCTTTAAAGACTATGCAGGATTTAGTAAAGTGCAGTCTGCAAAAATTGGAGTAGTTTATTGCACATTTCTCTTTATCACAAAATTGTAGTCAGAGATACAGACGTACAAAATTTAGTCTGACAATTTTCTCAAGATTTTGAAGGATAGAACTTTGGGTTTGTTAATAATTTATCAGAACCACACATTGTACATAATTTATCAGGGCTGTGTATATGTTCTCTGAAATACATAGCATTAATTAAAAATAAAGTGTTTCAGTCAAAAATTACTAACCAGCATAACTACATAAAGAGACATTATTATATTTTCAGCTAAGAGCTTAGACTGTGCTTCAAATAGATGTACTATTACCTTGTTTTACTTTTCTCCCTTAATTACTACAGCAGTCACTTAGAAATTTCATGGGTTTTTACTGTTCTTTCATTTCCCATACCAAACACCATGAAGAAACATCCTGCTACTTACTTACACAGATTCTGGTGTCTGCCACAAGAATCAAGATTATTGTTTTTTCTAAGCAGTTTCAGCCCCCTAGGGCGATAGAGCTCACTCAGATGTAGAGCTTGTCCTCAAATGGGTTTGCCCACAACTCACTGAAGAATCTCTAGGGTAAATTGCAATTTTTTTGAAAAGTGTAATGTGTCCTGATCCATTTTATTACTTGCTCTAGGGCTGATACTGAACCTCAGAGGTGTTATCCAGTCATAACCCTATGCCTATTTAAAGTATTTTCAGTATTAACATTCAGTCATAGATTTCATACCTCATCCTTTAAGGAGCCAAGGATCAGGTTTCTCTGTATATTTACAGACACAGTAAACAGACAAAAAAATGCAGGCAAAAATTATTTTTTAAATAAAAAATAACTTTTTGACTGGAATTTTGCCTTTGTGTTCTTTTTATTTCTTGCGATAGATCTAATTTATTTTCTGGAAATGGTCTTATAGAGCTTTGCTGTATCTTGCTGGAACAATTGTCACCATTTATTAATCCTATTTATTTTCAACAAGAAGGAAGAAATGTCTTTGGATATATAGAAGATGCCCAGACACAGAAAACCATTGTCCATGAATATTCCATAATGTGAGTAAAAGGCCAAACATTTTTGGATTAAAAATTGTCACATCTTAGAGAAGTTTAAACATATGTGAATAGATAATTAGATATAATACATGGAAACATATTTTTAGGTCAACAGCTATAAAAATACTATCTTCACTCATGAGTGAAGCTCTAATAAACTCAAGGTCAGAATGGTTTTTAAGGTTGAATTTGCTATATTGCAGCAACTACGTTATATAAAATTCATTATGTCAATTTCACTTTGAAAGTTCTTATTGCCGAACTATTATTACTAGCCAGTAATCAAAATAAAGAATTTACCACTTTCATCCAAAATATACCACTCATCACTTCCAGAGAACCTCTGTGTCAAATCTAATACATATATTATAATACCTTGAACAGATTGTTTTGAATATTTACATTATAAATTCAAGTGTTTCAAGGAACAATTAAATAGTAAAAGTAGCATATAATAAAGAAATCTACAGAATGGGAAATAAACATGAGGCTCAAATCCATGTACAGTTGAATCCTGAACAATGGGGAGGTTAGGGGCACTGACCACCCTACACAGAATCAAAAATACACATATAAATTTTGACTTCCCCAAAACTTAAGTTGTCCCTCTGTATTTGAGTGGGGTTGGTTCCAGGACACCCTTCGAATACCAAAATCTGATGTTAATGAAGTCCCACATATAAAATGCTGTAGATAAATGCATACAGTTGGCCCTCTGTGTCCAGACACTCCCAACCAGGATAAAAAATAGCACAGGTATTTGTTGAAAAAAAACAAAAAACACCCATGTATAAGTGAACCCCTGCAGTTCAAACCTGTGTAGTTCAATGGTCAACTGTAATTTCATTTACATATTCAAAAGTTGGATGAAACATCAGAATGTATTCACTCTCTATAGAGGTTAATAGATGGATAAGAAATCTGAATGCCTCCTTTTTCAGCTTTATTGAGGTAAAATTGACAAATAAAAGTATAAGATATTTAAAATGTACAACATAATGGTTGACATACATACATACATACATATATATGTATATGTATATTTATATGTGTGTGTATATATATATATATATATATATATATATATATATATATATATAGAGAGAGAGAGAGAGAGAGAGAGAGAGAGAGAGAGGATTCCCTCCATCAATTAAATGTGCACATTCATCACGTAACATATTTATGTTGTTTTTTTATGAGCACATTTAAGTTCTATTCTATTTGCAAATTTTAATTTATAATACAGTGTTACCAACTGTAATCACCATATTATACATTAGATCCTCAGAAATTGTTTATCTTATAACTGAAAGTTTATATCCTATTATCATCATTTCCCTATTTCCACCATCTCTTCCTCCTGGCAATAACTTTTCTACTACCTTCTACTGTTTCTACTACTATCTACTGTTTTCATGAGTTCAATTTTTTTTTTATTTACATATAAGTGATACCATGCAATATTTGTCATTGTCTGGATTATTATACTCAGCATAATACTCTCCAGGTTCACACATGCTGTCCTAATGGCAGAATTTTATTTCTTTCTCATGGCTGAATGATTTTCCATTACAATTGGAAAATTCTTATCTCCAAACTATTATCACTAGCCAGGGATTAAAATAAAAATGTTATCACTTGAATTCAAGATATACCTCTCATCACTTTCAATGAACCTCCATGTCAAATCTAATTTTTTATAGATATATATATATATATATATATATATATATATATATATATATATATATATAAACCTTGAACATATTTTTTAATATTTACATTATAAATTCAAATTATTCGCGGAATAATCAAATAGTAAGAGTAACATATGATAAATTAATCTACAGAATGGGAAATAATGATGAAACTCAGGTCCATATATAGTTCATCCTTGAACAATGAAGAGGTTAAGGGCACCGCCCCTTCCCCCCACACACATACCCAGCAGCACAGGAATTATCATTTATTCATCGGTTGACAGACACTTAGGTTTTTTCCATACCTGGGCTATTTCAAACAATGCTGCAGTGATCAAGAGTGTGCAGATATCTCTTGAAGATAATAATTTTGTTTACTTTGGTTATCAACCCAGAAGCTGGATTGCTGGAAAATATGGTAGTCTATTTTCAATTTCTTAAGTGATCTCCTTGCCAGTTTTTTATAGTGGCTGTACCAGATTTTATTCTTTGAAACATCCTAACCAGAATTTTAAATCTATTGTCTTTTTGATAATAGGCATCCTAATGATATATCATTGTACTTTGATTTACATTCGCCTTGTAATTAGTGATATTGAACACCTTTACATGTGTCTAATGGTCTGTTTTATGTCTTCTCAGAAATTTCTATTTAGGTCTCTTGCTCATTTTTAAATTGGGTTATTTTTAATTTTTATTTATTTATTTTTAGCTATTGAGTTGTATGCATACATTGTATATTTCAGACATTAGCCCTTTATCATATATGAGGTCTGACAAATAAGTTTCTGAACTCATCCTAGAAAAAGTGTTGCATACCTCATTGCTGAATATCACT
Source organism: Rhinolophus sinicus (assembly GCF_057876585.1). NCBI lineage: Eukaryota > Metazoa > Chordata > Mammalia > Chiroptera > Rhinolophidae > Rhinolophus > Rhinolophus sinicus. The sequence continues at coordinate 119,759,891 of NC_142514.1, read as the reverse complement.
ACAGTCACCTTCAACGTACTCCCCTTGGGAAGCTATGCACCGATGCCAGCGCCTAGTCCACCCTTCAAACTATTTTGGAACTCTTTTTCTGCAATGGCCATCAGAGCTTCTCATCTTATTACCCTTGATGTCCTGAGTGTCATCAAAAACCTTCCTTTAAATATTTCCTTTATCTTTGGGTAAAGAAACAAGTCATTGGGGGCCAGATCAGGTGAGTAGGGCATGTGTTCCAATACAGTTATTTGTTTACTGGCTAAAACTCTCTCACAGCCATGTGAGCTGGTGTATTATCATGATGCAAGAACCATGAATTGTTGGCAAAAAGTTCAGGTCGTCTAACTTTTTCATGCTGCCTTTTCAGCATTTCTAAATAGTAAACATGGTTAACTGTCTATCCCATTGGTACAAATTCATAATGAATAATCCCTCTGATATAAAAAAAAAAAAAAGGTTAGCAGCATCTTTGCATCAAGTTCGCGAACTTAATTGTCTGACCTCGGATGTAATTTAAAACTATTTACTCCCATCCCCTAGATTGCCTTTCCATATTGTCTACGGTTTCCTTTGCTATACAAAAACTTTTTTCATTGTATTTAGTCCCACTTGTTTATTTTTGTTTTTGTTGCTTTTGCTTTTGATATCAATCAAAAAAATATATATATGTCAAAAGCAATGTCAAAGAGCTTACCCTCTATGTTTACTTCTAGAAATTTTATGGTTTCAGATTTTACATTGAAATCTGATCAATTTTGAGTCAATTTTTGTGTATGGCGTATATGTGACATGTTCTATTCTTTTGCAGGTGGTTGTACAGTTTCCTCATTTTGGTTGAATCTCTGTGTTTGTTTGTATGTATTAGCTAGATCTGCTATGTCTTCCATTCTTGGCCAGATGGCCCCATGTAGTAGGTGCCCTGTGGGCACCTGGCAAAGTCTCCTTGCTCACCTGTTACGGGTGCTCCAGGAATGTCCCTTGTGTGGTTTGTATGTTCCCTCCTATTATAGTGAGCCTTGATTGCTATTGGCACATGAGTAGGTAGGGTGGCCCTCAGACTGACTGGCTGTTGAGTTTGGCCATATTCACAGTTTATGGGCTCTTGTGCAGGGGTCTTATCTGAGTGGGACTTGCCCCAGTGGGCTCTGTTGCCTATTAAAACTACGCTTTGTGTTGGCACCACTATTCTAGAATATTATTTAGCTGTTTAAAGAATGGGAAAGAACTACATATACTTATGTGGAAAGATCACCAAGTTTTAAAAAACAGGCAAAAAAAGGTAAAACAAATCAGAAAACCATAAAAGACAAACAAACAAACAAACAAAAAACTACCCTTTGTGCGTGGCGCTTGTTGGGCTAATTGGACAGAGTTCTGCTGTCGTCAGAAGCCAACCTCCAAGTATGTTGGTTGTGCAGCCTCTTGAGAGGGGCTCCAGTGCAGGCCCAGGACACCCACTACCTGTGATAGGCTAGGGACTACCTGGTAGGAGCTACAAAGCAATTTGCAGTTGTTCACTATGTGTGCTAAAATTGGTGGCACGTGGGAAATGTCACATGGCAAACCGAGGATGGCTGCCACCAGTACTGGGCCTGGGGTAGCTCCTCAAAATGCCAGGACACCCCAAGGCCTGATGCCACCTGCTGGTTCCCTTAAGATTCAGGCAATGGTAAAGCCTTGTGCAGTATGTAAGTTGGGTGAGGCAGGTCTCAGGCAGTCACTAGAGTGGGAAGAGTTGTGGTCACCAAGTTAATGCAGACTCTGGTTTGCGTCAAGAGCTGAGCCTGGAGCTACTCAGCAAAAGGCTCAGAGTACACTGAGGCCAGTCGTTGTCCTCCTACAGCCCATGGACTCCGATAGTTTTTCAAGAAAGCCTCCAATGTGGGCAGGGCTGACTGCTCAGAAAAAAGTGCTTCCAGCTTTGAGGGAGTTGGGTGGGGCAGGGTCCCAGCGGAACTCATCAAGCCAATCAGATTCAGATTTGGCCCATGGGGGTGGGTTCAATACAGTAAATATGGCCCTCATTTGCCAGCTGCACAAGAGAGGACTCCATGCAGGGAAAATGGCGACTGTCCTCCAGCCCTTGCTGCAAAGCCACACAGCTCAGTCTGCCCCCATATGCCTCTAATGTCCTGAGAGTCACTGTTCCTCTGCTGGAGCCCAGGGTGAGTGCCTGTGAGCGAGTGATTCTATTTGAGGGCCTTTTAAGAGGACATCTGGGTTTCCAGCAACTTTCCTTGGCACGTGGACATTCAGAATCCCCAGTGTTTCATAGCCAGATGTTGTGGGGGCTCCTCTTCCTGACATCAGGAGCCTGGTGTGGGGCTAGGGTCCCTGCTCCTCTGGGGGAAACTTCCGTGGCTGAGATATCCCTCATTATTCTCAACTGCCACACCTGGATGTTTGGGGCCAGCCCATTTCCCATCTCTGCTCCTCCTACCACTTGTGACATGTTTTTTTTCTTTATATCCTTAGATATAAAATTTCTGTTCAGCCAAACTTCAGATGGTTCTCCAGGTTGATTGCCTAAAATTTAGTTTAATTTCAATGTGCTCATGCTACTCCACCATCTTGACAAAAAATCAGCTCTTAATTTTATTGATTTTCCTGTTGTCTTTTTAATCATTCTTTCACTTATTTCCACTTTGATCTATGTTATTTTCTTCCCCTGGTAACTTGGAGCTTAGTTGTTTTTAATGTCCAGTTCCTTGAGATAAAAACCTAGTTTGGATCTTTGTAAAAAACAAAACAAAACAAAACAAAAAACCTAGTTTGTTTGTTTGTTTGTTTGTTTTTGAGCTCTTTCTTTTTTCGTAATGTAAAAACTATAAACTTCCGTCTTGGAACTACTTTTGCTGCATCCGATTACTTATGGTAAATTGTGTTTCCAGTTTCATTTGTCTCAAGATATTTTGTGATTTACCTTTTGATATATTTGACTCATTTTGTTTGGAAGCAAGGTGATTTATCTCCACATGTTAGTAAATTTTTCAGGTTTCCTCTTGTAATTTATTTGCAGTTTCATAAAATTGTCTTTACAAAGATGCTTGGTATGATTTCAGTCTTTTAAATTTATTAACACTTGTTTGTGGCCTAACATATAATCTATCCTGGAGAATATTTCATGTGCACTTAAGAATGTGTATTCTATCGCTTATGGATGGAGTGTGCTCTATATGTCTGTAGGGTTTATCTTGTCTAACATGTAGTTTAAGTCTAGTGTTTTGTTACTATTTTTTTTTTTTTCTTGTAAGAAGTGATGTGTTACATTCCTCTGCTATTGCATTGCTGTGCATTTCTCACTATACCTTTGCTAATATCTGTCTTTATAAACTTAGGTGATCCTAAAATATGTATGTTGGCTACATACATATTTACAAATGCTATATTCTCTTCTTGTATTAATTGTTTTATCATTATATAATGGCCTTTTCTGTGTCTACAGCATTTGTCTTAAAGTCTATAGTGTCTAATATAAATATAATCAGCCTTTTGGTTTCCATTGGACTGAAATGTATATCTTCTAATCCCTTCATTTTCAGTATGTATGTCCTTAGATTTTCAATTAATCACTTGTAGATAACATCTATATGTGTGTCTTTTTTTTCATTCAGTTACTCTGTGTCTTTTGATTTGAAAAATTATTTCATTTATATTTACAGTAATTATTGACAAGTTTGAATTTATTATAGACATTTTGTTGATTATTTTCTGCTTGTTTTATAATTGCTTTGTTTCTTTCTTCCTCTCTTACTCTATCCCTTTTTGATTTATTTATTTCATATAGGGCCATGCTTGATTCCTTTTTCTTGAATTGCATATATAATGTAGGCTTTTTCTTTATGGCTAACATGATGCTTACATAAGTCATCTTACATTATAAGTTTATCTTAATGTGCTAACAAATTAACTTCAAACACATATAAAAGCTCTACATTTTTATGTCCCCCAACATATCTTACGTTTTTGATGTCACAGTTTACATCTTTTTACATTGTGTGTCTGTTAACAAATTATTGTAGTTACACTAATTTTTAATACCTTTTCCTTTCAATCTTTAAACCAGTTTTAAGTGATGTATCCATCACTATTACAACATTAGAATATTCTGAATATAAGTGCATATTTTTCTTTTTTTTTAATTACAGTTTATTGGGATGACAATTGTTAGTAAAGTTGCATAGGTTTCAAGTGTGAAATTCTGTACTACATCATCCATATATCACATTCTGTGTTCACCACCCAGGATCAGTTCTCCTTCCATCGCCATATATTTGACCCCATTAACCCTCTTCTACCACCCTTCTCCTGCCTTACCCTCTGGTAACCACTAAACTATTGTCTATGTCTATGAGTTTTTGTTTTTTTGTTTGTTTTGTTCTTTTGTTGCTTTCAGTTTTATATCCCACATATCAGTGAAAACATATGGTTCTCAACTTTTTCTGTCTCACTTATTTCACTTAATATAATAATCTCAAGATCCATCCATGTTGCTACAAATGTCACTATTTTCTCTTTTCTTATGGTAGAGTAGTAGTCCATTGTGTATATATGCCAGGTCTTCTTTATCGAATTACTTATTGAAGGACATTTTGGTTTGCATGCCTTGGCCACTGTAAATAAAGCTGCAATGAACATCAGAGCAAGTACACTGTTAATGGGAATGCAGATTGGTGCAGCTGCAATGGAACGCAGTGTGGAGGTTCCTCAAAATATTAAGAATAAAATTACCATATGACCCAGCAATCCTTCTCCTGTATATCTACACAAAACAATCTGAAAACATTTATCCATAAAGATATATGTATATTTTTCTTTATCAGTGAATTTTATATTATTTTATTATGTCCTGTTATTAATGAGCTTCGTTTTGTTTCAGCTTCCTTTTTATTTCACCTTTTTGTTTCACCCTTCAACATTTCTTGTAGCTTGTCTAGAGATGATGAACTCCTTCATCTTTTGTTTATTTGAAAAACACTTTTTTGTTTTACTTTTTAAAAAGCTGTTAATTGAGGTATAGCATACAAAGATAAAGTGCCTGACCTATTCGAAACCTGAACACATTTGGGTAAGAAGTCCCTAGATAACAATTCTAAAGTTACCAGCATTTCAGAAGACTCCCTTCACGTTTCCAGTGACAGTCCCCAGTGGTAACCTCTATTCTGACCTTCTAACAATATAAAGTAATTTTGGCTAGTTTCTTACTTTATATAAATGAAACCCAACAGTATTGACACTCTGTTTTCTTTTGTTTGATATTATGTTTGTGGTATTCATTAGTAGTATTATGTATAGTTATAGTTCTTTCATTCTCATTGCTATGTAGAATTTTACCATGTGAACATACCACAAAGTTTTTAAAATATTTATTATTATTATTATTATTATTATTAAATGTCAGTTATAGCTGACATTCAAAATTATATTACTTTCAGGTATACAGCATAATGGTGAGACATTTATATATCTTATGAAGTGATATCCCTGATAAGCCTAGTACATCCCTGACACCACACATAATTACAATATTATTCACTGCATTCTCTATAATGTACTGTATATCCCCATGACTTCCCCCCCTTTTAAAATTTTTCAATTGCAGTTGACATTCAATGTTATTTTATATCAATTTCAGGTGCATAGTATACACACACACACACACACACACACACACACACACACACACATAAGTACTATGTAACAATCAATTCTTAGTCCCTTCCCATTATTCACTCACCCCCAATCCCCTCCCACCTCGCAACCATCAAAATGTTCTTTGTATCTATGAGCTTGTTTCTGTTTGTTTATTTTGTTCTTTAGATTCCACATATAAATGAAATCACATTGCATCTGTCTTTCTCTGTCTGACATACTACACTCAGCACAATAACCTCTAGGTCCATCCATACATCCACAGATGGTAAGATCCATCCCCTTCCATGGTGGAACAATAATCCATTATAAATAAAATATATATATATATATATATATATATATATATATATATATATATATATATATATAGAGAGAGAGAGAGAGAGAGAGAGAGAGAGAGAGAGAGAGATAGATATAGATAGATAGATAAATTGATATATCAATATATCTATATATATCTATAGATATATAGATATCACCTCTTCTTTATCCATTCTTCCATTGATGGACACCCAGGCTGCCTCTACATCTAAGTCATTGTAAATAATGCTCCAATGAACATATGATGCACATGTCCCCTTGGAGTAGCATTTTGGTTTTCTTTGGAAAAATACTCCGAAGTGGGATTATGGGGTGCTTCTTTGTCTTTTGTTATAGTCTTTGTTTTAAAATCTATTTTGTCTAGTATAATAAATATAGCTACCCCACCTTTTTATTTTTTCACTTCTATCCCCATGCAATATCTTTTTTCCACCCCTTTACTTTCAGTCTGTGTGTGTCTTTCAATCTGAAATGAGTCTCTTGTTGGCAGCATATTGTTTTCTTATCATTCAGCCACCATGTCTTTTGATTGGAGCACTTAATCCATTTACATTGCAAGTAATTGTTGGTAGATATGTAGTTACTGTCATGTTATTCTTTATATTTTTAATCTTTTATGTATTTGTTTGTTTATTTATTTATTTATTTATCATTTTAAGATACTGGTTTGGTAATGGTGAAGTCAGGTAGCTTTTGTTGTCTGGAAAACTTTCAGTTCTAAATGATAGCTTTATTGGATAGAGTATTCTTGGTTGTAGGCCCTTGGTTTTCATAACTTTAAATATTTCCTGCCAATCCTTTCTGGAGTACAAAGTTTCTGTTGAGAAATCAACTGACAGTTTTATGGGAGCTCCATTGTGGGTAACTGACTGATTTTCTCTTCCTGACTTTAAGAATCTTTCTTTGTCTTTAATCTTTAGCCTAGTAATTATGATGTGTCTTGGTATGGGCCTTTTTGGCTCATCTTGTTTAGGACTCTCTCCACTTCCTGGGCTTGAATATCTATTTCCTTCACCAAGTTAAGGAAGTTCTCCATCATTATGTCTTCAAATAGGTTTCCGGTTCCTTGCTCTCTATTTTCTCCTTCTGGTACCCCTATGCTGTGAATGTTAGTACACTTGATGTTGTCCCAGAGTAACCTTAAACTATTCTAAATTTCTTTTTTTATTCTTTTTTTTATTTTTTTCAGCTCTGACTAGCTGTCGTTTGCTTCCTTATCTTCTAAATTACTGATTTGATTCTCTGATTAATCTAATCTACTATTGATTCCCTGTAATGTATTATCATTTCAGTTATTGTATTCTTTATTTCTGACTGACTTGTTTTCATGTTTTCTATCCTCATTTTTATGTTTACTATCTCTTTGTTGAAGTCCTCCTTGAGATCACTGAGCATCCTTATAACCAGTGTTTTGAACTCTGCATCTGGTAGATTGCTTGTCTCCATTGTGTTTAGTTTTTTTCTGGGGCTTTGTTCTGTTCTTTTATTCAGGACATGTTTCTTTGTCTCCCCATTTGGCTGCCTCCCTGTGCTTGTTTCTATGTATTAGGTAGTGCTTCTCTCTGTCTCTCAGTTTTAATAGAGTAGCCTTATATATATTTGGTGTCCTGTGGGGCCCAGTGGTACAGTCTCCCTGGTCACCAGAGCCAGGTGCTCCTGGTGTGTCCCTGTGTGGATTGTGTGTGCCCTCCTATGGTAGTTGATCCTTGGTTGCTTTTTGCATATGAATGTGAGGGATGGACAATTAGGTTGATTGGTCTGAGGACTGTCCATGACTATAACAGAGGAGTTGTGGTGCCGGGGTTGACCCAACAGAGCAAGAGTTGCTCTTACAATGCTATGATGCCTGCTCAATGTGCCCGTTATGTGTGTTATCCTTGTAGGTGGCCCGGTGATTTTCCAGCTCATTCCAAAGCTGGTCACCGGGTGTGTCTGCCCTGGGGACTCCTGGGAAGGGAACATCTGCAGGCCAAATTCAGCCACAGCCTGTGCTCAGCCTGGAGCTACCTGGCAAGGGCCACAAAGCAATCTGAAAATGGCTGCTTCCCACACTGGACTTAGAGGCTGCCACCCATGCTGGGCTTAGAGGTGTCTTGAGAAGCCAAACTACAAACTGAGGCCAGCTGTCACTAGTGTCAGACTTAGGGCTGCTCAGCCAGAGTTACAGAACATTTCCAAGCCAGATGCTACTTGTTTGTGTCTTGTGAACCTTTGAGAGATTTTAGGAAGCCCACAGCATGAGTCAGGATTGTCTGTTTGTAAGGAAGAGCCACTGGAAGCAGCTTGGGTGGGCCCAAAAGTTGGTGAGTGGGGTTTCAGGGAATCATCATGGCTGGGTGGATTGTTTGCTGCTTGATGGAGGTTAAGATATGGTGGCTGCCTGTGTCTGCATGCTGGGAGCGGGGAGGGCTCATCAAAGAATCGTTGGTTTCCTCCAGCTCCTCGGTCTGGGAAAAAGCTGCCTCTCCAGCCCTTGCCCTGCAGCCAGACAAATCAGTTCCTCCTTGTATGTCCCTGGCATCATTGGAGTTGCTGCCCCATCACTGGAGCTCAGTGTGAGTGAGTCTGTCATCAAGTTAGTCTGTACACGGCCCTTTAATAGGAACTCCTGGGATTGCAGCTGCCATCCGTCTCACCCAGCTACAATTTCTGCTAGATTTTATAGCCAGGAGTTGTGATGACTTCTCTCTCCAGTGCTGGAACCCTGGGCTGGGTGGCCTGGTGTAGGATTTGGACCCCTCTCTTCTCCCAGGGGACTTCCTCTGCCAAGATATCCCTCCTGATTTTTAATGGTCACAGGTGGGTGTGAGACCAGCCTGCTCCTCATCTCTGCCCCTCCTAACACTTTCAAGGTGGCTCCTTCTATATGGCCTTAGTTGTAGGACATTGGTTCAACTAAACTTCAGGTGATTCTCAATGATGGTTTTTCTGTAGTTTAGTTGTAATTTTGATGTGGTTCTGAGAGGAGCTAAACACAGCATTTATCTACTCTGTATCTTAACCAGAAATCCCTGAAAAAGTCTTTATATCTACTGCAATTCTGAAGAACAGCTTTGTCAGATAGTCTTCAGAATGATTGGCATTTTTAAATTTTTTTACCACTGTGAATGAATCATGTCACTCCCTTAAGGTTTACAAAGTTTCTGCTGAAAAATCTGCTGAGGATCATAAAGAGATTCCTTTGTAAATAATATGTATCTTTATTACCTCTTTTAATATTCTCTCCTTGTGTTTAACTTTTGATGATTTAATTACAGTATGTTCAAATATGTGCGTTTTATTATTTTTCTTGTGACATTTTTGGCTTCTCTGATCTGGATGTCTATATTTCCTTTCCCAGGTTAAGAAAGTTTTCCTCCATTATTTTTCTGAATAAGGTTTCTGTCCATCTCTCCCTCTCTTCTCTGTTCTGGGACTCAATAATACATATATTGGCACACTTTTTGGAGTTCCACAAGTCCCTTAAGCTACCTTCATTCTTTTTTTTTTCTTTTTTTTCTTTTGCTCTTCTATAATTAGATGAATTCCACTGCCCTGTGTTTGAGTTTGCTGATCCTTTCTTTCAATTTATCTAGTCTGCTGGTGAACCTTCTACTCAATTTTTCAGCTATTGTATTATTTAGCTGTATGATTTCTGTATGATAATATCTTATATTTTTAATCTCTTTTCTGAAATTCTCATTTTGTTCATTCATTGCTCTCCTGACCGCAGTGAGCATACTCATATCTTTTACTTTGAATTCTCTGTGTTGTAAATCCATGAACTCTCTTCAATTATGATATATTTGTGGAGATTTACCTTTTATTTTGTTTGGAATGTATTCCTTTGTTTCTTCATTTTTCTGACTTTCTGTGTTGGTTTCTGTGCATTAGATAAAACAGCCATCCTCCCAGTATTTACAGATTGGTCTTGTATAGGAAATGAACCTAATCATTCAGCCTGGCCCATGCTCCTAATTTCCACTCAAACTTCTGTAATTGCCCACACAGTCTTCTTTGCACTTAATGGTTCCCTGCATATGACATTTTGAGAAGATCTGTTAGTGTCCCAAAAGGGAGGATTGCAGTTAGCACCTAGATAGAAGCTGATTAGAAACTATACCTTCAGGCAGCTGCTGGGAAAACATGTATTTGGTTAAGCACTTTACAGGGAGAAACTAGGAAATTGACATGTTTGTCTGCTACTTTAAACTGGGCCAGGTGAATAGTCATGGTGCCCCCATTAAGGACTGTTCTGTGTTTGCTATAATCCTGTGGGACTCTTGAATGAAATCCCAGAGCCAGGCAATCTGGGTTCATCTCGAGGCTGACTGCTGCAAAAGGCCAAGCACCAGATGTTTGTGCAAGCTCCTTCCATGGAGATACTGGTGACTTGATAATATCATTAAAGTAGACTGGAGGGAGAAGTCAAGAGGAGATGTCCTCCTGCTTTCCCAGTCTCTGGGGAGGATCATGGCCAGCCCATAGACATGTGCTGATGTTAGAACCTTGCCCCTTAGGCAGCAGCTCATTGAGTTTGCAGACTGACCTCTTTCAGGGAATGAGTGGAAGATAGGCACGTTTGCCTGCCACTTTGATATTGATATCTTGGGGGAGTAGCTTGTTATGAATTGCTTCTTGGTTTGCAGTAATCCCATGGACCTCATGAATGTAAGGCACCCATTGGGTATCAGAGCCAGGAAATTAGGGATCTGTCCCTTATGTGGCAGCCAGAGAAGCTGCGGTGCATTTTTGCGTACAAGCACTTGCTAGAGAGACACAGGAAACTTGGAGAAGGTTGGGAGAAAAAGATGGGGAAGGTGTCCTCCAGCTTCCCAGGTCTCCAAAGAGGATTACTGCCAGCCCATAGATGTGCCTAAATTAGAATTCCAACCCTCAGGTAGAAGCTTTTAAAGTATGCAGATGAGCCCCTTTCTGGGAAAGACAGAGATGGGCATTTTTTTGTCTGTTCCTTTGCACTGAGCCCTCAGGTGATTGAATGGTGAGTCCTACACAACAATTAAGAACTTCGTTGCATGCTAAAGTCTTGGGGGTCTCAGGGATGGCAAACCCCATTGGTTTTCAGGTGTTTTGAGAGCTTGTCCCTTGGGTGGAGTATTTAAAGTTGGGGTACTCTCTCATCAGGGAGCAGCTGGGAATTCCCTCTCAATTGTAGGACACTATTTTAGGGATGAAAGTTGTAGGAAGAGTGTGTCTTAGCCTTTTCTACTCATTCAATGTATTTTCTCATTCACCTAGTGTGTAGGGGTCACTCAACCAGTTTCCAGATCTCCTTTAGAGGGAATTGCTCCATGTGTAGCTAAACAATAGATGTATCTGTGGGAGGGGGAAGCTCAGATGCTTCTTATATTACCATTTTGGTCAGCTCCCATGAAGTCTGAATACCTCCTTTTTATTTGGTGTGACTTACACTTATACTTGTAATTTAATCAGGGCGATGATTTTTATGGGAGAAGTTTCTGTCGGGAGAGTAATTCCTTTTGTAACTACAGGCTTTTTGTTAGGCAATATTATTAACAAATTCAGTGGAAACATTTCAGAACAGTTGAATAACCTAAGTGGTCTTCTAATTAATCTCATTAGTGTATTTTAGGTATGCTTGGTGCTCATGGGTATGTCAGACAAGAGAGTAAAATCAAAATTGTGATGTTAATATTAACAGGAGTAGTTCTATTCTCAGATCTCTGCTTCCTTCAAGCTCCTATTGAAATCAGTAAGCTCCTCTGTGGCATACTTTCAGTATTTTATTACCAGTATGACTATAGAGGCAGGCAAGAAATGCTGAAAACAATTTGTTAAGCAATGTTTCCAGACTTCGACTGGGCAAAAGTAGCCTATTCAAGATGTAATTTTTATTGTTCCGTTTCTGTATGTTAAGCAATCATTGCTGGATGCTTAACCAGCTTTTGACTGCTATGAGGCAATAAAAATAATGGTGTGTTTTACTTTTAAAGTTCTGTTGAAACAGGTTGATAATATTTTTTAAGGATTTTTGCTTCTTTGTTTAATCAGGGATATTGTCTTTTTTTGTAGTATTCTTGTCTAGCTTTGGCATAAATGTAATGTTGGCCTCATAAAATAGTTTGGACGTGTTCACTTCTCTTGTATTTTTTTTTGAAGAGTTGGAGAAGTATTTAGTATTAATTTCTCCTAAATGTTTGATAGAATTCACCAGTGAAGCCATCAGTCTCTAAGCTTTTCTTTGTTGGGAGGTGTTGATTACTGCTTCAATCTTCTTAGTCATTATTGGTCTGTTTAAAGTTTCTATTTCTTGATGATTTGGTCTTCATAAGTTGTATGTTTCTAAGAACTTATATATTTTTTCTACTAAAAGAAAATATAAGTGAAACAATTCATGATGTTAGTCTGGGCAATGATTTCTTTGGATAGGATCCTCAAAGCCTAGGCAACAAAAACAAAAGTAGAGAAATGAGATTACATCAAATTTAAAAGATTCTGCACAGCAAAGGAAACAATCAACAGAATGAAGACAACCTACAGCATGGGAAACATATTTACATATGATTCATCTGGTAAGGGGTTAATATCCGAAATGTATAAGTAACTCAAACAACTGAACAGCAAAAACATAAAAATAAATTGATAAGTAAGCCAATTAAACTGGGAAAAAGACCTGAACATACATTTCTGAAAAGAAGACAAACAAGTGGCTAACAAATATGTGAAGAAGTGCTGAACATCACCAATCATCAGGGAAATGCATGTCAAAAACTGCAATGAGATATTACCATATACCTGGTAGAATAGCCATTATCAAAAAGACAAAAGAAACCAACTGTTGGTGAGAATGTGAAGACAAAGGAACACTTGTACTCTGTTGGTGGTAATGTAAATTGGTACAGCCTTTAAGGAAAATAGTATGGAGATTCTGCATAAATTAAAAATGTAACCACTTTATGATCGAGCAACTTCAGGGTATACATCCAAAGGAAATGAAATTAGTACCTTGAAGAGATATCTGAACTCTTATGTTCATTGTAGCATTATCCACAATAGGCAAGACATAGAAACAACCTAAGTGTCTGTCGAGAAATGACTGCATAAAGAAGATGTGGTATATATAGGCAATGACATAACATTCAGTCATGAGAAAGAAGGCAGTTCTGCCATTTGGGCCAACATGCATGAATCTGGAGGACGTTATGCTAAGTGAAATGAGCCAGATAAAGAAAGACAAATTCATTATGATCTTACTTATATTTGAAATCTAAAAAAAATAAAAATTAAAAAGTTTAACTCATAGAAGCGGTGACTAGAGCAGTGGTTACTAGAAACTGGTGGGGTTAGGTATGGGAGATATTTGTCATAGGGTAAAAATTTGCAGTTTTTAGTTATAGTATATAAGTATAGAGCTCTAGTGTACAGACATGATGACTATACTTAATAATACTATATTGAGCACTTGAAATGTGCTGATGTAATATACTTCAGGTGCACTTACGCAAACAAAGCAGAAACAATGTGAGGAGATGACATATTAATTAATTTGACTGAAGTATCCATATGTACATGCATGTGAAAGAATCATGTTATATACCTAAAATATATGCAAATTTTATTAAAATTTTAAAATTAAAAATAATTAAAAGTAGAGTAAAGATTGGGTAAGAAAAGCCTACCTCAATTTCAGGTAAAAAGTTGCTACTAAATATCATTTACTTGCTACTAGATACACTGTAGTAAGCAGTATGCATACATTATAAAAAGTACAGATGGTCCTCTCCAGCAAAATGTATTAAAGTTCTTCATTCCTGCCAGTTATTGTCATTTTATCCATTCAAAATCCAGCATTTTACTCTAATTGATATACAGATTAGTGGGCTCTATTCTAGTCCCTATTATTTTTCTAATTTTTCATTACATTATTAAGAAATGCACTTTGGCTTCTGTCTTCACTACTCCAGAGAAATTGTAGCTGTTATTGTAATTAAATGTCAATGGATACACATCAGTATTTTCCTTATTTGACTTTATCTGAAACATGGGACACACTGTTTGCCATTTTCGTTTTTATGAAAATTACTCTTTCTGTGGCATTTTTGGCTCAAAGATTCTTTCAAGTCCTCTTTCCTGGATCATCTTCCTGTGGACATCACCTAAACTTTTAGATTTTCAGATTTGTATGATCTGCCTTGTTTTCTATGATTTATTTTACAAAGCATCAAAGCCCAGGGGACGTTTGAATCTGAGACTCTTGTTATAGAGTGGCACTCTCTGTAGGCATGCCATCTCTTTTATGGCTGCCATTAATATCTATATAGTGATGATTCTCATTTTCTTCCTTTACTCGAATTCCAAATTATCTCTTTAGCTTCAGAACCCAATAGTTTATAATCTGCTGTGTATTTAGATATAGAGAGCCCCGATATAATTCAAATACACATGCCCAATAGAGGAACCATCATAGCCCACATGCTCCTGTTTTCCCCTTTCACTCATGCCTCTTCTTATCCACATTCTCACCAATCAAATATATAATTTGCTTTTTCATCTTCTGCATTGTCTTCGATGAACAGATATTCATCCAATTAAAGCAGAAATCTGAATGTCATTTGTTACTTCTTACTCCATATTTCAATTGCAATATTAGTCTGATATCATCCTCTTCCTTGCACTACTTAAAGCATTTTCTCTGCTCTTAGTCTTGCCTTTCATTAGCCAGAGTGAGCCCATACCCTAACTAAGCCTCTTCCATAATTTCCAAACTACCATTAGGATCAAGTGCAAACACCATTGCATATCACACAGTCCCCTTCAAGATCTCTCTTTACTCACTCTCTACAGCGCCTCTCTGCTTGCTCTTCTCCTGCACTCCAGCCCTGCTAAACTCTGTCTACATCAGATTTCTGCTACTATGGCTTCAGCTCTTTTCACTTGCAACATTCTCCACCTGAGACACTGCTGTATTCTTCATCCACCTTCTTCCTCTGCTAATTGTCCTTCATGATCCCTATTATATGTTATTCTCTTCACAAAATGTGTCTTCACCTTTAGGGCTGAGTGAGGTATTTTGTCCATCGGGATCCCCCATAACTGTCTATCATAATGTGACAAATTTGTGAAATGGAGTAGGGTTTCATAATTTCACATCTACTTATCAAGGTTGCTTGTTGAAGAATAGTTTCCTTTAAGGCTCGGTACTATGCATAGAAATTGCTTTTTTTTTTTAAATAAAAAGATTTGATTAATGATGAATTATTTAGTAAATAAATATTGTGAAATAAAAATGGTTGATCCCTTGACAAATAATCAACCTCACCTCACCTCACCTCACTAATATTAAAAGAAATATAAACTTAAGAGAACACAGACATCATTTTTGAGATATCATTTGTCATTAGGAAATATACATAGGAACATTTCAGATGTTGGTGACAATATTAAAATGGAAATTTTCATATGTCACAGATATAAGTGCAGGTTGTTTTAATTTTTTAGATGTAATTTGACACTATGGATCTACAACTTATATTTCATCATACCCTCTAATTCAATAATTCTACTTCTAGAGGTTTATTGGAAGAAATTTATTTTGAGTTATAGACATTATTATGTGCCAAGATGCAATTAGTTTTATTAAAAATGAAAAAGCATATTAATACCAAACAGCAATGAATAGTTAAATATATGTAAAACTTCTATACTGTAGAATAATGCACAGTCAACATAATGATGTTTAGTATGAAAAGATTATAACATAAGCCCCTCAATGTTCTGCAAATTTTTAAGTATAAAACCTCTTATCCATTCATTCATTCAGTCAGTCACCAAATATTGATTTGCCAGCATGAAATAAGTCAGGCAAGGTACATCATTTCTCCATACTACTGGAAGAAGACAGAATATGAGTAAGCAAGCAAAAAAATACATACATTAATAAAAACCTAGCAAATAAATTAATAATTGTGTGCTATGCAAGAAATAAGTAGGCAATAAAAGGAACAGCATGATAGAAGGTAACTCATGGGGAAGTATGATAGGTGATCATAACTAAAATGGATCAGTCATGTAAAGAGCTGGGAAAGGGCATTCCAGGCAGATGAAACAACAAGTACAAGGAAGTTCGGATGAACATATGCATAATATGCTCCAGAAATAGAAAGAAAATCCAGGGTGACTAAAATGTGGATGTGAAGAGAAAGTGAAGAAATGTGGAAAGGAGAATATAATCAGGACAATGGTAAGGGACTTGTATTCTAAGTGAAATGGAAAGCTGTTTAAGGTTTATCTGACCTAATTAATTATTTGATGATCATAAAGCTGATACTAGTGTTGGATAAAGTTAATTGTATTTATTGCTGGTGTTACATTTTTTTCCTACTAAAATACTTGTAGGTTAGTACAATCACTACCAATCATACAGTATATTTATATAAAATTAAATAAACACAAAGATCAATATCTTAAATTATCTTATTTCTTATGTATTTATTCGCCATCTCTTCTTACTGAAACATTAGTTATAAGGGAAAAGATTCCTTTTCTGTTTTGCATCACTGTATTCCCAGTGATATCATTGTGTATTTCACATTATAAACACTTAATACATATGTGGTCAATACATTAATGTAGTCATCATTTTAATAGATTGTCGAAAATGTATACTAATACTGACAGCTTCTTTTAAACACTTTTATATTTTAATTTTCCATTATAAACCTCCTTTAACCTTCTTCTTCACATTTCTCCTTCCCTTTATTCTAGGGCCCTGTGTTATTTTGGTTGTGCTTTTAATCTGGCCATTTTTCTTACTTCTCTTTATTCTACAATGCCACTTATGTCCCTCTCTAGGCTCTCTCACTTGAAAATCTCAAGTATTTCTGAGCTCCCCATCTTCCTCTCTCCTTGGAGGTGGAGGCATGCATCCCAAACTGTATTTCCATCATTGATCAATCAATGGAAACATAGCCAGTGTATTACTTTGCCTCAGATATCTCTACATGGACCCTCCTCAACTGCTTCTGAACTGTATATCTGAAACATATTATTTTGGTCCTTGAATTCGCATTTCTGTTAATAGAGCTGATTCTGTTAGTCAAATCACTCAAATTCAAAACCACCAATGCACCTTTAATATGTTCTTGTATCTCTTCCTCTATGATCTTATTTCCTTTTCAGTGTCATCCCACCTACTCATTGTTCATTCATGAACTCTACCTCATATGCACAGACATTCATTCTTTTATCAAGAACAACATGTTTTTAGGTCTGAATTATGTGTTTTACATATCTCTTCTATTTCCATCTTTGTTTTTATTTCTGAGGCTCATCTATAAAATAATTGAGAGGTGGGAGAGGAAACAGCAGTATATACTAGAGTTGTAATCATAGGCTACACAGGTGGGCAGAAGAAGGAAGGCAGAAAAGGTCATTGGTTTGTTGTTGGGTTGTTGTAGATATCTATATTTCATCCCATTGTTAATGATTTTGACAGACATCAAGATCATGTAACATATAAAGTGTAATATTAATTCAGTGTTTTATTATGAATAAATTAGACTCCAATGTGTAAAACATACCTTATTTTTTATTTTGATAAAACGTGATTAAGGTACTGAAAAATATTTTTAAATGTGTTCATTTATTATGAAACATCAATATATATAGTTATGAAGAACACATTGACTTATATTCATGATGATGTTTATTAAGCATAAGCACGATTATGTAATATAATCATTATACAAAAGCCTCTGTTGCCATAAATTGCCTTGACATTCCACTTTATTAAGGATGTGAGAATGACCTTAGCAAGGCTGTTGCATATATTGTGTGTTTAAACTTTGTACATACTGACTACTTGCAGATACAGTAATCATTAAACATCTCAGTTGGGAATTCTAACACAAATTTAAGCAATTAAAAGCAGGCTGGTTTTAAACACAGCAACTTTTGAAATAGAGACAGTCTACATCTTTAGAAATACAGAAAGTCTTCACATCCATCAGAACTGTTCTAGCTATGAAACTTGCATTTTTCTCTCCATTGTTGGCTTGCTCTTATTAACAATCATCCTATGAGGTAATTTCCATATCACTAATGTAATTATGGAGAATAATTTTAGTTCCACCAGAGTAAGAAACCGAACCTATGGAGAGCTAACAGAAATATTGTAAAGGATTACTATATTTCATTAAGTTGACTTCAATATTTGTAGCTTAATCTACTTTTTAAAGTTGTTTAAACACATAGTAAGTATTCTTGGTTGTAAGGAAATACACTATAACAATGCTTAGTTACCACCCATCTCTTCTAGCAATAATTTCAGCTAAGACACCCTCACCTGACATTTAAAATCTCAAAGTACTCCAGGGTCTGCCAGGTTTAGATCACTAATTTTATCCATGTACTCTCTTTATTTTCCCCTAGAAAATTCATGACAATACTTAAATTTTTCAGGCATGGAGATTTGAGAGCAGAGGAACGCAGTATTTTATTTTATCAATTTTTCTTTAACGCTGAGGTTATGGACATTCTTTTGGACTTGAAAGAGAAATTAGAATAGTTTATTTGTACCAGTTTTCTATCTATAATATAAAACCAGCATTTGCGTCTTGCTTTAATTTTAAAAAGACTTTTCCATACAATCCATTGGAGTTAAAATTATTTCATACTTGCGGTAACAAAAGTTTTGAACAGCCTTCTTTTGAAATGCAATTTATTTATGTAAGGTAGTTTAATTTTATATTATATATCATAAAAGTGCATCCTTTACCTATCTATTATCTCAATATATCTCCCAGAAATAATTTAATCGATACATATACACATGCCACAATTCAACATGATAGGTTTTAGATGTTTGTATTTATTATTAGCAATTTCTTATTCCTTTCGCAGCTCTAGCATTTTTTTTTTTCTTTTCTCATTATACTCTATTCCAGGTATAAATCTTTCTAAACCCATCAGTTAGATGGATGAAATGTTAAGCAGAGGTAAAACACTAAAAGTTCCTATTTGGCAGCTTGATATAAGCACTTGGCAGTTAAGTTAAATGGGAATGATTGATTTTTAAAAATGGTAAATATGGAGCCAGGTACATTTAAAAAATTTCTTTCAATCAATTATAGCTCTTAAACCAAAGTAATCTTATTCTTTATTTTCAACCCATGTTGCAATATACTATGGGGTGTTTTTGACATAAAGCAATGGTTACTTCAGCTGTTGATTATTTATAATTAATTGACTCTTCATTAGGAGACTTTTGTTTAATGAGCTGTGTGACCTTTTTAAAAGGAACTATTTCTTTTACTACCTCTTAATTTTGATTAAAATAATTAATTCTCCAAACCCATACATAAAATTACAAAGTCAGCACTAAAACATAAAACAAAACAAGCATTTGCTGAATAGATATAGGTTTGATTAGCTTGAATATATTGAAATAAAAAATAAATTGGTCCTCGCAAAATATATATGAAGCTAACCTTCAGACAAATATTTTACCTTTATAAGAGTCTCTCTATTTCTTTGCTCTGAGCAACAATAGATGTGGTAGCACAGAAGGAAGCAAATAAAATTGCAGCGACTTTGCTAAAGAACAAGTGTTGCTTTTGCAGAGATGGTTGAAATCATCAGATGTGAATAAAAGGATAGTTCTACAGAAAAGTCAAGAAACATTGTATTTGATAAGATAGTAGGAAGGTTGCCTGGAATGTGGAATGCTCTGAGCCAAAAATACTAATTACAAAGAAAAAATGAAACTTTCTATATGTGTTTTACTAAAATATAATTAATCATATTGTGCTATTAGAGACCCAGGCAGCTAATTTGACATCAACTAAGAGCATTAGAAAAGCACTTATTAGGTTAAATGACATTTATGTTGAGACTTCTTACATTATATGGTACTTTTTTATCCTATTACAATCTGTGTTTAATATTTTGTAACTTTGATTTTTAATTTATCTTATTGAATAGTCCTTATTTAAAGATAAATAAACTTGAAGAATTTCATGTCTGAAGTAAAACAATAAAAATTCCTATTTGGCAATTTTGATGTATAAGCATTTAGCAGGTATGTTAAATGGGAACGAGTGATTTCATATAATTTTGTAAACAAGCTAAGCACATTTTGAAATTGATTAAAGGCTTTTGAAAATTAATATGTTAAGCACACATTCTTCTACTAATATCAGAATGTCATTGGTGATATTATCCTGTTGTTGGTTTGTTTTGAAAGTTAAAAATCTCAGATCGAAAATTATTGATTTACTGAATCTTATTAACTCTCATGATCTCTATGCTTGTTCTGCTTATTTTCATTATTTAAATTTTCTATTTCTATTTTAATATATCTATTTTTATTCACTTTAAGTTCAAATGAAAGGGACTACTTAAGTAAATATAATGTCATGATTTTGAAATTACTTTATTGATTTCCATGAAATCAGTAAAATTAAATAGAGCATTTATTATGAAAAACTTAGAAATGTACAACTTTTTATTAAAATAATTATTTTTAGTGGAATAAAATCTTAATTAGATGACTTCAAAAAGAGCATTTTTTAAAAGTTTCTAAAAATAGACACAAAAATATAGAGCTGTATAGGTTTTTAAATATTCTACATAAAAAAAAAAAAAAAAAAAAAAAAAAAAAAAAAAAAAAAAAAACAGTAGAAACCAGGTCTCTTGTCTTATGCAGTTTAAAAATCTAGTTGGTAAAAATAATACATAAACACATGAATCTTTGAAAAAAATGGTTAAGCAACAATAACAGAGCCTGAAACCATGAGCAATGACAGAGATTGCATTATGTGCCAATAGGAATCTAGAGCTATTTTGTTTTTTCCTCCCCCTTTTCTCCCTCCAAGCCTCCTTTTCCCCCTTCCTTCCTCCCTCCCTCCCTCTCACCCTCCCTCCCTCCCGTCCTTCCTTCCTATCCTTTCCTTCCTTCCTTCCTTCCTTCCTTCCTTCCTTCCTTCCTTCCTTCCTTCCTTCCTTCCTTCCTTCCTTTCTTCCTCCATTTATTCATTTGTTTGTTAAAATACATGGGGTATTTCTCAAAGTCGAGAAGGAAGCTAGGCTAATTATGTAGTAATATATTCAAGTCCTGTGAGGTGCTGTTGATATCCCTTTTTGGTGATCTTAAACATAGCATTTTGGAATTTAGATAAAGATATTTTTAATAAGTATGAAAATTTAACCCAAATGCCATTCCAATCATTTCCATTCACCACAAATTATGTATTTTTCCCTCGTATAATCTTGTTTCTATCCTGTTACCCTACTGTATGAAGACTATTTGAAAGATTTTTTTTTGGAAATCATGAAAGAGTTGGGGATCAGAAATCAGAATCACTGTTCAAATTCATATTTTGCAAAACTTTTGTTTCGTTTTGAAATTGATAAAAACCAGGACTTTAAATAGATATTCATGATTCCAGTCACCATATGCTATTTTCTTATTCTTATTTTCCCTCAACCAGAATGTTTCATGAAATTACTGAGTCCTAACGAAAGCACTTTTTAAATGGCCTGTTGCTCAGAGGTTTAAATTTTACAGGCAAAAGTCAACATTCTTATAGAATTGTAACTCAATAAATCATAATTTTTGTCTTTGCATTTTAATGTTAGGACCTTTCAAAAACTAACATTCATTGTTTTCATTCTTTGACTAACGTTATTTAGTATATGAATCCAGAGTAAATTCTTGTCTTATAACTTATAATCTAGGCAAACTTAGAAATTTAAAATCAACATGAAAAGAATATAAATAGCAGGACTGTTTTACTAAATGTTTTTTGATGTTAACTATTCTAAAGGAAAGGTAGTGCTGGGTGCCACATTTTAGAAGGACAATTATTTGACTAGAAGAGAAATACTGGAATAGCACAGCATCTCAGATCCATGTCACATAAAGAAAATTAAAGAACTAAGCTTGTTTTAACTGAAGAATTTAGAAAAGAAGATAAAATTGCAGCCTTTTCTTTAATCCAAAGAAGTATTGAAGCAAAAGTATAATTTATTTGTGACACCTAAAATGAATATCCAGAGACAATGAAAAGAGGTTAAAGGGACATATTTTAATCCAAGCTACACACACACACACACACAGACACACATAGACACACACACACACATGCACACACACGTGCACACACACACACCATACTAGTCAAGGGTAAGGGATAACTGGCTATTATGTGAAAAATAAAATTTCCTTGGACAAGAATGGAAGTGAGGAATAAGATAGAAAGCTATATCATATTTCAAAAGTAAAATTTTGTTTGGTGATGAGAATTGTGGCAATGAGATGGAAAAGATACGTGTTTTGTCAAGTCAATAGGATTTGGTGAATGAATGTGGAAAGCAAAGGGAAGAAAGAAATGAAGGATTTCTAGGTTTTCATTTGGAGCAACTTTATGAATCAGAGTATTGGTTGCTTACATGGGAAATATTGGAAGTGCAATGAGTTGGGGAAAGAGTCCAAGACTATCTTTTTAATTGACATAATTTTGGGATTTGCAGTATTTATTACATATAGAAGTGGTGATGTCTAGCATTTGGATATATGTATCTAGAGTTTAAATAAAGTCAAGCCTTAAGATAGAAATTTGGGAATCATCAACAAGCATACAGAGAAACTGTGCAATTAGAGAAGATAGTGAATTCCAGAAGAGGTACTAAAAAGATTCCAAAACTGAAAGGCTAAGCAATGGAAGTGGGAGAGAGAGAAGAGAGGAGAGAGAAAGAAGAGAGGAGAAGAGAGGGAGAGATTTAAGGTGAGAGGACAGGGAGAGGGTTAAGAAGGCAAGAAAAGAGGGAGGGAGGGAGGGAAAGCGAGAGAGAGAGAGAGAGAGAGAGAGAGAGAGAGAGAGAGAGAGAGAGAGAGAGAGAAAGAGAGAGAGAGAGAGAAGCAAGAAATCTATGGAAGTATCCATTCGGAAGATTGGAATATTGGAAGATATCAAAAATTCTTTAATAAGTGGATTTTTTCATTGAAAATAGAATGATAGTTTATATAAAATAATAGTTTAGAGAACACTTGTTAATTCCAAATCAACTGAATGTCATTATGTTATGTTTTGCTGCATGCAATTATTATGAGAAAATTAGTGATTATAAATATGATAGAAATGTAATATTTTTTGGGCCAAAGCTTGCTGTTTGGCTCAAAGGGGAACTTGTGATAATAATGATACCATCTTAGATAATTCTCTTTGTTAACAATTTAGATTAATTTAGAGATTAAAGAAAATGTTGTATGAATTTCATAGGGTCATAGATCAATTAAACAATTGTGTGGTTGATATATTTTACATGGTTATTATATTTGACTAAACCTATAGTTGGAGTATAGTGATTGATTTTTTCCTATGTTTTTAAGACTACATCTTGATTAATAAATAGTGATAGCCGATTTTTATGCCACTGTTTTTTATTTTGTTGATATCCGCCAACAGACGATCATTCTAATCCATGGATTACATAAGGGATTAAAAAAGGAAATAAATAAACATTAAGGAAGCAGTAGGACAGGGGACAGTCAAGTTTAATTGATATATATATTTGCACAGAATAATCCTTCTACTTCCTTATCCTGCCAGAGATACTTCTATAATACTTTCATTAGACATACTGATTTCCATAACAATACACAGCAAGCGGGAGAAATCTGCCAAAACTTCTTGTGTTTGCAAAAAATTGGACTATCTAAAGGGCAAAAACTAATAAAAGGCATTTGGAAATGAAGTGATTAATAGGCATAGCGATACAAAATAAATCTAATGACACAACTGCAAGATAAGTGATGTTTGTTTTACAGGTTTTTCATTATTTATTTCTGGATAGAAGTTTACTTTATCATCATACATTGCCCACAGCATGGGAGAATATTTGTAAAAATGATTTAAATAATCATTACAAAAACTGTATTTATAATAACTGAGGAATTAAGATTAGATTATTAGAATGATCTTTTGGCTAACTTTGCCTTTCTGTACTAAGAAACCCATAAAGTCAGGTGACAAATAAATGAAAAGGAAATATTTTAAATTGGAAGTCTCAGCTATTATTACTTCGCAGGAAAGACATTTTGATAACACATTATATGTCAATAAAATCAAATGTGAGGAGCATTGTAAAATATAATGTGAACTTTGTAACATGTTAATAGTATCAATGGGTAAGTTTCTTGATTATATTTGTTAATGAAAAATGTCCTAATACAATGAATTCTAAGACTAGAATCTCTGATTTAACTAATGAGTTTTTGTTTTATTCATTATTCATTTCATGAAATAGATATACTTAAAAAGTCTATGGTGTATTATCATTGTTTGTGTGAAAGTAATTCTTTGTTTTAAGTTTATCTTTATTAAAATTAAAATCAAATGCTAATGCTCTCTAGGCAATTTTTCTTGTCACTCTGAAATACATCTACAGTAGTTAGAAGTATTTAGAGTAATTTATTTTACTCTACTTATCTTCCAAATTAGGTCTTGAGCTCCTTTTTTGGCTGATGAAAGACATAACAGCTCAAGCAACAACCATGACTACCTTTTAGAAACATGATGATGATGATAATGAAAGATGGGTACTTTTTAGACCACACAACAGGTGCTTGCTCCTCAAATAATTAGCTCTGTGACCTTGAACAAAATACCTAAATTCTCTGTTTCAGTTTCTTCAACCCAGAAAGAGAACAATAATGCATTGCCTATCATAAGAAGTATTATAAAGATAAAAATATTTAAAAATGGAATAGTGTATGTGAAAACTTTCAAAAACAAGTAGAAGTACTTTGATGCATTTATTTAGTGGTGATATATATTTAAGCAGCCATCTCCTCATTTATTCTAGCAGGTAGTATCTCAGCAGTTTAGGCCCACAGGATCAGTTTATTTTATATGTAAACTTAACTTGTATATAAATATCTTAACATATCAGCACTCTGAATTAATCAATCAAGCTAATTAACCCTCATGTTTGTCAAAATGAGATTTTGATTGATATAAGTTGTGAAATACTTATATGATATTTAGCAAGTATTTCCTACTTGAAAGGAAGATTGGAAAAGAATCCTCAGGAATCAAGGAAAAGCAAAAGTGAGTTATGTTGAAACTATGTAAAGTGGGAATATGCAGTAATATAATTACTTACTCTCTGGCAGAATGCTACGAAGAGAAATGAACATACATTAAGTGTGTCTTAAAATATATGACCTATGTTCATATTTTCATTCAAATTGTACTGAATACAAAAATTATATGTAATCCTTAAAAGTTATGTCTGCTACCTGAACCTACCGTACAATAAGCAGAGTACTAGATGATAGCCAGTCAAATAATAGACTCATTAGCTGAGGAGGAAATAGAGGTTATAATTACAATTTATATATATGTGTGTGTGTGTGTGTGTGTGTGTGTGTGTCTGTGTGTGTGTATGTGTGTGTGTGTGTATATGTGGGTGTATATATATATATATATATATATATATATATATATATATATTATTATTTTTTTTTTTTTAATAAAAGTTTATTGGGGTGACAATTGTTAGTAAAGTTACATAGGTTTCAGGTGTACAATTCTGTAATACATCATCTGTATATCACAATTGTGTGTTCACCCAGAGTCAATTCTCGTTCCATCACCATATATTTGATCCCTTTTACCTTCATCTACCTCCCCTTCCTTCTTGCCCTCTGATAACCACTAAACTATTTTCTGTGTCTATGCATTTTTGTTTCTTTATTTGTTTGTCTTGTTTCTTTGTTGCTTTCAGTTTTACAACCCACGTATCTGTGAAATCATATGGTTCTCGACTTTTTCTGTCTGACTTATTTCACTTAGCATAATGATCTCAAGAGCCATCCATGTTGTTGCAAATGGTAATATTTCATTTTTTCTTTTAGCAGAATAGTATTCCATTGTGTATATATTTTTTATGACAATTTGGACAGTAAGGTGCAAAACACAAACACTATTAAATTGACACCCATTCCTTGACAATGAACATGTTCAGGGGAAAAAAAATGAGAAAAGAAAGTACTTTATTATTTCCTGGTATAAGTTCTCACGAATGTTCCTATATATTTACAGTGAGAGAACATTAATGGGAAATGATGTCATTTTCTTTTAAAAAAATATGTTAAGTACTATAGTAAGATAAAAAATGTGATATTTTGTCATGTGACATGCTGTATATATGCACATTTTTTTACGTAGAATTTGACCTTGTGCCTGCTTTCCGATTCTAAGACTTAGACTATTTTGCTATTAATGTATCTTTCAGTAGTTTGGAATAGAGTAAGGCACAACTAAAGTCAGAACAGAAAGTCTTTTTTTCTCATGGAAGATGATGACTAAGGTGATATATAATCATGGTGTCTCAGCTAATGAAAGCGAGATCATTTTTAAAAGCAGAAGAAGTTGAAATAACCTTTCTTAATATGATATGTTAATTTTCCATTCTGATATGTTAATTATAATGGCGCAGTCAGAATATAAATGAAGTCCATGTGGTGATTTTATTTAAAAAAAGAAAGTTCAGAAAATTAAAATCTGAGAGTAAATTCAAACGCAAAACTCCATACATTTTACTTTTATAATTTTATTTATGAATGATATGCTAGATGTTGTTTTTCTGAAAGAAACAAGCTGTCACAAACAATACCATGGTTTTGTACCAAAGCACAGATCATATCTACCTGAAAAAAATATGTATAATATTGTTTTTAATATACTCAGCTTTCTTCCTCGGAGCCTCTTTTACCCTCAATTTTAATAAAATGTAATAATAATTATAAAGCTTTGGAAGCAATAGTTGATACTTGACTTTTAGTATCTGTTCACACTTTAGCTAAAAAGGATAATAACAGAGAGACTCTGACCAGTTTCTCAGTAATATTAGAGCTATTCTTAGGATATTATCTATGAGCTTATTAATCTAAATATGTATAAGAAAAAAAGTGTGGGGCAACAAGCATTTATTTGAAAGTAAAAGAATTACAATTCTGGGAAGCAGTGGATTCTACAGCAGAATTTTAAATAGTGTTCTAATTATGAGGTGAAGGCAAAGTTTTTTGTTTGTTTGTTTGTTTGTTTATTTTTTTTAAGAAAGGGACGGAAAATAATTACATGAAGAGAAGGAAGGGGTTTCTTGTGGTGCTAACAAGCTAAATTATTCTTTAGCCATACATGGTGGTGCTCATTCTGAATAATGTCTTTAAGTTTCAGTCCTCATGGTCAGGATATTTGCTTTCCTGTTAGTTTAATGAATATTTATTTTAAAGACAATGTTGTTTTGGGCCAGTACAAAGGTTATTTTACCCATTCCAAACACTTTCTGTCTATATATAAGCCAAATAACAAATGTGCAGTAACCATTGACAGAATTTGAAAGAGGTGATGTGATTGGTTACTAATTATCAGGTTCATCTGTTATTTACATAGTGACTTGTGGACTAAAATGCTAGAAGCAAAAGTAGCAGTAAATTCTTATGTTTGATTAACTTAAAAAGTGTTGTTGCCAAAATAAAATAGCAGTCATATTCAATTCTGGTTAAAAATACCGAAAGTGCTTTTTTTTTTTTTTTTTTTTTTTTTTTTTTTAATGTTTAAAATGCTAGAGACTTATTTCCTTTTGGGTCGGGGTTTCTTTGTCCTATATCCCTAGACCAACCATGGGCACATAGCAGGAACATTAAATTCAGCCTATTTCATATATATATATAAGTGAAAGATGATTATCAAAAACTTTATTTTGAAAGATACTTAGGTAAGGCACTGAAGTTTCCTTAATAAGTGTGAATCAATATAACTCTGCTTGAGAGTTAAATAGTAGGCAAAAAAAAAATAAACAGGCATTAAAAGGATTTTTTTCCCTTTTAAACACAGATAAGTGTTCAAAGCATATATATTGAGAAACAAGATACTGCTTTTCAAATTTTATCAAATATGAGATCTGACAATTAAGTTCGTGAATTTGTTGCACTGATGTTGCTAAACTAAACTTTTTTGCTATCAGAGGGATTATTCATTATGAATTTGTACCAACTGGGCAAACAGTTAACCAAGTTTACTATTTGGAAGTGCTGAAAAGGCTGATGAAAAAGTTAAACAACCTGAACTTTTTGCCAACAATTCATGGCTCTTGCATCACGGCAATGCACCAGCTCACACAGCACTGTCTATGAGGGTGTTTTCAGCCAGTAAACAAAAAACTGTATTGGAACACACATCCTACTCACCTGATCTGGCCCCCAGTGACTTCTTTCTTTACCTGAAGATAAAAGAACTGTTGACAGGAAGACTGATGACATTCAGGACATCACGGGTAACACGATGACAGCTCTGATGGCCATTCCAGGAAAAGAGTTCCAAAATTGCTTTGAAGGGTAGACTAGGTGCTGGCATCAGTGCATAGCTTCCCAAGGGGAGTGCTTCGAAGGTGAGCATAGTGATATTCAGCAATGAGGTATGTGGCACTTTTTCTAGGATGAGTTCACGAGCCTAATTGTTCAACCTGGTAAATCAATCTTATTGATAATGGCAATTCCAGATTGTGTTTGACTTGATATTTTACTGAAGTAATTCAGACCTGTTTTAAGAATTGTCCTTTCAAGTTCTCTTCTTTTCAATTCCTCAGGAAGATAGGTTATGTATGCCGTGTGTGTGTGTGTGTGTGTGTGTGTGTGTGTGTGTGTGTGTGTGTGATGAGAGAGAGAAAATTGAGTAACTAATTTTTTATTATACCTATTTATACACTTACCAGCATTTCTGTGGAAACTAGGCAATTTAATCAGTATCAGCACTCATCTCATAGCATCAATTTTTCTTAATAATAAAAGCTATTTTAGATTTTGAGTGAGCAAGATGAATAATGTTTTGCCATTTTTAATCATAAATATATTTTGGATATTTTCAAAGAGTACATTGTGTCTTCCTGTGAAGAAATGGTTATTCATAAGAGGAAGTAAATATATATTTCAAAGGTGAAATGACAAAACATTATTATTTTGAATTATAATACAGAATATTTGATAATCATTGCCATAATAAATGAGACCAAATTGTACAGTATAGTTTTATGAACGACTAAAATTTCAGTTCCAATGGAGTATCTACAAGATAAAACTTGGGATTAAGATTCTTCTCTATAAGGAAATAGTGATTATGAAAAAGTGAGAATATTAATATCAGGGAAACAAAGACAGCTAAGCCTCAACATTGAATTGATTCTAACTTTAATTTTGTAAATAAATATACTTCATTTTTATTTTTAATTGTAGATAAATATAGCAATAAGCCTGGACTGACAATACCTTTTCTTTTTACCATGTCTATAATTAATATTTTGACAACAATTCTTATTCACAGATTTTTTGTTTATTTCATAGAAACTAAAAAAAAAAGAGGACATTGAGAAGGCATATATTGTCCCAGAAATTTATTTGCTTTTTTTTAATTGTCTTTTGAAATATACCTTAATATAAAAGTGGTATCAATTTTTATGCTTTAAATCTATTTTTTTGAATAATGGTGACTCCTTTTGTTTTATAATTGGATTTTCCAACTCAAAATTTGTTACTAATTATATTTCTCCTGTTTAGTTCCTATATTTGTATTTTTAACTATAGATTCCATTGGTAACCTACTTTGACATATAGTATTATATAGGGATACCCCCTCATCTTTTCCCTAGATATTTAAAAATTTACTAAATAATGCATCCTGTGAACCAGGATCTATGTTTCTTTACATCTGTATTTCAGCACCTTGAATGACAGCTGACAGATGTTCAAGAATATCAGCTAACTAAATGCTTAAAAAATGGGCAAAAAAATAAGACATTTATAAGGAAAATCCTTTATGAACTGTCACTTTTTAATATTAATCAGAGATTTTCAATGTGATTTGTACATCAGTTTCATGTAGTTCTATCTCATCCTATCTTTTCTTTACTATCACCATTTTCATATCTCCTAAACATAACCAGTTTCATCACAGCATTATCACTTTTTATTTATTTCCTGTACTTTCATCATTGATGGCCAATTCTCTCTTTTAATCACTTTTTGTCAAATGTCATGTGAGCTTATTATTTGGAGATAAGGAGGCAATATAACTACACACTTTCTGTCTGTATATGAACTAAATAACAAATGTGCAACGACCATTGACAGGATTTGAAAGAAGTGATGTGATTGGTCACTGATTATCAGGTTCATCTGTTATTTACCTGAGTGACTTGTGGACTGAAATGCTTGCAGCAAAGTTTGTGCTTTATGCAATACCTTGCAGTTAATATACCATGGTAACTGACATTTGTATAGTATTGTTGTGGCGCTGATAGTATCAAAAAATGCTAATTTAGGTAAAATCTGTCCATAATGTAGCAGACAATATGCGACCACCTGTTCTATGAATGTTGAAAATAATGTTCAGGAATAGAGTCATATTTACTGAACAGAGTCAAGATACTGACACATCCATATGTAAATGAAACTTCAGTTTACAAATAAATTGGCATTTTAAATCAATGGAGGAAATAATGGCCTCGTTATCATAACTTTGGGAAAACCGGTTACTCATATGGACAAAAATTAAAAGGGAGGGTGTGGGATAATCACTACATTATATCTTGCTGTAAAATAATTTATATATGAATTAAAGAATAAAATCCAAGAAAATAATGTAGGAATTTTATAAGATAATGCAGACAAATATTTATTATCTCAGTAAGAAAAGAAAGGTCTTAATATATATTTTAAATTCTAGATACCAGAAAGAAACATAGGTTTGACTACATGAAAATGAAACACTTCTATATTATGAAAGACAAGTGACAGATTGAAAATATTCATTGCAAGAAAAGAAATGCCATTAACAATAAAAAGCTTGTCTAAAACACATTTTAAAAAAGCTTATAAGTCAATTAAAATGGCCAAGAGACATAAATTTTAAAAACTACAGGAAAAGAAATACAGATGGCTAATTAATCTTTGACTAGATTATAAACTCATGAGTAAATCAGAAAATGCTAATTGAAACAATGATATTTCTCACTATTAGATTAGCAAAAAATAAAAAAAAAATATTAATAGCTCATTTTAAGGAGAATGCACACATACTGGTATTCTTATGCTCTTAGTGAGACTATGAGTTAATACCACATTTTTTTTTTATAGTCTACAACACAATCGAAAGTTTACGCATGCATGCATTTGACGTAGAAATTCTTCTAGAGATTTTTTTTTTTTTTTTTACAAAATTGATGGCACCTGTGCCCTAAAATGAAAGTGTATGACGGTATCAATATTAAAGTTAGCATTTTATGATTTATTTATTTATTACTTATTACTTATTAACCTTTTTCTCAAACTAGGTCTATCACCATCCTGGTCTTTCTGAGTATGATATTTACTTTGTCAATATCGTTCTTTTAAGTAAAACTTCTAAATATGTATATATAGTTTACTAAAATAACCATCAGTAAAAATATGCATGGTATTGCAATGTGGACAAATAAAAAGTATGCTCTAATAGAAGGCAAGAATTTGTAAACAAAGTCCTGTTGTAAAACCTGTGTTCGAATAGTAACATCATATAATTGAGTTATACACAGTGTCACTGAGAGTGTTTAATGCTATGCACTGAGTGTTTTCATTGTAAGTAGCAATTATAATTCTTATCTCAAAAGCCACTGGGGTATAGTATACATAAACAGACTTTGTCTAGTAAATATTTATCTATTTACAATTAGAAGACTTTGAAGATACAGTAATATTTTTTAGTATATCCTAAAAAATATTACTGTATCTTCAAAGTCTTCTAATATATATACATATGTGTGTGTGTGTGTGTGTGTATGTATATATATGTATATTTTTTTAATGCCCTTGTAGTCTCCTCCTGGGTCATTTTTAATTTGGTAATGTAGCCTTATATCAAACTATCCTTTAACATAGACTTCTGTAAAAAATCAATATATCCATTTCCTTATTTATTTTTGAGCAATTGAGTTGCTTTTAAAATCCACACAACGTGTTTTATTACGGTAGATGGCTGCAGTTAACTATCTTGATCTTGCTGAGCTACAGTTTTGGTACACAAATATACAGCAAAATAATGATTGAAACTATATATTAATGCTATATATTAGAGTGAATGCAAATATGTATCCCAGTAGATTTTTAAAATCAACGTCTTGGTTAAATATACCTACACTGGAAATTTGGAGGAAGTCATCTTAGAATATAAAAATTAAAAATAGCCATCTCAGATTATCACCTGTTTCCCCCAATCTAGACTAATATTCACTCTGACTTGTCTGGATTGCTTTCATCACATGTAATATTTTTATATTAAAAAATAACCAACTTTTTTGGAGAGGTTAACTAACATCTTGGGAAGGTTTGAGGAATCTTAGGTCATATTATAATGTCTATCAAGTCAAGGATATGATCAACCAGCAATACCTAAGGAAATATTTTTTACAAATGTTTTGCATATCTATGCATTTGTGTAATAAAATTTGACACTCCTTAAATGAATGAAAACAACTTTCATGTCTCTGTACCTTTTAACTTTATAAGTCTCAAACTATGTTTGTCAATATGAGTGGCTTGAGAAATATTCCAGTTCAGCTCTACGGACTGAGCTGCTGCCTGCTAGATTTTGTTCCAAACATAAAAGAAGCCAAATAAAACAAAACCATAGACACAGAGAATAGTTCAGTAGTGACCAGAGGGTAAGCGGGGAGAGGGGATAGTAGAAGAGGGTAAAGGGGATCAAGGCTATGCTGATGGAAGGAGAACTGACTCTGGGTGGTGAACACACACTGTGATATATAGATGATGTATTACAGAATTGTTCACTTGAAACCTATGTAATTTTACTTACCATTGTCACCCCAATAAATTTAATTAAAAAAAACTTAAAAAAAAAAATGCCTGGCTTCAAAATTCTTATACTAGCAGAGGAGATTAATAATGAATAATTAAGAAATTGAGTGACATGTGCCAAAACAGATCTCCACAGTTACATATGGAGTGGAAATCAACTATACATAGAGAAGTTAGGGAAATTTTTCTATGTATTTAATTCACAACCTAACTGTTATCCTAATTAATTGTGTCACTCTCTTTGATCAAACAGACATAATATGTTGAAATATCTAGACAGTAATAAAGCAAGTGATTGAACTAACTTTAAAGACTATATATATACAGGCATAAACTTCAGAGTCATGTATCTACCTGCCTACCTGAGTTCTCCACTTGGATATCCTTTGGCATATGGATAACATGTTCAAAACCGAGCTCTTGATTTCCCATTCACAAATCTGTTCCTCTCTAGTCTTGTAAACTTGGTAAATTAATTTCTGTTTGTCTCGGCAAGAACTTTAAGGCCTTTGAAAGCACGCTTCATCTCCTTAAAATGTTCTTGTCCTAGATACTTACAGTTTTCTGATTCATGGTCCTCAACTGAGGACTTCCTTAACCAACTTTCACATATGCTTATTTTTGTTTTGCTTAACTCTGTTTTCTATTTTTAATTGTTATTTATTTTATTTCTTATTATTTCTACTTGGGAAAATGGCCCTGATGTGTCAACATCATTAATTTTCTACAATATGTTTTTTTCTTAAATATTTGACTGATTAATGACGTTTTATGTGTGTCAAAGGAAACCACAGCATTAAAAACACTATTAATCTTCCAAAATAAATTAAGTTTAAGTACCTTAGAATTTTTCTGCAGTTATGCAATTTTGATGTTATACATGGCGTTGAGGAGTAGGAGAAAAAAAAAAATCCCCTAATTTTAAGATGAAATTATTTACTAAGAATGTTATTTTATAAAAGAAAAAAACTAAATCAAATTAAATTTTAAAAGCTGCACAGATAACAAAACTCTCCTCTGAAGAACTATTATAAAGGTTATTAAATAATTCTCTTTCAACAGTGTATCATGTGGAATTCTGTTTGTTGTGAAGAGTTATGCCAAAGGATCAATACATTTGGATGATAACCTTATTTAAAAATAACTACAATAAATATAGTGCTTTGTTTTTAAACTCTCAATGAATTATAAATATATCGATTATTGAAACTATAAAAATTGAATGATACTTTACAGAATTTAGTTTCATTACTCCAATTTTACTTGGGTAGTTGTAGAGGTAATATTAGTGGAATTTATGAAGTTTATCATGCAAGGTTACTGCCCATCTCCTCACTGAAATGGAAAAGTTATGTGACTTTTCAGGCCTCAGTTATCTTATATATCTCACGAAAATAGTAGCATACTTTTTTTCAAGATTACATTGGATAATGCTTGTGAGATTCTCTTCTACTTTAGTGATATGTTGAGTCCATTTTAACAAGCACATATTTACTGAAGAACCAGGATTCAAGTTAGATATGTTTACATATGTGTGTGTGTGTGTATACTTTTTTGATGGGTTAAAATTATTGTTTATTATATATACCAAAAGTCTTAAAAAGCACAGATAACCCATATATTTCAAAGATCTAATAAAACATGGTATAGTGATCTAAAACAACTCAAGGGAAGCAATATCTGAAAGGTAATTTTTAAAGTGAAGATTTCATTAATTTTCTAAATTCTATGACATGAGGTATAAATTTATTTTAACTGGTAAATTTATTGTATTGACATGTGAAGAAAAATAGCAAAAGTGGCCATTTTACCTAATACCATGTTTCCCTGAAAATGAGACCTAAACTGACAATCAGCACTAATGTGTCTTTTGGAGCAAAAATTAATATAAGATCCAGTCTTATTTTACTATAATATAAGACCAGGTCTTTAATATAATATTATAGTATAGTAATATAATATAATACCAGGTCTTATATTAATTTTTGCTCCAGAAAACACTGTAGAGCTGATTGTCCAGCTAGGTCTTATTTTTGGGGAAACATGGTATTTTTGTTGCTAGTCATTTGAAGTTTTTAAATAGTTTAATGAGATCTGCCTTAAAAAGTAATTGAATCAAGAAAGAAATTGCATTGATTGTTGAAAAGTTTCTTGTTTTAAATTTTCTTGATGGTCAGTAATGTGTATTTAACCTCTCAATGCATGCCAGATTCTGTCTTAGGACCAGGGAGCAGAGGTGGACAAAACAAGAATTGTTTTCCTGCATGAGTTTTAAACTTTATGGAGAGGGTACACACAATTAAGAACAGTATTAAAATTATGATATAGGAACTTCTCTTGTTTTTCTGATGTTGAGCTTAACATATACCCTGCCAGTTATTCATAATGGACATTGAAGTAATTTGCTAGCTGTAGAAATAAAAAGAATGTAAGCCAGTCATTTTACTTTCATATGTGGGTCTTGGAAAGTTGATAGTTTGGAAAATATGTAACTCAACTTAGCTCATAGCTTATATGTCTTTATAACAAAATGTGGGAAAACATTTTTAGCACACAGAATGCTTTGTTTTGCTTTTTTTGATTTGTATGCAATGACCATTAATATTGTGCAGAGGACATCAGATGCCTTAGGTGGAAGTATAAGAGTACTTCCTCTCCATCATCCAGACAAGTCCGTGGATTGTATTCTACTTCTGCCATGTTTGTACCTGTCTCCAATTTTGGCACTAAACCTCATCAGGAAAATCACTAGCAGTGTCTAATGTGACATATATTTCTCTTTTTGCTGTACTACACTGCTGATCATTGTTTATAGCAATTAATTCCTCAAGAACTAAAGGGGAGGAAATTCAATTAGTCTCAAACACAAGCAGTGCTGACTTGCCATCTAGTGATGACAGAAGGTAACTATGGATTAAAAAAATAATAAATAAATAAATAAATAAATAAATAAATAAATAAACTTTCTACAAATATTTACTCTAAACCACAGGCAAAAGCACTTACTCTGAAGCACTCACTCTAAACACAGGCAAAGATACAAACATAAATAAGATACTGAATTTGAGCCAAGTCGCTCAAAATACAGCATGGGAGACAAGAGACATAAACAAGTAATTTTAAGGCAACAAAATTTATTTAAGTAAGAAGAGTTCCATATTATTTTCTGAGAGCACAGAAGGATAAGAATGAATCTGACAGATCATGGAAGGATTGATGGAAGAGGTGGGATTTGAACTCATTTCCTACAAGACTGGTAGGATTTTAGTGGTTAGGATACTGTAGAGCAGGTTTACTTGTTTACCAGATTTATACATTGGAATAAGAGTTGCAAAT
Organism: Rhinolophus sinicus; assembly: GCF_057876585.1. Taxonomy (NCBI): domain Eukaryota; kingdom Metazoa; phylum Chordata; class Mammalia; order Chiroptera; family Rhinolophidae; genus Rhinolophus; species Rhinolophus sinicus. The sequence goes on along the minus strand of NC_142514.1, from coordinate 119,723,713 downwards.
TTAAGGAAAATTCTATGGCTAATGCACTGGATATAGGGAAAGGGGACCTAGGAGAGAAACCCTGCCATATCTGTCCTATTCCATTGGGGTCTATAATAGTGTAGGGATTGACATCTACAAGGAATTCAGTTAATATTTGTTTAAATGTTAATTTTTTGTTTACATTTGTTTTATTTTCAATTAGAGTTGACATTCAATATTATTTTATATTAACTTCAGATATACAGCATAGTGGTTAGATATTTATTTAATTTATGAAGTGATCCTCCAATTAGTCTAGTAATTCACCTAGCACTATAAATAGTCATTACAATACCATTGATAATATTCCCTATGCTGTACTTCACATCCCCATAATTATTTTGTAACAAATAGTTTGTACTTCTTAATCCTGTCACCTTTTCACCTAGTCTGCCAATCTCCCATCTGGCAAATATTGGATTGCTCTATGTATCCATGAATCTGTTTCTGTTTTGTTTATTTTGATCTTTAGATTCCACACATATGTGAGATCATATGGTTATTTGTCTTTCTCAGTCTGACTTATTTCACTTAGCATAATACCCTCTAGGTCGATCAACATTGTCTTAATGGTAACATTTCATTTTTTATGGCAGAGTAATATTCCATTGTATATATGTACCACCTCTTCTCTATCCAGCCACCTGCTGATGGGCACTTTGGTTGCATTGATATCTTGGCTGTTGTAAAAGGCAATGCAATAAACATAGAGGTGCATATATCATTTCAATGTAGTGTGTGGATTTCTTTGGATAAATACGTAGGAGTTCAATTAGTGGGTCGTAAGGTAGTTCTATATTTAATTTTTTGAGGAACCTCTAAACTGTTTTATATTTGGCTGTACCAATTTTCACTCCCACCAAGTACATGAGGGTTCCCTTTCTCCACATCCTCCCCAACACTTGTTTGTTGATTTATTGATGATAGCCATTCTAACTGGTGTGAGATGATGATTGATAGCGGTTTTTATTTGCATTTCTCTGACAATCAGTGGCATTGAGTATCTTTTCATATGTCTATTGGCCATCTGTATATCCTTTTGGAGAAATGCCTTTCCAGGTCCTCAGCCTATTTTTTAATTGAATCGTTTGTCTTCTTGGTGTTGAGTTGTATGAGTTATTTATAAATTGTGGATATTAACCCCTTATCAGATGTATCATTGGCAAATATTTTCTCCATCAGTAGGTTAGCTTTTCGTTTTGTTGATGGTTTCCTTTACTGTGAAAAACCATTTTTTGTTTGATGTAGTTTGATGTGTTTATTTTATGTTTGTTTCCTTTGCGTGAGGAGATATATCAGAAAAAAACATTACTAAGAGCAATGTCAAAGTATATATTGCCTGCATTTTCATCTAGAAGTTTTATGGTTTGAGGTCTTCCATTTAAGTGTTTAATGCATTTTGAGTTTATTCTTGTATATGGCATAAGAAGGTTGTCCCGTTTTATTTTTATTTATTTTTTTTATTTTTTTGCATGTGTCTGTCCAGTTTTCTCAGAACCATTTATTGAATACATTGTTTTTACCCATGGTATATTCTTAAGACCTCCTGTGTCATAGATTAAATTACCATATAACTATGGGTTTATTTTTCGGATCACTATTCTGTTCCATTGATTTATGTGTCTGTTTTTATGCCAGTAAAAAGCCTTGTAGTACAATTTGATATCAGGTACCATGGTGCCTCCAATTTTGTTCTTCTTTCTCAAGATTGGCATGGCTATTTTGGATCTTTTATGGTTTCATATAAATTTTAGATTATTTTTTCTAGTTCTGTAAAAAAAATGCTATTGGTATTTTGATAAGGATTGCATTGAATCTATAATTGCTTTGGGTAGTGTGGACATTTCAATGATATTAATTCTTCCTATTCATGAGCATGGTATGTGCTTTCATTTATTTGTATCTTCCTCAAATTCTTTCTTCAGTGTCCTGTAACTTTCTAAGTATAGGCCTTTTATGGCCTTGGTTAAATTTATTCATAGGTATTTCTTTTTTTGATGCAAATGTAAATGGGATTGTCTTCTTAATTTATCTTTCTGATAATTTCTCATTAGCGTATAGAAATGTAACTGATTTTTGAACTTTGTATCCTGCTACTTAATTCGTTTTTCAGTTCTAACAACATTTTGGTGGAATCATTAGAGTTCTCTATGTATAGCATCATGTTATCTGCAAGTGATGGCAGTTTTGCTTCCTTTTTTTTTAAATTAGTTTCAGGTGTACAAAACAATGTAATAGTTAGATATTTTTACAACTCACAAAGTGATAACCTACCTACCCCAATCTACAACACTCTGACATCGCATTATATATATATAATGTTTATTTATAGTTGAAATTCATTATTACTCAGTTTCAGGTGTACAGCACAGTAATCAGGCATCTACACTGTCCCTGAAGTGGTCTCCCTAATAAGACTAGTGACCATCAGATACCCTACAAAACCTTTACAACATTATTTATTATATTCCTCAAACTGTCTTTTGTATCCCCATGGCAATCTTGTGGTGACTGATTGGGCTTGCTAATCCCCTCACCCTCTCCCTCATCCCCACTCCTCCTCCCATCTAGCAACCCTCAGTTTTTCCTCTATATCTCTGAGACTGTTTCTGATTAGTTCGTTATTTTTTTCTATTCTTTAGAGTCCACATATAAGTGAGATCATATGGTATTTGTCTTTCTCCGTCTGGCTTATTTCACTTAGCATAATGTTGTCTAGGTCCATACATATAGTCACAAATGGCAAGATTTCATTCTTCTTTATGACTGAGTAATACTCCATTGTATAAATGTACCACAGTTTCTTGATCCAGTCATCTACCCATGGGCATTTTGGTTGTTTCCATGTCTTGGCTATTGTAAATAGTGCTTCAATAAACATAGGAGTGCATAAATTTTTCGAATTAGTGTTTTGGATTTCTCTGGATAGATACCTAGGAGTGGAATTGCTGGGTCATAAAGTAATTCCATTTCCACTTTTTTGAGATGCCTCCATACTGATTTCCATAGTAGTTGCACCGATCTGCAATCCCACCAGCAATGCACGAGGGATTCCTTTTCTCCACATCCCCGCCAGCACTTGTTGGTTTATTAATGATAGCCATGTTGACTGGGGTGAGGTGGTATCTCACTGTGGTTTTTATTTGCGCTTCTCTAATGATTAGTGAGGTTGAGCATTTTTTCATATGTCTGTTTGCATGTCCCCTTTAGAAAAATGTCTCTCCATGTCCTCTGCCCATTTTTTAATTGGGTTGTTTGTTTTTTTGGTGTTGAGTTGAGTGAGTTTTTTATAAATTTTGGATATTAACCCCTTATCAGATATGTCATTGACAAATATCTTCTCCTATTCAGCGGGATGCGTTTTTGTTTTATTGATGTTTACTTTGAGGTGAAAAAACGTTTTAGTTTGACGTAATCCCATATGTTAATGTTTTTGTCTTACTTCCCTTGCCTGAGGGGATATATCAGTAGAAATATTACTAAGGGTAATACCTGCAAATTTTCTTCCTGTATTTCCTTCTCGGAGTTTTATGGTTTGAGATCTTACATTTAAATCTTTAATCCAGTTTGAATTTATTCTTGCACATGGTGTAAGTAGGTGGTCCAACTTTATTTTTTTGCATGTGTCTGTCCAGGTTTCCCAGCACCATTTATTGAATCAACTGCCTTTACCCCAATGTAAATTCTTGCTTACACAGTCATAGATTAAATGGCCATATAGGCATGGATTTATTTCTCGGCTCTCTATTCTGTTCCATTGATCTATGTGTCTCTTTTTATGCCAGTATAGTGCTGTTTTGATTACTATAGCCTTGTAGTATAATTTGATTTCAGGTATTGTGATATCTCCCACTTTGTTCTTATTTCTCAAGATTGCTGAGGCTACCCAGGGTCTTTCATGGTTCCATATAAATTTTAGGATTATATGTTCTATTTCTGTGAAAAATGTCTTTCATAGTTTGATAAGAATTGCATTGAATCCATATATTGCCATAGGCAGTATGGACATTTTAACTATATTAATTCTTTCTGTCCATGAGCATGGTATGGGTTTCCATCTTTTTGTATCTTCTTTAATATTTCTCTTCAGTGTCATAATTTTCTGAGTACAGGTCTTTTACCTCTTTGATTAAATTTATTCCTAGGTATTTTACAGTCTTTGAAGCAAGTATAAATGGGACTGTTTTCTTAATTTCTCCTTCTGACAGTTTATTATTGGTATATACAAATGGAAATGATTAATTTTGTGTCCTACTACTTTACTAAATTCTTGTATCAGTTCTAATAGTTTCTTGGTGGAGTTTTTGGGGTTCTCTGTATCTAGCATCATGTCGTCTGCATATAATGAAACTTTTACTTCCTCCTTACCAATTTGGAAGCCTTTTATTTCCTTTTCTTGCCTGATTGTTGTGGCTAGAACTTCCAGCACTATGTTGAATAAAAGTGGAGAAAGTGGGCAACCTGAACTTGTTCCTGATCTTAAGGGGAATGGTTTTAGCTTTTCCCCATTCAGTATGTTAGCTGTGGGTTCATCATATATGGCCTTTATTATGTTGAGATATGGTTCCTCTATTCCCATTTTCTTAAGAGTTTATTTCATAAATGGCTGCTGGGCTTTGTCAAATATTTTTTCTGCATCTATTGATATGATCATATGATTTTTATTTTTTTTATTCTGTTAACTTGGTGTTCATATTAATTGATCTGTGGAGGTTGAACCAACCTTGCAGACCAGGAATGAATCCCACTTGATCATGGTGTATGATCTTTTTAATGTATTGCTGAATTCTGTTCGCTAATATTTTGTTGAGGAATTTTGCATCTATGTTTATTAGGGATGTCAGCCTGTAGTTTTATTTTTTTGTAATGTCTTCATCTGATTTGGGATTAGGGTGATAGTGGCCTCATAAAAATGTTTGGGAGCTTTCTTTCCTTCTGGATATTTTGGAATAGTTTGAGGAGAAGAGGTGATAAGTCTTTTTTTAATGTTTTGTAAAATTCACCTGTAAAGCCATCTGGTCCAGGGCTTTTGTTTGTTGGGAGCTTGTTCATTACTGATTCAATTTCCCTGATAGTAATCAGTCTATTCAGGTTTTCCGTTTCTTTTTGAGTTAGCCTTGGAAGGTTGTATGTTTCTAGAAAATTATCCATTTCTTCCAGATTATCCAATTTGTTGGTGTATAGTTGCTCATAGTAATTTATTAAAATTTTTTGAATTTCTGTGGTGTCTGTTGTCACTTTTCCTCTTTCATTTCTGATTTTACTAATCAGAATTAATCTCTCTCTCTCTCTCTCTCTCTCTCTCTCTCTCTCTCTCTCTCTCTCTCCCTCGATGAGTCTGGATAAAGGTTTGTAAATTTTGTTTATCTTCTCAAAAAAAACAGCTTAGATTCATTGATCTCTCGTATTTTTTTTTTTTTTTTTTTGCCTCTATTTCCTTTATTTCCACTCTTATCTTCATTATCTCCTTCCTTGTACTCCCTTTGGGTTTATTTTGCTGTTCTTTTTCCAGATCCCTTAAGTGTAAGGAGAAACTCTTTGATTTGTGATTTTTTTATTTCTTTAAGTAGGCCTGCATTGCTATGAATTTCCCTCTTAGGACTGCTTTTGCTGCATCCCACAGATTTTGGGTTGTTGTGTTTTCATTTTTGTTTATCTCAAGATATCTGTTGATTTCTTCCTTGAGCTCATTGTTGACCCATTCATTACTTAGTATCATGTTATTCAGACTCCATATATTTGCGTGTCTTCCAATTTTTTTCTTGTAATTGATTTCTCATTTCATAACATTGTGGTCAGAGAATACACTTGATATGATTTCAATTTTCTTAAATTTATTGAGACATGTTTTGTGTCCTAACATGGTCCATCTTGGAAAATGTTCTGTGTGCTTTAGAAAAATGTGTATTCTCTAGCTTTGGGGTGAAATGCTCTAAAAATATCGATTAAATCCAACTGGTCCAATGTATCATTTAAGGCCTCTGTCTCTATGTCTATGTTTCATCTGGAGTACCTGTTCCTTGCTGTCAGTGGTGTGTTGAAGTCCCCTACTATGATAGTGTCACTGTCAATTTCTGTCTTTATGTCAGTCAATATCTGTTTTATATATTTGGGTGTTCCTATGTTGGGTGCATAGATATTTACTAGGGTTATGTGTATTTGTTGGAATGATCCTTCTTTATTATGTAGTGCCCATCTTTGTCTTTCAATATATTCTTAATTTTAACGTCTACTTTGTCAGATATAAGTGTTGCTACTCCATCTTTTTTCTCATTTCCATTTGCATGAAATATCTTACTCCAACCCTTCACATTCAGCCTGTATGTGTCTTTTGATCTGAGGTGAGTCTCTTGTATATAGCATATGCAAGGGTCTTCTTTTCTTATCTACTCAGCCACCCTATGTCTTTTGATTGGAGCATTTAGTTAATTTACATTTAAAGTTATTGATAGGGACATAGTTATTGCCATTTTGTTTTTTGTATCTCTGGTCTTCATTAGTTAGATTTTTTTCATCTTTCTTCTGTTTACAGAAGCCCTTTTAACAAGGGTGTGGGACAAGCCTATTTCATGTCTCTACTCCTGCTATGCTTGATGTGGCCTCTCCTTTATATCCTTAATTGTAGGACTTCTCTTCAGCTAATATCAGATGATTGTCCAGATTGACTCTTCTATAATGTAGTTGCAATTTTAATGTGGTCATTGAAGGAGGCAAGCCCAGCATTTACCTACTTCTCCGTCTTGCTTTATCTACTGTTTAAATGTTAATTAAATCCTGGAAAGATAATTTGAAAATGTGAACATGGAAAAATCTTGGAAACTACACATAGGAATATTTTAAAGTTGTTTCTTTAACTTATCAGCAATAGGGCACATTATTTAGCATTTTTGATACTGTGGCACACACTGCTATTTGCATACTCAAAGCTCAGTTACTATTTCTTCCTAATAATGGAATCTCAATTTTTTTCAGAGCAGCACATTTAAGGAATGACACTCTTCCACCTCCTTTTCAAGGATTGTCAAATGATACAGTTCTGCCAATGAGATAAAAGCAGAAGTCACTGGATGATGCTTACAGGACAACTTTTAAAGAGAGCCTATAGGAACGCTTGTCTCTTGGCCCTTTCCAATTATGGTTGGAGCTCCTAAAGCCCAACTGTGAACATGGAGGGTTATATCACTCCTTGTGAATGATAGAGCCGAACACTAAAATGAGACCAGCTTCCAAATGACCTCGGGGAATTATCACAGAAACTTTGGACTGATAGCTCTAAAAGTCTTATTTTTGTGAGAAAAATAAAACTTTAATTGCTTAAGCCATTCCTTCCAAAGTTTCTACTATTTTGAACCAAAGAATTATAAAATTACATAATCACTGAGTAAAACAGACTAACTCAGAAACTCAGTACCACTGTAGGTGGTAAAGAATGGATTGACCTTTGGAGTTATTTGGAACAAGAAACTTGCTAATATTATATTATCACTAAGGTTTAATCACACATTTATCACTGTTGAAACTATTTACCCATAACTATCAAACAAGTAAAATACTACTCATTATCCAGGATAAATGTCACTATCTATAATGCCTTTGCTTAACCTCCATTCAGAAACAATCTCTCTTTCCTATGCTTATTTTTCTCATATTACTATTGTTTTCCCAGCCTGAAATACTCTTTCTTGGTGAACAGAACCTCACATATGTTTTTGTTTGTTTGTTTGTTTGTTTTTTAGAAAGAAAATGTATATTGCCCTAGGGATATGCCATGATTGATCTAAACCAATAATAGTTGTCCCGTTCTGTTTTGAATGGTATTTATTTTACCTGCTTTCCGTGCAGCTCGGGATATTTGTATTACCCAGCTCTTGCCAAAAAAACATCAGTAAGAGAGAGTGTGCTTGATGTTTCCTAGAAATATTTTATTTAATTGATTAAAAAAAGAGGGAGAGAGAGGCTTTGTAGAAAATAAACTTTACTCTTTTACTCTCTTGCTTCTGTTTTGAAATGAACTCCTGATCTTGAAGCTGCAACAGTTATCTTGGGACCATAAAACAATAAACCTAAGGAAGAAGTGTCAGCATGCTGCTGATAGGGAAATTCTGGGTCATTTTGGGTGACTATCTCTAGACTTCATGTCTTATGTTAAATAATGACTCCTATTTGCTAAAGTTGTTGTCTAATAAAGAAAGCAAATGTGTATTACATCTTTACTGTGCACTAGTTGGATTTTGTAATATCTAATATTCACAAATACTGTATTACTATATACAAAGAAATAGAGGTTAAGAATATCAAAGTAACATGTTTGAAGTTATACAGCTCAAAGGAAGGTGTTACTTGACTTAGGTGGCATGAGTTTCTTCCATTTAATTGAAAATGCTTATGAATAGTAACTAACCCCAATCATATAAAAAAACACAAAACAAATGGTTGACATTTTTCTTCTACCTTGTGACCTTAGAAATAAATGATCAGTGAATTTCATCAGTGGAGACAGATATTTCATCTAGTCGTAATTTCAAATGAAAGATCCAAGATGATCATTTGTCAATTTAAATAGCTAAGTTTTATTCTTTGGTGTTAGAAACAGAGTGAAATTGATCAAAGGTGGATTTCTCTAAGTGTTCTTAATTTGATATGTGACACTCTGCTTTTAGCTTTTCTCTTCACACAAAACATTGTCTTTTCTGAAGAAATTATGTGAATATGAGAATTAAAATTGCATTTGTTGCTTTTCACACATCATTTTATTGACGTCCCAGATTATTCAACAGTCTTTATCACAATAGATCTTATGCAATTTGCAAAAGACAGAAATTTATAAATAACAGATATTTCTTATTGAAATGTTTCCTGATTATTGATTAACTTCCATTGTTTCAATTTTACTGGAATATGACTTTGCAGAAAATAAATAATTTTAGATTGTTTTCTAGGATACATTTCATTTGAGTTATTTAAAACAAAATAAAACAGAAAGATCTCTGGGTTCTTACATAAACAAAACTGCTGTTTTTGAATGAATTGAATCTTCATAAGGAGATAGGATTTGTCATTCAGTGGAAAAACATTCTCTGAGCATGTATGGCCGTTTTCTCCAATTATTTTAATAATTAATCTTTTTAAAATTTCCAATCACTTATTTCTCAATTAAAATTCAATGAAATGAATTACCAATATTCTTAGAATCTCCATTTGAAAGATTTCTGAGCAATATTATGTTATATTTACATAATCTTTACTACGTTTCTTTATATAGACTTTCTTTATATATTTCTCATTTGGTTAATAAACTAAAACTTATTTTCTCCATAACATTTAAGATCGTCATAATATTTAGAAAATAATAGAAGTTTCAGATTTTAGTACTCTGCATAGGAATTACTAGACATGATATACACTGAAAACTGGTAGGTTTATTTATTTCCTGATTTGAATAGAATATCTATCCTCCACCTGTATTTGGTTTCCTACGGAGATTTTCTTGAATGTATTACTTTTTGTGTAAACAAATAATTCATTGTTAGTACACTTCTTGGTTGGAGGTGAAACAATGCAAATATGTGGAATAGTTAAAAATTGGTCCTAGCTTGTTGCAAGTTTATTGTATTTTCATGTAATGTATTAACCTGATTTTTAAAAAATACATGTAATTTAATTCTCAGATTAATATGAATAATGTAAAATTACATTTAGGAAAAAGTGGCAACTCAAAAATATATTCAGAAGTATCTATAAACTTATTTAAAGAAGAAAACCTTAAAACACGTATAATGGCTGAGTCAAATTTGTACGACAATAAATTAAGAATAAACTATGGTTTGTGAACATTCAGTTAATTAGAGCTTTATTATTACAACTCCTCCATTTATCATATGGTTATACAATATCATTTTGGTCTGCAGAGGAAAATAGTTATTTGTAATATACTTAAATTAATTGGAAAATTAATTTGAGAAACAAAATCTCTAATGTAATTATTAGAATATACCTAGTATATTGTGCCTATAAACATCAAGTAAATGTTCCCTGATAATTTATAAATGAAAATGTAAAATAATAAATATAAAATAGATAATCGTTTATTTCAGACATTCATTTTTTGATTATGAAGCACAAGTTGGATATGACTGACACTGTATTTGTGTGTCGGTTTGTGTGTTTTTATGAAAAAATGAACATATTATATGCATACACACACACAGACATATATACATATACACAGATACAGATGAATTCATATGTATATTGAATTTACATGAGATTGGAAAGATCTCTGTATCTCTACAGAGGTGTGTGCATATGTGTATGTATTTTTGTATGTACCTAAAGAGAGTGTAAACAGTTTTTGTTCCTTTGAGAAAGTCCTAGAGGCAACATAACCTTGCTTAGCTGATTTTTTTCAAATATTTTTCTTTGTTTTTTTTTATAAATTAGAGAGTAACACAAAAAAGCAATTCTTAAAATGATTATGTTCATATCAGTGGTTTAATGAATATGTTTTTGGAACTAGAATGAAATTTACTAGCATACAAATTAGCATTTATCTACCAATCGGCAGTTAATGGGGTTGTAAATCCAACAGTAGTGATTGTTTCGCATCTTGTTAAACCATTAATTTAGGATTCTTAAATTAAGGATTCATAAAACACAGCTGAAAGTTAAGCTTTTTTTTTTGGTTTACAGAGGTGGCCATTCTAGAAACAATAAAGGATTCATTCATTATATTCACTAAATAAGCAATATTTCAGAAACAAATTAGATTATAATTATTTGGTAGAACCAAATAATATTACAGTTCAAGAAGATAAAATTTATCATTTCATGTATTTTGGTAGTGTATTAATTCTCATAGTTACACTTGGTTATTAATCAGTTGGTTTTACTTTAGTAGTTTACAAATAACTATTTTACTTCCCAGAGGGGAGAGGAAAGGGAGGACACTAACATTAAAATGAACATTTATTTTGGCATCAGTCAGGATATTTTTGGGTATAAACTGAAAAAAAACAAACTCGAAATAGAGATTAATTCTCTCACGTAAGAAGTCCAGAGAGCAGAGAATCTTCAAAGTTACTTGATTCTATGTCTCAGTGATATTACAGAATCCAGGGACTTTGTATTTTTCTCCCTTGATTCAGCGTTTCCCATCCTAAGTGTTGGCTTCATTTCTAGGTCAATACAAAAGATCAGATCTAGAAATGATCCCTTTCTTCAGAATGATGAGACATTCCTCTGGATAAAATATACCAACCTTCCTATCACATTGGCCAGATTTGGGTGTATGCCCCTTCTGGAAGATATCATTGAAAATAGAAATAGAATTTCCAAGATTGGCTCAGAACTGTCACCTGGTGTGAGATGGTGGTTGAGGAGTCAATGCTTAATATTCAGCATAACCTATTCTTAAACTTTTATGATATGAATAATGTATGTTGAATGTTTAATTTATGAACACTCAGTCTATTTATTTTGATATTTAAAATTTATATTCCTTGAATCAACCTGGTAAATAAAAATAGTGATTGCTGAACTGGAATTTTCTGGTCTTCCAATATAATCATAGTCTAAAGAAGTGTTTATTTTTATTTTTATTTTTTCTCTCAAGACTCCAAACGTAAAAAATGAATTCAGGAACTGAGCCAAAACAATGACCAATGTACACTAGAAGAAGTTGCCAATGATCTGAGTGACATAGTAGTGCATATGAGGCATTTCTATCCTTTCTTTGATGTTATTTCATACATTGATTTTAAAAGATCATGAATTTAGACTATCATGGCACAGTGAAAAGTGGCCTACGCTTACAAAGGTACATAAAGTTTTGATATTCCTGTCATATTTCAGTGGCCACAATTTAATGTTTTCATTTGGATTTTTGTCCATTATATTGAGGTAAGAGCAATCTACAAGGCCTACATGTGAAGAATATATTTTCATTGAGTTACATTTTGGCTTAATTCCATAATTTTTATTGAAAAATTCTAAAAGATACAGTGTTAGAGAACTATTTTTAAATGTTGCATAGTGTTATTGAAAACAACATCCACCACATTTTTCTAAAACCCAAGTGAAATATTTCTTTTAAATTTAATTGTTTGAAAAGATTTTCTACCCCTGAAAGAGCAATATGTTTCTCTTTTGTATTAAATGAGAAGCAAATGACAGGTAGAAGGAAGTTTTTGTTTTTGTCATCGGAAGATTTATTCCAAAATTTAAGCAGGAATCACAATTATTGGAAAAAATGTTAAAGCCTGTGAGATATATTTTCTGTATTTTTTCTCAATCTTAACTTTCTACTGCTCTGTAGTAGTCTCTGTGGTTCAGTTATTTGTAAAAATATTTTGTTAGATTTGATTAAAATTTCTACAAACTAACTCAATTTAGTATTGAAAGGCAAGAGATAGTTCAACAGACATCTATACACAGATATCTGTTGCATTATGTAAATTATGGAGGTAACCATTATTCCCCCTTGTGGTATATAAAAAAACAGGAGTTACACAAATCTCTGCTATTATTATTAGTGGCTAATTAGGCTAACACCTATAGTAATCAAGCCTGTGGCTGTTTCTGTTTGAACTAGAAATATAGCTACAGAACTTACCATTTTATTAAAATTAAATTTTAGTTGTCCTGATACTTGAGAACCAATTACTTCTGTAATCAGGAACACAAAACCTCATATGAGACAAAAACAAGATACAAAATTTCTATCGCTCTCTTTATAGTGATTCATTGTCAAATAAGCAGTCATGGATGGGTTTTATGAGTGTCACTGGGATGTGAGAGAATTTGTGGATTTATTCACTTTACAATTAACACAAGGTGAACAAATACCTCTACATAATATCTAGATCCAATATACCTTTACTATAATTCTCTAATAAGAGTCACCATAAGCTATCATAATCTATTTTGATTTAATGAGGTGAGGCTTGAATATTCACTACTACATATAATATCCAACATAAAGTTTTTAAAAACTTTACAATCTGATCAAAAGGCTCATTTTTATATGTTTATTCCTATCTAGCATGTATTTTTTACAGAATTAAATCTATACACCATGGCTAGAGATTCTGACTAAATAATAGCAAATTTTGATTAAAAAAAATGAAAACAAAATAATTATGGCTTCAATAAAATACCACAGAACAAAGATAAAGTGGTTTCAGTTATCAAACAAATATAAAGATAAACTTGAACAAAAAAACATTAAAATATTTTAACTAGTATTACTAAAGGAAAAGCAAGCATTTAGTGGAAGATAAAGAGATAGATGAAAGCTTTGGTAAAATAGCTAAAAGACCTCTGGACACCAAGTGGGATCTTAGTGGCACTGCATTCTTGTGAACACACAACTGAATTCTCAATAGGCGGACGCGCCTTCATTTTGAGCATTTGCATTTATGAGATTTGAACCTTTGTGGAAATAGCTGAAGCGCCCTGAGCCTCACACCCTCACTAGTAGCATGATGTTAGTTTTGGTGCCTCCTTGCACAGCTAATGCAAAGATCAAATATTAAAGACCTTTGTGAACTATAAATTTATACCTCAGAATTTTGTGTTTTTAGGGGCTAATGATTAAAGAATAGAATAAACACTGGGAGTAGTATCTCAGGTTTCACAAACAACACAAAGCATGACTGTGGATACCAGAACACAGAATGTTTGTACTTTTTCCTTGTTTTGAAAATGTTTTCTCTTTTGAAAACATTATATACGACAATACCTATGGCGGCCCTCCAGAGTGATCTCTGAATATACATAAGCCAATAGTTATAAAAGAACTAGAACTTCTGAAATTTTTGAACCATTTAATAGTATGGCTTAGAGAAGCAGAAAGAAGCTGTAAATAGGTAGATGCATAATTAATATATATAATGCACACACACACTCATATATATATATATATATATATATATATATATATATATATATTTGAGATAATTCATTAAGAAATACAAGGAAAGAACTAAAGAGAAACAGAAACAAAGAATATGTTGATAAATTCTATCTATCATCAAGGAAATACAGACCTTTACAAATATTTGATCCACTGAGGGAAGGAAGAGTTCAGGTACCACTCTCTTTGCCATTGATTCCTTAATAGCACTGATGGCCCAAAGCAAGACAGTGATAAGATGTGGAGAAAAGAGAGAGAGAGAAAGAGAGACGGGGGGGGAGAGAGAGAGAGAGAGAGAGAGAGAGAGAGAGAGAGAGGAGAGACAGAGATTGATTTTGCATACAGATGAGTATATTGATAGTTTTATATAAAGATTGAATTTTTGTCACTTTACCAGTGTAAAATATCATCTCCATATATCTGAATTATGTTATACACATTCCTCACCTCAAAGATAATATAATGTACAAAACTGGGATAGTATAATATACAAAGAAAAAAATCTAATTTGTCCAGATATACTGATAATTGAATAGGCGTCATGTAAATATTTGCATTATTACATATGTTTTCAAGAAACATAAGCTGCAAAACATATAATGAAAATCACTAGTAAAATAATTTTTGTATTTAGAGTAAAGTAAGTTATTTTTGATTTCTCAAATAATAATTACTCACATTTATGTAGCAGTTATTACATGACAATCATTGTCCTAAGTGTTTTAGAATATTAACTGAATTAAGTCTCTCAACAATCATATAAAGTTGATTCTAATATCATTCTTACTTTGCAGATGAAAAAAATAAGGCTCAGGGAGCTGAAGTATATTTCACAAGGTCACACAGATAATATAAACAGAAGGCAGAGTGAGATGAGTGCTTACGCTGTTTGGTTCTGGAGTACTGGTATTAAACACTATGCAAATACACTACATTCCTAAGGTAGAGAAGATTAATAAAGAAATAAGGCATACAAGGGCTGATGGACTGAAGGATGAGATTATTATTATGGTTGGAGTGAGCATTTTCCTGCTTTGGTTTGTATCATGGGAAACGTTCCAAAATTGGATTTGAATAACTGAATGATCAGTGCAAACTGATCAACTTATGTCATGTGAGCTTTCGGAGAGTAGGGAACATTTTTATTTTTATCTCCATGGTTTAACATTAAACAAGAAATACAGTAAGATCTCAGTAGATGGTTACTGAACGAACACAGTTTGGGAGAGGCTGAATACAATAAATTTTGGAAACATCAAGAAACCTAGTAAACAATTTTAAGGCTTAAGATTTATGTTGAAATTATTGTGCAAATAGGGCTCTCTTATTGGGAAGAATTATATAATAAAATCAATAATCAGAGACGATCACATGGGGAATAACAGAATTGCAGCTCTGTTAAAAAAAGGAAAATTCAAGTGAGAGAGTTGAAACATGATCAATACATGAGTAATTTCTGTTACCTGAAGACAAGTAAGTGAAAGACATTTAAAAAAACATCTGATTAAGGAAAAAATAAACCCACACATAAAACATAAACCATGGAATATGGAGAAAAACAAAATATGCTAAATAATGGGCAGCAATAAATCAAAAATCAAAAGCATGGCTACAGTAATTCTTATTTATTTTAAATGATCTTACTCAGAGTGTATTAATCTTAACATAAAACTGGTCTTGACATCATGTCTGAACTTGGAGATTTAGTCAAAACCAGCAGCTGGCTATTATGATAGGTTGGCCTCTTTACTAATATGTAAGGTGTGACTTTGGACAAATCACTTTATCTCCCAGGGGCTTGGTTTCTTGATGTCTAAATAATCTATAAGATTGTTTCTAGTTCAAGCTAACAGGCATGCTCTAGATTATTATAGTTTTAAAATAAATACTATGCATAAAAAGAATATAATAAATATATTGAGAGAAGGAGAGACAAAAAGGGAAAAAAAATGCTGTTTAAAAAAGTATATCATTCTAGGTTGCAAAATAGAAAAGAAACATTTTTATTTTCTATTACAAGTAATTTATAAACCATTAGGTAAGGCTGAGGAGATGTACATTCAATTTTATGTTATCTCTTAATCCAAAAGAGACTGCAGGCTCTTGGCAGTTGCTGCATTAGCATTTTGTATGCACATGTACCTGCTTGAACCTCTTTTAAAAATCCTGTTTTCTTAGTGCTAAATAGTCAGTGATCGTGAAGTTATGGTGGTACCACCAAGCAAAAGAAATCATGTCATGTCAATTTACAACCTGTGAAAACACATTTCTAAATTAAATGGAAAGAATATGCTAATGCAATATTAGGCTGCAATTTTAAAAATAGAGAAGTCAAGACCTACAGAAGTTACGGTTTTCATTATCATCATTAACATGACCGCATCACACACAGTGTATGTATTAGTTTGGGGTTTTTTCCCACCTAACTTGTAATCCAGTTTACTGCATATATCCAACTTAATTTAGCTTTAGTAGGAGAACTTTAGATTGCATTTCATGAGTTTTGCACTATATTTGCATCCTTAACTTTATATAAAAATTTATTTCATAGATACATATGCCATCAATGGTTAATATATTAATACTAAGCAACATAATATACTAGGTCATACGTATCATTTACATAGAGTGTTGTCAAAATTTATATATACACAAGCATAACTTTTTCTCCTCTAAAGAAATTTTAGTTGTTTAGTTTACCACTGTAAATAGCCTATATTCCTGTTTTAAATTATTTCTGTCTTTAGCACTGTCTCATCGGATCATTTAGTTCCTCCTCCTTCACTGGTTACCCAGACAGTCCCCCATATCATGTGGCCCATAGTGCAGTGTTGTCTTAACCACCTTTCCCCACAAAATTAACCTGCTCTATGACCCCATTCTTTTTTTATTTACTAGGCGATGAGTTCCTCAGTCTACTGAAATAGAAATGGGACATAAGGTCACCTGATATGCTTAAAAAGACTTACAATATCCAAACTCTATTCAAAGCAAATGAACAGAGTTTTTGGAGATGGTTTCCTTGAATATGCATTGTTTTTCTTTAGAATTTGATTCGTATTTTATTGAAGCTATAGCTTAAATTGGAGAGCAATGACATTTTTTAAAAGCGAGGTTTCCATCCTTGAACATACTATATCCTCCATTTATTTATCTTTAATTTTATCAATGATATTTTATAGTTTTCAGTGTTTTGCATAGTTCTCATTAGATTTGTCTCTAGATATTTGATATTTTAGGCTACTTTCAATTGTGTGTTTTTTTTTTTGTTTTGCTTTCAGTTCAGTTCTATCTCAATTGTTTGTTGGCAGTAACAGATTTTCTTTTTAATATTGTCCCTCTATCCAGGAAGCTTGTGATATTATCTTATTAATAGTGATTATTCATAGATTCTCTTGGATTTCCCACATATGCAGTCATGTCACATGTGAATAATAATTTTTCTTTCTTGCCAATTATGGTGTTTCTTTCTTTTGCTTGTCCTTTTACACTAGCTATTATCTTCAGTAACATGTTGAATAGAAATTATAAAAGCAATATTTAATTTGTTTCTAATCTTAGATGAGAAGTATTCACTATTTTACCATTAAATATGGTGCTAGGTTTTTGGTAGATTCCTTCACCAAGTTAAATATTCATCCTTCTATTTCTGGCTTGCTGAGAGTTATTTGTCATGAAAGGGTAATGAATTTTACCCATTATTTTCTGCATTTGTTGAGATGATCATATGGACTTTTAAAAATTATATTATAGAAAATTATATTGACTGATTTTCAAAGGTTAAACCAACATACACATTTTTAAAAAAATGCTACTCCTGTGATTCCAATGGGTTTCTTTTGCTAAGAAATATTTTGCTTAAAGTTTCCAAGTAAAAGTTTTATTATTACAATTATTGTCATTACCATTATATTACTAATGATCAATGATGAGGATATACTGCCTCTTTTCAATTGCATTAGCTTTTTAAAATACTTTTAGGATTTTAATCCCAGAAAAGGAATAATATGAAATGTTCATCCGGAACCAATTGAAAGTTACTTCAGAATTACTTCAGAGACTAGATTAATGTCATTTGGCCATGTGCTAATGAAATTATTCAATCAAAGCAAACAATTTTGTTTTAAAGTCAGAAGCATAACCATTATATAAATTCATGCCAACAAATACAAAACATTTAGCCATATATCTGTACATTTTTCATATACAGAAGGCAGATACGGTGGGAAACAGTGTATCAGAAACTTCACATAAAAGTTCAGTTCTGCCTCTGTGGCTAAATGATATTGCTTAAATCATTGAAAATCACTAAGATTCAGTTTCATGATATTCAAAAATAAGATAATTATACTAATCTCTGAGTAATTGCCAAGGAGAATAAAGAAGACTATGTGAAAATGATAAACCTAACACAAGTTATTTATAAAAATCATTGTTGGTAGGGATAAATTTAAATGTAAAGAGTTGTAAACATATGTATGATTTCTCTTTTTGTTTATTAAGTTTGTTTATCTGAGTGAGTGTTTTCCTCTTCATCCAGAAAAATGTATTTCACCTTCTGGTAAGAAAATTGTGCTTGATATTTTATATTTAGTCAGTGTGGAGTAATGAAACTAGCAGTGAACTTGAGTCAGAAAACCTTCATTTGAGACATTAACATCTCTGGGTGTCAGTTTGTGTATCCATAAAAATTGTTATATTTTCCCAACTAACATGTTAATTGTGAGAATTAAGACAGGTAAATTATGTGAAGTAATTGAGTGGAGAAGGAAACTATTAATTAAATAATCACACAGATGAATCTGTAGTTGCAAACAAGTAAGAGTTCTAAAGAAAAGAGATTGAGTAGTAGAAGAATATTAACAGAAATTTGGCCTACGTGGGGGACTAGGAAGTGATATTCGAGCCAAGATCTGAAAAATTGTATGCCATTGAGACTTTGGTTCAATTATGAGAAATAGAGATTCCCATAGTAACTTAAATAAGATTTAAATATAATTTTTCCTCAAATAAAATACCTCTGAAAGTACTTAATTGTTCCAGCGCTTGTTCAGTAGTGCTAAGGTTTTCTACAATCTCTAATATCCTCAGGTAAAGGGTCTCTTCCACATAGCCCAAAATGATACTTAGAACCAAGCCATCACAATAACAACCAGTCATTAATGGAAAAAGACAGGGAAGAAGACATATGCTCTTTCTTTACGGAGACTTCCCTAGAAGAACCACAATATTTCATGTTAGATTTTTTTTTTGGGGGGGGCAGATTTTATTGCTGTAAGGAAGGCTAGTAAATGCCAAATTAATGGTGAGAAATGTGACAGTTACAAAGTGGAGTTCTGTTCATGGGGGTGAGGGGGTGGTTGTGGTGGGAACTAATACATAGTGGGCACTAGTATTCTTCCCATTCTTATCAAAGCAATGACAGGATAGTTTTCTGAACAAAGAGAATATCATGTGCAAAGGGTAAAAAGAGAGATTGAGATCAGGTTAATAAGAACACATCAAGAAGGAACTTTTGGGCCATATTAAGAAAACAGTGGAAATCAGAGGAAACATAGTCAAATTCCTATTTTGAAAAACAAAACAAACAAAAAAACAAACAAATAAAAAACTCTGTGATTGTTATTTGGAGAAAATATTTTACGTAACCGTTTGCACATGAATGTGTTATTAGGCTATTATGGCAATCCAGATGAAAGATCTGGTAGCTCAAATGAGGACAACAACAATAGAATATATATATATATATATATATATATATATATATATATATATATATGAGAGAGAGAGAGAGAGAGAGAGATAGAGAGCTATTTAAGAGGTTAAATCTATGCGACTTAGTATATTGAGTGTAAGGAAATAGTGCAAAGGATGACATCTAAGATTGACTCATTCTTTTTAATTATATATTGGTTACGTCACTACTGAAATACAGAATGTCATAAGATCATGTATTATTGAATTTAACACGCTTTATGTAATGTTCTTGATTTCTCAAAGTGGGGTAATTTATCTTTTCCTAACCCTTCAGATTGATACATGACTTGGCCAGACTGCCTGGATTAAAAATATTGTTTACCTTTTCAACATTCTTCATCCAGTCACCTTGACTACACACAGGACGACTTAAAGTCCCTTTTTCCTCATGTTAGCACCAATCAAGAAGTCCAGAACCAGGCTCTGCTAATTGAAAGACCAGTTAGTAGTGAAAACACGATGATAGCCAAGTCACAAATATACAAACATAAGATAATATTATGCAAATAATTTGTTCAAATATTTTCCATTTTAGTTACTAAATTATTAATTTTAATTAAGGAATTAATTAATTATATTATTTATCCAGGCATTACAACATTTTCCTCATGATATATTAGTTGTATGTATACCATTATATTATATCTGAAAATTGAAATTTCTGCCTTTAAATGCATATAAATAGGTGCTAGATCTAATGTGTGAAAATCTTAGGGCTTACTACATTATGCATGTTCATAGTGTTGTAGCAAAATGTCCTTGAAGAGGGTCCCAATATATGTATAATGCATACAAATTAGTAGTAGGAGGGAGAATATCGATATGAGAAAACTCTGAGAGAAGAAAGAGGCAGGCACATGGATGTTCATAATTTAAACCACAATTGGAGTAGGAAAAGTCCAGATTTTAGCAAGGAAAAATCCAGTTCTAGCAAGCTTTATAATTCACTGGAGGGGAAGGAGGCAGGAGCTTGTTTTGGAAATGTAATTGTAACTGATTAAAAAAAAGAGTCCTATTTAGGAAAATTCATTTGGGAAGAGATAGGAAATGGTGTGGGATGAGACCCTAAATAAAGGGTTTGGATAATGCAAGATTTCAGGCCCCAATTCATTAGGAATGTTGGGTAAAAAAGTGCCTTCTTCTTTCTACCAGAGAATTTGGCAACCTAAACAACCTCTTCACATAGATGGAATTGGCAATCTACTATTGGACAAAATGCAAATATTTCAGAGGGGTCAGATGCAGTTTTAGCAGAGATTATTTAAGGCTCTTTCTCAACAATTTTAAATATTTCAAGGAGAGAGTATGGAACCTAGCATAACTGGAGGTACCTAAACTCTCCAATGACTTCTAATTTTTCTCAGAGTGAAAGCTTTCGTGATAGTTTACAGAACTTGACATGATCTAGGTTCTGTGTGCACCTGACCACATCTACTTCTCGTCCACTGTTTAGATCGTTTTGATCAACAGGATCTTCCTGCTCATACAAATCAACCCTTGAACAGGCTAAGGACCAAGCCCAATTCCAATCTCATGGCATTTGCAGTGCCCAGACCCACTGTCTGGAACTTTTAACATGAATGCTGCATGGTGGCTCACTCCTTCACCCATTTTGAAGCTCTTCCCAGTACCACCTTATCAGTGAATTCTAAAGACTTTATTTAAAGTAGCGTCTTCATGACACAATACTTACTGTCCCTTCTGTGCTTAATTTCCCTTAACACTTGATATCATTTTACTCTTTCAACATGCTACTTGGTTTTTAAATGTTATTTTCTTGCTCCCACTGTATGAATGCTATGTAGTGTCAGGAGATAGAACAATGTCTGGTGTGTGTCAGACACCCAATAAGTATTTGTTGAATGAGTGAATAAATTAATGAGTTGACAAATTAATTTTAAAAATTATATTATTATATCTAATGTAGAGAAACTAGAAAAGCCAAAAGGTAGGTTCTGTTTATTTTCATGGAAATCACCTTTATGTGCTTCTTTTCAAGTAGTGGCTATTTTTCCCCAACAAAAAACACAATATTAAGCATGTATATACTCTGTCAAAAAATTTCAAAGAGAGTACGTAGTATCAGTGTGGTGATCAAACTGAAGAGGTGTGATGGTATTGGGTTGTTATATGTGCAGCATGCAGCCTAACTAGAGAGAAGAGGGAAATGCATACATATGAAAAGTGAAGTCCTCAGAGGTTAGGTTGTTAGGCTAGAGCCAGGAAGCTTAAGGCCGATTCTTCATAAAAAGACTAAAACAATCTACAAAATGCTATACAAGAAGTTAAATTCAGCAAATAATGCAACAAATGTACATAGAAAAAAAACATAAAGAAATAAAAAAAAATCCATTAGCTGTTCAGACACCTAAATTGTTATCATCATCAAGTAGTAGTCATCAAAAGCTGCATCAAAAGTAGCGTCGTCAAGTAATAGTCAAAACTTCAGAGAGCTTTATGAAAACAGGACAATCTCTTCAATTGGAATGACTGATCATGGGGAAAAAAAGAGAGAAAATCTTTCAGCCCCTGTGATTTTTTTTTTCTAATTAATATTTTCTATTTTTTAAATTAATTCATTTGGGTGAAATGGTTAATAAAATTATATAGATTTCAAGTAGACAATTCTATAATACATCATCTATATATCACATTGTGTACTCACTGACCAGAGTCAGTTCTCCTTCCATCACCATATGTTTGTGTCATATACCATGTATGAACTGAATAGGAGAGAGGGAAATGAGCAGATGACAGAGACAAACTCTGTAACTAAGATATTAAAGAGACTCAGCTAGCAAATTTGAAAAGCTAGCGACTCTAGAAACAGGAAGAGTAAGTCCAGTTTGGGCTAATGCTTTAGCCCAAACTGCACTTATATCTGGAATTAATTGGAATGATGCATTTTTTTTAATTGCATGTAGTTTGATTTTAAAGTACATTTTGGTCACTCTCAGTGATGTCTTTGTAACTATCAAATAATTTTAAGTATATTAAAAATAAGTACTGTGTGGCATCAAGCAAATTTTACCTTCTTGAGGCTAATTTTATTCATCTGTAAAATTAACTGGCCTTAATATTCAATCCTTTAATTGTAATATTATATTTTTAAATGTAAATAAAAAGTTCTGGACACCTGAAATATATACTTTGGTGTAAAAAATTATCCACTTAGCAAATATGCAGTTAATACCAAAAATATGTCAGACACTGAAGCTACAACATGAACTAAGATAGGAAAACAACTGTATTAAAATCATGGTGATGATAACTGCTTTGAGCACTTCTTTCAATTGCAGAAGTCAAACGTGACTTGTACTCATCTTTTGTTATTGGTATATATTAAGCATTACAATTTAATAGTTTTTCCTTTTTTAAAATGTATATACATTTTTGGCACCCTCTGTGTATATGCATGTATGTATTTTATATATATATATATATATATATATATATATATATATACACACATATATACATATATATGTATAAATATAAATATATATATATATATATATATATATATATATATATATATATATCCACACATGTATAGTTGACCCAGCATGGGTTTGGACTGTGAGAGTCCACTTATATGCACATCTTTTCAATACATATTTTATTTTCTCTCTCTTATGATTTTCTTAATACTATTTTCTTTTCTCTCGCTTGCTTTATTGTAAGAGCACTGTATATGCCTGTATATGTAAAATGTGTAATATGTATAAGTTAACTATGTTATCAGCAAGTCAGCAGGAGGCTATAAATGGTTAAGTTTTGGAGGAGTCAAAAGTTGTGTAGATATACAAAAAATATACACACATTATGCATATTACCTTATTTACCGTCTTCCAAAATATATGCAAATGTATGCCTGCTTTGATATAACAAACATTAATTACATTAATTACACTTTAAATAAAATTAAATATAACTTGTTTTACCTAATTTCTATAATTATTTCTATAAAATTGATATAACTTTACAATTACATGTATGCCACTCCTGCAACTCAGGGTCAAATACAATTCATATACCAAAAGACTGTGATCAAAGGACAATATAGAATATATTTTGTTATTTGTTATTTCATCAACCCAGGTATTTGCCAACAAATGTGCCACAGTTTGCCTCAGTAATAGTAACTTAGTACAACAAACACTGGGGACATGTTCTAAAATGTGATCTCTACAATTGAGTTTTATGTGAAGTTAAAAATTAACATTAGCATTTAAAGTGCACTATTTATGAAGTCAGATAAACATATAAGATGGCAGTAGGAATTATTGCATTCAACTAATATATATGAAAGTAGCTATCACAGGGCTTGACATATAGGAGATACTCAAATGTTTTGGTGAATTAATGACAACTCACACTCCTAATAACCATTACCCTTATGCAATTGGGGTTATTATATTAATTTTGATCACTATGTTCAAAACATTATAATCTCTATAATGTCGGCTTGAATGTAATCTTTTACTAACGGTGTTCTTACACACCCAGACAAAACAGAAATTTCTCATTGACTTCTCTCGTTGTTGTGTGTCAGTGATGAAATTCCATTTGATATTTTCTATTAAAGAGAAATTTGAAAAGGATATGTGAAACTTAATTGAGAATTGGCAAGGATTTCAAATCATTCTCTGAAAACTATTTCAGAAATGAGATAGAAGTTATTTCTTTAAGTGTTATCCCAATGAAGTGGTTCTCACTAGGATTATGGTTAGTAACTGTGCACATTATTCATTACAATATTTTTTTAAGTTATGTTACTCATACTCCTGATATATTTGTCACCATGAATCATCTGCTCCTGTCTCCTTAAAATTACCTTTCAATTTCCTAATACCCATTGTCTTAGTTTTCATGGTATTAATTTCTTTGATCTTCCTCTTATGTCTGAGTATTTCTTTCTATCATCCTTGTTAAATGTTCTTCTCTTAATTGACCTAAAGCATTTGGCTCTCCAAACTTCCAGGCCTAAAGTGTTGTTCTCCAAAGTTATACTCCTCAGTTATCTTCTTTTCCTCTGATTGGCCTGTGTAATACCATTTACTCTCTTCTGGTTTCAGCTACCACCAATATGTGAATAGCTCTGAAACTGGTTATTCCAGCTAGTTACATTAATTCTAAACTCATGTAGCTAATTATTTACTGGATACTTTTGGTTTTACATGAAATCCCTTGTCTATGATTGAACCTGATATCTTCACCTTGACATTCATTTTTCATTTTTAAATAGTTTAACCACTTACTCCGTAGCCCAACTCAATCAACAATGTCATCCTCTTTCTTACGCACATGTCTAATAGATGACAAAGACTTACTCAAACTTGTTTAATATCTCTTGAATCTGCTCCCTTATCTTTATATTCATTCTCATTGCCTCCAGTCAGGCCTCCATTACAGTTTGCTTGGCTTATTAAACTACCTCCTGTTTCCCTAATATCATTTTAAACTTCCAATTTCCTTCTCCCTTTTACTACTGTGGTGAAGTTTCTGTAAAATAAAACTGTTATTTGACACCCCTTTGACTAGAATTCAAGGTAAAATTGAAAGTATTCATCTTAGATCTATGATGTAGCCTTGTTTGGTTTGTCTATTTTCTTCTTGGTATCTTCTCCACATGCCCTTTTCACATTATACTATGGCTATACTTAACTACTGACAGTACTTGAATGTACATGTTTACTTCAACTTTGTGAATTTGTACCTGCTATTCTTTCTGTTTGGAAAAAGTCCTGCTCCCATCATTTAACCTTGCAAACTTCTAGCTTTCCTTGACATTGAATTCAGATGTAACTTCAATTAGAAAACTTCTCCAATCCTGCTGGCCCTCTACATCCAATAAGCCATCAATCATAAGCATATAGAGTCTTATCTCTCTTATTACACCACTTTGTATAATGACGTTTTTGAAATATATCCTAGCTCATTATCTGGCATTTGAAATATTCAATACATGTCATGGAATCTTAGTAATAGTTATATGTAATTCCATGATTATACAGAAGTACAGAGAAAATTATTTAAAAAAAATAGTGTACTACTGAGAAGCTTGGAGTATATTGCTTTACTGGGAAACAATAACATCAAACATTTTGTGCTGAATGATGGAGAATAAGGTAGTTATTTTGAGAGAAAAGCTCCATTTCTTAGAGGTATAAAGGAAATACCTGAAAAAAGAAGTGGTTAGAAGTATTGGCATTTAACACTGTAAATCAAAATTGAAATTTTATAAAACACAAATAGAACTACTCATTGATTTTCGAACTCTGCTTGAGTTGTGTAATGCTTAAATAAACCCAAATTTAGTTTACATAAACAAATCCCAGATGATAAAGAAACTTTCTGAAAGTAAGTCAGGAATAAATTAAATGATTGAGTATACACCTAAGTAAGTACAAAAGACGTGGAAAATAAATATATAAACAAAGAAACCAAGTTGCTTCAAGCTTCTTTTCTGAAGAATACAAGAAAAAATAACCAAGAAAGAAAAAACAAAAAAGACAATATCAATAAAACCAGAAAAGAGAGTCTATCCTTTTCAGATGATATAGTTAGTGAGACTTACATGAATTGTCTGATTAGGATGATTTAATAACTTAAGTTCCTTTGATTCATTAAAATACTTTTTGTGTACCTATGGTGAAAGTGATTGATAAAAACACCTAAAATAAAAATGAGAATAATGAGTTAAAAAGTAATCTTCGTAGAGTATGTGAATGATGTTTAATGAAATAATGACTAAAATAACCTAATTTATTTCAAAAATAAAATAATTTGGTCTCCTGAACTCAGAGGTAATGGACAGTTCTTTCTAAGAAGATGATTGCCTTCAGGCATAAAACTATATACAGTAAAATCCTGAAAAAGATCTTTTCTGATGAACTTAATTAGGATTATTGTGAAAGGGATTGAACTTTTTTCTCAGGCTTTGTCTATTAGAATACATTTTTAAACTTATTATGTCTGAACTGAAAAACATCAGCAGCTGAACAATAAGAACTAATCATTCAAATTTTGTTCTTAGTTGGAGCTAAAATATATATATATATATTTTTTTCTCATTGGTGAAGAAGTAGAGGAGATAAAGGGAAATGTTATTGGAATTTTAAAATAATCTATCAAAGCAAGGTTTTACGAGTACTTCGAAAAGTAGGTCCTGCAAATGAAGAACAATGTAAAATACTATTTGAAAGCAGAGATAGGGGAACATTTAGAAATTTTTCTTAGAGATAATTACACAAAAATAAAATTTTGTAACTTAAATTCCTACTAACATGTCCTGTGAAGTAAAATTTATTGTGGATTCTTCTTTTTGGTTTTATTCCATCAAAAAACAACAGAAGGACAAAGTGTTCCAACACTCATGGTTCCTAAAAACACAATAAATCAACTTTTTCTACTTAAAATTATCTTTTGCATCATAGCACTCACAGCTTTACATAATTTTTACCAAGTTTATTTTAGATATGCTTTTAGCAGAACTGTTTTCTTTACTGAATATTTGTAGTTGTGTTTTCAATATTTTCATGTTAGTGTCAAAAGTTTCTTAATGTAAAATAGAACTTTATTTTTATATATCTTTCTCCTGTAACTATTTTTTCTCAAACTGCGATTTATTCAAATTCAGTGTTTACCATCTTCATAGTCATTGTAAAAGGATGTTGAGTGTAACTTTTTCATCTATCCTGAAATTGTCTTCATGAATACAGAATTGGAGAGTGTTTTTCTGTACCCACATTCTCTAAAGAGATACACTAATAATATGGACACATACTTTCCTCAGAAAAGTAACCACTTTCTCAATGGATAAAATAGGACTGGAGGAAGAACAAGAGATCAAACAACAGGGCTACTTGTAAAACAAGAAGATGACTGATAGAACACAGGCCGGAGATGTTATGTCTGCTGGGGTATCTGCCAATGTACTTGCTGATTTTTCTTGAGCCTGATGATGGAAAAAGATAAAACATGAGAGATGGCGCCATAGAGAGAGAAGTAAGGGTTGAGTAGCCAGTTCTCAAGGATTCCTGGTAGAGCAAATAGACAATAAAGACCCACATTACTGGTTCCTGACCAAACAAAGTTGAGTGACAATTGAATTCTTGGAAAAGGAAACTGAGAGGAGTGTACTGGTGGGTACTGGAGCTGAGGAGTTGAGGAGCACTTCACCCAGGCTTTTTCCCCTAAATGTGATTTTTGTCCTATGAGAAATTTAGTATTCTGATGCCTTTCATATATAGAGGCACTTGCAGTCAGTCTAACGTGGAGAAATGGCAAACAACCCAAAGAGAAGGTCATGAAGACAGTGAAGTGAATTAAAAAAGTGCCTTCTCCCTTATAGCTCCAGACAACACTGAACACCATATTATAAGGGAAGGAGGCGTATCCTAAATGCCACAACACTGCCCATCTACTTCAGACATTGGAGTGGAACAAGAAATCACATAGTGAACCCTGCCCCTCAGTTCTTTCAGGTCCCTGGAATCCCAACTGATTGGCTAAGTCAGGAGTGAGTGGAGAGGGGGAGGTAAAGTGCTGAATCAGTTATGAGATGTGAGTTTTAAACTGGTCTAGGGTAGACTTTTAATAACCCAAAATGAGCCGAACCTATATATGTACACACACACACACACACACACACACACACACACACATCAAATGATATGGTGAATGTTCAAACACAAACAAATTATTACAATAAAGACACATTGCCATTAATCCCCTTCAAAATACACCCCCAGTCACTTCAAATACACTTATCCCATCGTTCTTGCCACTTTCTGAAGCAGTTCTGGAAGCCTCTCTTGTGTCTTTACTCCATCCTCCATCTTGACAATTCTACATGTGATATGGATCCTTTCCGTTGTGATCACAAAGTATGGTGAATGCTGCTGCCGAGTGCCATCCAACAGAAAGGCAGGGATCTTCAATATGGGAAGCTGTGCATCAAACCTTAATAAGAGTGTGTGACAAGTTTCAGTTTGTTCGGTGCAGTCAGTTGGGTTTGAGATACTGTTCAGAGGTATGTTTTAAAATGTGCCATAAATCATCCTCCATCATGACAACACTCTGTCACACATCACTTCTGGTATATGGCAACTTCTGTCAAATAAAAACATTATGCTGTGTCCTTATCCACCTTATTCACCGGATCTAGCACTGCATGACATCTGGCTCTTCCCTGAAGTCAAAATAACCATGAAAGGTAAACATTTTGAATCGATTCAGGACATCAAGGCAGCCACGACAGCACAACTGAAAACTCAAAAAATGACTTCTAGAACTGCTTCAGAAAGTGGCAAGAATGATGGGATGTGTGTTCGAAGGGAGTGGGAGTATTTTGAGGAGGATTAATGGCAATGTGTCTTTTACCGTAATTTTTTAAAATTTAATTATTCACTAAATTTTTTATCATACCTCATATATATATATATATATATATATATATATATATACAAACACAAATACACACATGCACAGATATATGTAAGATTTTGTTACTTCTAATACAAATTTAAGATAAAAATGTTTTTTGACAAACTTCTTTACGTCTGTGTATTTTTATGCTAAATATCATGTTTTGATAATTTATTTTCTTGATCTTGTATTCTACTGACAATAGTTTTATTAACACTTTTTTATTAGTTTCAGGTGTACAAAACAATGTAATAGTTAGACATTTATCATTTATCTCTCACACAGTGATAACCTCCCTCCCCCCATCCACTACCCCTCTGACATTGCAGAACAACACCAATATTATTACAAACTCTAAATACTGAGAGGCTGTTAATATTTCTTTGCAATGCTCTTCATTTTTAAAATACTGTGCTTTAAAGTCACTTAACCACTAAACTATTGTCTGTGTCTATGAGTTTTTGTTTCTCATTTGTGGTTACCAGAGGGTGAGGGAGACAGGGGGTGGGAGATGAGGGTAAGGGGGATCAAATATATGGTGATGGAAGGAGAACTGACTCTGGGTGGTGAACACACAACAGGATTCATAGATGATGTAATACAGAATTATACACCTGAAATCTATGTAATTTTACTAACAATTGTCACCCTAATAAATTTTAAAAAAAAGTCATTTAAGACAATTATTATTTTTGTGTGATAGTTCTGTTCCTATACTGATACCTGAATTGTTGATTTGTTCACAGTTTTATGGTAGTTTTTTCTTTTTAACTTAATTTTATTTCTAATTATGTAAAACACTATTGAATGCATAACACGTAAGAGTCAGAAACACACAGTATGTACATTTGAGGAAGACATTCCATCCCTGAACCCTTCTTCCCCCATGAACAATCATTTCTATCATTTAGCATATGTAAACACCATTCTGTACTTTATATTTCTATTTAACATATACATATATTCTGAAATTAATTTATTTCAGTATAGAGATCTTCTCATTCTTTTTTAGTTTAGTAGTAATTGTGGTACAGATACATCACAATTTATTCAAGCAGTCTTGTGATGGTAAACAATTCGTTTGATTTCAGTCTTTTATTATTGTAAATAAGGCTGGAATGCATAATCATGTATATATGTAATTTCATATTTTGGCAGTATAGCTTTTGTATGGATTCCCAGAAAAAAAAATTGCTGATTCAAAGGTGACTGCATGTGCAACTTTGTTAGAGAGAGTCAAGTTTCCTCCATTTTTCAGTCTCACCATTTATGCTTGAGTGCCTCTTTCATCACATCCTTGCCAACAGGGTAGGTTTGCAGACTGTTTTTGTTTTCTCATTCTGATAAGATGAGAAACAGTAATTCAATATATATAAATAAATAATTTTTCTAAGAGTTAAACAACTTTTATGTTTATAGACAATTTCTAATTATTTAAAACATGATTTTTCATGTTTTTATTAAAGAGCATGATATGAAAGTATCACAATTTATTTAGTAGTTACATTGTTTAATTATGAGGTAAATAGCTAAGTATTTAAGCTATATTTGCTTTAATTTGTTTCTATTTTCTTGAGTTTTTTTTTAATTCAAGTTAGTTAAATAAAAAGTTTTAAAATTTGGAAAACAGTATATAAATATTACATAGGTAGATATGCTAGCATACTTAAGCGTTTAATAAAATACATTTAAATAATGTTAGATATGAGTTAAAAATTGTAATTAGCTTATATTACTTCATGAAAATTTACCAATAAATGAAATATCTGTCATTAAGACTTGAAGTATTAATATATACATCATGAATTTCTTATACTATGCAAGCTACAAATAACCTAATTTTATGAAACTTAGCTAAAATATGCTTATTCAAATCTACCATATGGAAATATTATAATTAAAAAGTTCATTCAGTAGTTGGTGTACTGAGGACAGAATGGCAGATTTTTACTTACTGTTATATTTGTTTTCTGGGGACTTTAGTTAAAAATAATATTAAGTTGCATCTGCTATAAACAGATGCACACAGAGCAGCACCAAAATGCTAACTCCAACACAAATGACCATGTCCATATGTTTCTGGCAGTTATTTCTTTTGGCAGTATATATTGTGCATGATTATAAACTATATGTTAGCACTTGAGAAAAACAGATTGATAATCTGGTGATAAAGATTCAAAGACCAGTTCAATTCTAAATAGATACAATTTGTGTGTGTGTGTGTGTGTGTGTGTGTGTGTGTATGTGTGTGTGTTTCTTATTAGGATACAGCCTTATCATCTTATCTGCCTTTTTCCTTTGTGCAATTTTAGTTGTATGTAATCAACTGCAGTCCAAATGTATTAAATGGAAAATTCCAGAATAAACAATTCATAAGTTTTAAATTGTGTGCTATTCTGAATAGTGTAATGAAATCTAGCGCTACCAGCTCTGTCTCCTGTGGGGTGAGGTTGGGCATGAATCATCCCTCAGTTAGCATATCCACACTCTATATGCTCCCCACCTGTTAGTCACACAGTAGCCACCATCTTGGCTATCAGATTGACTGTTGCAATATTACAGTGCTTGGGTCAAGTAATCCTTATTTTACTTAATGGCCCCAAAGTGGAAGAGTAGTGATACTAGCTATTCAAGTAACCCTTCTAGCAGCCTAATGTTATGTCACAATGCCAATGTGACATCATTCACCTCACTTCATCTCATCACACAGTCGTACCTTTCATATCATCACAAGAAGAGGGATGACTACAGTACAATAAGATATTTTGAGAGACCATATTCACATAAATGTTATTACGTATATTGTTATAATTGTTTTATTTTTATTATTAGTTGATATCTCACTGTGATTAATTTATAAATTAAACTTTATCTTAGGCGTACATGAATAGGAAAGACTATCTGCAGTGTCAGGCATCCACTGGGGATAGGAACATAACTTGCATGGATGAGCGTGGGGATGTGGCTACTGGATAAGCATGAGAATAGTTGTATTACGAAATTAGTATGTTACAGAATGTTTCCTGTATATGGAGATTTTTCATTTGATATTTTTTCCCATTATAAGGACTAACATACAAAACCCTATTCCACTACAAACTTTAAAACTGGAATAAAATGTGATTTTTTTTCATTTTTAAGATTTTTGTTAAAAATATAGTTAGCATGAAATATTATATTAGTTTTAGGTGAACAAAATAGTTATCCAGCATTTATATACAGCTAAAAATGTGATCACCATGATAAGTCCAGCAATCACCTGACACCATACCACACTATCACAATATTATTGTCTGTATTCCCTATGCTATGCATCATATCCCCATGACTTGTTTTCTACTTGGAAATATGGACCACTTATTGCCCTTCAACTTTTTCCTGATTTTTAATGTTTCAGTTTCAGTTTACATTCAATTTTATTTTATATTAATTTTAGGTGTACAGCATATGGTTAGACATTATATAATTTAAGAAGTGATGACCTGACTAGTTCGGTACCCACCTGGCACTATATATAGCTATTGCCATATTATTGACTAATTTCCCTATGCTTTACTTTACATCCCCATGACTATTTTGTAACTACCAATTTGTACTTCTTAATCCCTTCACCTTTATCACCCTGCACCCTAACCACCTTCCCATCGTTCACCCCTATAAATCTAGTACCAATCTGACACCATACATAGTTATTACAATATTAACTATAGTCCTATGCTTTACCCTACATCCCCATGACTGCTGTGTAACAACCAATTTGTACTTCTTAATCTCTTCCCCTTTTTTGTCCACTCCCCAAACTCCCTTCCCATCAGGCAACCATTAAAATGTTCTCTGTACCTATGAGTCTCTTTTTGTTTGTTTATTTTGTTCTTTAGATTCCACATATAAGTGAAATCACATTGCATCTCTCTTTCTCTGTCTGACATACTTTACTCAGCACAATACCATCCAAATCTATCCATGCCGCAACAGATGGCAAGAAAACATTTCCTTCCATGACCGAGCAATATATTTCACTGTATATATGTACTACCTCCTCTTTATCCATTTTTCTATCAACGGACACCCAGGCTGCCTGCATATCTTACCCAGTGTAATGCTGCAATGAACATATGGATGAACACATCCCCTGGAAGTAGCATCTTGGGTTTGTTTCTTCGGATCAATGCTCTGAAGTGGGATAACTGGTCCCTTCTTTGTTTCCTGTTATAGCATTCCTTTTAAAGTCTATTTTGTCTGGTATAAGAATTCCATCCCTTTACTCTCAGTCTGATGTGTCTTTCAGTCGGAAGTGAATCTCTTGTAGGCAGCATATGTAAGGGTTTTGTTTTTTTTAATCTATTCAGCCACCCTATATTTTTTATTGGTGCATTTAATCCACTTACATTGAAAGCAATTGTTGATAGATATGTAGTTATTACCATTTTATTATTCACATTTTTTATTTTTTATTTTTTCTGTCTTAAAGGAGTCCCTTTAATATTCCTTGTATTTCTGGTTTGGTGGTGATAAACTCTTTTAGCTTTTTCTTTTCTGGGAAACACTTTATCTGTCCTTCTACTCTAAAAGATAGCTTTACTGAGTAGAGTACCTTTTGATCTCTACTCAGAGGACCTTTTGTCCTCACTTTTGATCTTTTTGAATATTTTGTGCCTATCCCTTTTGGCCTGCAAAGTTTCCGTTGAGAAATCAGCTGACAGTCTTTTGGGAGCTCCCTTGTAGGTAACTAACTACTTTTCTCTACTGCTTTTAGTATTTTCTCTTTGTACTTAAATTTGCCTTTTTAATTATAATGTCACTTGGTTTGGCCCTGTTTGGGATGATCCTGTTTGGGACTCTCTGTGCTTCCTGGGCTTGTATGTTTATTTTCTTCACCAGGTTAGGAAAGTTTTCAGTCTGAAGAGATATTCATTAATTAAGAATTGATTTGAGGAAATCACACTAAGCATAGATACATTTTTCAAGAATATAAAAATTAAAGTTAGGAAACAAAGACAGTAAAATGAAGATCCCCAACTCGTGTGTAATAGGACTGCTAGAAGAGGTAATTCAGACAGATAATGGTAGTTAACTTTTAAGAGCACAGAGAGACATTAAATTGCAAAGATGAAATTTAAAAATAATAATAATAATAATAATAATAATAACATTGTGACTGAAAATGCATATTACCGGCAAAGAGTTGTTTAAAGACACACAGAAAACATTTTTCAGTAACAACAGAAACCAGAACAAAATACACCAATATCCTCAAGCACTGAAGTACATACCTGCATTTTTTTTCCTTAGTTTAATGTGGTTCAAAATTGTGAAATAAAACATTTTCACAAAAACAAAGTCGACTAACAGAATTCACTGCTTCTCATCCATGGTGAAAGATTTAAATTTACTAAAAGATACAATTTGCTAAGAAAACAAAGCCTAAGAAGCAATTGGGTTAAAAAGAAAAGCCAAAAAAAGATATTAATAATATATACCATGTTTCCCCGAAAATAAGACCGGGTCATATACTAATTTTTGCTCCAAAAGATGCATTGGGGCTTCTGCTCAGGGGATGTCATCCTGAAAAATCATGCTAGGGCTTATTTTCTGGTTAGGTCTTATTTTCAGGGGAAACCCAGTTTTGCAATATATGTAAAAACTGAACAATAAAAATTAATCTGAGAAATTTGAAAGCAGATGTGACTTCATTATGAGACAGCAAATTATGGAAGATATTAATAAGGTTATTATAAATGATAGAAGTATCTCCTACTTCCACAATAAAAATAGAATTATATTTCATATATATAATGCTTATTATAAAAAAATTCATGTAGCTATAATAAAATAAAAGTTACATATCACTTAAAAGCTCACTATTCTGAGATAAATATATTAACATTTTTAACCATTCCTCATACTGTTTTGTATATACTATATACAAACATATATGAAAGAATGAATGTGTTTATACATATATATAATTTTATTATGTGCAAATTTCATTTTGTTTAAAATATATTGTTTTCTCTTCACCTTTAATTTAATCTCTTCTTTTTTTCTGACAGTCTCCAAAAGTGTGATGCAAATTGATATTTGTCCTTCCTTCTAACCTGATGTGTATCCTTCTTCCAGGATCATTCAATTAAGTGCAAATACATGTAGTTTTACAAAAACACACATGCACACATAGAGTCATAGACAGTTTATTTTCATTTATATTTGAACAAGATAAAGGATTATGTATCATCTATTTATCAGCAAGCTGACATCCTCAATTTATTCCTCATAGAATTCCCTGCACTTTAGTTGGTGAACTATAACTCCTTTGTCCTGAATCGGTGAATGATACATTAACCATTCCCTGTTAATAGGCATTTGTTTTATTTTTAGTTTAAGATCACAACAAAAAACAGACATGTAAATGACTACTTTGCATTAATACTCTTATTCATATAGATTTATTTTTATAGAGTAGATTCCCAAAACTGTGATTTCTGGGTAAAAGACTATGCATAGTTTTAATTAGAAGACACGTCATGTTTGTTTTTTTTTTTTCCAAATCATAAATATTCACAGTTCTAAACAGAAATATATAAAAGGACTTTTTATATTAAGTTATTGACAAAAGTGAGTACTCCTCTTTATTTTTAACAGTTTGACATTTAGAAATAATATACACTTATGAATTGTATTTCCTAATATCAAGAGAAGTTTGAAATACTCTATTTCATATTTGCAATTGGAATTCCATCTTCTGTGAATTGTTGAATAATAATTATTTAAGATTCTATCTGTCTTTTTAAAATATTTTTTGTTAAAATTATTGAGGTGACATGGGGTAGTAAAATTATATAGGTTTCAAGTGTACAGTTCTATAATACATCATCTATCTATTGCGTTGTGTGTTCTCCACCCAGAGTCAGTTTTCCTTCCATCACCGTTTATTTGACACCCTTTATCCTCTTCTACAATCCTTCCTCCCCCTTAACCTCTGGTAACCACTAAACTGTTATCTGTGTCTATAATTTTTCTTTTGTCTTGTTCATTTGTTGCTTTCAGTTTTATATCCCACATGAGCGAGGTCATATGGTTATCAACTTGTTTCTGTCTGACTTATTTCACTTAGCATGATAATCTCAAGATCTATCCATGTTGTTGCAAATGGCAGTATTTCATTTTTCCTTACGGATGATTCACCCACTTTCAAATGTTTCAATGTGCGAATCTGTCAAATGTATTTGTGTGTTGCACAGGGAATCCTTTGTTGAATTATAGCTGTTTAACTCGTTGTAAATCCAAGGGGAGAGATCAAAGGGGACCCTTCACATTGCCATGTTTCTGATGTCACTCCTTTAAGTCTCTATTTGGATTTTGGTTATATATTTGTCCAAATGTCAGATTCTAGTTACAAATAGACTAGAATCTGCAGTGCTTATAGTATG
Organism: Rhinolophus sinicus; assembly: GCF_057876585.1. Taxonomy (NCBI): domain Eukaryota; kingdom Metazoa; phylum Chordata; class Mammalia; order Chiroptera; family Rhinolophidae; genus Rhinolophus; species Rhinolophus sinicus. Next base: position 119,687,161 of record NC_142514.1, on the reverse strand, counting down.
CACCAGTTTAAAAATGGACTAGAATTCAGGGGTATTTATTATATGTTGTACCTAGGTTCAGATTTTAATTTAATAAGTGTATTTTTAAGTGATTCAGTTCTACATTTTACTTATATTTTATACTATTTTTTAAAATTTCACAAAAAATAGTCAGTCAGTCTTACAAAATTCCAAAGCCTACTTAAATGCCAGCACTAATGGCTTTTACTTTTTTTATGAGTTTTTTTTTTTAAAGAAATTCTGCATCACGAATGTTTCTGTTGTCACAGATTCTAATACAGCACAAAAAACTATGTATACCATAAATTCAGTTCAAAAAGTAAGATAGAAGAGGCATATTTTAAATGTGAAGAAGTCCTAAGACTGTCTATATAAATTTATTTGCTTATATTTTTCCTAATTTCATAAGGTACGAATGATTTACAATAAAAATCCGTGTATATTTAAGTCTAAGACAGTTATTAAATAACTGTTAAGTATAAGTTCCAAATGAAAAAATATATATTAACATTTTATTACATGCAGTGCACATGTATTTCACAATCTATGATTTTATTTGATTTTGTTTGTTGAATAGTTTTCCAAACAAAAAATATAAACTCTTATATATATAATCAAATGTGCCCATCTTTTTCTTTAGAGATTTGACTTTCGTTTATCACCTGTGTGTGTAAGCGTCTTTGTGTGTTTGCATATATGTGTATTTTTCCATTATTTTTCTTTTCTTTTATGTATAATTATTTAATCTATTTAGACTTTTGTGAAATTATTTTTTTGTGTAGGCTATGAGCTAGGTGATGCTTTATATTCTGTCTGTTGTGCAAGAAAATTTGCTCTCATTTCCCCACTATGTTGTAGTAGAATTTTTTGATATATTAAATTCCCACATACACAGTTTTTATTTTCTGGGCTTTCCATATTGACTCATATAGCTATGTTTTTATGTCTGTGAAACTATTATGTTCTTGAGATAGTGAAACTGTTGTATATTTTAATATATAAATGAGCCAAGTTGTTGCTCAATGTTCTTTTCAAAAATTAACATTAAAGATTGATTAACTTGATGTGCACATTAAAAATATAAAAAATAGACAATAAAAAAATAAAAGGCGTATGTATACCTTCCAATCTAGAATAGAAGGGAATGAAGAAAATGTTAATGTAATGAAAATCAAGAAAAGAGAAGTAAGAAGCCCAGAAAAAAATCACAGAGCATAATAAATATAAAAACCAGATAGGTCAAAGTTAGGAAATTACAAGAAAAATTAACTTAGAAGATACATCAAAGTAATTGAATATGCAAATAATAAGTTTAACAGAAGAGGAGAATGCATTGATGTAGGACAGAAAATCTCACCTATATTTATTTATTATGAATTGATCTGTCTACCCTCTAGCTTGCTAGTACCCTGCCCTTAGTCGAGAATATATCATATTTAAATGTCTAAGCACATGTGGAATATTTAAAATTGAATGCATAGTAGGCCACAAAGCAATTTATAACCAATTCCAGAAGATGAATGCTATATACAACATGTCCTTTGACCACAATACTATAAAATTACAAACTTTATAATTATTGCTCAAAATGTACAGTATATAACAATAAGATACTATAATAAACATTGAAGTCATGTATACATATAAAAAAGTATTTTTATAGATTATTAATTACATATCAAACTCTTAGGAGCTATTTTTTATTGGGAAAAAAACACCATATACCTCCAAGCTTGAAATTCTTCAATATAAGTTGAGAGTTAAGATCCAGAATATAGAAATTAAACCTACAAATATTTACATATATATATATATATATATATATATATATATATATACATATATACTACTAGATAATACATTAAATTCTGAGAATTAATCATATTTACTGATATTTAAAAGAAAACAAATCAAGACATTGGAAAAAGACACAACTGTTTGCAAAGAAAGAGACATACATGTACAGTTTTTATCACAATGTTTATACTGATTTAACCATTTATGTTGAACATTTTATGTATTATAAAATATTATAGTTCCCCATACAAGTTGAAAAAGGAAGGGAGGACTAGCTCTTTTATAGTTAATTTTGCTCTAAATAATATTATACTCTAAATTATTTACTCTAAATTATTTATTGGGGAGAGGTGTAGTTTTGTTTGTGTATTGTTTTTTAATCTTTAGTTTTATTTTGTTGGAACTGTCTATGACTATTTGATGTCAACATGATGAAGAGCTTTAAGAAAGAAAACTGTTACCTTGAAGATAGCCTGTTATATTCTAGCTTGTATTCTTAATGCCATCTGTGATATTAGTGCATAGTGTTTAGTAAATGCCTACAAAAAGTATGACTTAAAGTATGAAAGAAAGAGGGAAAGAGGTATTAGAGAAAGAAGAAATGTAAGCAAAGATGATACCATTGATGTTGGTGATAATTATAAGGACAAGCTACAGAAAACAGGACCTCAGGGCCAAGTTAACTAATATAATAATTTGACGATGAAAATCTAGATCTAGAATGTTGGCTTTAGAGATTAAGCAGGAACAATTATATTAAAAATTGTTTTCAAATAAATTTCAGTGACTTATACAGATAAATAAATAAAAGAAGTCAAATTTGATTCCAAGGTTTCAAATGTGGGGATAAGATTATGTTTGTGCCACTAATTACTATGTATGGCTATGATAAACATAAAGTAGTGTGTCTAAATTGTCCCAGTTGGAGTGAGTGTGGGTGTGGTTCTGAGTGTTCCCTGTGATGGAAGGGTGTCCTGTCCAGGGTTGGTCTCATGCTGCGTTCTGAGCTACCAGGAGAATCTCTGAACTAGAATAAGCAGGTTGGAAAATAATTATCTTACGTGTTTTTATTAATTATCTTTAGTGTACATATAGCTCACATTTATTTCAATGTTCAAGATTAGAATTATTCTAGGTCTTTATTGAGAAGTTTGGTGATATTTTTGTGACCAGAAATATGCTGTAATAACATACCTCCTGTTTATATCAATTAGCCTATAGTACAATTGGTTTTGTTACGTGTTGGTTTGTTTAATGTCATAGTTTCCAAGAAACTATTGATGATGTTAAGTGGAGATTTACTGTACTCCTTATTTTACAATTAAGTCAAGAAACAGACATAAGTACCCAAAGTATAAATCAGACTTCTACAGCTTTATTTTACCTTTTCTAATACATCTTGCATTAGGGGCCATTTCATTTGTGACTTATAGAGATATGTAGGTCCACTTTTCATTAATGTCTGCTGTGGCTACATGTCTATGTAACCTGACACCAACTTTGCCCAGCCGCACTGTGTGTCTGTAGCTTTCTGCCTCAGAGTTTCTCTACCATGTGAAATAGAGTGTTAGAAGGAAACTATTTAGCCATTCTGATGCAAATATATCCTGGAAGTGCAAAGTTGTTAGCACTTTGATGATAGGAGCTAGTGCATAAATGCTACCCCTTTTCATCCCTTGGACAGACACTTCTAATATGCATTCTACAGGGTCCCATCAAGATTCCCAAACCGAACTGAGCCCAGCTTTTCAGCAGTGTTGATGATCAGTTAGATAACATACCCTTGGATTGGCTCTCCTTCCTCAATTGCCACTTCACAATCCCCTCATCATGTTCCTTTTATATATTTTTTTAATTTTATTTTTATTTTTTATTAGTTTCAGGTGCACAAAACAATGTAATAGATATTTATCATTTATATCCCTCACAAAGAGACAACCCCCCTTCCCCCATCCACTATCCCTCTCACATTGCACACAGCCATTACATTTTCACTGTCTCTATTCGTAATGCTGTGCTCTGCTTCTTGTAACTATCTATATACATACATAAATATATATATATATGTATATATATGTATGTATATGTATATATACACACATATGTGTGTGTGTGTGTATATATATAAATTGTAGTTGATATTCATTATTGTTCAGCTTCAGCTTAAGGTTTACACTGCAGTGATCAGGCATCTACATCTTCCCTGAGGTGGTCTCCTTAATGAGACAAGTGTCCTTCGGATACCCTACAAAATTTTTACATTATTGATTACATTCCCCAAATTGATTTTCATTACCCGTTGGCAATCTTGTAGTTACTGACTGTGCTTTCTAATCCACTCACCTTCCCTCTTATCCCCACCACCGCATCTAGCAACCCTCAGTTTTTCCTCTATATCTCTGAGACTGTTTCTGATTAGTTCATTCATTTAGTCTTTTCCTTAGATTCCACATTAAGTGAGATCATATGGTATTTGTCTTTCTCTGTCTGACTTATTTCACTTAACATAATGTTCTCTAGTTCCATCCATGTTGTCGTAAATGGTAAGAGTTCTTTCTTCTTTATGGCTGCATAATACTCCATTGTATAAATGTATCAAACCAAAAAGTTTTTTCACAGCAAACAACCCAGTTAAAAAATGGGCAGAGGACATGAAGAGACATTTTTCTAAAAGGGGCATACATACAGATCGCAAAACAGACATATGGAAAAAACGCTCAACCTCATACTCCTTTTTAAAAAGAATTTAGATATACTAGCATGGTACACAGAATTGTAGCCCTACATCCTAAATCCCAGAACCTGTGAATATTGGGTATGGGGACAGAGCCAGGAGTGCAGTTTCCAGGATCTCGGCCTCACGTGGAAAGATGCTGGCTCAGGTAGTAAATGGCCATCAACTGTGATTGGATGGCCATCAGCTGTGGTTAGTTGGCCTTCAACTGTAACCAGTGAGCCATTGGCCACTAATGTAACTGCCGTGGGTATGCTAGCAGCAAATGGGGGCTAGCAAGAAGATGGTGGCTGAGCTAGCAAGACGGATTGCAGCTAGCAAGTGAGGTTGGTTGGCAGAGAGAAGTGGACGGCAGGTTGCGGATAGTGTGGCTTCTGCTTCCTGTGTCTCCAACCCAGCTGCCAGCAATAATATAGTGGTATGACTCCCCTACCTATGGCTCCTTGGGTGTTCCTTTTTGACCTTGCCATATCCTGCGTTCTTTTGAGGGGAGCGGGACCAGAGACCCCACAGGCCACCCTGCATGACATTGGGTTACATAAAAAAAAAAAAAAAAAAGGAATTTAAGGTTTTAGATGGAAATAAGATTGTTTGTTAGCTGCCATTAAGCTAGGAAAGATCAGGCTGATCATTCAGGTGGGTCCAATAAACCAGGTGGGTTCCTAAAAGTGAAAGAGGGAGGTAGAAATGTAGTCAGTTAGATGAGGATGTGGCTATGGAAAAGAGGCACAGAGAATGCAACATTTTTGGCTTTAAAGATGGAAGGGGCTATGAGATAAGGAATATATGCCTCTAGAAACTGGAAAAGACAAGGAAATGAATCTTCCTCGAGAGCCTCAGCCTTCTCTACACCTCAAGACTTTTGTAGGACTTCTAAACTACAGAACTGTAAGATAGAATTTTCTTATTTAAGCTAATGAGTGTGTTGTTAATTTTTATAGCAGCCACAGAAAACTAGTACATAAATCAAGTCACCTATTTTGTTCAAATATGCCATTTTATATTTAAAATGCCACATTAAGTTGAAATCAGTTTATTAATTTATATTGAATTTCCTAAATGATCATCTTAGGAAAATTTTCAGGATAGGTACCTGTCACGTGGGGCAGCCTGCGGGGTCTCTGCTCCCGCTCCCTACACAAGAACACAGGATATGGTGAGGCCAGAAAGGAACACCCACGGAGATATAGAAGGGGAGTCATACCACTATAGTCTCACTAGAGGCTGGGTTCACAGGACTACGACCTGCTGTCCGCTTTTCTGCCAACCGACCTACTCTCTCCTTAACTCAACTCCCCAGCGCAGCTGCGGCAGTTATACTAGTGACCAACGGCTCACTGGTTACAGCTGACGGCCAACTAGCCACAGCTGATGGCCATCCAATTACAGTTGATGGCCATTTACTACCTGAGCCAGCACTTTTCCACCTGAGGCTGAGAGCCTGGAACGTGCATTCCTGGCTCTGTCCCCACAGTGCCTTTTTATTATTTTTAATCCACATGTGTCTTTTCCTCTTGACAAAATGATCTGGGGACTAAAAACTTTGTTTAACCAATTACTCATCCAAAAGTTGTATTTGACCTCATGGCTTATTCAAGTCATTCAATTAACAATTTAATTCAATTAACATTTATTCAGTGCCTAGCAGGCTAATGGCATTATAGAAAATATAAGTTGGAATGACTCTGACATTAATTTATTTTAATAATGGTGATATGAAGGTCATTTAAAATGTAGGTCACAGAAAATTTAGCAATAGCTAACTGTTCAAGATAATGGCAAACAAATACAAAATTTTCAAATGTACAATAGATTTAGCTTTTGTTTTAGATTCGTTGTCTTCAAAGGTGAAGCCAAAATACTAAAAATATACGAACGATTAGGAGGAACCTAACGATCACTGTATTTAGCATCACTGTATTTAGCATTCTTAATAATATAACACAATTTGGCCTAGAAAATAACAGTTTCAGTTTAATTTTTTTATCATTTAAATTCTGGAGCTAAATATTTTACTATTTTAATTATTTTGTACTATACAGTATGTATATTATAATGCCAAAAAAAAAACAAAAAACAAAACACAGCCATTCATAAACACTGTATTTCAGATTTCAGTGACTGCGAACATTGTGGCAATTTTTAAAAACGCATTATGTAATCAAGTAAATGACAATGAATCTTGCTAGGTATTAAAATATTTGGCTTTATTTTATAATCCCCCATATGTCTGAAAATAATCTCAAAGATTTTAGATCTGTAAACTCAGATTTAGGATAGATCCAGAAAAGAAAGAAAGAGATGAAAGGAGGGAGGTAGGAAGGGTGAGGGAAGGCCAAAGAAAAAATGGGGGAAGGGGGAAAGGAACGGGAAAAGGAAATAAGAAAGGAGGGAAGGAGGAGAAAGATTAATATCTATTTATTACTTATTTTATTTGAGAGACTCCTTGATAGGTGGTAGTTTACCTCATTTCAGCAATCATAATGAGAATAACCTTAGCTTAAATATTACTCTTGCAATTTTGCTGGTAAGAACACTGAAGCTTATAGAGACACATTGGTAAAACCTTATACAATCATCTTGGAGCTTATTTGGGTCCTTCACGCTATTGTACAGAATATCCTTTAGGTTTCATGAAAGTTCAGATTGCTTTATGTACCATTGAAATCAAAATATTGACTAACTGGTTTGTCTCCGGGGAATAGGATGTAGGTGTAGTCCACTTTATGAGGGTGATGCATTTTTGAATAGATAACATGGATTTCACACTTGCATGTTAAATTTCTATCATATAGTAAAGTGCACCTACAGCATAACATTCGTGTTGTTTTTATAATACTAGTTGGAAGCATGATTTGTAAAAATGCTATGTTAATACAATATGAATATTTAATTATCTGCTAAATGGGTTCTTTTAGTTTAAGAGTTTTATAACAATGCTCTGTGTTATCACAACTATTTCATCATAGTTTATTAAATCAACAATACATATTAAGTGTATAACAGACATTTATATAATTTGCAGAAAATGCATTTTTAATTGTTTATGCAAAAGTAATTGTAATTCTCAGATTCTTGAAACAGAGAACATCAAAACTCAAAGATCTCATAATGTTTGTATTAATATTCCAACACAATATTTAAATTTCTGACAGTATGGGGCTAGAAAATCATGTAAATATCAAAGAAATACTCCAAATACATATGGCATAGCATTCTCTGCCTGAGACTAATTTTGGATGGGTGTGATGAAAGAAAATGTTAGAATTTGAGACCACTCATTCTTCTTTTTCCCTGTAGCAGTTAAGAGCATTCATTTTATTGAACCTAATATTGACATACCTCCTCCCTAAAACAGAACGATTAAACTAACTCTCAAAGGAAATTTATCCTTATAGAGAAAAGGGTAATTTTCTTTTTTCTGTTGCCATTTTATCAGAAAATCATGACTAGCTTTTGGCCATGACAAAAGTTCTGTCAGCATCATTATGTAACACGTGTGATCAGAGCAGAATGGAAGAGGTTTAAGAGGCAGAACTGAGTATATAACTGAAAAGTTTCTCTCTACAATGTAAATGCACTGGTCAATCCCCGAAAGCAAAGTAAATGGCCCTGCTTCAGCGAGGTCTGAAGAAAGTGCTGCAGCAGGAATATATAGCATGAATATAGCTGTGTAAAATCTGGCACAGAGGTATTCGGTTCTGAACCTGTTTTGTTTCAAAATATTAAGTCTGCAGTTGCTTGCAGCTTTTATTTCCAAGGCATTTTTAGCTCACTGAGTTGGACAGTTGTACTTTCTCAGCTTGATTGGCATTCTGGAAAATATCTATGCAACAGTTCAGTGAACGTACATTTTATTAAATAAGCGTTCATCACATAACATTAGGCACACTCAGTCCAAATGTCAAAGAACGCATGTTCTACAAAAACCTCATATTTATCTTAAAATAAAATGTAACTAATAATTTAAATCCAGAATTCAAAATATAGTCTGCAAATTGTGCTTGTTTATAATTAATTTAGAATAAATATCTGACAAACTTGAATAAGCATGCAAGCAAACAAACAAACAAAAACACGAGAAATCACTCCGGAATACACGTTTCCTAATTACTGAAGAGTATCAAAATTTCCTGAAAAAGAGAGTTTCTCCTGATGGATCATATTTTCTTCCATGGGAAAGATATCATCGTATAAAGCAGCATGTCCCATGAGCCTCCCTCTTTGATCCATCTCTACTGCTCTAGGAGAAACTGTTTTGTTCTCCAGGCTTCCTGGGGCTTTCCTTACCTCCCACGATGGGGTGTGCTGTTGCAGTAATCCATATCTGACTTCCTCTTCATTCTCTCTTCTATTTTTCTGGGTCACAGTCTCAAATTTCTTTCAGTTAAAAGGTTTATTGGAGAATTAAAGGATTTGTGAATCCTCTCCTTTCTAAAAAATATATTTTTTATATTTTTTTGACTGATCATTTCTTTAGTTGTGCAATTATGGCTTGAAATCAACTTTGTGCCTCAGCTCTAAATTACTTAGTACTCTGGGAGGGTGAAGTGGATTCTTCCTTGTCTTTCTCCTGTCAGTTCTCAAAGCTGCCAGATCCTTTAAATACCAGTAGGGAGATTTTACAGCCCTGTTTGGTTTTCAAGAGTTGTTCTAGAAATGTCTTGAGCCCCCTCTCTACTGCAGATTTCCCATCATTTAAAAAATTTATCTTATTTTTTATTTCATGTAATCTTTGTATAGACTGAAAGAGATTATTGCATGTTTTTAATAATTGTGTGTTTTCATTTTAATCTGATTTCCATATTCTGAATTTCCAAAAGTGGTTTTGGAAACCTCATCAACCACCCATCTCCCCACTTACCCTCTGGTAACCACTAAACCATTGTCTGTGTATATGAGTTTTTGTTTCTTCATTTGTGTGCTTGTTCTTTTGTTATTTTCAGTTTTATATCCCACATATTAGAGAGGTCATAGGTTTCTTGACTTTTTCTGTCTGACTTATTTCACTTAGCATAATAATCTCAAGATCCATTCATGTTGTCACAAATGGCACTATTTCATCTTGTTCTATGGCAGAATAGTGTTTGTATATTGTCCATATATATATATATATATATATATATATATATACACACACACAATGTATATTGTATATATGTATATACAAATGTATATTGTATATATATATACATATATATGTGTGTGTGTGTGTGTGTATATATATATATATATATATGCCACATCTTCTTTATCCAATCATCTATTGAAGGACACTTTGGCTGTTTTCATGTCTTGGCCACTGTAAATAAAGCTGCAATGAACATCGCATCACATATATCTTTACAGATAAATGTTTTCAGACGTTTTGGGTGGATACCCAGGAGGGGAATTGCTGGGTCATATGGTAATTCTATTCTTAATTTTTTGAGGAGCCTCCACACTGCCTTCCATAACGGCTGCACCAGTCTGCATTCCCACCAACAGTGTGTGAGGGTTCCTTTTTCTCCACAGCCTTTACAACACTTGTTATTATTTGTCTTGTTGATGATAGCCATTATAACTGGTGTGAGGTGATATCTCATTGTGGTTTTTAGATAAAGGTATAAAAAATTATTTCTTATGAGCATGATAAATGAGATTAATAATCAGCGCCCTTACCTATTTATATTATAGGACCAATAATGAAGTGAAGTTCCTAAACCACAAGATGTTATGTCGGCATAGTCCACATTTAAAATAAAACTAGACGTCTCTTAAGTAAAACAGAATTTGAATTTTAGAATACTGCCACAAAGTAGGATGATACATCATCCCACATGTAGGTATCAATTTTAGAAACCCGGACCAGAACAGGGAAAAAGAAAAAAGAAAAAAGAAAAGAAAGAAAGAAATGTTAGATGCAGATTTATCACCATGAGTGCTTCTCTCAATTAGTCTTGCCCAGAATATTGCATTTCCTATCTTCCACTTCTGGAGACTTTAAATAGTAATGATTTACTGCTAGATGCACAGTCTTTAAAGCTCTCATTTCCCTCAAACCAAATCTTTCTTTTCCTGCATATAATTTCTGTAAACTCTGGAGTAAAATAGTGGACCCTAGTGGATGCCACAACCTACGCCCACGCATTGCTTTGTGGAAGACGATATTTCCCTTGTCAGATTCATGATGCTATTTTTTCTGTACACACCATCATCCCAACACAGGATATTTGTGTTTGTTTCCCAGAGATGTGATTCCTATGCAGGAAATTTAAAAATAGAGGTGAGAACTCAGCCATCTTAAGGACTGACTGATTCCTGACAGTAAGCTACACTCACTAAATTCAATTATTTAAAGATTAGTTGCCTACATCTTTTTAATATATAATTCCATTATAATAACTAAACTTTAGAAAAGGAATAGCATATTGGCAGGAAAATTTTGTTGACAAATATACTTAGATTCAGATGTTACGTTTCCACCATGCATTGCTCGTTACTTATTGCTACAAAACAAATTACCCTGAAACTAGTGACTCAAACACAATTTATTTTTTTAACTTTTTTTATTATTTTCAGGTCTACAAAACAGCATAATGATTAGACATGTACACACCTCCCAAAGTGATAACCACAATCTACTACCCATCTGACACCAGACATAGCTATTAAAATACCACTAACTATATTCCCTATGCTGTACTTTACATCCCATGACTATATATCTAGTTTTTAATTATAGTTGATGTTCAGTATTATTTTCTATTAGTTCAGGTGAACAGTGCAGTGTTTAGGCACTTATATAATTTATGAAGCGATAGCCCCGATGTCTAATACCCATCTAACACTATACATGTTTTTTACATCATTGACTATATTCTCCATTCTGTATTTCACATATCCATGACTACTGTGTGACTACAAATTTGTACTTCCTAATCCCTTCATCTTTGTCACCCATCTTCCCAACTCTCTCCCATCTAGCAGCCATCAGTTTGTTCTCTGTACCTGAGTCCATTTCTGTTTTCTTTGTTCATTTATTATGATCTTTAGATTCAACATATTAGTGAGATCGTATGGTATTTGTGTTTCTCAGTCTGACTTATTTCACTTAGCATCCATCATATCCTCTAGGTCCATCAATATTATTGGAAATGGTAAGATTTCATTCTTTTTTATGGCAGAGTAATACCACATTGAATACACGTACCACAATTTCTTTATCCAGTAATCTATTGATGGGCATTTTGGTTGTTTCCATATCTTGGCTATTATGAATAGTGCTGCAATAAACATAGAGGTGCATATATTTTTTGGAATTAGTATTTTGGATTTCTTTGGATAAATACCCAAGAGTGAATTGATTGGTCATAAGGTAGTTCTATTTTTAATTTTTTGAGTAAACGTCATACTGTTTTTTATAGTGGCTGCACCAATTTGTAATCCTACCAAGAGTGCACAAGGATTCCCTTTTCTTTGCATCCTTGCCAATACCTGTTTATCCATTTATTTATGATAGCCATTCTGACAGGAGTGAGGTGGTGTCTCATTGTGATTTTTATTTGCATTTATCTGATGATTACTGATGTTCAACATCTATTTATATGTCTATTGACCATCTGTATGTCTTCTTTGGAGAAATGTCAGTTCAGGTACCCTGCCCATTTTTAATTGGGTTGTTTTTTTTAGTGTTGAATTGTATGACTTGAAAAAAAAAAATTGGATAGTAAACCCTTATCAAATGTATCATTGACAAATATCTTCTCCCATTCAGTAGTATGTCTTTTTCTTTTGTTGATGGTTTTCTTTGCTGTGCAAAAACTCTTTAGTATGATGTAGCCCCATGCATTTATCTTTTCTATTGTTTCCCTTGCCCAAGGGGGCATATCAGTAAAAATACTACTAAGGGTAATGTCTGAGAGTTGACTTCTTGTATTTTCTTCTAGGAGTTTTATGGTTTTGGGTCTTACATTTAAGTCTTTAATGAATTTTGAATTTATTCTTGTATATGGAGTAAGAAAGTGGTCCAGTTTTCTTTCTTTCTTTCCTTCCTTCCTTCCTTCCTTCCTTCCTTCCTTCCTTCCTTCCTTCCTTCCTTCCTTCCTTCCTTCCTTCCTTCCTTTCTTTTGCATGTTTGTCCAGTTTTCTCAGAACCATTTATTGAAGACTGTTTTTACCCCAATGTAAATTCTGGCTTCCTTTGTCATAGATTAAATGACCTGTCCATGAGCATGCTATACATTTCTATTATTTATATCTTCTTCTGTTTCTTTCTTCAAAGTCTTATAATTTTTTTGAGTACAGGTCTTTTAATTTATTGGTTAAATTTATTCCTAGATATTTTTTAAATACAATTGTAAATGGGATTATTTTCTTAATTTATCTCTCTGATATTGATGCATAAAAATGTAACTGATTCTGAATATTAATCTTGTATCCTGCCACTTTAACCAATTCATTGATCAGTTCTAATAGTTTCTTGGTGGCATCTTTGGGGTTCTCTATATATGGTATCATGTCATCTGCAAATAATGACAGTTTACTTCTTCCTTTCCAATTTGGATGCCTTTTATTTCTTTTTCTTCTCTGGTTGCTGTGGCTAAGAATTCCAGTACTGTGTTGAATAAAAGTGGTGACAGTGGGCATCCTTCTGTTCCTGATCTTAAGGAGAACACTTTTAACTTTTCTCCATTGAGTATATTAGTGGGTTTGTGATATATGGCCTTCATTATGTTGAGATATGTTCCCTCTATTCCCACTTTTCTGAGAGGTTTTATCATAAATAGGTGCTGGGTTTTGTCAAACACTTTTTATGCATCTATTGATATGAGCATATGATTTTTATTTTTCATTTTGTTTATGTGGTGTATCATGTTAATGATTTGTAGATATTGAAACAGCCATGCATACCAGGAATGAATCCCATGTGATAGTGGTGTATGATATTTTTAAAGTATTGCTGAATTCACTTTGTTAATATTTTGTTGAGGAGTTTTGCATCTATGTTCATTAGAGATATAAACCTATAGCTTCCTTTTTTTTGTAATGCCTTTGTCTGGTTTTAGAATCAGGGTAATGGTGGCCTTGTAAAATGAGCTTCAGAGCCTTCCCTCTTCTTGAATTTTTTGAAATAGTTTGAGAATAGGTGTTAATTATTTTTTGAATGTTTGGTAAAATTCACCTGTGAAGCCATCTGGTCCAGGAATTTTGTTTGTTGGGGAGGAGCTTGTTGATTACTGATTCAATTTTCTTGGTAGTAATTGGTCTATTCAGATTATCTATTTTGTCTTGGAAGATTATGTGCTTCTAGGAATTTATCCACTTCTTTAGGAATGTCCAATTTATTGGTATATTATTGCTTACAGTATTTTCTTAAAATTGTTTGTATTTCTGTCACTTCTCTTTCATTTCTGATTTTATTTACTTGGGCCCTTTCACTTTTTTCTTGATGAATATCATCAAAGGATTGTCAATTTCATTTATCTTTTCAAAAAAACAGCTCTTGGCTTCATTGATCATATACATATATGTGTGTGTATATATATGTACACACACATATACATATACATACACACATGTATATATATGTGTGCATATATATATATATATATATATATATATATATATATATATTCAGTCTCCATTTTGTTTATTTTTGCTCTGATCGTTATTATTTTCTTCATTGTATTCACTCTTTGGGCTTTGTTATTTGTTCTTTTTCCAGTTCTCATAGGTGTAAACTTAGAGTGTTTATTTGAGATTTTTCTTGTTTCCTCAGATATGCCTGCATTGTTATGAATTTCTTTCTTAGGATGCTTTCACTGTTTCCCATAGATTTTGGGTTGTTGTGTTTTAATTTTTGTTTGTCTCCAGGTATCTTTTGATATTTTTGTTGTTGTTGATTTCATTCTTGGCTCATTCATTATTTAGTTGCATGTTATTTAGCTTCCATGTGTTTGTTTGTTTTTGAAGTGTATTTTTTTTTCTTGTAGTTAATCTCTATTTTCATAACCCTTGGTCAGAAAAGATGCTTAATGTGATTTCAGTCTTCTTAAATTTATTGAGACTTGTTTTGATGCCTAGCATGTGGTCTATCTTGGAAAATGGTCCATGTGCACAAATGATTGACTTTTTCTTTGTTTTGTTTCTTAATCGAGCTTTTAGTGCTTGTCTTTTAAAACAAATTTTAGAATGATAGTGTAAAATGTCATGGGTTAAGCCTAGGTTTTTTTGTATTTTCATTTGTATTTTCATTGGTTTTACTCACAATAAAAATAACTTCAGTTCTGGTAAAGTTACATTTTACTTTGTTTTTAAAGATTTAACTAATTTCACCCTCTTTTTTGTTTTGTTTTTTAGCATTCATTAAGATACATATTTCATTTCTTTATTCTGAATTATATATTCTATATTTTATTATCTAGACACCTATAATATCTTTTTATTTTAGCAATAATTTTCATAGCTTCTAATAACTTCTTTGTTTCTGAGTTATTCATTTTCTTTAAAATGCTGTTGTTTTCTTTTTTATATTTTGTGTTTTTGTTGTTGTTGTTTTTGTTTTGTTTTTAATGGATGCAATGCCTTCTTGAATCTACATATAAAATTTGAATGATTTTTAATTTTAGTTTTCTTCTGTCCCTTGAATTATTTTTTCTTCTGGTGTCAGCTTATCTGCAATATTGTCTTATTATATCTCTGTGAAGTGTCTGTTTCCCTCCTACATGTGCTGACCTCTTATTGTCTGTTCATTAATACTGGTATGCCTAGTTTGGATTTCCTGTGGTATTGTGCAGGTAGATTCATTTCCAAAAGGTCTCTTTTGAAGTGGAAACTTTTTCTGGGTAGGAGCTTTGTATAAGTCGTGGGATATGAACTATCGGGCTTCACCTTATGATGTGTAACAATGGATCCTAAGGAGTTAGACTGTAATGCACCCCCTCCCAACTTTAGAATTAGGAAGGTGTTTTTTTTTCTGCAGAAAACTTCACTCTCCCCAGCTGGTATGTCTCCCCGTTCCTATTTTAAATGAAAATCACTTACTTTTATTTGTGTTTTTGCTTTGTTTTTCAGTCTGTGGTTAAGTACTGGACAATGCATACTCTATAAGCCAAGGTGGGAGATCCAATTCATCATAAATGTTCCTTTTTTCTAACCCCCCCTTTTTTTTATTCCTAGTAGTATGCATGTGTAAGTTTAAAGGACTTTGAAAGAATTTTACCCCATTATTGCTTTAACTTGAGTAATTTATTTTTAACCCATGGTCTGTTGCAATTTTCAGAGCTTTGGCCTTGCATTCTGCCTGGTTTTCATGTTTTCCATGACTTTTTGAATCTTTCATGAAAATACCTATAGCAAAGTCAAGCACAGAATTTGGATAGCAATTTAAAATGCAAAAAAATCATTCAACATTTTTTTCCCCCAAGAAGTTACTTCCTTGTGTGACACAAAGTATCAAAAAAGAAACAAGCAAACCAAAGCAGTACTGTAGTCTGGTTTATCATTTCCTAGATGATATCAAATTATTATCTTCTATCAAGTGAGGTCCAATTATAATTCTCAAAACATAACACATTATAAAATGGATAAAAATGATTTTTATGTCTGCTAGTCTTGTTTACAAGCAATATCATACAGGCCCTTACCAACTTAATTATTTTAATTGCCTTTTTTTGAAAATTTACCAGTGGTGTTGAAATATCATGACTCATCAAAATCTGAAATGAGAATATATAAAATGTTTTTGATTAATAAAGTTGATACGAATTGAATAATTTTGATACAAATAAAACCATTTGCAATATTGTATATGAAGAATCTGTACAACACACCACATGCAATAATTATAGTAGCATCTCTCAAAGGAATAGAGCAGTAGAAACTGTACTGCACCAATCTGCAACTAGGTAAATTAATCCTCAGAGGAGTCATGTATCACAGTCTCAAATAATCAGTAAATATTGCTGAAGCACACTCCAAGAAAATAGTTTTCTCTATCTGCTTAATTGCCTACAACAACTGAAACTTATTAAGCTCTGACAGACATTCAGGCCCATGATCAATGGAGATCCAAGAGATACGAATACATAGGTAATATTATTATTACATGCTTTCCTTTTTTTATTGTTTTAGCTTTATCTATTTTTATTAGATGAATTTTGCTAATAATACATTTTAATTACCATCATGAATATAAGTTCAAGCGCATGAAGAATTAAAAGCATAGAAAATATTTTTATGATAAAATATAAACATTTTGATAAAAGGATTTACTTATGATATTTACACTATTCTTTTAAATTTAAGAAAGTACCTATATTTTTCAAGCAGTCTTCCCTATGTCCCTGTAGCTCTTAGTATTTTGTAGAAAGCATGTATAAACTGTATAAAAAAGTAAAAGTTGAACTGTAATAACTAATACTAAAAGGGTTAATGAATTTAACTCTGTTTCAAGTTATTTCAAATATGTATGTTAATAATAATGTCCTTTCCAAAGCCATCACATAATGTAAATTAAATATCTGTTTAGTTTCACAGTTGTGTTTAATTAGCTCAATATTTTTTTTTGGAAATAAAACAAGCTATAAAAAGAATGATATATTGACAGAATGTTTAATGTCAAATTGTTAGCTGCCAGATTTGATCCCCGAATGATTATTGGGTTTGTAGAAATGTTAAATGCATCAAATTCATACGATTTACAAACAGGCTTTGTAGCTTAAGAGGTTTAGTGCATGCAATTCAAATGGTTTCCCTTCTATACTGGGAGTAATACAAGATGAGTTTAATGGCATATGTATTATATACTGAAGCTTTTCAATAAGGGCAGAAATTACATTTACAGTACTCTTACCATGGTTATTTGAAATATGCTTTTGTCTAGATAGACCTTAATCTTTGGCAATATAAAAAGTTCCATAGGTGAACATGGATTTAATCCTGCTTATTGGAAAGTTAAATTAATACCCTAAGGATACATCTTCTGCAGAGAGGCATAATTATTAATAAGCTATTATAACAGTACACACTGTCTTGAACAAATCCACAATGGGTTTACAAACAAGATTTCATTTAAATTTCACTTTCTAGAACATAAGACATTAAGCTAGTTTTATTGCACTGTTTTGTCAAAACACACTTAATTGTAAACGTATCTTTTTTTTAATGTGTAGGAGGTAGTGTGCCAAAATGATTTTGTTTCATCTAGGAAAGGTTTAATTTTCAAATTATCATTTAGAAGATGATGGGGAGGAATGAGAGTCAAATATAACAAAATTATAATAACATCAAGCAAAAATAAATTTGACTAAGTAGTTGATTTTTCAAAAGTTTTGATTTTCAAAATGATGAAAAATATAATTTCTTTCTTTAAGAAAGTTCTTTGAAAGAAATACTGGATATTGTACTTATCAGGAATTAAAATAAACAGTTATGTATATATTTCATAAATCTAATAATTACCGTTAAGCATCTCATGCATCTCAATTTGCAAGTCACAATGTAGAATGAAGACAATTTATTTATTTTAATAGTACTTAAATATTGTTATAATATCAAACTAAGACCTTGAGTTTGCACATTTGACATGTAGAAAGACAGATTTATTAAATCTTAAAATGACTGTATAAAACAGTGAAATACACATACTGCTCTATTAATACAAAATGTATCAGAGTGATCGGTGATTATTAGTCTTTAATAAGGATGTAGGTAGCTTTATAGTCTGGACTGCAAAGATAATTGGGAACCTCTTTTAGGGATTCCGAAAAAAAATAGCAAAGTCCTTGTGAAAGATTTTAGATTTGCTATTTGCAACTAACTGGATTTTTGAGCTGGGAATAACCATCTATTTCAAAGGTTGCAAGTGAGTAAATATTCTTGTAATAATTTCCATTGAAAAAGAAAAGCTTCAAACCAAATTATATCCCAAGAGAATTCCTATTCCCATCTTCCGTAATTCTCATATGTACCACCCCTACCCTCCTTCTCAATTTTTGCCACATTTTCTTTCATAGGACATTATTCATTGTTTATATTTTTGTTAGTTTCAAGTGTACAAAACAATGTAATAGTTAGACACTTACACCCCTCACAAAGTGATAACCCCCTTCCCTCAATCTAATAACCCTCTGACATCGTATATAGCTGTTACAACTTCATTAACTTTATTCCCTATGCTGTACTCCACTTTCTGTGACTATATATATATATATATATATATATATATATATATATATATATATATAAAATTATAATTGACATACAATATTATTCTGCTTTAGCTTCAGGTGTACAGTGCAGTGGTCAGACATCGACACCGTCCATGAAGTGGTCTCCCTAATAAGACAAGTGCCCATCTGACACCCTACAAAATCTTTACAACATTATTGATTATATTCTCCAAACTGTTTTTCTTATCCCCATGGCAATATTGTGTCTACCAATTGTGCTTTCTAATCCCCACACCTTCTCTCCCATCCCCAACCTCCCTCCCATATAGCAACCCTCAGTTTTTTCTCTGTATCTCTGAGACTGTTTCTTATTAATTTGCTCATTTATTCAGTTCTTTAGATTCCACATATAAGTGAGATCATATGGTATTTGTCTTTCTCCGTCTGACTGATTTCACTTAGCATAATGTTCTCTAGGTCCAAAATGGATTAAGACTTAAATGTAAGATCCAAAACCATAAAACTCCTGGAAGAAAATATAGGAAGTAAATTTGCAGACATTACCTTTAATAATATTTTTACTGATATACCCCTCAGGCAAGGGAAGTAAGAGAAAAAATAAACATATGGGATTATATAAAACTAAAATGTTTTTTCACAGCAAAGGAAACCATCAATAAAACAAAAAGGCAGCCTACTGAATGGGAGAAGATATTTGTCGATGACACATCTGATAAGGGGTTAATATCCAAAATCTATAAAATACTCATTCAGTTCAACACCATAAAAACAACAACACAATTAAAAAATTGGCAGAGGACATCAAGAGACATTTTTCTAAAGAGGACATACAGATGGCCAACAGACATGAAAAAATGCTCAACCTCACTAGTTATTAGAAAAATTCAAATAAAAACCACAATGAGATACCACCTCACTCTGGCTGAAAAGGCTATCATAAGTAAATCAACAAACAATAAGGACATTAGATTTTAATATTTAAATTATTTCTATAAAGTATGATCTAGAAACTGATTTTAGAGATCTTTTATTTGGATGGCAACTACATATTATTTCATGTGCTAACTCCAGTATCAGTTGCCTGTGGGTCTGAGTGGAAAAGGATTCAGAGGGAGAGCTGTTTCAAGCTCTGCAAGAGACAGTCTTGATATAATGAGTTATATATGTTAGAGATTGGGGATGGGCATGTATGGCTTATGTAGGTTTTACACACCTTTTTTCCATTTACATGTATTGTTTATTGGTTTCCCTTTCCCAGGGCCCAACATCATTCTTTTAATCAATCAATCAAGCTACCAATAAATATAAAAGAGTTTTAGCATAATTTTTGTTTAAATCAAATTTAGTATATAAATTATTATGGCTATGTAAAGATTGTTCTTAGTTGTTCCATGAACTGTAATATGATTACATTTTCTTTCTTGGACAGTGTTTCATTTTGTTTTGTTTTTTGAGAGTTAATCACTTCTTAACCAATTTTTTCTTGATTGCATGCTCTAATAGAGCAGATATAATTGTCTATTTTGTTTACTGATATATTCTAAAGTATCTAATACAACACCTGAAGCATATCATAAGCTCAATGGACATTTTTGTCAAATCAAAAATATTTTATTTTCTAAACTCTAATAGAACTATAAAATCCATCTGTCTAGGATCAATCACATCAGCTCATTCTTTGGTTCCATTTTATTCTTAGAGACAATATCCCTAAAGCCCTACACATTGCTACTCCTATCTGGACAGGTTTTCTCTTGGCCTACTGCATAGCTGTGATCCTAGGATTTTGCTTTTATTATCATCCTGGGAAATTTTGTCTCTTTTCTTGTATAAGATCTGTTTTGTTTTGGATTACATGATATTCCCTTTCTTTGTTTGCTTACTTGTTTTGGTGGAAGCATATTTTTTAGTAATTTCTGTGAAAAGATATATACATGAAATAATTTTTGCAGCACTATGTATCTAAAACTGGCTATATTAATAGCATGGCTAGCTATTAATTCTAGGTTAGAAATTATTTTTTCTTATTTTTCTGATAGTTCAGATTTCCAGTAATGCTTTTGTAAAGTCTGATGTCATTGTGATATATATATATATATATATATATATATATATATATATATATGACATATTTCATGAGATGGTCTTCTCAACTAGAGACTTTGTCATTTGGAAATCTCTGTTGTACAATTCTGATAAATTTCATATTTTTACTTTTTGAATAATTTCCTCTAATTTCTTTTGGAACAGTTTATTTGGACATAGCATCTGATTTAATCACGTAATTTCATCTTATTTTTGTTTTTTTTAAACTCTGTTTTGTGAAAAATTTACTCAACTCTTTTTCTAACATTATGCTTTCAGTTTTTTTATGTTATCTTATTTGTAATTTTCAGTTCAGATTCTTTGACTATCACTTTTTAATATTTGCATAGCATCTAGTACTTTATCATGGATGCTTTATCTGCTCGTTTCCCAGTGAAGATATTTATAGATTTTATTCTCTTAAGGTTATCTTCTGGTTTGTTAAATGTTTTCTTTGTTTTTTAAAGCTTAGTTTTGTTTGTAGTTCTTTATTTTTGAGTTACAACCTTTTGGTGATTATTTATTTTACATATTTTCCATTTTTAAAAAAATGCCATTTGAAGCATTGTGTATGGTGGCACAACTTTGCAATAAAATGTAGTCTAGGCAAAAGGAAGTATACTTGAGGCATAATTGAGAGAGAGAGAGAGAGAGAGAGAGAGAGAGAGAGAGAGAGAGAGAGTTTTAGGAAACAAAGTATTTAAGTGTTGTTAGAAGCCAGGGAAGAGAAAAATCCTATTCTGTGCAAGAACTTTCAGGAAATTAAATCATCAAAGGGTAGAGGATATATGGATTATCTCAGTGTAGAGCAGTATGGTATAATGCAATTATTATGTGGCCTAGTCATTAGGAAATATAGTTTCTATTGGCCATGTGGACTTTAACAAATTGTTTAATTTGTGTAATGAATTTATTGTTTTTGCCCCACCTTCATTTTCCTTCCCACCTTGATTTCATTGATGAGATGTTAACAACCATAGACCTAATTGGCAGATCCTTTTGAAATTTCAGACACTTCTGCATCTCCCTAGTAATTTGATGGCCCTCAACAAATCTGGTGGAAACTCGTTTTTATTGCCCACACGATAGAAGGTTTTACACATTGCTCCAAATGTAGATACACTCAGTTTAATTCTGGCAAAGAATCCTAGGTTTCAACGAATTACAGAACTGAGATGATACAGATGCAATGATGCTATAAACTCTAGTTCTCATCTAGCTCAACTACCCAGCTGATGCTCGAATCCTCTCCACAGCATGCCTGCCAGTGGCTATCTTTACTATGCTTAAATATTTTAAGTGACATTCAGCTAGGCGCTTTCACATAAGTCTTAAACTGTTCTGACTGTGAGTTACTTCTTGTATCATCCCTGTGGACATAGCTCTAATTTTCATGGCCTTGGAGGTTGTAATTAAGTGGAAACTATCATGAAGTGTTATTTTAAGAAACGGAGATAATGGACTTCCACTACCTAGCCCAGCGTGTGGTTGTTTGGCACTCAGAAAATGTTAGTGATTATTTGCCCTTCAAATACTTGAAGCTAGAAAACAAGTTATCTTCCTCCCAAATTCAAATTCAGGCTTATCTTCTCAGTGCAAACCAACCCAAATTCTTGTAACTATGCCTCAGCTGAGAGTATTTGTAAGTCCACTAAAATTTGACGTTGCTCCAGCTAGTGTTTTGTTTTGTTTTTATTTTTTATCATTCGTAAAATGTGAAGTCACTATCGCACTTCAAAAATGGAAACAAAGGGGGATCTTTTTTCTCCACAGCCTCTCCAACACTTGTTACTATTTGTCTTGTTGATGATAGCCATTCTGACTGAGGTGAGGTGATATCTCATTGTGGTTTTTATTTGCATTTCTCAGATGATTAGTGATGTTGAGCATTTTTTCATATGTCTATTTGCCATTTGTATGTCTTCTTTGGAGAAATGTCTCTTCAGGTCCTCTGCCCATTTTTCAATTGGGTTGTTTGTTTTTCTGTTGTTGACTTGCATGAGTTCCTTGTATATTTTGGATATTAGCCCCTTATCAGAGGCACTGTTTGCAAAAATCTTCTCCCATTCAGTTAGTTGCCTCTTTATTTTGTCGATGGTTTCTTTTGCTGTGCAGAAGCTTTTAAGTTTGATATAGTCCCATTCATTTATTTTAGCTTTTATTTCCCTTACCTTTGGAGTCAAGTTCATAAAATGCTCTTTGAACCCAAGGTCCATAAGTTTAGTACCTATGTTTTCTTCTATGCAATTTATTGTTTCAGGTCTTATGCTTGTCTTTGATCCATTTTGAATTAATTTTGGTACATGGTGACAGATAGCAGTCCAGTTTCATTCTTTTGCATGTGGCTTTCCAATTCTCCCAGCACCATTTACTGAAGAGGCTGTCTTTTCTCCATTGTATATTTTTTGCTTCCTTGTCAAAAATTGTCTGTCCATATATATGTGGTTTTATTTCTGAGCTCTCAATTCTATCCCATTGGTCTACTTGTCTATTTTCATGCCAATACCATGTTGTTTTTATTATTGTTGCCCTGTAGTACAAGCTAATGTTAGGGAGTGTGATACCCCCAGTATTGTTCTTTTTTCTTAGGATTGCTTTGTCTATTTAGGATCTTTTGTGGTTCCAAACAAATCTGATGATTTTTTTGTTCTATTTCTTTAAAATATGCCATTGGGATTTTGATGGGGATTGCATTGAATCTATATATTGCTTTGGGTAATATGGCCATTTTAACTATGTTGATTCTCCCAATCCATGAGTACGGAATGTCTTTCCATTTCTTTGTGTCTTGTTCAATTTATTTTTAAAAATGTTTTGTACTTTTCAGCATATAGGTCTTTCACATCCTTGGTTAAGTTTATTCCTAGGTTTTTATTATTTTGGCTGCAATTGTAAAAGGAATTGTTTTTGTGTATTTTTCTGAGAGTTCATCGTTAGTATATAGGAATGGAATGGACTTTTGTACATTGATTTTGTAGCCAGCAACTTTACTATATTCGTTGATTGTTTCTAATAGTGTTTGGTGGAATCTTTAGGGTTTCCTATATATAGAATCATGTCATCTGCAAAGAGTGACAATTTAACTTCTTCATTTCCAATTTAGATGCCTTTTTCTTTCTCTTGCCTGATTTCTCTGGCGAGGACTTCCAACACTACGTTGAAAAGCAGAGGTGATAGGGGACAGTCCTGTCGCATTCTGAATGTAGAGCAAAGGTCTTCAGTTTTTTATTGTTAATTATGAGATTAGCTGAGGGTTTGTCATATATGGCCTTTATTATGTTGGTGGGAATGAAGATTGGTGCAGCTGCCATGGAAGGCAGTGTGGAGGTTCCTCAAAAAATTACAAATAGAATTACCATATGACCCAGCAATCCCTCTCCTGGGTATCTACCCAAAAAACCTGAAAACATTTATCCATAAAGACACATGTGCTCCAATGTTCTTTGCAGCTTTATTTACGGTGGCCAAGACATGGAAACAACCAAAACGTCCTTCAATAGATGAATGGATAAAGAAGTTGTGGTATATATACAGAACGGAATACTATTCGGTGGTAAGAAAAGATGAAATAGGACCATTTGTGACAGCATGGAATCATCTTGAGATTATAATGCTAAGCGAAATAAGACAGAAAAAGCAGAGAACCATATGATTTCACTGATATGTGGTATATAAACCAAAACAACAAAAGAATAAGACAAACAAAGGAGAAACAAAAACTCATAGACACAGACAATACTTTAGTGGTTACCAGAGGGTAAGGGGGGAGGGGGTGGTAGATGAGGGTAAAGGGGATCAAATATATGGTGATGGAAGGAGAACTGACTCTGGGTGGTGAACACACAATGGGATTTATAGATGATGTAATACAGAATTGTACACCTGAAATCTCTGTAACTTTACTAACAATTGTTACCCCAATAAACTTTAATTAAAAAAAAAAAGATGAAGAACAAAGGTGGTAGTGCAGATGCTGCTGAAATCATCCAGGAAGAGATAGAGGTCAGATTAGGATAGCAGCTGAGAAGGTCGAAATAAATAGATTTTGGTAGGTGAAGTTCATAGGACTTCCTATTGCATCAAGATATATTTGGGAGAACATAAAAGGAATCAAGGTTGATTTCCCAATATTGGGCTTGAATAGCACAGCAGTCTGTACTGTCATTTACTGTGATGGGGAAGATTGGTGGGGAACAGATTTTGTTTCTGGCTTACTTTGAAAATGACTAAAGTATGTCTGAGAGGAGATCTTCATTAGGACGTTGGCTGAAAAGGCTAACCAAAAACCTACCTCACTTTAAAATCATGACCACCACCTGAAAGAGAACAACTAATCATTTGAACAATCCTGCTGCATTTCCCTTATCAGTTTGCTCTCCTCCTCTCTTAGACTGGTGCTTCTCAAAGTTAATGTGCACACAGATCACTATGAAATCTTTTAACATGCAGATTCTGAAAAGGTGGTGAGATACATACCTGAACTTCTGCATTTCTAACAAGCGCTAGGTGACACCAGTGTTATTGACTCTCAGATTCACTTTGAACAGCGAGGTTTGACCTAGACAATTTTTTCCCAGTTCTATTTCATCTTACGTTTCCTGATGTTTCTTCCTCACTCTTAACTGATGATACTGTGCCTTATTTAAGGAGGGAAAAAAAAAATCAGAAGATTTTCATATGCTTTCACCATTAAATCTGAACCCCCTCATTTGGTAGGTCTTTCATCTTTCAAAAGCAGGTTACTGTATAAGGCCAGTTCTCTGCTTATTCACTACATTGTATCTCATTTTCTCAAAGGCATCTATCTATAATTGCTACCTCCTTTCCAAGCATCATTACATTTTCATTTTTACTGAATCATTTTCTTCAATATACTTACATGCTGAAATACCCTAGCTTCAAAATTAAAAAAGAAAAAAGTTTCTTGATATTACCTTAACTCGCTTATTTTTTTGCTAAAGTAAAACATTTCAAAAAAGCATGTACTTATTTTCTTCAATTCTTTTTTTTTTTTTTTTCCATTTTGTGCTGATCATTGTAGGTAATAGCTATTTTTTAGGATCAAGAATTTTCTTTACATTGTCGAATCTAATTGTAAAATCTCAGTTATCATTTTATCTCATCCATCAAGATTCTTTAAATAGTTCTTTCTGAAACACTATCTTCCCTTGGCCTTGGTGACACCGACTTCCTTAGATTTTCCTCTGACTTAACTATATAGTGTGACTTCTCTGCCTTTTGGCTGGCTTCCCATTCTTTTTTGACCTCTAAAGTTTGGAGTACCCTGGAGATCAGTTATAGAACTTCTTTTGCATCTATATACCAGTTCTCTAGGTCAGTCATACTCTTTCATGATTCTTATGGTGTTATTGATTCCAAGAAATACATCTTTAGCCCAGATATATGCACAGATCTGCAATCCTAATATCTAAGATGACTGTGTAATATTTTGCCCAAAATAGGATACTTTTGAATGTGAACATAATTATTACGTGACAACATGCGCAAACCAGGACTGACACTATGAATAGTTTTATATGATTTATATCCAGTGCTTACTTAACATATGTATTTGGATTTTGTGACAAAGATGGTGGGTTGTCAACACATATTCATTTTTCACTTCTTTAGTGATAGAAATATGGATCTTCAGCTGAGAACATAACTTCCTAGAATATCGAATATCCAAACCTCTCTTGCAGTTGGATGTGACAAGGTGACTAAGTTATGGGCAATAAAATATAAAGTAGATTAGTATATACAGCTTCTAAGAAGCAACTTAGATGTAGGGAGTGTGCCTCCTTTGATCATGTTCCTTGTTCTTCTGCCCAGATTATGAATGCAGGAGCCATTTAGAACCCCTACGTAGAAACCACAGGTTGAGGGCAGCAGTAGAAAAGATGGAAGGAACTTGGATTTTGATACTTCATGAGCCATCAAACTATCCCCCGGGGTATGCTTTTATGTGGAAGATAAATAAACACCTATATTGGTACAGCCATTGTAAATTTATTGTTTATTGCAATTGAATTTAATGCTCACTAATAGAGGTATCTAAAACTTACTAATTTATTTGAAAAATATTTATTAAGTGGCTGGTACTTTCTAGGTATCTGTGATACCATACTAAACAGAAAAGGAGTCTCCTCAGAGTTTATATGTTAGTAAAGAACGTCTTACAAATATATTAAAAAATATTAACATAATAAATAATAAATAGTATAATAAACCACATAGTATGTTATGTAATAAATGTTAAGGAGAAAAGAAAATATAGAGAATGGTGAAATGGTTTAGGAAGTCTGGTGACGGGGGAAAGTTGATAGTGTAAATGGGTTCGTCCTTTAAATAGGGTAGATTTCCATCTTAGGCAGGTAACAGAGAGTAAAGAGTTGTAAAAGATGAGCAGTTTCCCCATGAATGTGTCTGGAAGATGATCCTTCTAGGCAGAGAGAATAACTGTATAGACACCCTAGGTTAGGAGTATGTTTGTTCAAGGAAAAATAAGAAAGGTATTGAAGCAGGAATTGAGTGTTTCAGGGGAGAGTATCAAAGATGAAGTCTAAGAGGTAGTGGAGAGCCAGATCATAAAGCGCCTCTAGACCGTGGTAAAGACTTCAGCTTTTACTCTGAGTAAGATAAGGACATATGGTAAGATTTTGAGCATAAAACTGACATGATCTCAGTTTAGTTTGAATAAGATCTAACTATCTGTGACGTGAGAATGTACTGTGGTGGTGATGAATGTGAGGATAGGGTAGGCACAAGAGGACCAGTTTGTAGGCTACTGCATCAATGAAAGTGAGGGATGATTATTATAAACTCAACATGTCCTAACTACAATACTTGATTTGCGTCCACTGCCCCCCATCCAGGGAGGTCTTCCTGCAGGGCTCTGTAACTCAATAAATAGCAACTTCGTTTTTCTAAGCACTTAGACCAAAAACTTCGGGTTTGTTTGGAATAATCCAGGGATAAAAGCTCAGAGAATGTTGTTGATGTATAGATTTTTATGCATTTGTTCCTGAGGCTCAGATGTACCCAGTCCTTTTCAAAACTGAGAAAAACTGAGTCGTTGTTAAAATTATGTATGATAATACTTACAGTATTCTTCTGGTAAATTCTTCTCTATACACAAGCTAGCTCACACTGGGTTTTTGTCACTAGAAAACATTTTTTTTACCAAAGTGTTTACAATTACTTACAATTACAGGCTACTAATACCTGTTAAATAGAAATAAAATACAATTTCTATTAATTATTTGTTTGCTAAGTAACTATTGAGGGAATGTTATGTACCATTTTAATTAAAACAGTAAAAACAAGAAAACTAGCTTGTCTTATCTCTTTAGAAATAAAGAGAAATATCTATCAATGCTTTTAATTTTTATTACATAAATATTACATCATGAAAGAAGTATAAGGTGAGGGATAGGAGCAAAATTTTGTATTATGAGTTATCACTGTATCTTAACTCTATTGTACTCTTTGCCTGGAGTATGCTCTATAAATAAATTAAAAATCACAATGAAATAATTGTAAATTAAAAAAAGCCATGATTGCTCATCAAATAGGTAACAATAATTACTAAAGTTATATTTTAAAGTTTCCATTACGTTTACTTGCAGTTTTAAGTTTATGCCATAATAGAAGATGTATGCTTGAAAGGAATTTATATAATTTTACTTGTGTTTTTAAAAATGGTACAGATCATAAAAGCCTAACAGGGCCAGATTAATATCATGAGACACTATACACAGAAAACATTATGTTATATTCCCTTAACCCCATATAATTCAACATAGAAATAATACAAAAGTATAAATAAATGTAAGGGACTCAAATAACTCAAACTTCCATGTGATGAGTAGAATTACTTTTTTAAGTATCAATATCTTAGTCTATCAAGGGGGTAATTCATTGAATATAAATTAAGAGATAAACAATTCTGGAATTATCTTACTTGTCCTGGAATCTATAAAATTTACAGAAAACTTAAAATTTTCTGCAGTCAGAGGAATGATTCCATTATTTTGAAAATCAGGTAGATATGTTTAGGATGTTAAAAAAAAGAAAGAACCAAACAAATAACTATAACAGACATCTATTATTAAATTCCATGTCAATATAATTCTAGAATTCAAACAAATATGTTTGTTCATAAAATTTACTAATTTGTAGATCAGTTTACATTTTCAAATCATTTCAATTCAGCTTAAAAGGATATATTTTAATTTAGGTAATTCACAATGGAGAAATATCCTGAGGAAATGATTAAATTTTATACTAGCTCAGAGACACACATAATAGACAGAAAACATAAGCTTTTTTGTAAATTTCTATTTCTTAGCTTACTAAGGAATACCTCTGATCATTACGAATTATTTCCTGTTTAAAAATTGGACAGGTAAAATAGGTTTATGCATAGGAATACAGGTACCTGAATTCTTTTTTGTGTCTCAAGAGTGACATAAATGTCATCTACATTCATACAAAGCACATCTTTTCAGCTTATTCTTCCCTGATGGAAAACACATTAATAGGTATGCCATTTTTTAAGGTTTTTTTTCTCAAGATTAATGATCATAACCTTTTTATTCCCCTGTATCCCAAAAGTGCGGTTTAGCTTGGAGTACGTTTTGTAAATTTAA
The DNA here is from genome assembly GCF_057876585.1 of Rhinolophus sinicus. NCBI lineage: Eukaryota > Metazoa > Chordata > Mammalia > Chiroptera > Rhinolophidae > Rhinolophus > Rhinolophus sinicus. Next base: position 119,657,720 of record NC_142514.1, on the reverse strand, counting down.
AAATAAAATAAAGAATAGATACCTAATATTGTATTTAGATCTTTGTGCCTTTTATATTAATTGTAATTAGAGGAACAATTTTGAACCAAACCATGTAAATAATTCATAAACAATTTTAGAATTCTGGGATATAAGCTCTTGTTCTATTTGTTGCTATACAAATACACAGACACACAGACACAATACACATGTCTCATTTATTGTCATATTATCTCTTATTGTTAGTTTATAAGTAAAGTTTTTACTTTTATTTAATGAAATGTATGAATAACTCACAGGTAAACATTATTTAAAGTCACTACATATGCATAAACATATTTAAGTCATAAAGGTAAACAGATTTCTTATTTGTCCTCAGTAACTTATCTTTTAGAGACTAATTAATCCCCATGTATTTGATTATTGATACCACACATATTTATATTTACAAAAATTTCACATTAAAACAAGAATCATTACCTTGTTTTTCTTGCTTTGTATGGTGATAGCTAAGCCAAAATATTCACATTTTACAAATATGTAAAGAATTGATGCAATTATAATAAATTATTAAGTCTAAATTTTATAGATATACAGTTATATCCATGTATAAACTATGCAAATTATGCAACAAAAATGAGAAAATATGTACACATGTAAATAAGGAAGGAAGGGTGGAAAGAAGAAAAGAAAGACAGAAAATGTACTAAGGTATGAATTAACCCAAAGTGAAAATATAATGTTTAACCCAGACTCAACTTTACTAAACTTTACCTAATCTGAAAATTGATCAGAAATTTAATTGTTCATATGATTAAAATAATAAAATAGAAATTTCAAACCTAGTTTATGAAGATTTTTAAAAGCAAATAAATGAGATGCTACACATATATTCATAATATATGTTCATATATTCAATATGCTATACTTATATTTATAAGCCAAAGTAGTATAGCATTGCTCATTTATAAATCATCGCATTTGATGTTCATTCAAACTGAAATTCCAAAGATTGCAAGACTCACACGTCTTCTATTACATTTATAGCCCAGTTTCTTAATTGTCATTTCAAACTATAAACAATACCAATTTTAACAAATAGTATAAAGTTTCTATTTCTGTGTTTCAAGTCAATAATTTAAAGTTTATTCCATTTTCCCTTGTTTGTTCTCCATTGTAAACCACTGTTTTGATTAATTTAAACATTGTTTAATACATACTAGGCACCTAAAATAAAAATAAAAGCTATTTATATGAAGTCAGAAAATTAAGTTTGCAAACTCATCCTAGAAAAATGCATACCTAATTACTGAATATCACTACGGTCACCTTTGAAATCCTCCCCTTGGGAAGCTATGCACTGACACCAGCGCCTAGTCCACCTTTCAAAGCAATTTTGGAACTCTTTTTCTGGAATGGCCATCAGAGCTGTCATTGTATTACCCTTTATGTCCTGAATGTCATCAAAATGTCTTCCTTTCAGTATTTCCTTTATTTTCAATTAAAGAAATTAGTCATTGGGGGCCAGATCAGGTGAGTAGAAAGGGTGTTCCAATACAGTTACTTGTTTAATGGCTGAAAACTCCCTCATAGACAGTGTGGTGTGAGCTGGTGCATTGTCGTGATGCAAGAGCCATGAATTGTTGGCGAAAAGTTCAAGTTGCCTAACTTTTTCACACAGCCTTTTCAGCACTTCCAAATAGTAAACTTGGTTAACTGTTTGTTCAGTTGGTACGAATTCATAATGAATATTCCCTCTGATATCCAAAAAGGTTAGCAACATTGTTGCAACAAGTTCACAAACTTAATTGTCAGACCTCGTATGTAAACATTGAAAAAAACATAAATGACCCTGCTCACTCTATTCTTCATTCCTTGGTCAATTTAAACTTTCCCTTAAGAATGTTGGTAATGACCATGGCTCCTCTGGAGCTCAGCTTCAGCTTCCAGTGTCTTTATCTTTCCTTTGTCATCAGAGAGAGAAGTGGGTTTGAAACTGATAGCAGATCAGATGTAGTTCCTAGCATAGTACCCCTTGTGTTTAATCAGAGATTGTACATTGTTAGTAGTGAAACACTATCTTCCTACACACCCTCTCCTGTGCTATGCTATTGTATATTATTTTTTCCTCCCAATTCACGTCCATCAGAGGGAATAAAAAAAGCTCACTGACTCTTCTCCATAGCTATTATGTCAGAAGCAGAGGAAAGTGGACGTGGGTTTTAGTAATCTTAACTCAACCGCATTAACTTATTTAAATTGATAAGTTCAATAAATCACAATATATTTCTGTCTCCATACTAATACTATCTAATGTAATCTTTGGATTCAATTTGAACTAAAATATACCTATCCTTCTACTCTAAAAATAGTATGGATTTAATCCATTGTTTTATCTCACTGTCTCTGTGTCTCTCTCTGTCTTTGTCTCTGTTTCCTTAAATGAGCAATACTAAAATTTTGCTTCAAATTCACTTATCTTAAAAGAAAGTACCAAGAGGTTTATGTAGAATCATATAATCTTAGGTATGGAAAGATCTTAGGGTTCATCTAGGCAATATTAACAATTCCTGAGCCCTGTTTATATCATTACAACAAAATAGTGTATCTTATACTTGAATAGCTCCAGTAACAAGGAATTCCCCACTCTTCCAGGAATCAATTATGTTATTTGATAGCATTAATCTTTGCAAAGTTCTTTCTCATATTAAGTGGGACTCTGCTTTCTGAAGCTTTCTCTCATTAACAGTTTTGTCACTTGAAACCAATTATATCAATTCTCAATTCTGCTGCCACAAGCACACTTGTCAAATGTTTGAAGGGGCCTTTTTATGTGTTCCCTGGTTATTCAGTTCTCCAGCTAATTATTCCTAATTCCATCAAACATTCATTATAGAATATAGTTTTTTAGGTACATTAATTTATTATCATCTATATAACTGTTTCTTCTCCCTATAAACAGTGAATTTCCACCCTCCCCACCCGAGAAAAGGATGGAACTTCAGCATTCCTAACTAAAAGCTAGACTACAAAGAATGCCATAGAGTATACCCATTACAATTGGGACATTATTATTTTAAAATAATCCAATGATGTTTAATGAAAGGACTGCAGAGGAGGGATAAAAGTATTATTTTACTCCACTTGCCACAATTTAGCTGAGAGAACTTCTGAAACACTCTAACTAGGAGTTAAAAAGCAGAGCCATGTTTCTATTTTTTATTGCTGTTTATGCATTTCATTGTTATCCCAACATTATGTGAATGCTCAGTGTATGCAATGTAAGAAATCATTAACTTAATTTGGTTATGACCCTTCCACTACTGAGAAAACCTATATTTAATATATAACAGCAGAGGAAAATTTTATAGTTACCTATGACTAAAACATAAGCTCAGAACTTTGGTAACTCCTCTCTAAATATGACATAATTACCATGTGGAAATAATAAAAAATAACTTGTGTGAAATGACACAACATTTTCAGTTGCTCTAGCTGGTATTTGTAGTGAATGCAGTGAGAAGTATCATAAGTCCCCATCTCTTTTGAGGTGGAATCACTCATTGTGCCAGCTGGTGAGAATGATGGTGACTGACAGCTCACAGTTGGGTCCCTTCCAGACTGGAGAGTAGCATCACCTTAGGTCACATCGTCTTCCCAGTGCAACCTACATCCAATGACTGGTGAATGCAGAAACATAAAAAGCCTAGCCCTCAGGTCAAAGATAATTTCAATGGACTTATTCTTAAAAACTGGAAAGGCAAATCACACATTTCAGAAATTGGGGTGACATTTTTGAAAAATGTGAGATTTTGGAGAATTTGTTTTGGAAGGCCGTCAAGATCTCATTTGGGTTCGTGTTAACTTTAAGACACCTCTGAGACAACCAAGTGGAGAGGTTGAGAAGTTACAAGGAAAAATAGTTTGAAATTCAGAGGAGAGATCAAGTCCAGAAATATGTATTTGTTAGTTTTTATAGCAGACAAATAATATTTAAAGTCAAGAGACTAGACGAAATTTCAAAGGGACTGAGGAGAAATAAAAAAAAAAAAAAGTAAGATTCACTCCAACATTTATGGATTGGGATACAGAGAAATCAATAGAGAAAATTGAGAAGGAATAGAAAAAGTAGGAGAAAGTTGAGGCAAAATGGGTATATGGGCCTCCCTGTAATAACACGGAGGCCATAGCTACAGAGCGCTAGAGGTCTGAGAGAAGAGAGTGAAAGAGAATTCTTGTTACTGCTGAAAAGGAAATGGAAACATGAACTGCTTTGTATTTCTTTTTATATTTCACAAAATAATTATCCATGCAGCATAGTCATTTACCCAGCACAACTCATCTCTTAGGAACAAGTTTCCTTATGACTGTCTGAACCATTCAAGACATGGGCTTTGTTTATCCTTCCTTAAATAATCATTACAATTATTAAGTTGATGCAAAAGTAATTGCGGTTTAAAAGGTTAAAAATAATTGCAAAAACTGCAATTACTTAATATTATTAAGAATCTTAACACTGTTAGATATGCCCCAAACATTCCACCTAATGGTTCATCTGACCTACTAGGACTTAAAATATTTTAGGCACTCCTTAGATTCTCACTACCAAATCTGTGCAGCAACAATTACATAGTGCTCACGTGGAGCTCTGGTGAAAAGTTACAGATTTTTTCATTAACTAATGCTTTTTAATGCAATTTATTTATTCTTTTGTTTTCTTTCCCATATGTGTAAGAAACTGTTGCTAAAAAGAATAAGTACTACTGGCATAGATATTGTGGCATATTGTCTTAATAAAAGAATTTTGTTTATTTTATAACATGTACTTAAAATATTCAAAATGGATTGGGTAGAGAGGTTGATTGTTCTATAATTAAGCATGTAAATCATAAATTCATAAGAAAGATAATATTTGAGGAGTTATCTGAAAGTCCACTTAGTCCTAGAATTAATAATCATTTTACTAAAGTACATAAAATCATTTTAAGTCATTATGAAAATTGTTATATTTTAGAATGTCTTATAAACAATTCAGGAAGTTTAACAGATAATGATATTTTATTTGAAAAACCATTCGTAGAATTTCTTAAGTGCTTATCTATCACCATAATCTATTAAAAATACTTTAGGCTCTCACAAAATAACTAGAAATAAATTCTAGACAATCTTCAAAGAATCTCAGCCCTATATCCCTTATCACAATACAGTATTATTGTATTTTAAATATTCTTCTAATTAATTTCAGTTTCTTTACAGTTAAAGTTTTTCTCATATGTTTATATGCTTTACATTGCTTTAAAATTATTAATATTTTGATTTTTCTCACAAAAGTTTATCATATGTCATTTGTTAATTATATACATTAACACTTTGTCACATTTGTAGCAAACATGTTTCTACCATTTAAATTATGTTATTTTGTGCTGTATATAAATTTAAAAATTGTGTATAGTCAAATGTATTGATTTTATTGCTTTATGATTATTCATTTTTACTTTTATATTTAGTCCTTGTTGCTATTTCATATATCACATATATATGTATATATAAATTTTAAGTATAGAATGATACCGCTTAGAAATCATTTTCCAAATTTTTTCAACACATGTTTCTATGTATCATAAGTAATTTTTAACATAATTATGATCATACTCTGTTTTATTTTGTAATATTTTGCAAATATAGCAAGCAACTTATCATGCCATTAAATATCCAAGTTAGCAGTGTGCACATTTTATTGTGTTATATTGAGTAAATGAACACTCAAAATTATTTTATAGTTTAATATTTGATATTTTACTCAAAAAGTTTACCTACTTTTATATACTAGATAAAACATATGTAATATTACCAATATATATTAAACATAAGAAACATGTCTCTCTTGAATAGATTCTAAATAAATTAAATAAGATGTTTAAGTCCCCTTTTTAGGTCATACTAATATCTAATAATATGTATAGTTGTTATTAATCATTGCATATATTTTTATTCTGTATTACTTAAACGTTATTTTCTTTACTTCAGTCATTTGACTTTGGGTGTTGAACACACAATGAAATATATACATGATGTATTCTAGAATTGTACACTTGAAACCTGTCTAATTTTAAACAACGTCACTGCAATAAAGAGAAAAAAATCAGTGATGCAACGTTCACTGTAAGCATAAAAACACAGACTCTGAATTTTATGGTGGGTACACAATGGTTTGGTAATACATGATTTACAGGGCCAGTTATTTAAAAAAAAAGAAAGAAAAAGTACTATACTTAAAATCATTATTTTTATCACTTAAATGATAAAACTAAATCACAATTTTAGGAAAAAAGCAGGTCACAGCATGAAGCCAATAAGGAACAAAGGGAAACAAAAAAGAGTAAAACACCTTTTACTTCCAGGAAAAAAGCCAATGATTTTTGCTGAGGACACATAAGGAGAGCTTGATTTTAATCATTTAGAGAAAATCATGAAAGCTTGAAGGGCTTTCTTCCAGGGGCACCTTGGAGGAATTCATGTTTCTAAAATAGGCAACATTTATCAAGACTTTGAGTATAAGAGCATTTTCATGCTACTGTGTCAGCATAAGTAGAGCAAATGAACTTTCTGGCCTCAGTGGTCACTTTGCTACTTCTGTCAAAATAGTTTGATATATATATATATATATATATATATATATATATATATATATATATATATGCAAAAAAATTATCTTGCTATAAAAATACTGATGTTTCAGAACAAGAGGTAAATTGCAGATTATTAATAGCATATTTCCATTAAAATTTCCCCAACATTATTTTTGTGATTTTTATAAAGGAATCAAATTTTCATTCAGTGGTTCTTCAAATTGTTAAATATCCATGCGTAAAAGAGCCTAGAAAGCATTTTTTCTCCAAAGGGAATGGTCATTGTAGAATAATATATTTTATTAATAGAATTGAAAAGATTTTTATTTTATTTTTTGCTGGCAAGACCACAGTAATGCTGGCCCTGAAGATAGCAAAGTGTGATAGCAAAAATAATGGCAGCCTTTTTGGAATTAAATAAATAAATAAATAAATAAATAAATAAATAAATAAACAAACAAACAAACAAACAAACAAATAATTTAGCAGTTAATCGTGAAATCTGACATTTCAATTTTTGGGGGTGAATTTGCTTAATTTTAGGGACAATGTCAAATTTCTACAAAATATACCTTCGATTTTTAGATAGGAAAAAGCTGCAGTATGTGTGACTTGCTTTTTTTCATTTTTGCTTGTTTGCTATGTTTTTATTATTTTAACAGTTAATGAAGAGAATTTAGGAAGAAGCAGACTAAAAACTCAATGACAGTACATCAAAGATTTTTTCGTATCAGTTTAAAGCAGATCATCAGTGATTGTTGAGGTTTTGGCATCTGTAACCGTATTCTTTTCCTTTTTAATCCCAGACTTATTTTAACTTTGGGATACAAATGTTTTATAATTTCAGTTTTGTAATTAGTAATTGCCAAAATATCCTAGTACTAAATCAGGGATTAGCTAGAATCAATATGTACTTACCCCTATGATCTAATAACTTCGGCTTGCCTCTTAAATTCCTGGAATGCCCTATTTCTTTCCCTGTTCAGTTTGTCAGAAAGTGAGCTTCTACTTTGTGCCATTTTTTGGGTCTAGGATATGGGAATATAGAATGTGTTGAACAGATAAAGCGATGACAATGTGATTCTTTAATAGAAATAGGATCTTAAAGGTTTTTATGGGAGCAAAAATGCAGGATGTTTTGTCCAGTCAGGGAAGGAGTGGTGGAAAAAGGCCTCCTAAAGAACGTCATTTTCAAGTAATTTTTTTCCCCCTTAAAATAGGTATTCATGGCTACATTTAATTTCAGATAACAAAAACAGAAGTTTTTTTTATAGTGCTTTCTCACAAATGAATTGAATTATCCTAGATAAGACTTTTGAAACCCAGAGAAATATGCCATTCACTCACAGCAAGGGAAGTATTATAGTTTCTCTTAAGCTGCTTTTGTGATGGCTTTCTTATAGTCAATAAAAATCCCCAAACAGGAATCTCCCTAATGTCATATTTGAAACACAAAAAGCTAAACAAAATAATGAAAGGAAAACATTTCCAAAAGTTCATTCTATCTGGAAATCTGAATTTTGGGTTTGTACTGATTGGCACACGGTTACAAATAGCATACTGGTACAAATTTTGGAATGATGCTTCAATTCTCCTCAAATACTTATATTCTTTGTTTATGAGAGGTGGCATTCCTTGACTCTGTATTCTGTATAATATACCTGGTCAGAGTTAACAAATGAACAAAAAATAGAGTTAATTCATAATGAGAGGGTAAGATGCTATAGTGATCTGGTATACATGTAAATTGTTATCATATGTGGATAAATTATACTGTTTCAATAGAAAAGAAAAAAAAAAAAAAAATATATATATATATATATATATATATATATATATATATATGTCTATAGAGTAATAAAAGATGAGAATAAGGGAAGCAAGGAATTACCTAAGAAAGGGAAGGAAAAAAAAAAACTAACACATGTAAAAACAGAAGGTGAGCATAAATAGCATTCTGTGTGTGTTTCTTAGTGCTTTATTCCTAGAACTTAGCATTGTATCCACACATAGAACATGCTCAATAAACAATTATTGACTATTCACAGGCATTGCAGAGCTTATTACTTTTGTTAAGTTCTAGTATGTAATTTCACCCAGAACTCCTTGTGTATACATACCTCTACCACTGTACCTATTACATGATTGAAATGATTTGTTTTGTGAGTATGCCTCTTCCATTATACTTAAATCATCCTAGAGTACATGATCCAGGTCATAATTAGATTTTATATCTTACCTATAGAGTCCTGTGTCTACTAGATAATCACGTGTTAAATGGACTGAACTGACGTAGGTACCATTATGTCCATAAGCTCCATCATCGTCAACAACAATTCTGAGCAACTACTCAGCTTGCCATGTCTACGACATGTACCTTGTATAATGTCTGATCTAGAGGCACTTACAAAGTCAGTTGGGATGTCAGGGTGAAATAAGCAGATGGTTGTCTGAGGCATGGTTTAATATTAAGCACAAAAACTACCCAATGTTTTTTTGGAAGTAAAGCAAACCAAAATTATATTGGTAGTTACACTTAAATTGATCTCAGATATACTAATAAAAAGACATTCACACTCTCCTTTAATGGTCTAGGAAAGTGATTCATTCATTCATTCATTCATTCCTTCATCCGTTATTTAATTATCTTGTATGTTCTTCCAGAAAAAAATAAATTAGGAAGGTGAAGAGAATACATAACAAATGAATCTCAAGCATAGATTAAAAGTGTGGTAAAACAAGAATGAAAAATAAACAAAATAAAGTAAAAATAAAAATTTCAGATAAAAGGTAATCAAACATAAGACTAAAGATATGTGCTTTATTCTCACAAGTACATATTTGTGACCTACTCATGACCCACAAATTTAAGTCGGTTTTCTAATGCTGAAAAAAAGAAAAACATATTATCAGTTACATATTTTAGTATCCTCAAGATTAAGAACATAATAAACAAGAAGTTACCAGAAAAATGGTATCTATTCAACTATTCTTGAATATGTCACAAATTGCTCTGTAGTAATAGTGAAAATTGTTCTTGATGATGTCATTACAATAGGCATAAGCATGCGTTAAACAGAGCTATTCTTATAGTAGTCATCAATACAATGTAATCTGAATACATCACTTTATCCAGATCCAGTTAGATCTAAGATATTTAAAAATATTTGAAAAGTTGGTTAGATTTATTTTTCTTTGATTTATATTCACTTAATAGGGCTTATCTCTACTGAATTTTGAATGTATTATGGGAGGGTAGTTAACTAAAGATGGCAAATGTCTGGAATGCTAGCAGGTTTTCTTGAATAAAGTTTAAACTCTGATGTTTTAGGAGACAATTGAACTAAGATTAAGATTCATTAATCCCAGTGGTAGAGAGTGACTGGACCCTGGACTCTGGAGTGAGAGCAAAAAGGGACATTATGTAATGGATGTGACACTCTTAGAAAAAGAAATAGTTTCAAACTATTCCAGTGTAGAGTTAAATAAACACTAGAAACTCCACAGTTATTTGTTGGTCAATATACTTTTAATATGAAAAAAAAATACAGATGAAATATTCACCGTGCCCAAAATGCATTCTCTGTAATTGAGTACCCACATTTGTGCAGTAGTATTTCCTCGTAATTGTTGACAATAATGTTGAAAATTCCCAAGTAACTGAGTTAACTTTGTTTAATAATTTAAATATTGGAGAACACCAGTTCTTTTCTTTCTGCTTGTTCTTACTTTTCCTTCTTCTTTTTTGACCACCCTGGTGTGTTAACTTTTTTCACCCCTTATTTTCCTCTCCAGTATTTTCCTTTCCTATTCTTTCCTTTTGGAAATATTGTTTGGATGTTTTTAGATGACTGATACTAGATGTCAAACATCTCAATTAAACTTAGTTGTCTGTTAAGGTCACCTTGTTTGAGATAATAAAATCATATCATTTACAAATATCAAGAGGTACGATTTTTGGTTCTCTATCTCAAAAGGGTATGTAACAATATATACAAAGGTTTCATCAGATAGTTAAGAAAACAAAAAACAATGAAGACTGTAGGGCTCCTTGCTTTGTTTCCTTTTGAATAACATATTTTGGCTTTATTTTCAGTAACATTTTCAAATATTAGAATCATGCCCTCCCCCCCACACACACACACACATACATGCATACACACAAATAGCAGAAAATAAATCTGAGGTTAGACCCAAATTCTGGTTCAACTGCTTACTATATCTACGATTTTTAGATAAAGTAACTATCTTCTCCAAGCCTTAATCTCCTCATTGGTAAAATAGAGCTAAAAATAGTATCTTTCTCAGAGAATTTATGTGAGGATTATTAAGTGACATGATCCATATAAAATGCTTAGTTTAATGCCTTGCATGTAGTATGTCCTTTAAAAATGTCAGTTATTAATAATGTTATTACTACTACTAAAATTAAAACTATGCATAATCGCACTGCTGATGTAATGTGGTTTATGTTCTTCTGATCTTTTTCTATCAATACTAAACACATTAAGTAACAATACCTGCTGAATATACTCTTTTTACTTGGCCATTATTGTGAATATTTTTATTTGGCAATTATTGTGGATATTAACCCAGATCATAATGTGCTATGTTATTGTGTCATTTAATGGCATGATAGCTTTCCACTATAATGATCCTTAGTGACATTCAGATTATTTCCAAATTATCTGTATGAAGCATAATGCTGCTATGACATACTTATATGTACATCTTTTTATTTGCAACTCTAACTATTTTACTTAAAATCCATTACTAGAACTGCAGCTGCTTAATAAAAATTGAGTGCCTTTTTAAAACTCTAAATATATATAGAAGCCTTGTTTTCCAGAAAGATTTAAAAAAACACATACTCTTATCAACATTGTATTGGAATGTCTATTCCAAAATCTTGCCAACACAGGGAGTTTCATTATATTTATATTTTACGAATGCAATAAATTAAAATATTTTGTTGTTTGGATATGAATTTACTTTATAATTTTATTTCATATTCCATGTATGTATTGATGATTTATAATTTTCCTTTATTTGCTGCATGATTGTAACAGAGTCATAAGGTAAAACGTTTTGATTATAGAATGAAAGGAATTATTGCAATGGTCTTCAAACCGATCATACAATCTAAGAAACTTTTCACTGTTTTTAAAAAGTATTTTATTATCATTTTTATCTGTTTATTTTTCCAGTTGAACTTTAAATTCATTATCAAATTTCCCTTGCTCTCATTCAAATGTAACTGTTGCCTTAAGCCATTTGGAATTCTCAAAAGAGTACCATTATATTTGTAGATAATTGCCATTTAGACTATTATTTCTCCATATAAAAATATTGCCACTTCTTGTTCTAATGGTCTATTATATTTGTAAGACATCTTTCAATGTTCTATATATTTTCTATATAATTTCTATATTTTTTGAGTTCATTTCCATATTAATATATTTTATGGTGTCTTTTATCACAATATTTTCCAATTGGCTAATCCTTATAAAGGAAGTGTTTTTCTTTACTTGTAAATTTCTCATTGTAGAGTGGTTCCATGAAATTATTTGTAATTTCCAACATTTTTCAACATATTTTCTTCCTTAGGACATAATAACACCCTGCAATATTAGAAACAATATGTAGCTACTCTTTTTTCATATTTTTTGTGTTCCTTTTTTCATTTTTTTCATGCTATGTACATTTTTAATTTCTTTATGTTAAATTAAGGTTCATTGGGGTGACAATTGTTAGTAAAGTTACATAGGTTTCAGGTGTACAATTCTATAATACATCATCTATATATCACATTGTGTATTCACCACCCAGAGTCAGTTCACCTTCCATAACCAAGTGTTTAACCCTGTTTAGCCTCTTCTAGAAACCCCCTCCCCGTTACCCCTCTGGTAACCACTAAACTATTGTCTATGTCTATGAGTTTTTGTTTCTTCATTTGTTTGTCTTGTTTCTTTTTTGTTGTTTTTGTTTGCAGTTTTATATACCACATATCAGTGAAATCATATGGTTCTCTTCTTTTTCTGTCTGACTTATTTTGCTTAGCATTATAATCTCAAAATCAACCATGTCATCCCAAATGCTACTGTTTCATCTTTTCTTATGGCAGAATTGTATTCTATTATGTATATATACCACACCTTCTTTATCCATTCATCTATCAAAGGACACTTTGGTTGTTTCCATGTCTTGGCCACCGTAAATAAAGCTGCAATGAACATTGGAGCACACATGTCTTTATGGATAAATGTTTTCAGATATTTTGGGTAGAAACCCAGGAGAGGGATTGCTGGGTCATATGGAAATTCTATTCGTAATTTTTTGAGGAACCTCCATACTGCCTTCTATAGCGGCAGCACCAATCTGCATTCCCACCAACAGTGTATGAGGGTTCCTTTTTCTCCACAGGCTCTCCAACACTTGCTACTACTATTTGTCTCGTTGATAGCTTTCTAAGTGGGGTGAGGTGATATCTCCTTGTGATTCTTATTTGCATTTGAGCATTTTTCTTATATTTATATTCACCATTTGTACGTACTCTTTGGAGAAATGTCTGTTTGGGTCCTATGCCCATTTTTTAATTAGATTGTTTGTTTTTATGTTTTTGAGTTGTATGAGTTCCTTATATATTTTTTATATTAGTCCCTTATCAGAGGAGCTGTTTGCAAAAATCTTCTCCCATTCAGTTGGTTGCCTCTTTATTTTGTCAATAGTTTCTTTGACTGTGCAGAAGCTTTTTAGTTTATATAGTCCCATTCAATTATTTTACCTTTTACTTCCCTTGCCTTTGGAGTCAAATTTATAAAATGCTCTTTGAACCCAAGGTCCATAAGTTTAGTACCTATGTTATCTTCTATGCAGTTTACGTGTTCCTTTTTTTATGTTCCATTGATATGAGTGGGATTATTATATTATTGTGGAATAGTTTTCAGTGTTTTATCATTTATGACTGATGCTATTTTTGCAAGATGTAGATCTATTCACAATTGAGGCTTCTATTCCTAACTTAATGAAAAATTAAATTGATTCAATTCATCACTTAATGGACATTGCAGAGTGCCAAATATGTGCCAGATACTTTATCAGAATTTAAAAATGAATGTACAACTATAAAGATTATTTATTTTTTAAAATTATTTCATGTAAAAATCATAGGGCCAATCTTTATAAGCAAAAATAACAGTTGATCCTATTTTACCTCCGGCAATGCTACCCATAGAACAAAGGCCAAGAAGAAGTCAATAAAATAATGCCTCCAACATCACTAATCATCAGAGAAATGCAAATAAAAACCACAATGAGATAATACCTCATACCTGTAAGCATGTCTGTCATCAACAAGACAAATAGTAACAAGTTTTGGAGAAGCTGTGTAGAAAAAGCAACCCTCATACACTGTTAGAGGGGATTCAGATTGGTGCAGCTGCTATGGACAGCAGTGTGGAGGTTTTTCAAAAAACTACGAATAGAATTACCATATTACCCAGCAATCCCTCTCCTGGGTATCTACCCAAAAAATCTGAAAACATTTATCCATAAAGATAAATGCCCCAATGTTCATTGAAGCTTCATTTACAATGGACAAGACATGGAAACAACCAAAGTGTACTTCAATAGATGATTGTGTAAGGAAGATGTTATATATATATATATATATATATATACACAATGGAATACTATTCTGCCATAAGAAAAGATGAAATATTACCATTTGCGACAACACGGATGGATGTTGAGATTTTTATGCTAAGTGAAATAAGTCAGACAGAATAAAATCTAGACTTCACTGATAATGTGTGATATAAAATTGAAAGCAACAAAGGAACAAGACAAACAAATAAAGAAACAAATACTTATAGACACAGACAATAGTTTAGTGTTTATCAGAGGGTAGGGGTGGAGGGGGGATAGAGAAGAGAATAAAGAGGGTCAAGTATATGGTGATGGAAGGAAAACTGACTCTGGGTGGTAAACACACAATGTGATATATAGATTATGCATTATAGAATTGCACACTTGAAACCTATGTAGTTTTACTAACAACTGCACCCCCAGAAAATTTTAATTAAAATAAATAAATAAATACATAAATACATATATACATACATACATACATACATACATACATACATAAATGCTCTAAATTGTCATGTTATTTCTGATACATTTTTTTCTAAGTTGGTACATTATATAAATAACAGATCTCTATGGTAGAATAATCATATCAAAGGTTGTACACTCTTTGTCATAAAATTTATGAAGTAATAACTATTCTATAAGTTGGCAATATTGTCCTCTAAAGTATTTTAATTGAAGGAATTATATACTCATATATAATAGGGAAAATAGAGTACTAAATCTTTGGAAAATGGAATAAATCATATTACACATTTGTCCAGGTGGGATCATGCATGTAGAGTTATCAAAGAGGAAAATGTTGCTAAAAAACTTCCCTTGACTGCATGTAGAGGCAAAAGGCAACCTCACATGAGTGACTTATTTGGCTTAATGCCCTGTAATGGGATCAATCAGATGCTTTAGAGAGGTACTGGATTCTATAACAAATATGGCGCGTTTGACTTCAGTTTTCAAATGAGGGAGAACTTATTTGCCAGACAAAAATTGGAATCTGAGTCTATACAATCTCAGTTACCAGATCCATTCTTAAACTATGTCCCAGAAACATCTAGCATTGCTTAGTCATACCATTTCAGGAACTCTTGTATGGTTGTAATTTAAGACATCTTTATAGATCAACTTAGTTTGATAAATTAATTATGGCTCTGTTAAATGAAAATTTTATAATAACATCATACAATTTGGAAGCATTATGATTTTGGAACATTGCCTAACTTGGCAAGAGAAACAGTTTGTGAGTAAGAATTCCAACTATTCTGTCACTATGCTAAAATATTTTTTGTAATTATTTCACTGTTTTCTCATAAAGAATAGAGTGTTTCTTGGAAATGTTACGATTGATTATAATGACATTCTATCTACATACAAGTGTAGATTTGAACCTCAAATGAACTTTATGCAGTTGTCTAATGAATGACCTTTACAATGAGTAAACTGATTAATGTAATAATATAAAAAATAAGTGAAAAAATGTGTTGATAAGAAAATAATTTATAATTTTATAATTTTTGTGAGTGCAGAAAATATGGTAAATGCAGAAAAGTAATGAGATAAATAAAAACTATCTGTAATCCTAATTCCTAAATATTAATTTTGTTGACTCTGTGATATTTCATTATAGGTTTGTGCAGTAATTTATTTTTCTGTACCTCTTCAATTTGGCTTATTTACAAGTTTTATTATTTATAAATAACAGCGTAAGTAAATTATTGTACAAAATATTCTATCATATAATAGATGGATAATAATGTACAAACTGGAAGCTACAAATTAATTTTCCCATTGACGTGTAAGACTATATAAACACTGAAACTAATGGAACTAAAACAGTGTAAAGATTATTAGTTTCTGATAATATTCTAACAGGTTAAATTAAATTGAGATTTAGTCAGGTTTAATTATCAACTGAAAAAGTTTTTAGTTATTTTCTAGTTTCATTTTCAGAGTTTTGAGTGATAATATGTTTATGCAAGTATGATTTCATTATGGATCAATAGTTTTAAAAGGTTTAGTTCTTCATCCAAGTTAGTGGAACATTTTCTGATATAGCCATAATGTCTGCCTCATATTAGGTGACCTCCATTTTTCCAAATGAATGGATGTTAAAATTGTTGAGGGATGAAAAATTACTGTGGGAGGGTGATCTATAAAGGAACTGTGGCTTTTTATATATAGTAGAATTCTTGTTCACATCTAATAACCGCTCATCTATTTTCATAGGCTCATATACAGATTCATCAAAGTTATGACAATTAAGATGGGACTAGAAGCCATGAAAAGTCACAGTAGAGACTTTAGAAAACTGTTAAAGATTGAATTATTTTAATATTTTTACTTGCGTACTATTGAGGCATTTTATTCCTAATCAGAATAATTTTTAAATAGCCCTGCTCTAGCTACACACACAAATTGGTGTGGTGAATATGAATCTTAGGTCACAAATTACAGTTGGCCTATAATTTTCTTTATCATTTTTCTATTAGTATTTCAAATACCCATTCTTTTACACTGTGAAACCTTCATATCGAAGAATTGGGGGATGATTTCCCATTGGTTTTTGCCTAGTATTACCTTTAAATTCCACAGGATTTTGAAACCAAGGTTTGGGGAATAAAATTAAGGAAAAGAATGAGGGAAAAAGCCATGAATTAATTGGAAGGAAGAATGGACAGTAGGGAGGAACAGGGAAGTAGGCATTTTCTGAACTTCCACGACACTGCTATCTGTATTCTTCTTGCTCTGTCCAAAAGATATGAGGTTCACCAGCTTGCTGTGCCACATCCAAGCTGCTATTGGACACCTAACAAAACATTTACCTGCTTCTTACAACATATGGGAATCGTTTATGCCAACTAGACCTGACTGCATTCGGCAAAGAAACAAGTCTCTTCCTCCCTCCTTCTCTTCTTTTACCATGCTCATCATGAAAAAAAAAAAACACAAACAAACAAAGGAAAAGAAAATCTGGCATCTTGAAACTTTTTGATCCCTAAACCTATGTAGAACATTCTATCATTCATTTGCATTCCAATTCTAAACTCTGGACAAGACATCTTATAATATATGTATTTTGTTATTGCTGTAACATGTTGTTAATGACAACATAAATAACCAGTTGCATGTTTCTGAACTCCATGAAAAAAAAAAAAAAAGAATATATATATATATATATATATATATATATATATATATATATATATTAATGTCTGTGGTCAAATGAATTAATTCCCAATCATAATCTTATAGTTTCCTTAAAAAAAAAAAAAAAAAAAAAAAAAAAAAAAAAAAAAAAAAAAAAGATTCCAACCATGCAGAAAGAACATACTTTATTTTCTTGAGGTGACTTAAAACTTCTTGTTCATCCCTTAAAGTCATTACTCTGACTGTTTACAATGTCTAGTAGCAGTAGCTGTGAAAAGAGAATTTTTTTTTCCAAAAGGTTTCTATTAGCATCCCTATAAATTTGTGAAAATATGCCATGATTTTTTTTTTTTTTTTCAGAGATTCTCTGTGTCCAGAAGCATTAGCATGGACTACGGACTTGTTAGAAGTTAAAATTAAAAAGGACAAATGTTCTTAAATTACAAATTAAAATTATCAGGCACTACCTCAGGCCTATAGAATCAGAAATTAGGGGGCAGAAACTAGTAGTTTAACAATCCCAACAGGTAATTCTGATGCAGCTAAAATTTGACAATCACTATATTACATTACCCCCATTATTTTTTATTTCTCTCTTGCCTGTGCATACATTTAAAAAAAAAAAAAAGTGGTAAAATATATTTATTTACCCATCCTTATTAAGGAAAGACATATTTAATATCAGTAAATTTCACAGAGCTAGAACTCTAATTCATTTTATACCACAACTTAAAAAATATGCTTCTATACATCTATGACTTCATTTTCTACTACATTTGGGGATTTTTTTTCATGTCAGCTTTTACTTCTTTCTCTGGCTTATGATTACATTCCTTGAAACATTGGTCTGCATGTTCCCTAAATTTTGGGCAGCGCTCATGGCCTATATAAAGAGAAGTTTTCTTTGTAATTTGCCCAGCCTTATGAGACTCTAATTTAGTGACCTAGTACCATGGATTTCCCACCAGGAAGGAGATATTTGAATGGTCATAACAGAATAAGCAGCTAGCATTTTCTTGGTTTCTCTATCATAAGTATTTATAATATTAATCTATAATATTAATTTTCTAAAGCAGCACTAATATGATATGAGGATTCTTGGCTTTTTTGATTTACTATTTTCTCTCATCAGTTATCATTCTGTAGTGATTACTCCCCTGTATGTTTGAATATGTGACAAACATATACCTGCATACTTACCGTGTTTCCCCAAAAATAAGACCTAGCCGGACCATCAGCTCTAATGCATCTTTTGTAGCAAAAACTAATATAAGACCCTGTCTTAGAATAACATAAGACTGGGTTTTTAATATAATATAATATAATATAATATAATATAATATAATATAATATAATATAATAATATAATATAATATAATATAATACAATATAATAATATAATATCATATAATACCGGGTCTTATATTAATTTGTGCTCCAAAAGATGCATTAGAGATGATGGTCTGGCTAGGTCTTATTTTTGGGGAAACAAGGTACTACTTCTAAGTAACTGAGAATGTAACCAAATAACTAAATTTGTGATCATCTTATGCAGTAAATGTAAACTCTTCATGGGGCCTGGGGTGACTTAGCCATAAGTAATTGACTGATATTTTATTCATGCCCGCTCTCTTGCATGCTTAAGCAGAACACAGTTTCACTGAGACAGTGTTCTGAAAGGTGTAGTTAACCTTGCTTTACTAACTCTGGACATCAGTGTCTTAATTGCAAGAACCAGATAATGTCAAGACATGTGTAATAATCCCTAGATAAGCACATAGTAGGAGCACAATAAACATTTAATATTTGTGAAATGAAAAAATGAAGGAATTAAACATTATGAACATAAGATGCTTTGTAAACTGATAGAACCGAACCCATCAAATGAACAATACCTGAGTTTTATTATTTGCCACTACTGAAAAACAAAAACAAAAAAATAACCTGCAACATAAAAATAATAAATGAGTGTACAAATTAAAATGATTTTAAATTAGTAATTACTTACAATCTTTCCTACAAGTCAGCATGTAAAATACACACAGTTCTAGATTTAATGGATATTCCATATGACTCATATTTTTTAAATCATAACCTATAAGTAGTAGAAGTATTATAGAATTATTGTGTTTGTTTCAACACTTTATTTTCTTTTTAAGATTCCTCTCCAACTTTACCAGTGTGTATGCTCAAGAGTATCTTTGTGCATGTTCCTATAGCAATTAATTTCCTTAGATGTGTTCTCTCTCCATATATTCTACAAAAACTTGCCAGTAATTACGGATGTGCCAACAAAAGACTTGGCATTTTCTATCCTGACTACTCCTTCCTTTGACTATATTCTTTTCTTTGATACTGTTCTTTCTAGTGCTTTGAGAGTCAGGACTACATTCTGTTCTGCTCTCTATGGAGAGGAGAGTCACTTAATGATTAGGGATCAATCTGAAAGTAACTTCTTCTTGAGGCTGAAATGCAAGCACTAAAATCAGTTAATTTCAAGTCAATGTAGAAAGGGAGTTGTTTTGATTAACATTTTATTCCCAATGAAATGTAGTCCATGTAGTTATATATATATATATATATATGTAGTGTGTGTGTGTGTGTGTGTGTGTGTGTGTGTGTGTTTGTGTGAAAGAGGGTTTGGCTGAGAGATTTTTTAATTCGGCTTGTCAAGTTCTCAAATTGTTTTTTTCATTGTTCTCTATTCTTAGTCACTCTTTCAGGGCATATGTTCCTTTTATAAACTATGTGAAAAGGAATCCATAACTGAATAAGTTTAGGTAACATTCTGTATTTTATCATGTGTTGAAAGATCATGATTCACAACCACATAATAAAGTTACAAAAAGTTTGCAATAAATAAATAGATTTAAACATTACCTTCTAGAGCTTTTCAAACACTTTCTATTTTTTTTGTTTTATTCGCTGAAATACATTTAAAATCCTCCAAATTTAGAGTTCAAGATAGTGGTAGAATCAAAAAAAGAAAAAAATACACACACACATTATAATTGCATTGTTATTCAAACAGAACTTTTAAACATTTTTTTTAAGTTATGCCACACAAAAAGTATAATGAGGACGATGTATGCAAGTTTAACACTTAGGTATAAAGACAGCCAAAATAAAATATATGCAGTATTTCTTCATAAATGGAAAACAAAATATGACAGAAGGATTTTTCAAGATTATTAATTCCAGTTACTGTGTTACAGGTAGTAACCACATCATTTAGAATATGAGATACAGAATTACTTTGAAGTAAAATATTGGCCTAGTAATATGGTTATCAGTTAACACTTTTAAAAAATTGATTGGTAGAATTATGGGTCTATGGAGAAGGAACACATTCCAAAGGACAGAAATTCTTACATGTATAATTTCATTCAGAGCTTACTAATATATCACCCTAAACTATACATCTGAAGACAACTATTGTTTCTGCCTTATGTTAGTAATTCATTGTCTGTCTCCTTCCACTGAAATGTAAGCTCCATCAGGACAGATTATTTTCTGTTTTATTCATAACTACCTCCCCAGTGCTTACACCATTCCTGGCAGATAATTGGTTTTCAATAAATACTTGTTGAATCAGTGAATTATTATTATAAATTAACAATATTTATTGTTTACAGGCTTTAAACTTTGTTGACCCTATGTCTAAGCCTTTCTATTCTCCCTTTCCCAAATTTTATCCCTGTAGACTTAAGAGTTGTACTCAGTAACTACATATTTAAGGCAATGTTTCTGAAACTATGGTCTGAAATCATCTGCATGAAATCACCAGAGAGGTTTGTTTAAAAATGCCTACTGTGGATCCTACTCCACGTCTGCTAAATTAGACTCTTTGGTGCTCAGGTCTAGGAAAAAGAAAAAAGTGCCCTGAAGTGATTCTCAGGCACATAAAATGTTAAAAACTATAGCCTCTGGCAACCCAGCAGGACTTAGAGGAATTCTCCTGAAGTGCTTCTCCTATATCTTTAAGTGAATTGGGTTCCTTGTAGGCTTTTAGAGTAAAGAAAGAACAGTGATGGGCTCTTAGGTCTCACTCAGCAAATATAGATTGAGTAATTAGATAATTGTGAATCAGAAATCAGACACTTGGATCACTTTCATTAAAATTTCCTATTTGCAAAAAATATCTGTGCAAAATTAATTATCAAAGTTGTACTTTTTTGTTATAAAACCAATACAGAGAGGCATATTCAAAAATTATTGACATCACTGTCAAATGGCATACACTCAAATTCTTCGGGCTTCACACATATATTTACATTATGAGTATTTAGGTATATTTTTACTGGTGGTCTTATCTTTGAATGTGTCTACCTGCAATTAACTCCAGTAGAAAAGTGGTTAAACCTCATTTCCTCAGGTGTATACTTATATTCTATACTTGTGTTCCTTTCTACATTTCTACTATTTTAATTTTTACTGCATAAACATTTATATGTAATGGCACTAGAGACCAGAAAACAGCTTTACAGTACCTTAACTATATTCCACTGAAGGGCATTAGTTGAAATTCAAGTTTCTGTTATCTAAAGCTAAGATTATCACCTTCAGCATTATTGACATGTTGGGCAGATAATTCTTAGTTGGAAGGGGCATGGGGGTTTGTCTTGTGCATTACAGGATATTTAGGAGCATTCCCACCTCTATTCACTGGATGCCAGTACCACCCCCAAGCTGTAACAATCAAAAACGTCGTCAGACATTGCTTGATGTCCTCCAGAGGGCAGAATCAGGCCTGTTGAAATCTAAGATCTGAAGGGATCTCAATGGGACTGTGTATTCACAGGATACGATTTTGAATTACACTAAATGAAGTTATGGGGGCTCTTATGTCACCTATCCTCATAAACCTGATTAGTTGAGCCAAAATTATTTGTGCATGAAGCTTCAACAATTTGGTTAAATATTAACCTACTTGATTCCATTTATTAAGAAAGATGAAATCTAAGACCATGTCTCCATATCGCAAATTTAACTGGAGAGGTGGTTTTTATCCAGTGAACTCATTATGTACTGTTAATCAATGTAAGTAATGCTACAATAACTAGAGTTCTTTTCATTATTATACATATTAAAATAATCTGAATTACACTACCCACACATTATTTCATCTAATTGCATAGTAAGTGGCAATGGCAGTGGCTGTTACCAAGCAGGTCCTTGGAGAATTGGCATCCTTACTGTTTGATCAAGTTGACTTCAGTACTAGGCATTTACAGATTAATGGTAGAGGACACTTTTTATATTGCCATGGGGTAGGAGCCATCATTAAATAGAATTGCAGTGCAAGGGATTCCAGTCACCAACTCCTGGGATGCAGCCATGATATCAAAATTGAAGTTACGATTGTCCCTATAAAAGCTTCCAGAGGCTATATGCAGCATGATTATAGTAGTATATTCCAATAGCTGTCAAACAGTAAATTCAAGTGTAAAACTGCTGCATTTTAAATATATCTTTACAAAATGTGGCTTATCATGGAAATGTTAGGAAAGGCAAATCATCCTAATATGATACTTTATAAACTGACTGGTTTTCTCTGGGTATGAACGATATTCAGACTATAAAATTAAGGATTGCAGCAACAAAAACCAATGTTTAACAAAAGCAAAGATAATTGCTAATTATAGGCTAGTCTCTTTCTGCATATAATACAAAGAAAATCTGTAAAGCAGCAGTTTAGAATTAGAACCAAATTACGAACAACACAATATTAAAACATATGCTGTTGATTTGCACCTTAACTTTTGGATTGAAAGATTTTAAAATAACTTCATTGCAGATTAATCTTAATCTTCAACTTGTATATTTATTAAAAGTAAGAAGTCAGCCTTTTCGGCCCGAATCTCCATCTGCCCGTTATTCACCAAAATGACCAACACAGAGGGAAAAAGGAGAGGTCCCGCTCTGTGTTCTGTAGGCCTTTCAGAAAACATGGAGTTGTTCCTTTGGCCACATACGTGCGAATCTATAAGAAAGGTGATACTGTAGACATCAAGGAATGGGCACTGTTCAAAGAGGAATGCCCCACGCACGTTACCACGGCAAAACTGGAAGAGTTTACAGTGTTACCCCGCATGCGGTTGGCACTGTTGTAAACAAACAAGTTAAGGGCAAGATTCTTGCCAAGAGAATTAATGTACGTATTGAGCATACTAATGACTCTAAGAGCCAAAATAGTTTCTAAACATGTGAAGGAAAATCATAAAAAATAGAAGGAAGCCAAAGAGAACGGTACCTGGGTTCAGCTGAAGCACCAGCCTGCTCCATCCAGAGCAGCACACTCTGTGAGAACCAACGGAAAGGAGCCTGAGCCAGTGGAACCTATTCCCTAGGAATTCATGGCACGATAAGTGTAAAAAAAAAGAAGACCTCTATACTGTTAAGAGAAAGTGAAAAGTCAGAAAATAAAAATGAAATATTTTAATAGTATAATCAAATATTTATACAGAATTTTCTATGAACCTGTCCCTGTTCTATAATATAGGAAAATTTTCAAAACTTTGTTGGATAATTTTATGGAGTTATTAACATTTATGATCAGAATGGGAATTAAAAATAGGGGAAAAACAAATGTAACAAAAGAAAGATATTTAGACTTAGAAAATTGAGGACACACACAGAAAATTGAGGTACACATTTTGATGATATTCTTAGATTTAGAGAGAGAGTTTAATTCACTTTTCTGGCTTCATTTCTTCATTTGTAAAAACTGTTTTTTGGAGAGGAAAAAAATAACATGATGCAGGTAAAGAACCTACTCCAAAGTCTGGTGTATCAGTAATACACTATTTATCCTAATTCCTTCCCATCATCACTTCAAATAAGAAAATTCAGTCTTGCTATCCTCTGCCATATTTTGCTGACCTGATAACAGATGTAGAAAGACAATGCTGACAGGCATACGTGTCTAGTACTGTATGTGGCATGTATGTATTCAATAGTTCTGATCAGTTAATAAATTAATACGTTTTTGCAAAAAAAGAACATTTAAAAACCAGGAGTACTCACAGATTTGATACATATAATAATTACAGTAACTAATTGATCACAAAATATGTGCCAGAAATATTCTAAGTCCTTTAAAATAATTGTGTTATTCAAAATTCAAAATATTCTCTGATATAGGGATTTTTATTCTTCTTCTTTAACAGATGAGGAAACGGAAGCAAAAGCTTTTCTAATATCTTGCATCTAACATAATGGGAACCTGGGATTTAAACCCAGACAGGAGAATACATACTCTTAATCTATTTTGGTACACCCTTCTCTATTTAAATTTTTACAAATATACAATTCTTTCTACTGTTGGTAAAAGATCTTTGCAAATATTTCACTATCAATTATCTCTCCATTAATACTAAGCCACAAATAAGGACCTTTTTTCATTTTCTGTGCCTACAGTTAGACAGATCATAGCAGATATGGCATCGGGAGAAGAGTTATTGCTGAGTTTGTCATATAATAAGTCAAAACATTAATTTCTATTCTCTCTGGTGGAGGATTGGGGATGGACCCCACTGGGATTCTCAATGAAGTAATCACAAACGTTTTTGGGATAACCTAAATGAATAGGTATATTGACATCATCTTGGCATAAATATAGTGATTAGGTGATGAATTAGTGTCATCTCCTGTGTTACAATGATCAACTAACTTTCCTTTGTATTGCATATAAGGCAAACCTATTATTGCACTTAGCAGAAATTACTTTGGAATAAAGTCCTTTCTTGTAGTCATTACTTGACGTTATAAATTCATTGGTGTTGGTTAATGTCCAATATCCAATGCAATAGTAGGATATGCATAAAGGATATTAAATCTTGAAAATGTTATGGAGTAATAAATTCTTAATTCATTGATAAATTTAAAATAGCACTAGGGAAAGTCACTTGATATAAGTTTGAAAACTATATTCATTCCAAAGAAATCACATGTAACTATATTAAAAATCTAGAGAATTCCAAGATGTTTGCTGCTTTTTTGTTTTACTCAATGTTGACTTATTAAAGTTTTAAATTCTGATATATTTGTGTAAGTTAATTCTTGTTTCACAAGGATTCACATTTGTGTTTTAATTGAAAGTTATTTATGGAAGATAGTGTGTTAGATAATGGCATCATTTAGGACAAGTCACTTATCCTCTCTGGGGTCCAAGTTTCTTAGTCTCTAGAAAAATACTGACTATGTATATATATACTCAGACTAAGAAACTTGGACCCCAGAAAGGATAAGTGACTTGTCCTAAATGATATATAGATATATAAATATAGATATAAGATATAACTGTAGATACATATATCTATATATGTATGTCTAAATATATATATCGATACATATATCTATATCTATCTATGTCTATATACATATCTATATTTCTAAATATAGATAAAGATATCTATATATCTATATATCCTAAGTCTAAGATTCTAATGTGAACAGTATCATCTGAAGATAGCGTACAAGATACTGGAATTTGTTCATATGGTATAGTTTTTAGTATTACGTATATTTCTCCAGGGTAAAAGTGTTGATTGGGAAAAAATAACTGTTGATAGGCATTTTCTAAAATTAAAATTTTTCTAAGATTAAAAATGATAATAATTTTCTGATGCCACAGTAACCTAGAAGTCAGATACACCTCTCAAGGGAAAGAATAATAGATTGCTATTCAACTATGCACTATCCTTTAAAATTCTCCATATTGGAAATGAATAATGAAAGTAATGTAGGAATTTGAAAGAAAATGAGTTATTTGTATTTTTATTTCGCCTCAATTTTCTTCCCGTCTGTATGATATATGTTTATAAATTACTTAATATAGTAGAAGAGATGTGATCTTTATTCTGTCTTATCAACATGAGATAATGTTTCCAGGTATAACTGTATATAGAGGGTATGTGTTTGAGGGAAACAAGTTCAATTAATTTAAGCGAAGTTATTTTAAATGTTTACAAAAAGGGATAAAAGGTCAACAACAAGTAAGTAGGTAGTCAGTTATTGAAATAGTGTCTTTCACATCAGTTTTTTTAAATGTACAGCGATAGTACTCAATTTAGCTAGTAATTCACACAATAAATATAGATGGTAATATGAAAATACATTTCTAACTATAAAATGTTAAATTTGGCACTCTGGTCTACATAAGTATCTGTTTGAAAATTGCTACTTTATAGGGCTACAGCTAACCAAATTGCAAGTAAAACCAATCAGTAACTTAAAATCTTTACTTTATGTAAATATATGAATATTTAACCTAACAATGTAATGTAAAGAACAAAGTAGGACTGTCAAAAGTTAAAATTTTTCAAAATTGGTGATATTTAATTTCAAAAAATGCAGAAATCGTGGTTGGAAAGCTTTCTTATACCCATGATTTAATGCATAAGTTCTTGTGTCTTGTCATGAAGAAAATAATGATAGGAATATATATATATATATATATATATATATATATATATATATATATATATATATATATATATATATATTACTCACACTTTTAATATGAACCTATTTGAAAAAAAAACATAAAGGATGATTTTCTAAATCTAAGTTAATACAGAGTTCTTTATAAAAAAAATAGTTTACATTTCTCTTTCAAATTGCATCTTCACTGGGGAGTTCAGTCCTCATCTTCCTTGAAGATTCTTTTTTTGCTTCTGAGGCCCATCATTCTCTGATTATCCATTTTATTTCACTTCCCTCCTTACTGGTGCTCTCTTTCACCTATCCTTCCACTGACAACAATACTTATTTCAGGGAACTATCCATGAATGTCTTGGGTTTTCATATTATGTCCTTTTTATCAATTTGACAATATTCTCATGCTTCAACTATAACTCATTTATCTAGGCCACATATCAATTTTGAGTTTCACTCATCAATTTTCAGTTAATTAACGAATATTTACAACAGATTATTTAAAAAAATACTGTTATTTTAAAACCTTTTCCCTTTTCTTGCAATTTCTTCCTGAAATTACTCTTTAAGAATCCTATTTCATCGATCAACAATCTTTCTTTTGTAAATGACCAAATCAACAACAAAAAATGGCTTGCAGATTGGGGATGGGAGAAAGTTCTAAATCAATTGTACAGATTTACACTCCCATCAACAGTGTATAAATGTCTCGCTAGACCTATCTATCATCTCACAAGACTTGATATTAAAGTTTGAATGTTATTTTTTTTTCCAATTTAGAGTGTGTGACTTGTGGTTTAAAGTTTAAATCTCTGATTACTAATCAACTTGGTTGTTCTTTCATAAGATTGTGGCTATTTTTTTCAGTGAATTACCAGTTAAACTTTTCAGCACAGTTTCTATTGTATTTATACCTCTTTATATAGTCTATGTATTAATTCTTTAGATATATTTCTGCTGCATATAATTTCTCTTAAATATAGCATTGTTGAACTTATCAATATATTTTTTAAGATTTCACATTTTTGCATTTTATTTATTAATACTTTCCTATCCTGAGGAGGTAAAAACATTCTCTTAAATATGTTTGCTTTGAGTTCACATTTTGCTAGGGTTTCATTTATGAATTTCTTTATATATTCAATGGGTATATTATTGACATAAGCATTTGTCCATGCTTATGTCAATAATATACAGACATAATGACTCTTTTAAAAAATCACTTTTACAGTTATTTGCACTTCCATGTGCATTTCAGTATTAACTTGATGAGCTCCACTAAAAATTATTTTAATTTCATTTAATTAAATCTATAGGTAAACTTGAGATTTTATTAAATCTATAGGTTATTTTCATTATTGACTCTTCATATCCCTGACCTCAACATTTCTCTTCACTGATTCTCTCCATTTATTTCCCTTTATTTCTCAAATAGATATATTCCTCATTTCTTTATACTTTTTATTATAAATACAATTAGTATTTTATATTACTTTTTCACACTCATTATACTTAGTGTTTATATATGTAATTAATTTTATGTATTTATTTTGCATCCAGAAACTGTTAAAACTTATTAAATATAATAATACATCTGTAGATACTACAGTATTGTCTATATGAACATTTATTAACTCTAACATGTATATATAAGTACCTATGTGCAAAAACATGCACAGACTACACATATTTATATATATACACACACATATCATATATTATTATTTTTAAAGTAATATGTTATTTCTTAAATTCAAAATAATGTCTATGATTTTTCTTAAATTTTCTTAAACTTCTTAACATACAATTTCTGCCAGTTAAGTTCGCGAACTTGTTGCAATGGTGCTGCTAACCTTTTTTTGATATCAAAGAGATTGTTCATTATGAATTTGTACCAACTGGACAAACAGTTAACCAAGTTGGCTATTTGGAAATGCTGAAAAGGCTACGTGAAAAAGTTACACGACCTAAACTTTTCGCCAACAATTCGTGGCTCTTACATCACAACAATGTACCAGCTCACATTGCACTGTCTGTAAGGGAGTTTTTAGCCAGTAACCAAATCACTATTTTGGAACATCCTCCCTACTCACCGGATCTGGCCCCCAATGACTTCCTTCTTTACCTGAACGTAAAGGAAATATTGAAAGGAAGACATTTTGATGACATTAAGGACATCAAGGGTAATATGACGACAGCTCTGATGGCCGTTCCAGAAAAAGAGTTCCAAAATTGCTTTGAACTGTGCTGGTGTCAGTGTATAGCTTCCCAAGGGGAGTACTTTTAAGGTGACTATAGTGATGTGATATTCAGCAGTGAGGTGTGTAGCTCTATTTCTAGAATGAGTTTGTGAACTTCATTGTCAGACCTTGTATTACAATAAAACATGGTGGAATAGTCTTAGATTCAAAGAATGATCGATAATATTAATAGTCAAATAATGCTGTTTTAGATTTTATGAGGATAAAATTTTGGTGGAATGGGTTAGTTGAAGATATTTTCCTGGAGAAATTAATAGTGCAGATTCAAGGTGATGAAGACTGGATATGATATTCAAGAGAAGGAAAAGCATATAAGAATATTCTTGAAAATATGTATTTTTCTACACACACACACACACACACTAATAGCATGAGTACTCAGTGACCTCTTTCTTTGGTGAAATGTGGTGAATTCTGTGAGCTTGAATAAAGTCCTGACCAAATATATAACAGGAACTCAATTCACAATTATTTATTATGAAAAATGTAATCTCCTCCTTTGATTTTACCCAATTTGGAAAATAAATAGCGAGAAAGAAGTTTTGTAATGGTAAAATCTATCTTTAAATACAATGAAGCTATTACTTTGATAGACTGATAATTTCATTTTCTGCTATATCTAAAGGCAGTAAATGAACAATTGAACTATATTAGTTCCAGATTCCTGTTACCAAGTCAAACTGTTAAATTGATACCTTGAATAGATAATTTTTCTGTCCCTATTTTAGTAAAAGATTCATAAAAACAAAAAATTATCCGACTATCACTTATTTTGATATGTATAAGGTACAGTTTAAAGCAATAGAATTTCATAATAGTGTATGCTTTAGGTTAACTATAAATATCCTTATGAAATATTATTGACATGAAATTTTTCTCATGTTACCCCAATACTAGCAAATAGTAAAATGTGGTTGATAAAAGGTGATTCTAGAAAATAATTATGTAAGGAGGAGGATGCAGAAGCCCTAATATTTCTGTTAGAGCATTCAATTTGGCCAGGAATTCTATGCCCTGTAAGTAATGTATTACTTTGAACAAGCTCATGTTTTCTTAATGAGGTTTTGCAGTGTTAAATTATGTGAAAAAAATTATTTTAAAGAGAGATATTGGATCAAGAAGAAAAAAATAAAAGAGTAAGGACAATATTGTTCAAGAAATTATTTCTGTAATATATGTTATCTTTAGCAAATTTTATAGAGAGTCATTCATGCATCACTTGAGTAGACTTGAACAGTGAATTTGTTAGGTGAGTTATGCAGTGAATATATTAATGCCAGAAGTGAGTCTGGCATTAATTTGTAGGGATATATTTTTAAAAAATAAAGCCAGCAAATAAAACAGTTGATGAAGAGTAATTGAGGATATATGATAGTATTTTGAGTGAACAAAAATTAACTTAAAAAGAAATGTTACTGTGGTTATTTAAAATTAATGTTTACAATGCAAAAATTGAAGTAAGTTTTTACTCAATATCAATTCTGTTTAAAGATTTTAGTGACTAATAACATTTGAACTGATGTGCTGAACAAATAAATTACATACATATACTAGAGACACATATGAGACAAATGTTTGTGTTAATTTAAAATAACCAGCCTTTTTTCCATATGAAGTTAAAAACTGCAAAAGGATATTCAGAAAATTAGCATACCTCAGCAAAAATGTACATCCCTTTGTTAGTCTGTGAATAATAAAGAGCTGGTTACCAACCTGAAGTCTGCATAATGAATATGCATCCAAAGAGTTGTACATTTTTACAAAATAAAAATATGGTCACTGTGATTTTTATTCATGTGTGATATCTTTCATTGTGTGTGGTTTCTTCATTTTTTTCAGTTATGATTAAATAAATCACTGGTATACTTCAGAACAGTTGTTTCTGAAGATAAAGTCTCATGACTGACACCCAGAAATGTTCATTGTGTAAATCTATGTAGTATTTTTGGAATGAAAAATAATTGTTAGTGTGCTAGAAGTATCATATCATGAATGACAGGCAATATTTTCTTCTTCTACAATTTCTTGCAACAACATTTACAATTAATAAACACATCATTTAGTATTCCCTTAGTTTTGCTAAAAAAAAAAGAAAGAAAAAATACGTAATGAAGAACTAATTTCACTATAGTTTTAACCAATCTAAACATTAAGGAACAAAGTATCTATGGCTTAGTTATATTTGTTATACATTTGGACACCTAAACTCTTTATAGTGTATACAAATGTCAAACATTTAGATTTTTATAAATAAAGGCTTTTTCTGGTTTCACTGTACAATTTCTTAGAGAAATGAGTGTTCTTTTGAAATTGAAAGGTCCCTGCAGCTATGTTTGATAGAACTGCCAAAAGCCATCTATGAAACTATTAAGAGTGAAGAACTATTATACTTTGAGTTCAGCATTGTTTGGGAGAGCAAATTTCATATTATATATAGAGAGAGTCATATAAATACATACTATAGTCAAGCATTCTACGTATATGATTATATTTCATTTGACCACAGATGGCAATTAGAATTGGACTGTAAAATCTTTGAATTATCTTAATTGAAATTATTTCATAAGGTTTAGAAGATGTTAATAGAAAATGTTATCATAATAAAATACTGCATAAAATGATGCTTTAAAAAAGTATAATGTGTACATAAACAAATAGAAAGGAAAAATGTAGTTATACCAGCACTTTCTGTAAGCAAGTAATTTCTTTCCCTGGCTTCTTTCTGTTAAACTTAGGGTAGAGCAATTAAAAATACAATATAAAGCCTATATAAATAATATAAATATAGAACATAAATTAATGAAAGTGATTTTTAAAAGTATAGAAATGCATATTAGTTTAAAGTTACTCTCTGTGTTTTTCTGTGGTTTTATAACATTTAATCTACAATCACATATGAACATTCCTTCAAAATGTTTTAGGAGATAATTAAAGCAATTGAAAGACGATGCTTACACAGAAAATAGTACTTATCCCATGTGTTATTAAAAAGAAGTAGGAAGTAGATGTTTTAAGTATCTTAAGGAAAATTAAAAATGACATTATGATAGTGATGAGGAGGATACTGATAAAAATAAAAGGCAGACACTTACTGAGTACTTACTGTCTGCTAGGCAATCTGATGCTTTTGCTTTACTTGTATTATCTAATTTAGTGCCCACAGCAACCCTAAGTGGCAGAATATTATTATTTCCGTGACATTTGTGAAAAACAATTAAACTTTAAAAAATCAAACTATTTCCCTCAAATAACTGGCAGAGCCAGATTTAAATCCTGTTCTGCATTATTGTATCTCGGGGACTGATACACATGTTAAAGACAGTGCAGAATGTTTAGAAGAAAGGCAGGAAGAGCAAGATCTGGCAGAATTGTACAAATTTATTCCTATTCTCTCTTTATTAGATTTTGAAATAATCACTATTTTTTCAGAGTATTTTCACAACTATTTAGTGAAAATTTACTTCATATCCAAACATCCAGAAAATAATATCTAAAATTCAGCTTGAAAAAATTTAAATAGACATGATAAACTCACTTATTGAAAGGATAATGCAGTGTCCAATAAGGCATCAAAATATTTATCCAGGTTTTTCTTTTGCTATTTTGAATTATATATTCAATAGATGATGCTATGATTTAGAAAATAGAACAGACTCACAAATATGAAATGTTTTTTCTCTAATCACCAGAAGAATGCTCTCAGGTCAATTTCATATTTTAAAATTAATCATATTCAAAAAAACCCTGAATTTTTTCCAAAAAAATTAATGTCTCTATCTTAAAGAATCATATATTGATGGCTAAGGAGCAATATGTTAAAAAGAGAAGAAAAATTTAAGGAAAAGCATAATATCATTTTCAACTTTGGTTATAACAATTGTTAATAATAAATAATATGAATGAGTGTATACATATATATATTATTACAAATAATCCATGCACATATTATTGCATGTGTATACAGCATATGTATACATTAAGTGTGATATATTTGTTATTGCATTTACTACACAAACACAAATTATATATCCATACATATATGTTCATGAATATAATAAATATAATTACATAGCCATGCTCTTTTGTGTGTGTGCATGCCACTTAATTTCCATGTTAGCAGTTTGGTACTTTTCCTCTGTGCTCATACTCCTAAAATCCTATACACATATACGCATGTTGGTACATTTATACATGAGATATATATATATATATATATATATATATATATATATATATATATATCTCATGTATAATATATATACATATTACTCATGTATTATATATATATTACTCATGTATTATATATACATTACTCATGTATTACATATATTACTCATGTATTATATATACATATATATGTGTGTGTGTGTATATATATATATATATATATATATATATATATATATTACTCATATATAAATGTACCAACATACATATATGTATATAGGATTTTAGGAGTATGAGCACAGAGGAAAAGTACCAAATTGCTAACATGGAAATTAAGTGGCATGCACACAAAAAAAGCATGGATATGTAAATATTAGTGCCAAGAAATGTATAGAAGTGGATACCTTGATCAGTGTTGCTCAAGCAGTAGTTCGCCATAATAAGAAGTGTCTGGATGCTTGATGGTAACCACTTTGAGCACCTCTTATAATTGCTGAAGTCAAACGTGGTTTGTCTTCATCTTTTACTGTTGATATATATTGAGTATTACAATTTTAATACAATTTTCCTTTCTTAAAATGTGTACGCTTTTTTTGGCATTATATATATATATATACACACACACAGACCCCCCCCCCACACACACACACATATATATATATCACTCATATATATATGAGAGTGTGTGTGCATATTTATGTATATATATATACACACACACATATATATATATATATATATATATATATATATATATATATATATATATATATATACACACATACACAGTAATCAACAAATATGGTGAATGTTTAAATTTTAAAAATTATTATATTTGAAGACACATAGCCATTAATCTCCCTCAGAATACTCCCCCTCACTTTGAACACACTTATCGTTTTTGCCACTTTCTGAAACAGTTCTGGAAGTCCTCTTTCATGAGTGTCTTTAATTGTGCAGTCCTGGCTGACTTGGTGTCCTGAATTGATTCAAAACGTGTACCTTCATGGTCATTTTGATTTTGAAGTCGCACGGTGCCAGATCTGGTGAATAAGGTGAATGAAGACACACTGTAATGTTTTTATTTGACAGAAATTGCCATACTAGTAGCAATGTGTAACACAGGACATATTCTTGATGGAGAATGAAGCCATTTGCCAATTTCATGTTAGTGAGTTGTTTGTGATCCACGATTTAAGGCACACTTTAAAACACACCTTCTCTCACCCATAGATAACTCCCGACTAACTGCACCTAACAAATTGAAACTTGTCACACATTGTCACTAACTTTCAACGTGCTGCTTCCCATATTGAAGATCCCTGCCTTTCCATTGGATGACACTTGGCAGCAGCATTCAACCATATTGTTTGATCACACCTCATGTATAGTATATGCTAGGTTATGGAACATCACTTTTTGCTTAAAAAATGAAATCATACTAATGATACTTTCTTTGTATCTTAATTACCCTATGATACTTATCTGTAGTGGTGATGAGCTGGAGTAGCTCTAATTCCCTCCTTAATGATATATGGCACAAATAAGTCATGTTTTTCTATTGATGGGCATTCCGTATTTCTACATATTGTTCTCTGAACTATTGTGCTTTTATTAATAGATTCCAAGGATAAAACTGTGGAGTCTTGGTTGAGAGGAACATGTGTCCTGTGTGTTTGTGTTTGTTATGTACATTCTAAAATTTAATAGAGGTTTCCAATATTGCTTTTCAATTTAATGGAACAGTTCATATTTCTAGTGACGTTGAATGACAGTACCCTTCACTCTACATTTCTGTAAGCAATACATGTTATAATTTTGTTTACTTCTTCCAGACTCATGTAGCATAAAATAATATATTTTTATTACTATAATTTCCATTTGCAAGGCTGGTAGTGAATTTGAGTGTCCTTTAATAATTTTTGGCACTTTGGACTTTTTTGCTCTATAAACTGTCTATTCATAACCTTTTGTCATTTTCTTTTTTTTCTTTTCCTTGCCAACTTGTAAGTCCTTTTGGAATAACATAAATAGTAATCCTTTGTCTGATACTTAAATGAAATATTTTCTAGATATACTGCTTTCTTATTGTTTGTTGTTGGCATTTTTCATCATGCAAATGTTTTAAATTAAAAAAAATCAAACACGTCTATCTTTTTATAACAGCTGGAGTTCCCATTATTGCAAATATAGTCTAGATTTTCTTGACACTTTTTATTAACTTATCAGGTGTGAGCATTTAATTATCTTGCATATGCATGTATATTTGTGAATGTGTGTATTTATTGCCTTCAATGTATATATTAATTTCAGCATTTTTTAAGTTTGAGGTATTTTTAACCAAGAACATGGAAGTATGGAATGGATTTCCATTTACACATGCCTTGTTTTTTGACCTTCAAAAAGTATTACACAGGAATCTTTTCATATGACCAGTAGCTTCCTTGTTAAAACTTTAGAGAATTATGTCTGTGGAGAATAGATTACTTTTTATATTTCTTTTTCCGAGTGTTTATCACTAGGATATAAAAAGGATAAAGTCAACGTTATAAAACTAATTTTTGAACATAAAATGTCTCTTGGATTTCTGAAATTTATAATCACATAATCAAAAGTAAATTGTTGTATCCCCTTTTAGGTATTACTAAATATAACTGTTCTTTATCTCAAAACTTGGCCCCAATGGTTATTGAAAAATGACGGGTATATCATTTTTAGCCCAGGAAGCGTCCACAGGCTTTGGCAACACTGTCTGCCCAGATGACCTTGTGAGTGGCTTCCTAGGAAGGTTTACTGCGTGGAGTTTTGAGTGAGAGGCAAAGAAGCAGGGAGAGCAAGTGCGGTTGATACTTGGCCCGTTTTGCTGCAAAGGGGAGCATATGTGGACGAGGCATGGCTTTCTAAGGATTTTATGTGAGGTGGCTCATGCTGTGTGGGTCCCGCCTGCCCCCCCGGAACCCCCACTGGTTCTCTGGGGCATTGCCAACACCAGATGAGTGTTGATGCTAGTATTTAAATATGCTAATCTTTAAAGGGAAGGTTGTGGACCCTGGGGGGACTGAGAATGATGGGTAGGGGTTTCTAGGCAGGTGAGAGGCTGAGAAAGTTGTGAGACTACGGGCAGGAGGCTGCCCCAGGTTATATACATATACATGTGTATATGTATATATGTAAAAGTAGCATAGCATTAAGAATCTTATTCCATATGCGTAGTTTTCTTATCTTTAGGAAATCAGTGTGTAGGAGGGAGTAGAGTACTAACTGATGGTCATGAGGGTTCTTTTTACATTTTTATAATTACTAACTGTATGTCCTTGAACAATCTAAACCAGTTTCATTATTTGTAAAATAAGAATACATCCTATTTCATGATATTTTCTGAGTATCATTGACACCTATGATGGCACTTAGGAAACTACAAATGCTATAAATATAAAATCACTGACTAGAAATTTCAAACTCTTCAAAAGTGGGAAGTACTTCAATCTTTAACTCTTTAAAAACGTTAAATTTTTTAAAATTTAAATTTATTGGGGTGACAATGGTCAACAAAACTACATAGGTTTCAAGTGTATAATTCTATAATACATTATCTTTATATTTCATTATGTGTTTACCACCCAGAGTAAATTGTCTTTCCATCACCATATATTTTACCCCCTTTACCCTCTTTTACCATCCTCCCTCTTCCCTTATCCTCTGGTAACCATGAAAATGTTGTCTGTGTCTATGAGTTTTTGTTTATTTGTTTGTCTTGTTGTTTTGTTGCTTTCAGTTTCATATCTCACATGTGAGTGAAATCATTTGGTTCTGAACTTTTTCTGCCTGACTTATTTCACT
The DNA here is from genome assembly GCF_057876585.1 of Rhinolophus sinicus. Taxonomy (NCBI): domain Eukaryota; kingdom Metazoa; phylum Chordata; class Mammalia; order Chiroptera; family Rhinolophidae; genus Rhinolophus; species Rhinolophus sinicus. The sequence continues at coordinate 119,620,612 of NC_142514.1, read as the reverse complement.
TAGCATAATAATCTCTGGTACTGCCATTAGGAAAACACTGTGGAAGATTCTCAAAAATCTAAGAAGGGAATTACCATAATTTTTAAAATTAGAGTTGGCATTTAATATTATATTAGTTTCAGTTATACAGTATAGTGTACAAAATGGATAAATCTAGTACCCAGCTTGCACCATACATATTTATTAAAATTTTATTGACTATCTTCCTTATGCTGTACTTTACATCCCTAGGATTATTTTGTAACTGCCAAGTTTTACTTCTTAATCCTTTCACCTTTTTCTTTTAGCCTTCCTCCATTCTGGCAACCATTAGTTTGTTCTCTGTATCTATGAAGGTATTTCTGTTTTGATTGTTCATTTATTTTGTTATTTAGATTCCACATATGAGTGAAATCACATGGTATTTTTCTTTCTCTGTCTGATTTGTTTCACTTAATATTATACATTCTAGGTTCATCTGTGTTATTACAAATGGTAGTATTTCATTTTATATGACCAATTAATACTCTATTAACACACACACACACACACACACACACACATCACATGACATCTTTATCTAATCATCTGTCAATGGACACTTAGGTTGCTTCCACATGTTGGCTATTGTATATGAAATGTCCTTCTTTGTCTGCTGTGATAGCCTTTGATTTAAAGTCTATTTGGTCTGATTTAAGTATTGCTATTGCTACTGAAGCTTTTTTTTTTTTTTCTCATTTGCCAAAAATATCTGATTCTATCCTTTTATTTTCACTCTGTATGTCTTTTGATCTGTTGTGTCTCATGTAGGTAACATATATATGGGCTTTCTTTTCCTCTCCATTCAACTATCCTATGGCTTTTGATTGGAGCATTTAATCCATTTACATTTAACGTAAATATTGAAAAGTGTGTATTTATTGCCATTTTATTATTTCTGTTTTTTTAATCTTTTTTTCTTCTTCTTCTTCTACTTCTTAGAGAATTCCCTTTAACATTTCTTGTAATACAGGTTTGGTGGTGATAAACTCTTTTAGCTTTTCTTGTCTAGGAAGCCCTTTATCTATCCTTGGATTCTAAATGATAGCTTGGCTGGGTAGAATACTCCTGGTTGTATGTCCTTGCTTTTCTTCCCTTTGACTATTTTGTGCCAATGCCTTCTGGCCTCTAAACTTTCTGTAAAACATTAGCTGACAGTCTTATGGGAACTCCCTTTTAGGTAACTGACTGCTTTTCTCTTGTTACTTTTAAGATGCATTGTTTGTCATTAATCTTTGTCATTTTAATTATGATGTGTCTTAGTGTGAGCCTCTTTAGGTTCATCTTATTTGGGAGTGTCTGTGCTTCCTGGGCTTATATGTCTATTTCCTTGACCAGGTTAGGGAAATTTTCTATCATTATTTCTTCAAACACATTTTCAATCCCTTGATCTCTCTTTTCTTCTGGTACTTGTCTGATGTAAATGTTGTCACACTGAAGTTGTCCCAGAGGGACTCTTAATTATCCTCTGGTTTTTGTTTTGTTTTGTGTTGTTTTTTTTTAATTGTCTTTTTGCTGTTCTGATTCGGTGTTTTCCACTACCTTGTCTGCTTCATCTAATTTGCTGTTGATTCCATGTAATGTATTCCTCAATTACTGTAGTTTTTCTTCCTACCCTTTGAGTGTATTGATTGTGGAGCTAATTTGGTAGTGCTTTGGTGTGCTCTGAATTAAGCCACCAAGTGTGTTGATTCTGAGGCCTCTTCGGAGGGTGTCTGGTTCAGAGCCAGGCCAGCCACTGCCTTTGCCCAGTCTGGGGCCACCTGGTAGGAACTGCATAGTGATTTGTGGCTGGTAGCTCCCTGTGCTGGACTTGGAGGCAACTGAGAAAGGCTATGCTGCCAAAAGAGGCCAGCTGCCATTACTGCTGCAAGCTACTTAGCAACAGGGCATGCTGTAGCCAGCTGCTGCTTGTTTGGGGCTTGTGGACCTTTGAGAGATTTTAGGAAAGTTGGCAGTATGGGCTGAGGCTGCAGCTTGTGAGGAACAGCCTCTGAAAGAGGTTCGGGCTTGTATATTCGTTGGGTAGGGCAGGTTCTCAGGCAATCACTAGGGCAGATGAGTTGGGTAGAGACTCAGATGTGATGCCTTCCTGCACCTGCCAGCTCTGTGGGGGGATGTCTCAACAAAGGAACAATAGCTCTGCCCAGCAGATCAGTCTCTGAGAGACATGGCCCTCCAGCCCTCTCCCTGAAACCAGACAATTCAGTTCTTCTGTGGGGACAGAGCCAGGAGTGCAGTTTCCAGGCTCTCATTCTCACGTGGAAAGGTGCTGGCTCAAGTAGTAAATGGCCATCAACTGTGATTGGCTGGCCATCAGCTGTGGCTAGTTGGCCGTCAGCTGTAACCAGTGAGCCATTGGCCACTAATATGACTGTTGTGGCTACACTAGCAGCCAATGGGGGCTAGCACAAAGATGGTGGCTGAACTAGCAAACGTGGATTGCAGTTAGCATGGCAGATTGCATCTAACAAGTGGGGTTGGTTGGTTAGCAGAGAAATGGACTACAGGTTGCAGATTGTGTGGATCCTGTTTCCTGTGTCTCTAACCAAGCCACCAGCAAGACTGTAGTGGTAAGAATCCCCTATCTATGTCTCCGTGCATGTTCCTTTTTGGCCTTATGATATCCTGCGTTCTTATGTGGGAGTGGGACCAGAGACTCTGCATGACGCCATGAATGACATCTTCTCTGTATGTCCCTGATGCTTTTTGAGCTGCTGCCCCAGATCTGGAGCTCAGAACAAGTGAGACATCAGTGAGTAAGTCAGAGCCACACACTCTTTAAGAAGAATACCTAGGACTCCAGTAGCCCTCCATTTCACCTAGACAGAATCCCCACTGATTTTCATAGCTAGATATTGTAGGGACTCCTCTTATTGGCACTGGTGTTCTGGTCTGGGAAACCTGTGAGTCTAGGATGCCTTGCTCTTCAGGAGGACTTCCACAGCCAAGATATCCCTCACAAAGTTTAACTGTCATATGTGGGTGAGGGAACAGACAGTTTCTCTTCTCTACCCTTCCTATGAGTCGCCAAGTGGCTTCTTCTTTATATTCTCAGTAATAGGAGTTCTTTTCAGCTAATCTTTAGGTGGTTCTCAAGGGTGACTATTCTATAACTTAGTTGTGTTATTGATGTATTTGTACAAGGATGTGAACACATAATTCCTTTTATTCCTTATTGAATTATATTATGCAGGCATTTAGAATTAGGCAAGCATAATTTGTCTCTAAAGGCTAAACTTAAGGAGATTATAGAGATAACACCTTATTTCAATTGTTGAAGCTTCTATTTATCTTAAAATCTACCATGCCATTTTACTCAACCAGTAAAAAAAATGTAAGTGAAAAGTGCATATTAAAAGTTCTGTGATATTTATAATAGACTAATAATGCAAAGAAATAAACTTATAGAATATTATATATCATATATTCCATGAATCTTGGGAAACCAATAAGTAATAAGAAAGTTGAATTGAATCTTAGAATAGATTCATGATAGGCAATTGAGATTTTTTTATTAAGGTATATAATACTCAATGGACAATATTTTTATAATGGCAACAAAATAGAAATACCAGTCAAATAGCCACTGTTTATTGTGTTTAATGTGTTGAAACCTTAATTTTTAAAAAAGTTCATAATTGAAGCTACTATGCCTGATATATACATATTAGTAGTTTTTTATTTAATGATTTAATATTTAAATAATATCTATATTTAATCTGGATGTCACCAAAAACTGGCAGTAACCTCCACAATATCACTATAGGAAATATAATAATAAAACTTTAAAAATTTGAGGTTAATAGTAAATGCTATTGTCACAATACTTTGTTAAAACATTTTAGTAACATATTTTATATAAAGAGAGAAATTGACATTTTTAGAGACTTTGCCTTGGAATTGAGAAATCAGGCTCTGTAACACACAAGTGTATCAGTTCTGAAGTGTAATTTTCATAACAAACATCAACAGATCTACCTTCTTTGAAGATAAGTGTAGGGGAGGAATAATAATTTTTCCTTTATCCTTCTAGGTCCTTAATTGAAATCCCTCTCTGTAATAAAAAGACAGATTAACAGGAGAAAAACTAACAGAATTTTAATACTATGTGTACATACTGTATACATAGGAGATACCCAGGAAAACTGAATAACCCCCGAAAAATGTCCAAAACCACCACATTAATACTGTCGTCTGCTAAAGACAAAAGAAGATGTTGAGGGAAGGCTGGAGAGTCCATTATGGGGGAGTTATCAGGCAAAGCATAGTTAACTAGGTTATGGTTGTGATGCAGATTAAATTTAGTTGCTTTCTTTATTGATAAAAGTTTCTAGAGATTTAGTCATTCCCCTCTTCCTAGTACAGAGAAGGAGAGACCCTTATGAATGGAGATTTCCCTTACTAATGTAAATGTCTCTTTTGGAGGCGTAACTTCTACGTAATTTTTAGAGAGATTCTCCTGTCTGTTATTTCTTAAAAGTAATTAATTCAAGATAATCCTTATGCCAAACAGGCATATTTCAGGGTGACATGTTCTGCTTTCATAGGTAAAGTGGCAGGTATATTTGAATTGTACATCATTCTGTGTTAGCTACATCTATAGTGGCCTCTCTGAAGTATATAATTTTATCATGACAAATTATTTGTGGCAGAAATCTCTCGGTACCAACAGTCTGAGGACTCTAAAACTCTGTGAATTCTGATACTATAAAGCATTCCTAGACCAAGTCACCGGAGTGTAAGGTTGATGTTTAACACTCTTCCATTAATTCCAGGGGTACTCCATCCACCCGAGTTTTCTCTAGGGATACCCCCTTGGGTACTCTTCTTGATTTATAATCTCTTGATTTATCTTCTAAAACTGAGATTTGTTTTTCAATATGAACCATATACTTAAACTACACTGATGATCATATGGTCTTTGAGATTCTTCATGACATTTCTCTCAATATGTTCTTTTAAGCAGGAAGTAAAGTGTGCTATTGAAAAGCATGAACTTTGCAGACAGAGCACCTAGATATGACTTTTGCTTTTGATAGATCTTTGCTTTTGATATAATGTGTTGGCCTTCGGTACTTAAGGTACTTAATCTCCAAGCTTGTTTCTACCTTTTAAAATAAAGATAAAAAAGAACCTACTCAGAGGAATTTCATATTGAATAAATAAAATGATCTATATGAACCCCCTAATCTGAAACTTGGAATGACCTTATTTTTTTTTTCATTTTACTTCTTTGATTATTGTGATATTAATATAACAATAAAAATAATAATTATTATTGAGTTACCTTCTAGGGATACTTCTTCGCATTATTTTTTTTTTCCTAAATTTCACTTATTCATCAAAACACAGCTCAAATTCACCCTGGTCCATAAAGCTTCTTCCAAAATTTTGGCATGATTGACCTTATCTTCTGAACCAAATCAATCAATCAATCAATCAATCAATCAGCTTCTTTGTTTTTTCTTTAATTTTCTCTTTTGTAATTTGTCATATCATGTACATACATATGAATAACAGTACCATAAATGAATGCCAAATGAAGTTTATACCAATTATTTGCAATTGTGTCAAGTTGGTAGGTAAAAACTTAACAGACTTGGGGATAAGCAGACATCTTGGGTGGTCTTTATGTGTCTTCTATTCTCTTTCCCATGTAAGATTTTTACATGTAATGCCATCATTATTAAGTATAATTGCTGAAACTATTTTTCTTTTTGATAAATCATTGTGTGTGCCAATTGAACTTTACTGTCTGCAAATATTATTTATAATCAAAAGCAATGTTTAAAAATCTTATATGCCTCACATATATACTAACTAATATACCTCATAAATATGCCGCATGTGGTTCACCTGTGTATGCTCTGAAGAAATTAGTTTTATCTCATTAATTTTTCCAAGGAAATTAATTCTAATAATGACAAATACAAATTATACTCTGGACATCTAGGGAAATTGTACAAAGGTAAGGATAGTTTAAAGATCTTGCGTTAGGAGAAAAGGAGAAATTATTTTATTTAACTTGTCTTATGAAAGGTAGCCAAATATTATTTTTGCTGTTATCCAAAGTAACAATCTTGTACATATTTAAGGTTAATAGAATAAACTAAATCACCTAATCGATGTATATTTATTTATCCCATATTTGATATTCAGTTTATATCTCTGACTTTCTTTTGCTGGTAGTTTTATATTGATCCTCCTCCTTGAGAATACAGAAATTATAAGGCCAAAATATCAGTTATATATTTAAGTAAAAATGTACCCTAATTACAATTTCCAATTTTAAAATAGCATAGCTTTTGCTTAGATGATATCTATTTCCCTACATATGGGTTATAAAGAACAAGGCTTTTCTAAATTTCACACAAGTAGACATTAATTATACTTGCTTATCTTCCTAAGGACATTAATTTAGAATTTATAGGCTAAATAATTTACAGGCAAATTTTGCTTGGACGTTGTTGAACCTTTTAATATTTTGTTTTGTATTTAAATGTCCTCAAATTTTATTGAAATTAATTAAATATACTTTTAAGAAAAAAATTCTATAGCATCTGAATGCATAAACATAGGTATTATGAGAAACATGAGGTTAGAAAAGGTTGACCACCATTGAATAGATGATTTTGTGAGGTGCTCTGTTGTTTGGGTGATGAGGAGAATTCACTGGGCACTGGAGCAGTGTAAATTCCAAAAGCAAAAACAGAGATAAAGTAGGACATAGTTGGCCTACTTCCCTATGATACAACTTGAAGATGATAGATTTTATTTAATGATATCATGAAGTTTGGGAAAAACTATCTTTATAAAGTACTTAACAGTTGGAAAGTTTTTAGGGAATTTGTTTCTAAAACTAAAGTATTAGAAACCGTCTCTTACCATTATTTTTTCAAATATAATAAACTTCTCATAAACTAAGAAATTAGTTCCATGTGGATAAAATATAACATATTGTCCAAGAATAATTTCTATGATAAAATGAAATTTGCAATCCTTGTTTCTTTCCCTGGAAAATGGTTATTAATTTATATTCATTTTGGGATGTTAAACTTTACCATGACTGGATAGGTGGTGATATTAGTTGAAAAATGTATTATCAGTTAATATTATATTTCAGAAAATCCTTAAGTGTGGTGAAGATTCTTAGGAAACTTTCATCACAAAGATTGTTAATATTAACTACTTAAATAGACAAAGGTAGCAAAATCTCCTGAATGAATGTATTTAATGAACTTAAGTGAATTAAGGTAAACACTTAAAACTTAGAGTATCATCAATGAATTAAAATAATACACTGACTTTGCCATTTCCAAAGAAATTAAAAACAAATAAAAATGTTCATTTGAATGGTACTTTGAATAGTAATGTGTATAGAAAATACTATTTAGAAATGTGGAATGAGAGTAATATTTGAGAAAAAAATGTCTTTCTTTCATGAAACTATAAAAACATGGGAAAATGGTGTATATTGTAGAGCTGAGTCCAAATATGATTTTTACTGAATCATTTATTTTAATAAGTGTTTAGCGAAGTCGAGTATAAATTTGTCATTGTTATCATTGCTGTTGCCACTGGCAATAAGATGATAATATTGAAAGTTAATTTGGGACCATGGCCCTATTATTGGCACTCTAATTACTTGGCTTAGTGCACAGTGTAGCCTAAGGATAATAAAACTGGGAAAGACAACATGTCAGAAAATTGGAATGATTAAAGCTCTAGGCAAAATGATCAGTTTGAGAAAAAAGTTTGAAATATTTGGTATCTTGTTTGAAGGGCTCTCCCTTTTGTTGAAAATAAATTGCTGCATTGCATTATGTTGTCATATTTAGCAATGTTGGTGGAACTTTGCTATCTTGTTTCACTCCCACTCCACTCACTTTTGAATTCAAATATTTATATCTTGCAGAACATATCATCAATTATTAGGACAACAGTACTTTCTGCTTTCCCTTTGTAATACAGTTTACTACCTTTTTGAATGAAGAAGGCTTTAAAATAACAGTAAAATAGGACCTGTTCAATAAGCAGTTATTGACTGTCTAGTGTATGTTAAATTCTATGTTTGACATAACTGATGTACAGACAAATGCAAAGCTACTCTTGAGTACGGTGCATTACTAAATTTGAATTCCAGTGGTGGAAATACATTTTAAAAAATCACGACAATATAGCATTATGTACTTTATGATATAAATATGTGACACACAAGGAGAACATAGGATCAGTCACTAACTTTGAACAAAGGAAGGTGGGAGTACGGAAGTATGGAAATAAGAACAGAAAATAAATGGTATTTGAGCTGTTTCTTGATGAATGAATAACACTTTGCCAGGCAAATGTGAACGAAATAGACCTTCCAACAGAGAGAGTGGAAAATGGGCAACAGCAAACAACAACAAAAACAGGAGTTGTACAGTATTTTCATAGAACTGAAGTTAGTTCAGTGTGAAACATCTAGAATGAGGGACAAAAATGCAGCTTTAAAAGGGTCAATAAAGTATTAAATATAATACTAAGAAAAAAAGCTGAATTCTATAAGTAGGGAAGGATAATAGAAGGCTTTAATATCGGGGTGTGGGTAATGGATCAGACTTGAATCCTACAACCTCTCATTTGGTAGCATCATGGAGAAGAATGGAGAGGATATGACACTGATAGCACTAACAAGAACTGAAATAGTCTTCAGTATGATTGAGACCTAAAGTAAGACATTGGCTATTGATCATAGAATTGGCAATTACAGAATTATTCCTAGATAAACCAAATTTACAGCTAGTTCTAACAATGGAACAAATAATCACATGCTTATTAGTTCTTGTTTTTTTAATAGCAGATGTAAATGACAGAAATATTCTTAGAACAATGTAGAATAGGAAATATAAAATGTAATCTTTTTTTTTTTTTTTTTTTGAGTACTTAATGTAAAATTCAATCTTTCAAAAGACTTATATTTTTGGACCAAAACCCTACAACTAAGGAGATGCAGAAGAAATCACCTCAACACTGGTAGGAGAGTAGAAATATCAAATGGGCTAGTCTAATACCCACAGGTGACCATTAAAAATAGGGAGGGATATTTCAGCAGAATAAGTCCCCCCTAGAGAAATTAGGGGTCTGAATCACACTCCCCAGACAAAGGTTCCAGTGCTGGAAGAGTAGTCTCCATGAATTCTGGCTGTGAAAACCAGCAGAGGTGGTGGCTGAGTGAGATGAGAGTGCTGCAGTCCCAGGCACTGCTCTTAAAGGAACCACACACAGACTTACCCACTGATGGACTCACTTGCTCTGAGCACATGTACTGGAGTGACAGCTCAAAATGTGCCAGGAACATGTAGGGAGGAACTGAGCTGTCTAGCTGCAGGGCAAGTGCTGGAAGGGCAGCTTTTTCCAGGATGAGGAGCTGGTAAAAATTATTATTTCTTCATTGAGCCCTCCCCCGTCCTGGTGTGCAGATACTGAGGGCTGACATTTCTGTGTCTTCATTAACCTAACACCCTTCTTCACTCCACCCCTGGTGATTCCCGGACACCGAGCCCCACCCAAATTTTGGGTGTACCCAAGCCATTCCTGTGGCTTTTCTGTACAAAGAGCCATTCTTAGATAATGCTGCAGACTTTCCTAAAATCTCTCAAAGGTTCACATAACCCAAAATGCAGCATAGGGTTTTGGCAAGTCCCATTGCTCTGGCTGAGCAACCCTAAACCTGGCACTAGCCACAGTCAGTCTCTGTTCATGGTTGGGCTCTTGAGGGACTTCCAAAACCAGGGCAAGTAGTATCCATCTGTGGATTGCTTTGTGGCTTAGGCCATGTGGCCCCAGGCAAGGCACAGGCCATGGCTGAATTTGACCTGTGGTAGGCCCCTCCCAGGAGACCCTGGTAACTGGCACTATGGAGGCCAGCTCAGGACCAAGATGGAACATCACCCAGCCACATTTAAGGACAACACACACAAAGGGCAGACTAAGCAGGCACCAGAGCCCTGCCAAAGTGAATCCTGCTCTGTAGGGTCAGCCCCTACACATCAGCTCCTCCACTATAGGCACAGCTAGTCCTCAAAACCAATCAGCATTAGGGTCCATCCCTCTCACTGACCAGCAAACAGTAATCAAGGCTGCAGTACAATAGGAGGGCAAACACAGTCCACTAAAAGGACACATCTGGAGCACTTGGCTCTGGTGACCAGGGAAGACTGTGTCACTGAGCCCCACAGACATGTAATACATAAGACCAGTCTAGTAAAATGGGGAGACATAGTAGCTCTACCTAATACATAGAAGCAAATGCAGAGAGGCAGCCAAAATGGGAACACCGAAATAAATAAGTCCCAAATAAAAGAACTGAACAAAGCCCCATAAAAGAACTAAACACAATGGAGACAAGCAATCTACCAGATGCAGTGTTCAAAACACTGGTTATAAGGAAGCTCAGTGATCTCTGGGAGAACTTCAACAAAGAGATAGAAGAAAAAAAAAAAAGAGATAGAAAACATAATTAATAACCAGTCAGAAATAAAGAATACAAGAACTGAAATGAACAATACATTACAGGGAATCAAGAGTAGATTAGATGAAGCTGAGGACTGAATCGGTGATTTAGAAGATAGGGTAGCAGAAAACACACAAACAGAACAACAAAAAGAAAAAAGAAAGAATCCAAAATACTGAGAATAGATTAAAGGGCCTCTGGGACAATATCAACTGTACCAACATTTGCATCAAAGGAGCACCAGAAGGAGAAGAGAAAGAGAGAGAGCAAGGAATTGAAAACCTGTGAAGAAATGATGATGGAAAGCTTCCCTAACCTATTGAAGGAAATAGACTTACAAGTCCAGGAAGCTCAGAGCGTCCCACATAAGATAAACCCAAAGAGACCCAAACCAAGACAAATCACAATTAAAATGCCAAAGTTTAAAAATAGAGAAAGAATCTTAACAGCAGCAAGAGAAAAGCAGTTAGTTACCTAAAAGGGAGCCCCCATAAGAACGTCAGCTGATTTCTCAACAGAAACTTTGCAGGCAAGAAGGGAGTGGCACAAAATATTCAAAGTGATGAAAAGCAAGGATCTACAACCAAGATTATTCTATCCAGCAAAGCTATTATTTAGAATCAAAGGACACATAAAGAGCTTTCCAGACGAAAAATAGTTAAAGGAGTTCATCACCACCAAACCTGTGTTACAAGAAATGTTAAATGGACTTGTTTAAAAAGAAGAAAAGAAAGATTTAAAAAAAAAAATGAATAATAGAATGGCAATAATACATATCTATCAACAATTACTTTAAATGTAAATAGTAAATGCCCCAATTACAAAATAGGGTGGCTGAACAGATGAGAAAACAAGATCATTACATATGCTGCCTACAAGAGGCTCATTTTGGATCGAAAGACACAGAGAGAAAGAGATGGAAAACAGATATTTCATGAAACAGGAAACAACGAAAGGTGGGATAACAGTACTTATAGTAGTCAAAATAGACTTGAAAACAATGACTATAACAAGAGACTAAACTGGACCCTGTAATCTCACTTCTGGAGGAACCCAAATGCCACTTCAAGGGGACATGTGCATCCATATGTTCATTGAAGCATTGTTTACAATGGCCAAGATGTGGAGGCAGCCTGGGTATCTGTCAATGGATGAATAGATAAAAAGAAAGTGGTACATATATACAATGGAATATTGCTCAGCCATGGAAGGAAATGGGTTCTTGACATCTGTAGCAGCATGGACGGACCTGGAGGGTATTGTGCTGAGTGGAGTATTTCAGACAGAGAAAAGCAGATGCGATGTGATTTCACTTATATGTGGAATCTTAAGAACAAAGTGAACAAACAAACAAAATGGAAACACACTCATAGATACAGAGAACATTTTGACGATTGCCAGACAGGATGGGTTTATGGGTGTGGGTAAAGAAGGGGAAAGGATTAAGAAGTACAAATTGGTTGTTACAAGGTAGTCATGGGGATGTAGGATATAGCATAAGGAATATATTCAACAATATCATAATAATTATGTATGGTGTCAGATGGGAGGGAGGTTGGGGGCAAAGTAAAAAAGGTGAAGGGATTAAGAATTACAAATCAGTAGTTACAAAATTGTCATGGGTATATAAATTGAATCATAGGAATAATGTCAATAATATGATTTATATATATATATATATATATATATATATATATATATATATATCTCTATCTCTCTATCTCTCTATCTCTCTATCTCTCTATCTCTCTATCTCTCTATCTATCTATCTATCTATCTATCTATCTATCTATAACCAGGTGGGTACTAGAGTAGTTAGGAGGATCACTTCTTAAATTATGTAAATGTCTAACAACTATGCTGTACAACTGAAATTAATATAAAATGATATTGAAAGTGAAAAAATAAAATTATTTCACTGATTTAAAAAAAAAGATATAGTTTTGGTTTCTAAGTTACAATCCATGTGCACTTCAAAAATACAATAAACACTGATCCATCTTTCTCATTATGAAAGCTAGTGAATAAAATTTAGTTAAACCTTTTCCTTCATTCATTAGTAGAAGCCTTGTTGGTTTAATTGATGCTTGGTCAAAGCAATATTTATCTGATAAAAGCCAATCTATTTGTAATTCTAACAAAAAATTTAAATAGGCTCCGTATTCTTTTTGATGAAAGGACATAAAACCACTATCAGCTGCCCATAAAATTTATGGAAAATATTAATTAATTAACATTCATACCATTGGCTCCCATTTGTTTAACATTCTAATATATTGAGTACCAGATGTTATTCATTCTTTCTCAGTCTCTCTCCATCTGTCTCCCTCTGTCTGTCTTTCTGTTTATCTGTCTGTCTCTCTCTCAGTCTCTCTCTCTCTCTCTCTCTCTCTCTCTCTCTCTCTCTCTCTCACACACACACACAAAACAGAGCAAAACACTTAGTGTTATTATAGTAACTCAGTGTTATTATATTCCTGGAAAACTCAAGCCTCATACTCTATAATTCACATTTACATTTTCAGCAAAAAACTCCTTAACTACCGTTATACCCTGGTACAGGTAAAAGGGCGAATGCTATTGCTCTGGTCCTACTCAGAGCAACGATTCATATGTACTTTTTTAAATTCTAGCATTTCTGTGTCTAAAACATGTTCCTCACATAGATGTTAGGTGCTTCTGCCTAAGTTGAAGCCTCTGTAATATAAAACATGGAGCCAGATGCAAAAGGCCCGATCTTGTATTGGTGCAGGTTGAACCAATTTGAGGGTGTACACATAGCAGCAATATTTCTCATTCAGGTAAAATGATTAGTAATCCCAAATTCAAATTTTTACTCTTCTATTTTCTAGGTATTAAGTTTTATGTAATTTCTTTAATCTCTCTGACCTTCAATCTCCTCAACTAAGATTTATTATGGGAATAAAAGACATAATGCATATAATATGTTTGGGACAGTGCTTTAAACCTAGGATAAAGACTAGCTGTTAAGAGTTAAAAAAAAAAAAGAAATGTGCCCAGAAGCCAATATCTGGGGTTGGAGAACAGATCCAAGGAGTTGGAGAATCTAAAAACACAAAGTGGGGAACATGCAAATCAAGACCTGCCAAAATATTTCAAAGGTTATAATCAGTTTAATGAATATTTTCAAGATAATTAAAAATTGATAAAGTAAGCCATTGGAAACTAAACGAAAACCATCATTACTGCCTGCACTGTTAATACAAGGACTCTTGCAAGGTACATATTTCTTGTATTTATGTAAAGATAGTCATAATATTTTTAATGTGGAAGACAAAATGTCTTGTAGTGTACATAATCAATTGGGAATGTTTAGATCACCATTTATCAAACATGTTTCTGGACAAATATATGGTTAAAAGAACAAATATTTGGTTAAATCTACCCAATTCTCCTTTAAAATGTGTATGGATACGAAATAAAGGCTTTAATGTACTTGGCTAATTTTTCTTTTGCAGCGTTCGTCTAATATTTATTTCCTTTTAAAGTATATGTGTAGACAGGCATTGACATTTATTTGTGCCAACATTATAAACCTGTATGGAATTTAAGAGAAAACTCTGTTGTGAAAATGATGCTGTCCTCGAAGACCCTAAAATCAGAGTGGTCTTGCTCTGCAAAATCAATCGCTTGATGTAAACATTTGGCCAATTTTATGTTGAAGAGCTGGATCACAGCAATTACAGGCCTGTATTTCCTGGCAGAGAAACAGACAAGGATGGATTTCCTCTGTTTTATTTTTGTGTTAATTTAACCTGTCAAAGTTAATCACCCTGCCCACGTGTCAAAGCACCACTGCGCTGAGCACCAAAGAACCACATAGTGCTGTAGTCTTATTTCCACGTCTGCTAGAGATCTGCTAGGGGTCGTTTGTTGAACACACACACATTTTGTTTCTCTCACTTTGTTTTCAAAATAGAATAATTAATAATCATTTATATTGTTTTTATGCTAGACTTTATCACTTTAAGTAATATTTTTGACTATATAAACCTGAAACTTTATTTTTTGTTCCTTGATTTTTGTTTTTTAATTGTGGGAAAGAAGAAAAGCAAACTATTAATACAAACGTTACTTGAAAAATAGTATACTTAAGAGAGTTGATCTGCTTTTCACTTGCCCTTTAACACTGAACTAATACCACACAGTTTTTCTTCGAAAAAGACATTTGCAAACCTGATGATCTTGCAGTTTGTATATAAAAGGGAAAGCATTTCAGTTTGTATATAAGAGGGAAAGCATTTCCGTTCTTTTTTTCCTTTTTTTTAATTAAAGTTTATTGGGGTGACAATTGTTAGTAAAGTTACATAGGTTTCAGGTGTATAATTCTGTGATACATCATCTGTATGTCACATTGTGTTCTTATCACCCAGAGTCAGTTCTCCTTCCATCACCATATATTTGATTCCTTTTACCCTCATCTACCACTCCCTCCCAACCACCCTCTGGTAACCACTAAACTATTGTCTATGTCTATGAGTCTTTGTTTCTTCATTTGTTTGTCTTGTTCCATTGTTGTTAACAGTTTTATATACCACATATCAGTGATACCATATGGTTCTCAACTTTTTCTGTTTGACGTATTTCGCTTAGCATTATAATATCAAGATCCATCCATGTTGTTGCATATGGCATTATTTCATCTTTTCTTATGGCAGAATAGTATTCCATTGTGATAGATAATTGGATAAAGAAATTGTGGAAAACATTTTTTTGACCCATTTTACTTTTCTCATAGTAAGAGTAGTGGTCTACCTACATGTTCCAATATATTCTCATATTAACAAAGATTGACTGAATTTCCATTGGTCATAATTTTTTTTTGATACTGAAGCCTATTGGTTTATCTAGGAGAGTGTGCTATTTGAAATTTAAAATGTATGTGATATAATTGTAGATATATCAGAAAAGTAATATAAAATAACTCCTTTGGGAGGATTAATTTTCATGAATGTTATGTCTTTTAGAGCAATACACTCCTATAAGAATTAGATATAAAATGAGCAATTTAATTCTCATAGAGAATTCCATCTTATATATGATAATATATGACTATTCAAACTTAATAGTTTCTCTGCATTTTTTTCTGAAATATGAAGCAGTTAATCTGGCAAGAAACACAAAAGCAAATAAATTCTTGCTAAATAAATTATTGAATGTTTTAGACCAACATGACATAACAATGCTTAAGGTTGGTCTGCATCTCTCTCAATCTCTGTATTTACTTGCCAATCCTTTACATGAATTCTCTACACTAATTGCATCCCTTCTCTTTTAGACCTCCAAATTACCTATTGTGCTTTTATATTAGGTTTTGCAATGTTTTTATTTTGTAATACATGTGTAAATAGTTTTTTTGTTTGTTTTGTTTTGTTTCAGGTGTACAAAGCAACACAATATTTAGACATTTATACCCCTTACAAAGTGATAACCCCCCTCCACCAATCTACTGCCCCTCTGACATCTTATATAACTATTACAATACCATTGACTGTTTTTCTTATGCTATACTCCATCTCCCGTGACTACACACACACACACACACACATACACACATTTTTTTTCTTATACTTAACATACAATATCATTCTACTTCAGCTTCAGTTGTACTACAGCTCATTGGTCATTCATCTACAGTCTATGAAGGATCCCTATGCTAAGTCCAGTGCCCCTCTGGCACCTTACATAATCTTTACAACATTGTTGATTATATTCCCAGTACTGTATCTCATGTACCCATGACTATATTGTGTCTACAAATTTGCTCTTTCTAATCTTCATCTTCTCCCCCATCCCTTCTCTCCTCCAATCTAGCAAATAAGGTTTTTTTTCTTCCTATATCTCTGATTCTATTTCTGTTTTGTTTGCTCATACATTCTGTTCTTTAGATTCCACTTAAGTGAGATCATATGGTATTTGTCTTTCTCAGTCTGATTTATTTCACTTAGCATAATATTCTCAAGGTCCATCAATGTCATTGCAAATGGTAAGATTTCATTCTTTTTTATGGCCAAGTAACACTCCATTGTATAAATGTACCACAGTTTCTTTATCCAAACATCTATTGATGGGCATTTCACTTGTTTCCATATCTTGGCTATTGTGAATAGTGCTGCAATAAACATAGGGGTGCATATATTTTTTTTCCAATTAGTGTTTTGGCTTTCTTTGGTCAGACACCCAGGCGTGAAATTGCTAGTAGTTTTAATAATACATTAGAGTATGCATTTAAAATATTTTTAACAATGAGTATGTGTACAAAACAATCCTTCCAAATTAATCTATGAAGTCTTTTTATGTAAGCACATCTCTTCTCCTTATTTTACTATGATTCTGAGAGACTGTGAATCAAATGCTTTTTTCAAGTACCTTCTTACCACAGGTATTATCAATTGGGACCTAACCCTGAACCCTTCAATAAGACACTGTCCTCAATCCATCACCTCCCTCCCTCTTTTCATCAGGGTCAGCTCTTTAAATGTATCGAGGTCAGATTTTTCTTCTGAGTGTAAATATAAGCCTACATGAGCGCTCTCTCCCTATGTCTGTCAAAATTCATATTAATTTTTGGAACACACGATTTATTTCTGTTAAGAGGATTTCATGCATTAAGATGGAAATATATAAAAATTTAGGGGAATAGACTCTCTCCCAGCATTCCTAATGTTATGCCTATAAGCTGTCTTTCATGTACTTAAAAAGAAATAGTACTAAATCCAAAGCCATTCTGAAAGATGATACCAATAAAACCATTGTGTCTCTGTGCTATCCAATGTTTTAAGTATCTCTATGGGACTCGGCACATAGTACATTTTCATGTTCAACATAATGGCCATGGCCTAATGAAAGTATTTGTTTGTTGTTAAAATGAAAATCAGAGTCATTACCAACGTACTCTTCTAGACTGTACACTCCACGAGTCAAGGGTACATTTTAGTCATCCTTACCATTAATTCCTCAGTATGTAGAACTATGTTTGGAACATGACAAAATTTTGCTAGATGAATGAATGAATGAGTGTAAAAAACTGGCTAAATTTGCCTAATTTTTTTGTGCTCCATTTCTAAAACAATTTAAGTTGTTCTATAACAAAAATCATTTTTTATAGTAAAGTTTATTTGTATATTATGAGATTAAAAATCTATTTAATCAGACTTAATCCTTAACTAGGAGCAAATAGTGTACTTTAATTGGTATAATGTTAATATTTTCATTCTAACAAATATTAGTTCTTTTTTTTTCAATTTACACAAAATAGCAGAAAGTTTTATTTATGTGATGGGAAAATAAACATTAACAAAACTAATTCATTTTTAGAATAATGTTTTAAATGCAGTATAGACTCTCTAATAATAATGACTAACACTTTTATTGGTTACCTAATTGGGGTAACAAATTACCCTAAAACTTAGCTACCTAAAGCAGCATATCTTTATTAACTCCCAATTTCTGAAGGTATTTAGTTATGAGAGACTTGAGCATTTCTGGCAAAGGTATTTTTCATGAAGTTGTAGTCAAGGTGTTGGCTGGGGCTACAGTGATTCAGAGGTTTTACTGGAGCTGAAGATTTACTTCCAAGATCGCTCACTCACATGGCTGTCATAAGTGACCTCAAGACCTTATAGACTATTGTCAGGAGACCTCATGGACTTTTCTTAAGCTTGCTGTAGTGCTATAATAGTATAGCAGCAGCTTTCCCCAGAGTGAAGACAGAAGAAAGACAGTAACTCAATGTGTTTTATGACCCACTCTTGGAAGTCACACTGTCATTTCCACCACATTCTGGTGTTAGAAGCAAGTCATTAACTAACAGCTCACACTCAAGTAGAAGAGATTTAAGCTCCGTTAAACATAGGTGTAGCAGAGACTCTCTGGACGTATTTAAAAACTAACACAAAACATATAGTACTTACCAAATTCCAATCCATCATTCAAGGTTTATACATGAAAACGTATTTAATTATCACTCCAGCTTGATAATGTAGGTATTATTGTTAGTCCATTTACACATAATACCCGAGTCACAGAGAACCTAAGTGTATTTCCCAAGGTCACAAAACAAAATGTCTATGTCACATTTCAAGTTAGGGTAGCTGGTTCTGGAATGCATGCTTTTAAAAGCTGCCCTATGCTGCCTCTATAATTGTGTTTTGCATAGTCAACAGGAATTTATTTATGCAAAGAGCAATTTTACTGTTTAAACGGCAAATCATAATTTACTTATTTTTCAACTTAGAAATTTTTTACCATTAAGGGCCTATAACTAATACAATCTTTTAATCTCAGAGAATACTATTTTAGTTTAATTTTGTTTTTCCTAAATTTAAATATGACTTCAATCAGTCCTTTCCTCTCATTCACATACATTGTATTACATAGTGTAGAAACTATGATCAAGTGCACACAATCTTAGAAATTAACCTGCGCCATGTGACTTACATTAAAGGAAACATTAACCTCATTCAAATATTTACAAAAACAGTTATGTTATTTCAATGTGATTACAGAAAGTTACTTTAATTCCTAAATTGTAATATTTTATATTTATATGTGTGTATATATATTCAATGATACAAATATTTATTTTTCAACATAAACCAATTAAAATTCAAATTAATATCAGCAGAAATATGTCCTAGTGTATCCTTGTCAATGATTATGTCCTTTTATTGACCCAAGAGGAAGAAATTTAAAACAACATTTGAAGAAGCTATCCCTTACAAAATTTCCTGTTGAAATCAAATTAGGAAATTTGTATTGAGAAAGTACATGATAGATTTCTAAGATGACATTTAAAGCATGGTTAAATGATTTTAAATTTACACAATGTAAATGCAAATGATTATGTCAAGGGAACGTCCTTGCCTTACAGCTAAGGGTACTATATTGTGGAAAGAAAACTGGCTCCAGAAGTAAGTAGAACCAGAAGTCAGATCTCAGAGTCTTAGAGTCTTGAGAGCAGAGAAAGCCTAAAGCAGAAAAAGCTTCTTGTTTGGAGATTGTAGAGGCTACTATCTATGTGACTTAATTCTCCAAAATTGTTCAATAGTATTTAATGTCAAGAGAAAAGAGCAAACAAAATTAATTTCCTTTACCACCATGTAGGTGATTCTCACCACAAAATGCAAGATCACTTAAACAAAATGTTAAATGTCATAGCATACTAGACCTTCTTCTCTAGTATATCCCAAATAGGGGAGTCATCTTTATTGATACAGAAGCATTTTTCTTGGGAAATAAAAAGTATTGCTTTATACTTCTTCCTGATGTTTGTCTCTCTCCTGCTTCAATATGAAGTGCAAGTAGATCTGAATGAGAAAAGATTGTCTGCCCTTTTCTAACTGTCTCACATTTGTGCTATAGAAAGCGTTCCCAAATGTTTCTATCTTTTCTGGTTTGAAATTCTATTTTGATACTTTTTTGAGGGAATTTAAGATAATTGAAAATTTTGTAATTTGTTCTGTGTATTATATCACTTATTGTCATTTGTAAATATAATTGAATTTGAAAAATAACCATTCTTTATTAAAATCTAATTCTACTTATGCTTTATGATTTTCTGAATAGTCAAATCACTTTCAAAACATATAAGATATACTTGTGTGTGTGTGTGTGTGTGTGTGTGTGTGTGTGTGTGTAACTACTGTCATTGTTAATTGGTTTTGTCATTGACTGGTATAAAAAATACTTTGTTTCTTGTAAAATCTGGAGGTTGAAAGAGAATACCTTTTAGAATTCATCCTGTATAACTGTGTTGACCACTAGCCTTGTATAGTTATTTATATTTACAATTAAACTAATTGAAATAAGATAAAATTAAAAAATGAATTTTTTAGTAAAACTATAACCACACTCCAACTGCTCAATAGCTTATGTGACTAATGGCTGCCATATTTGACAGTGCAGTTATCAAACATTTCCATAATCACAGAACGTTCTACTGCATAGTGCTATTTTATCTATTTACTTCTGAATTATTAATAATTTAGGAACAGTAATTCTAGCTTCTTTATTATTTTATTTATTGTGCACTATTTTTTTCTCTCTTGTTAAAGCACAGCCCTAGCTTGAATTTATGATCTCATGGTAACAAAAGTATGTGTAGAATTTAGAAGGTATAATTCATCTCATTTCTTAATTCAGTAGCTTAATTCCTGTAGGATTAGCCTATAATAATTCAAGTGCGCTGAAAGACTAAGAATCTGTCTTATTTTCACAAATTTTTTGAGAAGCCTGTACTTAAGTGTAACTGTCCTCAGTCTTATACAGTTCAGCAAACTGTAAATACCTACCACATAGTAAGTGTTCAATTAATAATTAATACTGTTGAATTAATTAAGGCAAATATTATGGAGATGAAAATAACTGATTTACATTTTGTGATTTTATAATAACAGTGAAGTAGCAATCTTCATCTAGAGATAATTGTATAAATAAAAAAACTACCACTTACAATACATTTAAATATGTATATTATGTGTGTGTGTGTGTGTGTGTGTGTGTGTGTGTGTGAGTTTTCTAATGTCAACTCACCAGTTCGTTTTTGTTAGACCTGTGAAAGGTTATTTATCTCTCTAAACCTTATTTTTAGTATCAGTAAATAAAGGAAATTCCATCTCTAAAGGAATATGAGATAATGCCTTTAAAACAACACAGTGTAAAAAATGTTTAATAAATGTTACGTATTAGTATTCAGTTCAATAGTAGTAGTATTAATTATCACAGTCACTTAGAAATAAATCATAGTACACCATAAAAGTATGAATATTTTATAATATGAAAATATAAATTATGCAAATATACAGGATTTCATACTTTTTTTCTTATAAACTTGGACGTGAACATGAGTTTGTATATATATATGTATATATATATATATATATATATATATATATATATATATATATATATATATGCAGGGTCTATAACCAAAAAGCTCAATCAATAAACACATCTTTTATTGTCATGCTTCTTACCCTTTTGTCCTTGTCTTCTTTCTTTAAGTATATCTTCTCACCTTAAATTAGTGTTCTTCTTTGTGGTTAAAGTACTATGCATTTTACTTATATTTTGTACTATAATTAAATCGTCTGTGTTCATACTTAGTCACTCTAATTATGCAGCACTTAGTACAATGCTTGTGTGTAATATATGGCTAATAAATACTTTTTGAGTGGGTAAACGCATTAATGAGGATATTGTATTTATTGTTCAATAACAAACCACCCCAAAACTAAGTAATTTAAAAACAACAACCATTTATTATTACTCATTAGTTTACAGGTTGCCTGGATTTCTCATGCATTTGTGGACAGTTGTGAGTTGGATGAGTAGATTGGCTACTTTGGCTAAACTGACATACCTTTGGTCTTGATTGGAACAACTAGGCTTACCCTGCTTTTCCATGTGGCCTTTCACCACCCAGCAGATTTGCATGTCTTTACACACACTGGCTGAACAGGGTGCTGAAAGAAAAAGTCTTAAATGTTTTTCTTAAGGCTCAGGCTCAGAACTGGAACAATATCATTTCTTCTACATTCTACACACACACACACACACACACACACACACACACACACACACACAAGAAATTACAAGACCCATCCTCTCGACAAGAGTTGAAGCAAAGTCACATTAAAAGGCCATCAATATAAGAAGTGAAATGATTAAAGCCATTTTGGCAAATAATCTACCACAGTCTGATCTACTCTACTTTTCTCTTGCACTAGGGAGGTATTAGGAGGTTATAGATAGAGAGATAGATAGATAGATAGATAGATAGATAGATAGATAGATAGATAGATAGAACATATATCTCTTTTGTATCTGTTGTAAGATATATATATCTTACAATAGATACAAAAAAAAAAAAAGGAGAAAGAAACCCAAACATAGCACTAAGTAAAAACATATCACAAGGGAAGTGACCAAGATAAGAAGAAAGGAAAAGAGAACTACCAAAAAAAAAAAAAGTTAACGAGATGGCAATAAGTACATATCTATCAGTAATTACTTTAAATGTAAATGGACTAAATGTTCCGAATAAATACATAGTTTGCTTCAATATATTTCAAAAGAAAGAAGGAGAGAGAGAGAGAGAGAGAGAGAGAGAGAGAGAGAGAGAGAGAGAGAGAGAGAAGGAAGGAAGGAAGGAAGGAAGGAAGGAAGGAAGGAAAGAAGGAAGGAAGGAAGGAAGGAAGGAAGGAAGGAAGGAAAGGAAAACAAGGCTCATCTATATGCTGCAGCAAGAGACTAACTTCAGATCTAAAGACACACACAGACAAAAGTGAAGGGATGGAAAACATTCTGGGCAAATGGAAACCAAAAGAAAACTGGGGTAACAATATTCATATTAGACAAAACAGACTTTAAGACAAAATAGACTTTAAGACAAAGACTGTAATAAAAGGCAAGAATATTACATAATAATAAAGGAGTCAATCCATGAAGATGATATAACGTGTAAATATTTATTTATCTAGCTAGAAGCAACTAGATATACAAAGCCAATATTAATAGATGTAAAGGGTGAAATGAGGACTAAACATGATAGTAAACAACCCATGGGTCAAGGAAGAAATCAAACAGGAAACAAAAATACCTTGAAACAAATGAAAATAAACAAATAAGCAGTTCTACATGGAAGTTCACAGTGAGTCAGGCCTACCTCAAGAAACAAGAAAAAATTAAAATAAGCAATCTAAGTTTACATCTAGAGGAACTGAAAAAGAACAAAGTCCAAAGTTAGTGTAAGGAAGAAAATTATAAAGATCAAAGCAAAAATAAATGAAATAGAGATAAAGAATAATAGAAAAGAAAAGGAAACTAAAAGCTGTTTTTTTAAAAGTTAAATTGATAAACCTATAGCCAGTCTCATCAAGAAAGAAGTATTGCTAAAATACAATCAGAAATAAAAGAGAAGTTATAAATGGCATCACAGAAATACAAAGGGTTGTAAGCAAATACGATGGGCAATTACACAAGAACAAATCTGAAAACCACACAAAAAATTGATAAAAGTCTAGGAGAAATGACCAATCTTCCAGTTCTCAATCATGAAGAAATAGAAATACTGAATAGACTGCTTACAAATATAAAATTGAATCAGTAGTTATAAAAATTCCCAAAAAACAAAGTCCAACACCAGATGGCTTGTTAGTGAATTCTACCAAACATTTAATGAGAAGTTAATACCTGTCCTTCTTCAATTATTCAAAAAAACTGAAGTGAAGACATGCTTATAAATCATTTTAATCATTTACAAGTCCAGCATTACCTTCCCACCAAAACCAGATAGAGACACACACACACACACACACACACACACACACACACACACACCAAGAAATTAGAAGCCAATATCCCTTATAAACATAGAAGCAAAAAATCCTCTATAAAATATTAGCAAACTGAATTCAACAGTACATTAAAAGACCTTGCACCATGATCAAATGGGATGTATTTCAGGGATGCAAGAAATGTTCAACATTTGCAATTCAACATGTTACACCACATTAAAAAAAAAAAAAAAAAAAAAAAAGATAAGAATCAAATGCATTTCAATAGATGCAGTGAAAACATTTGATAAAATTCAAC
Source organism: Rhinolophus sinicus (assembly GCF_057876585.1). Classification (NCBI taxonomy): domain Eukaryota; kingdom Metazoa; phylum Chordata; class Mammalia; order Chiroptera; family Rhinolophidae; genus Rhinolophus; species Rhinolophus sinicus. The sequence continues at coordinate 119,596,479 of NC_142514.1, read as the reverse complement.
AAGTATAGGCCAGGATGTGGAAGAAAGGGAACTCGCACACATTGTTGGTGATAATGTAAAATGTTACAGACACCATAGAAAACAATATGGATAGTCTTCAAAAAATTAAAAATAGAACTACTATATTATCAAGCAAATCCACTTCTGGATATTTATGCAAAGAAAAGTAAACCACTAATTCAAAAAGATGTATGAACCCCTATATTTATTGCACCATTACTTACCGTGTTCCCCCGAAAATAAGACCTAGCAGGACAATCAGCTCTAATGCATCTTTTGGAGATAAAATGAATATGACCCAGTACTATTATATTATATTATAGTATAGTATAGTATAGTATAGTATAGTATAGTATAGTATAGTATAGTATAGTATATTATATATTATATTATATTATATTATAGACCCGGTCTTATAGTAAAATAAAACCTGGTCTTTTATTAATTTTTGCTCCTAAAGACACATTAGAGTTGATTGTCCAGCTAGGTCTTATTTTGGGGGAAACACGGTATAATGGCCAAGATTTATAAGTAACCTAAGTGTTCATCAATAGATGAATAGATGAAGAAGATGTGATATGTATACATACAGTGGATTAGTCATAAATGAATTACAATTCAATTTAATTAAAAAAGAATTAAACTGTGTCATCTGCAACAACATAGCTGGATCTAGAGGATATTAAGTTAAATGAAATAAATCAGACAGAGAAAAACAAATATTGCATAATTTTACTTACAAGGTGTGATCAAAAAATATGGTGAATGTTTAAATTAAAAAATGATTACAGAAAAGACACATTGCCGTAATCTCCCACAAAATACTCCCCCTATTTTAAACACACTTATCCCATCATTCTTGCCAGTTTCTGAAGCAGTTCTGGAAGTCCTCTTTTGTGAGTGTCTTTAGTTGTGCTGTGGTGCCTGCCTCAATGTCCTGAATCAATTCAAAATGTTTACCTTCCATGGCTATTTTGACTTTGCAGAAGAGCCAGAAGTCACATGGAGCCAGATCCAGTGAATAAGGTGGATGAGGACAGAAATTGCCATACCAGAACAATGTGTGACACAGAGGTTGTCATGATGGAGGATGAAATTCTTTGCCCATTTCATGTTAATGCATTGTTTGTTACCCATGATTTATGGCACACTTTAACACACACCTTCTCTCAACCACAGCTCACACCCAACTGCATGCACGAAACAAGTTGAAACATGTAACACGCTGTTACTAAGGTTGGATGCGCCACGTCCCATATTGAAGATCCCTGCCTTTCCATTGGATGGCACTCGGAAGCAGCATTCACCATATTTTGTGATCGTACCTAGTACATGTGGGATCTGAACAATGAAACAAATGAACAAAACAAAAAGAGAAACAGACTCATAGATTCAAGAAACAAACTAGTGGTTACCAGAGATGGGAGGTGTAAGGTTGTGGATGAAACGTGAAGGCAATTAAGAGGTGTAGACTTCCAGCTATAAAACAAATAACTTATGGAAATGTAATGTACAGGATAGGGAATATAGTCACTATTATTTTAATAACTTTACGTGTTGACAGATGGTAACTAGACTTATTGTGGATGTCACTTTGTAATGTATATAAATATCAAATCACTATGCTATACATCTGAAATTAGTAGGCTATTGTATATTAATTATAAGTCAATCTTTCAAGAAAGACTTTTCTGCACAATTATTTTATAATTAGGATTATTGTAAATAAAGAAAGTCAAAGAACTAGATTTGTTAGAACAAATAATACAAAATTTAAAAAATTCGTACACATGTATTCCTATTGCTTTTTAGTTTCATTTACCTGTTTAAACCTTTATGATTTAAATATGAAGGACATTATTTATTATAGCGACACATGTCATCATTTTGAAAGTTTTTGTTAATGGAGTAATATACCATATGTTCACTAGGTGCTACAGGAATATAATTTGTATTAGATGCCCTAGGAAAAGTTTCATTTAAAAAAAAAATTAGGTCATACATTTTTCCATATACTTTCTAACTTGTTATAGTCCTCAATTCTGAAATAATCACTTGCATTATTTGCCTTTACATGTATTGCACTCATAGCATTTGAATACTGATTTTCTAATCTGATATTATTTCTCACATTGATGTCTAAATTTTGCATTCATTCCCTGGGCTTTAATATTAGATCTATCCTCTATAATACATGCACTCATACCACCGAGGCTAGCTGTGCCTGGAATGGTTCTTTGAGAAGCCTTGCTGCTAGGTAAAGACCAGTGACAGCCTGTTGTTTTATTTCTTGAATTGTGCTGACACTATTGTTTTCCTTCTAGCACATTGTGTTTGTAGATCATGACAAGAGAAAACATGTTTCTTTTGTTACCCTCTCATTTTAAATATGTAGCATTTTGCTGTTTGCAGTACAGAACTGTATTTAAAACTCCTTCAGTCAAAGATGAAGGACTGATGTACAAGTAAAAACAAGTTTGTCTTTTTTTATTCCTTTTTTAAATATAGGTCCCTGAAAACCAGCATGTATCACAATGACTTAGTATTTTAAAACATAGAGCAATTTTAGGAACTGTGATGGGTACAAAGCTAAAAATTGACTAGTTTCCACTACGTAAGTATTTATAAAATCAAGGTTATAAAATCAAGAAAGTGGTTCTGTGGGTTATTGGGCCAGGATATAGAGTCAGGTAAATCCACAAATAATTTAGAAAGAAAGTTAAGATTATTAAGGTCAGTTCTTCATAGAGATGGGTGTGAAATTGAGCCTGAGTTCAAATATGTCATATTTCATATAAGTTTTTCGACACAAAGACAGAAGGCAAGGCTTTATGTTCAGACACAGGGATAAGTTGGCTCCAATATTAACTCATAAATTGTCCTTTCATATAGTGGCAGTATTTCCTTTAGCAGAATGTGAATCAATTGTTATAAAATGAAAATACTTGGAAGATTTAGGGGTGTAATCAAATATAATATTTATTATGTGCTCACTGGCACAGGCTTTCAATTAATATAAGTCAGTTTACAACAACCTTTTGAGTTACACATATATTTAACAGGTATAGGGATGAAGATGATGTAGGGGATTAAACAATCTAAAAACAATGACTATAAAAATCAGTTTGTCCTATTCCAGAATCAACTGTGGCACATTTCCTAGAAAGTAAGATTCTTTATATGAACTGTTTCTTTAAATAAACTGATTCTTTATATAAAGTTTATAGTAAACTGTTCCCTAATCTTGTGTTCTAGAGAGTAAGTTTGGTATAGAATTATAGAGAAGATGATGATGATGATGATGATGATGATGTAGTACAACTTCCATGTCATAGTCACTTTACTATATGCTTCATATACCTTACTCTCATTAATTTTTATAAGAGCCATATCACAAAAGCATTGTTATACCCACTGTACAAGGTGAAGAAACAAGAGTTTACATACCTTATCCCTGGTCATCCTAGCTAGTAAATATCTTAGCCAAAGGCAAGAAGCATGACTAATTCACTATGACCATTAATTAATACAATTCTACATGGTAACATGTCTTAAATATATATTACTCAAGTGTATCCCAAAGACATAACACATGCCAAGAAATATGACAAATGTCACTTTAACTAGTTTCTCTATATTCTAGAGTCAGTGAGTTCCTGTCAATATAATGAACTAATAACTTGGATTCCATCCCAAATTTGTCTCATCTCTTTAAAAAAAAAAAAATCAGGGCTTTAGGTACAATGACAAGTGAAAATATTAATATGTTATACTGAAGAAGTCAGGGCATTAAATGTCACTCTGAAAACACACACCTCCCAAAAATACTGTATTCTTGCCATTTCTACATTCAGCAGTTTGTTATTTTGTTACTTCACTATTTCTTCTTAATGCTTTTCTATCTTAGTTATGTTTAATCTTTCTACTGAACTTGTTACACTGCCTCCTTCGTTGCATTCTTCAACAGTCTTTCTATCTGTCACTAAAAGTAGAAGTGAAGCCATACTGGAATACATGTATGTCTCAGCTAGTGAACCTCAGTTTGCTGATTCACCGAGACACATTCTGGTTTAGAAACCTAGGTTTCTGGGAATGTTTCAGTCTTATTCACTGGAGGAGAAATGGTTGGAGCTTGCTATGCTGCACTGAATTCTAAGGCAGACTAATCAATCTAATTCCGTCTAAACCTATTTACCCTGTCCAGGAGTTCTGCTAATGAGGAATGCCAGTAACTCCTAGTTCTTGACACTGATCTCCAAAACTGAGCTAATGAACCAATTTAAAGGGACATGCTTGACATTTGCAAATTAGTTTTACATGCTTGTTGGGGCAGCTTTGCATTGCACTGAATGATGTGGTTGTCATTAAATCATTCCTTCATGTGAGATTTTTACACTTCAGTAAACTTTAAAAGATATCTTATTTGAGTAGGTCCATGTTATCATTTAGCATTTTTAAAGTTTTTGATTATTTGTGATACTGAGTTTAGAGTTTTAAAAATTGTATTCCTTTAATCTCCAAAATAATATTATGCAGTTTTGTTATGATGCACATTCCTGATTGAATGCACCACATATTTTGCACAAAAGTATTTATTGTCCATAATTACAGGTAACACAATGCTTTCACCAGAATGTACAAAAGGTGGTATTGGTGGCTTAAAGATCTGCCTCTAGAAACAAAAGGGGAAACACATTTTTGTGTTTCCAAGCAAATATATATGTCTATTCTTAAAATCTACTCAGAAAGGGGGAGAGCGAGGACCAACTCAGTTATTTTTAAAAAGTAATATAGTTTAGTTTAATTATAAAAGAAATATATTAATTCAAAAAATAATGGACATTTACAACAAAGTATTAAGTAATCTATTTACAAAATATATTTGTGTGCCTACTCTATTTTAAGCCTTGAACTAAGCACTGAGGATATACATATGAAAGATAAAAGTATATGTTTCCTCACAGGATTTAAATTAAGATGGAGAACATAGACCTCTAAAAATAAACAAATAAACAGAATTTTATAAATGTTCACATATGTGAAAGATATATTATTAAGAAAATTAATGAGAGATAAGGGAGGACTTATTCTATCTAAATTAAAATGGCGTTTAATAGTATCATAAGCATTGAACCAAGGGATCGTAGGAGACAGTTCTGGGTCTGCATAAGGTGGAGAGTTGAAGCTGAATAAAAGTGAGAAAATTTTTAAAAGACATACACATTCAGTGAAGGGGTTGACTAGAAATATTTAGTTGTCAACAAGGAGATAACATGGAAATGTGTCCTTCTTAACATGGTGTCTACATAGAAAAAAACAAATGAACAAACAAAAACCTCTACCCTGAGATTTTGTAACCATAGTTCTACTCTCTTGTGGTTTTCAGTTTCTCTGATTTTAATGCTATCATTATTGTCTAGGTAACTCCAAGCTGCTAAATTAATTTAAAGTGATTTCAGATTAAAGACCCTTTTTGGTGGAATGTACCCAGATATATTTTCGACAGATATGAACTAGTAATATGCCAACAGTGAGAATATAAAAGTAACAATAATAACAATAATAATAATAATCAAAACATGAAACATATGACTATGAAATCATCATAAATAATGTATGAACAAAGTAGGCCTCCAACTAATGAACAATTATTAATTAATAATTAATCACATTGAACACAGTGTGTTTAAAAATAAAATATGTAGTCAAGGAATGAACAAAGGAAAAGAGACAGGCAGATTGGAGAAAATATCAGGTAGAATTTCTAGTGAGTCACTAAAATTTAAGAATCAGCTTATGGATTTAGCAGTATATTAACATCCCAGCAATATAATTAATAAAATTAAAACTAAATTTGAAGATATTAATCAAAATAAACACAGATTAAAGAGAAAATCTCAAAAAGTAGGTTAGGAGACATAATAGAATTAAAAATCTAATTAAGATTCAGAAAAAAAGAGTTGAGAGAGAGAGAGAGAGAGAGAGAGAGCGAGTAAGTGATCAAAGTCATCATTTAAAGTGATAGTGGTTATAAATTATCTACAAAGAATCAAAGGGATTTTTAGATTTGGGAAGCACACACCCCAAGCAAGAAGAATACAAAGAAATACTCAGATATATTAGATATCAGATTCTATGGAGCCTTGTAAGTCATGAGAAAATATATTCTGAGTTGTATGTAATGCCAGGTGTTTACAGGTAACATGCTCTGATACATGAACACACACATGTGTGTGCATACACATGCATGAATTATTCCAGCTGCTTGGTGGAGAAGAGATTGCAGGGTGACGACTGTAGAAAGAAAGGAGATAAAGTAGGATGCTATTACAGCAGGTAAGGTAAAGTTCATTGTACTTTTCCCTAGGGTAGTATGCCTGGAGTTAAGTTGTTATGTTTAGTTTTTAGTGTATTTATATTTGCTACTCTGAACATCCTGCAGTAACGTGCTTGGATATCACAGGGAAAGTTAAATGAGAAATATTTGGAAACACAAATTAAATAATATGAGGAAAATTACAGTGCGACCTTGAAAATCATATTTTTAAAACGTGGTTAAATGCTTCCCACATGCTTCTCCTGGGCTTTCTTTCAAACTCAGATATTTGCTTAGTATGTGTTTGCAGTGGATCTTGACATACTCATTACTTGGCTGAGAGGCATGCTGATCTTTTCTGCCTCAGATTTTCTTTCTTGCTAGAAAATATAAATAATGAAGTAATTATTTACTGTCTATCCTTAGTTCAGGGTTGTTACATTTAGATATTCATTTCTAATAAGATTTGAAAAAAAGAGAAAAGAAAAAAAACATTGCCAAATGAACCATAGCTTAGAATTACTAAATATACCATAAAATTCTACTGAATTTTACTAGAATATAAATAATGTTTAATGCCATCTTTGTCCTTTCATATTATAAATATAATAGTTTTTTTCTATAAAATTCTAAGTTGTCAATATTCTTTGTGAACATCATCTGCATTTGTGTTCAAAAGATCTTAAATTTAGATGTCAAGTTTTTTAAAATAAAAAATAATGCATGCAGAACTAAGGTTAAAAAAACTGCAAAACTATAATAAGAATATTTGTTTGTTAAAAGTATATACCTGCAGCCAATGTCATATAATTATGTTAATTTTGTTGTTAGTAAGCATTAGATTCATTGAAATTAACTATGTCTGTAATTGAGTATCAATGGTTTATACTACTACATGTTGCACACTTGCAACAATATTTTGCAATAGTGTAATTATTAACATCATTGCTAATATCCACTTGGTGCATCAGTGTTCTCAGCACCTGCAGACATCTGCAAATCTTAGGAAATACTAATGTCCTGCATAATTTGACACATAATTAAATCCAAAGTTGGTCTAAGTCCTATATTTTGTCATGTGACATCATCTCATCTCTCAGTTGACTTTATTCTCTTACTAACCCCACCCCTTTTAGGCATTTTACACTTAGGAAACAATGAAAATCAAAGTAATGAATATATATACTTATATCTATATACCTATATCTAGATCAAGATAGATATAGATATAGATGTATATATGTTTCCCTGAAAATAAGACTGGATCTTTTATTACTTTTTGCTCCAAAAGACGCACTGAGGTGTATTTCCAGGGGATGACTAATTTTTTCATGTACAACAATCTACATTTATTCAAATACAGTCATGTCATCTATTTCTGGGACATTGTCATAACATACTAAATGCATCCATCTGGCTGACGATCTTAACTGGGGCTGATTTTCAGCGTAGGTCTTATTTTTGGGAAACACGGTGTGTGTGTGTGTGTGTGTGTGTGTGTGTGTGTGTGTGTGTGTGTGTATATAGATATAATTATATATATATCTATATATATATATATACACACATATAGTAATGAACATGTATTATATTATGCCTTGTCATGCTTTCATTAATCTTTTTATAAATATTTTTCCTTCAGAAGAATCTTTAGGTGAAATCTAATTTATCTTTGTCAAGGAAACTCAGACATTTTCTTTGAATGTGCATTCCCCGATGCTTCCTCCTTCTCTCATCCCCAGATCTAACATAATCACTTGTGTGTTTTGTGTTTTCAAAACGCATTACAATTTTTTTGTTTGCTTGCTTCTCTATTATTGTGTGGCTTCATTAAAGGTGGTGATTTTTTCAGATTTTAGTTAACTCTTGGACACATAATATGATTGTAATATTTATTAAAATGAATTATTTTGCATAAGATAAGTTTTAGTGATGATAGTTCATGTGTTTAAAATTATATAGCACATATTTTCCTTCACAATGAAATTTTCCTAAGAAAGTGTATCTTTTTAAATGGTGACAAAAATAAGTACAATGTGTTTTACAACATGGAAAATAATTTTTTTTTATTGGAGAAAAAGTTTTATCTCAGTTTGAGAATATTTATTCACTAACAGTTTGCAGAATTTGCATATTTGTTACATTTCATTTTATTTCTATTATAATTAAGTTTTGAAACATAAATTTCAGTTAATTATTTTGATAGAATTTTCCTATGACTTGTTTTCATTAAATGAAAACTTTTTTTTAATTGAGATAATATTGGTGTATAATATTATATAAATGTCAGGTGTACAGCATTATAATTTGATAACTGTATACACTATAGCAGCTCACCTCCCAAAATCTAGTTTCTGAAAAAAAACAAAACAAAGCTAGAGTTACCACACTCCTTGAATTAAACCTATACTACAAAGCTATAGTAATCAAAAGAGCATGATACTGGCAGTAAAACAGATACACAGGCCAGTGGAACAGAATTGAAAGCCTAGAAATAACCTACACATACATAGACAAGTAATTTACAATAAGGAAGCCAAAAGTGTACAATAGAGAAAGAAAAGTCTCTTTTAATAAACAGTGTTGGGAACGCAACTTTCTCATAGCTTCAGCTGTGGAAATTTAGTCATATTCTGCAGTCAGAGAAAGTGGTACCCTGATCCCTGCGGTCAGGGACGGGATTTTGGGATGAATCTGGAGTGATTGTATGGAAAGCACATAGAAAAGTTACCACTCTGAATATTGTATCAGTCAGGAATGATTTCAGTTTGAAGTAAGCTGAAATCCAACTAACAACAACTTAAATAGGAAAGTCTTTCTTTGCATGAAGGAAACCTATATAAGTGATTGTAGGTGTTCTTTCAGCTCTCATTCGATGTCAGGACTTTGGGAAAATATCTCTGGAATTTGTGGCAGCTTTTCTAATGGCTGCCAGGTGGTCCTGGGTGTCACCTCTGCAAACAGAACAAAGGCATACTTTTTTCCATTTTACTTAAATAAAATTTTTTAAAAGCTGTTTTACTCCTACCACAGACACATATCTTTTTGGCCAGGAATATAATACATGGCTAATTTTTTATTGCATTTTTTTAAATTTTATTAAATTTATTGGGGTGACATTGGAAAATTATATAAGTTTCAGCTGTACAATTCTATAATATGCCACCTATATATTGCATTGTATGTTCACCACACAGAGTCATTTCTCCTTCCATCACCATATATTTGACCCCCTTTTCCCTCACATATTATCCTCCACTCCCGTTACCATCTGGTAATTCTTGTCTGTGGATCTGAGGTTTTGTTTGTTTGTTTGTTCGTTTGTTGCTTTCAGTTTTATATTCCAGATATTGAATGAAATCACATGGCTAATTTCTTTTTTTTTAATTAAAGTTTATTGGGGTGACAATTGTTAGTCAAGTTACATAGATTTCAGGTGTACAATTCTATAATACATCATCTATATCTCACATTGTGTGTTCACCACCCAGAGTCAGTTCTCCTTCCATTACCATATATTTGACCCCATTTACCTTCTTCTAGAACCTTCCTCCCCGTCTGGTAACCACTAAACTACTGTCTATGACTATGAGTTTTGTTTCTTCATTTGTTTATCTTGTTCTTTTGTTGGTTTCAGTTCCATGTAACACATATCAGTGAAATCATATGGTTCTCTACATTTTCTGTCTGATTTATTTCGCTTAGCTTTATAATCTCAAGATCCATTCAATTTATCGCAAATGGTAATATTTTACCTTTTCTTATGGAAGAATAGTATTCCATTATCTATATGTACCACAACTTCTTCATCCATTCATCTATCGAAGGACACTTTAGTTGTCTCCATGTCTTGACCACAGTAAATAAAGTTGCAATGTACATTGGAGCACACTTGTCTTTATAGATAAATGTTTTCAGATTTTTTGGGTAGATACCCAAGAGAGGGATTGCTGGGTCATATGGTAATTCTAGTCTTAATTTTTTGAGGAACCTCCACACTGCCTTCCACAGCAGCTGCACCAATCTGCATTCCCACCAACAGTGTATGAGGTTCCGTTTTCTCCACAGCCTCTCCAACACTTGTTACTATTTGTCTTGCTGATGATAGCCATTCTGACTGGGGTGAGGTGATAATATCTCATTGTGGTTTTGATTTGCATTTCTCTGATGATTAGTGATGTTGAACATTTTTTCATATGTCTATTTGCCTTTTGTATGTCCTTTATGGGGAAATGTTTTTTCAGGTCCTCCGCCCATTTTTGAATTGGATTGTTTGTTGTTGTTGTTTTGCTGTTGTTGGGTTGTATGAATCCCTTATATAGTTTGGATATTAGCCCCTTATCAGAGGCGTTGTTTGCAAAAATCTTCTCCCATTTAGTTGGTTGCCTCTTTATTTTGTCGATGTTTTCTTTGGCTATGAGAAAATTTTAGTTTGATATAGTCCCTTTCAATTATTTTACCTTTTACTTCCCTTGCCTTTGGAGTCAAATTCATAAATCCTCTTTGAACCCAAGGTCCATAAGTCTAGTACCTGTGTTTTCTTCCATGCAGTTTATTGTTTCAGGCCTCATATTGCCTTTGATCCATTTTGAATTAATTTTTATACATGGTGACAGATAGCAGTCTAGTTTCATTCTTTTGCACGTGGCTATCCAATTCTCCCAGCACCATTTATTGAAGAGGCTGTCTTTTCTCCATTGTACATTTTTGGCTTCTTTGTCAAAAATTATCTGTCCATATTTATGTGGGTTTATTTCTGGGTTCTCAATTCTATTCCATTGGTCTGTGTGTCTTTTTTTCTACCAATAACACACTGTTTTGATTATTGTTGCCCTGTAGTAAAAGCTGAAGTCATGGAGTATGACACCTCCAGCATTGTTCTTTTTTCTTAGGATCGCTTTGGCTATTTGTGGTCTTTTGTGGTTCCATGCAAATCTGATGATTTTCTGTTTTATTTTTATTTTTTAAACTGCCATTGGGATTTTGATAGGGATTGCATTAAATCTGTATATTGTTTGGGTAATATGGCCATTTTAACTATGTTGATGCTTCCAATCCATAAACATTGAATTTCTTTCCATGTCTTTGTGTCTTCAATTTCTTTTAAAATGTCATAGTTTTCAGTATATAAGTCTTTCACATCCTTGGTTAAGTTTATTCCTAGGTATTTTATTGTTTTTGTTGCAATTGCAAAAGGAATTGATTTTTTGCTGTTGTTGTTTGATTGTTTTGTTTTTTATTTATTTTTCTGAGATTTCAGTGTTAGTATATAGGCATGCAATGGACTTTTTTACGTTGAATTTATAGCCAGCAATTTGACTGTATTTGTTTATTGTTTCTAAAACCTTTATGGTCGATTCCTTAAGGTTTTCTATATAAAGCAGCATGTCATCTGCAGAGTGATAATTTATCTTCTTCATTCCCAATTTGGATGCCTTTCATTTCATTCTCTTGCATGATTGCTCTGGCTAGGACTTTCAGTACTATGTAGAAAAGCAGAGAAGATAGGGGACAGCCATGTCTTGTTCCTGAACTTAGAGCAAAAGGCTTCAATTTTTCATCATTAATTATGGTATTAGCTGAGGGTTTGTCATATATGGAATTTATGATATTAAGGTATTTTCCTTCTATACCTATTTTGTTAAGTGTTTTAATAATAAATGGATGTTATATCTTGTCAAATGCTTTTTCTGCATCTATTGATATAATCATATGATTTTTGTCTTTATTTTGTTTATGTGGTGTATCACATTGATGGATTTGCATGTGTTGAACCAGGGATACATTCTTGTATCCCTGGGATGAACCCCACTTGGTCGTGATATATAATCTTTTTAATGCATTGTTGCATTCAATTTGCTTGAATTTTGTTTAGGATTTTGCATTTGTATTCATCAGAGACATTGGTCTGTAATTTGTGTGTGTGTGTTTTTTGTCATCCTTACCAGCTTTTGGTATCAAGATAATGTTGGCCTCATAAAATGAGTTAGGGAATATTGTTTCTTTTTCAGGTTTTTGGAAGAGTTTGAGTAGGATTGGTATTAGATCCTCTTTGAATCTTTAGTAGTATTCACTAGTGAAGCCATCTGATCCCAGACTTTTGCTTTTGGGAAGGTTTCGGGTTACTGATTCAATTTCCTTACTGGTGGTCGGTCTATTTAGATTTTCTAGTTCTTCATGGTTCAGGCTAGGAAGGCTGTATGTTTCTAAGAACTTGTCCATTTCTTCTAGGTTATTGAACTTGGTGGCATATAGTCCTTCCTAGTATTCTTGGATGATCCTTTGTATTTCTGTGGTGTCCGTGATAACTTCCCCTTTTTCATTTCTGATTTTGTTTATTAGTGTCTTCTCTCTTTTTATGTCAGTGAGTGTAGCCAAGGGTTTGTCAATTTTGTTAATATTTTCAAAGAACCAGCTCTTTGTCACATTTTTTTTCTATTGTCTTTTTGTTCCCTATTTCATTTAGTTCTGCTCTAATTTTTGTTATTTCCTTTCTTCTGCTGACCTTGGGTTTCATTTGTTCTTCCTTTTCTAGTTCTTTAAGTTGTAACAAGAGGTTATTTATCTGGAATTCTTGTTTCTTGAGATTGGCCTGTTATGATATAAATTTCCCCCTTAAAACTGTTTTTGCTGCATCCTCCAAATTTGGTAGGATGTATTTTCATTCTCATTTGTTTCTACGCATCTTTTGATCTCCTCTAATTTCTTCTTTGACCCGGTCATTCTTTAAAAGTATGTTGTTCAATCTACACATATTTGTGTTTTTTCCTGCTTTCTAGTTGCAGTTGATATTTAATTTCAAAGCCTTTGGTCAGAGAATATGCTTGGTATGATTTTAATCTTCTTAAATTTGCTGAGGCTAGTTTTATGTCCCAATGTATGGTTTATCCTTGAGAATGTTCCGTGTACACTAGAAAAGAATGTATTGTCTGATATTCTAGGATGAAGTACTCTGTAAATGTCAATTATTTGTATTTCATCTAATGTGTCATTTAGGGCTGATATTTCTTTATTTTCTGTTTGGATGATCTAGACATAGCTGTCAATGATATATTTAGGTTCCCTACTATAATTGTGTTTTGGTCAATTTCTCCCTTTAGTTCTGTTAGCAGTTGCTTGGTATATTTTAGTGCTCCCTCATTGGGGGCATAAATATTGATGACTCTTATGTCTTCTTGTTGTATAGTCCTCTTTACAATTATGAAATGTCCATCTTTGTCTCGTTACCTTTTTTTATCCTGAAGTCTGTTTCTTCTGATATCAGTATGGATACATCTGATTTTCTCTGGATACCATTTCCTTGGAGTTTCCATTTCCACCCTTTTACTTTGAGTCTGTATTTGTCCTTATAGCTGAGATGCATCTCTTGGAGGCAGCATATGTTTGCGTTTAGTTCTTTGATCCAATTGATTAATATGTGCCGTTTTATTTGTGAGTTCAGTCCATTTACATTTAGGGTGATTATTCATATATGTGGATTTCCTATCATTTTATCTTTGGTTTTCTGGTAAGACTGTGTCTCCATTGTTTCTTTGCCTTTTTGTTGTTGTCTGTTATTTCAGTATTCTATGACTTTTCCCTCTGTTTCTTTTATAATGTTATATATTTCAGTTCTGGATATTTTTTTTTTTTTTGAGTGGTTACCCTTAAGTTTATGTAAAATAAAGTTTCATATTTAGAGTATTCCATTTTTTTCAGCATGCTTACTTTCTCCATTCCCATATTCCAGTTAAGGCCTTTAATCTCCCCCCTTTTATGTTTTGGTTGTCACAAATTATCCTTGTTTATGCTGGTCAAATATCCTCCTTCAGTATTTCTTGTAGTGCAGGTCATGTGTTAGAAAATTCCCTCAGCTTCTGTATGTCTGGGAAGCACTTTATTCCGCCTTAATATTTAAAAGATACCTTTGTTGGATACATTACTCTTGACTTATAATTTCTCTTTCAATAGTTTGAATATTTGGTTCCACTTGCTCCTGGCTTGTAGAGTTTCTGCTGAAAAATCTGATGATAGTCTAATGGGCTTTCCTTTTTAGGTTCCCGTCTTCTTTTCCGTGGTTGCCTTGAAGATTTGTTCTTTGTCACTAATTTTTGACAGCTTCAATACGATGGGAGTACAGATATCTCCTCAAGATTCTGATTTCATTTCCTTCAGATATATCCAGTCATGGGATTTCTGTATCATATGGCAGTTCTATTTTTTTAATTTTTTTAGTAATCTCCATATAATTTTCCATAGTGGCCATACCAATTTCATTTCCACTAACAGGTTTCTTATCTCCAAGTCCTTACCACTACTTGTTACCCATTGTATTTTTTTATTAAAATCATCCTAACGTGTGTGAGTGATATCTCATTGCTGTTTTAATTTGCATTTCCCTGATGATTAGTGGTGCAGTGCACATTTTCATGTACCTTTTGGCTATCTGTATGTCTACTTTGGAAAAATATCTATTCAGGACCTTTGCCCATTTTTAATTGGATTATTTGATATTTTGCTATACATTATGAATATCTAGTATTTTGGATAATAACCCCTTATTAGAGATATGTGGCTTGCAAATATGTTCTCTGATTCTGTAGGTTACCTTTTCATTTTGTTGATGGTTTTCTTTGCTGTGCTGAGACTTTTTAGTTTGATGTAGTCCTGCTTGTTAGTTTTTGCTTTTGTTACCTGTGATTTTGATGTCATATTTAAATATGTTGCCAAGATAAATGTCAAGAAAATTTTTTTTCTCTATTCTTCCTGGAATTTTAAGGTTGTAGGATTATACTTAATTCTTTAATGCATTTGTGTTAATTTCTATGAGTGGTCCAATTTAATTCTTTAACATGTTTATATCCATGTTTGCCAACCTTTATTGAAGAGACTATACTATTCCTGTTGTACATTATTGGACCCTTCATCAAAGATTAGTTGATAGGATATGTGTGGGTTTATATCTGGATTCTTTCTTTTCTTCCATTAGTCTATGTTTTTGTTTTTGTTTCTTTTTCTTTTGTATCAGTTTCAGGTGTACAAAGCCACATAATAGTTAGGCATTTACACCCCTCACAAACTAATAACCCCCTCCACCTCTGACATCTGATGCCATTGACTATATCCTTATGCTATACTCCATATCCCTTGAGTATATATATATATATATATATATATATATATATATATATATAATTTTTTTCATTTCTATAAAAATACCTTTGTAATTTATATATATATATATATATATATATATATGCATATGACATATAATATTATTCTACTTCAGTTTCAGGTCTACAGGTATATTGGTCACGCATCACATGGTCTATGAAGTGATCCCTCTGATAAGTCCAGTGCCCATCTGGCACCTTACATAATCTTTACAACATTGTTGATTACATTCCCCATACTGTATTTCATATCTCCATGACTATATATGTCAACTAATTTTCACTTTCTTATCCCTTCACCTTCTCCTCCATCCCCTCCCCCCCATCTAGCAACCAACAGGTTTTTGTTGTTGTTGTTTTTTTTGTTTTTCCTGTATCTCTGAGTCAATTTCTGTTTTGTGTGCTCATTTATTCTGTTTATAGATTCCACATATAAAGTGACATCATGTGGTTTCATTTGAAGAAAAGGGGACTGTGCACTGTTGGTGAGATTGCAGATTGGTGCAGCCACTATGGAAAACAATATGGAATTACCTCAAAAAATTGAAAACTGAACTACCTTATGACCCAGCAATTCCACTCCTGGGTATCTTTAAAGAAATTCAAAACACTGATTTTAAAAAATATATGTGCCCCTATGTTTATTTCAGCACTATTCATAATAACCAAGTTATGGAAACAAATGAAATGCTAATCATACACAATTATATAAAGAAACTGTAGTACATTTATACAATGGAGTATTACTCGGCCTTAAAAAGAGAAATATTAATATTTGCAACAACATAGATGGACCTTGAGAATATTATGCTAGGTGAAATAAGTCAGACTGAGAAGGGCAAATATGTGTTTGTTTTTGATCACTAGAGCTGTGCAATATAATTTGAAACTAGGAAGTGTGATGCCTCCAGATTTTTTCTTCTTTCTCAAGATTGCTTTCTGTGGCTATGTTTTTGTGATTTTGTTTTGTTTTGTTTTTATAGTTTCATACAAATTTTAGGACTTTTTTTTTCATTTCTATAAAAATACTTTGTAATTTTGGCACTGAATCTGGATATCACTTTGGGCACTATGGACGCCTTAACAATATTAATTAAGGGGATTAAAAACTCCTAATTAAGTAATTTCATTTCTTGCAGGTTTTAAAATCTTTATTTAAAAATAATCATTATTGGTTATATCAAGATTCTCTCAGAATTTTTCTCCTTCTCAGTTACTCTTTCCGGCAGCCAAGAAGTATCTATATGTAGCAGAAATGTTTTCGGATGTCATAGAGAAAGAAATAGTGTCTCATATTTGCATGTGTGCCCTTGCTTTGATGTATACCAAGGTAGAGAACCGTCAATTTGAACTGGGAGATTCAGTAAAGAAAAGCACAGTTACTAGATCTGAAAGATTTAAATAATCAGACACTGGAGTAGAGAGGTGCATTAAAGGTAAAGAAAAAGCAATACAGAACAGTGAGGATGACTTTGTCTTGTGGTCTAGTAAAGAACTAGAATTTAGGAAATGGCCATGGTCAGCATGAATGATGTACTCTACTAGGAAGCTATGGACAGACAGTGAGACTCCATGGTGCTCTAAGATACATATGAAAAGTGGAGAAAATAAGGTATCAGAACATTCGTATTTTTCCATTTGCCTTTAAATTATCACAATTTCTTCTCACTAGCTTTTATTACTGAAAGGAACAGATTTGGCAATGTCTTCTGTTGTTACACAAAAGAGGGAGGAGCTTGTCATTCTGTTTTAGTTCTCTTCCCCTTAATTTATGTAGCACATGCCTATTTTTCCTACACCCAATCTACTAGAGGGGGCAGGGCAAGAGGAGGAGGAGAATTGCCGCTCCGATAGCCTCTGCTCATTTAATTCTATATTCTCCAAGACTTTTATCATCCTCTTCACTTTAGTATGTTCGGTGTGTTTTGTCAGCACTATGCTGCAGATGTCCATGCTTACATGGTAAAATGAACAGGAAAAATTTGTTTTCTTTGTATTTTTTCTCTGACATCCAAGAATAAGCAAAAATGCACGTAAGCAAATGAGCCAAATGATTGTGGGTAATTAGCTGGTGGAATATATGAAAGCAAATTGTTTGCTATATATAAGCAGGTTTTTCTTTTCAAAATGATATTATCATTAAAGCATATCTGGAGCCAGACAATTAGTACACTCACTGAAATTTAGCCAATTAGAAGTAAACTCTGAGCATTTCTACAAGACATTTTCTAGAATGTTCGAACAGTTTTGTGGTTTTGAAAATGATGTAATGTCATCACGATGTTCATCTATTGATGTTAAAGGAATGTAACTTGCTCTGTCTTAAATGATAATCTTTAGAGTAGGCCCTTATTACACTATTTGGTATCATTTTGAACTCTAGAATGAGGTAATGAATCTCATTGTTATTGCGTGCCAATTTTAAGATACAATGTTTGCTTGACTATCATTAATCATGTTTTAATAACCTTGGGTGATGACTACAGCTTTTATGTAGTTCTATTTTGATTAGTGTGATGTCATTTCCATGTTTCATTATCTACAGAGGATAGAAGAATTCTGTCTCTATGCCTGTCAAGTCTTACACTTTACATGAACACTAAATTCACTTCAAAGAGTCTATTAACAAGTTTCATTAAAATCACCCTTGTTTAAATAAAATGAGTTGTTAGTTTGAAAAATTACACATATGATAATAAAAATCCTTAATTGGGTAGTTTAAAGTACTAAGATATCTAGGTCAGAATTTTACTAGATGTCAAATACAGAGCCAAGCGGTGGGGAAGGTAACTATGTATATATTACCTATCCTAATCTATAATCTCCAGAGCAAAGACATCTGCACTGCATTTGGAGTTCTGAATTTGGTTCCCAGATCTTCATGGAAGCATTATAAAAGAGTGACATTTACATAATCAGATCTAGACATATTTCTAGTTCTACCACTTACTACTATTTTTTCTTAGAAAACCTACTCATTTTCTGATTTTCACTTCCTCATCCACATGATGGAGATAATGACATCAAGATCTTAGAGTTACTTTCAGTTGGTAACATGTATAATATATGAAAGCACCTAACATATTCTTACTTAATAGATTCAATTTATGTTGTTTCTTCCTTCCTCTACAATTGTAGCAAGTTGTTTTTTGCCCTTTCTTATGATCATTTAGTTTTTTGTGTCTTTATTTTCTATTGAAACTTTTAAAATGTTCACAGAATTTCTATTAATTAGGATGAACTAGGACTAGGTTTTTTCATTAGGGAAAAATAGTCTCCCTTTTTCTTTTTACTCTGTTGATATACATGGGATACATACAAATATTGTGTATTATAATATTCTCAGATCAATTCAAAGGGAAGATTACATTACTGGGAGATCAGGTGGTAGATATAGCTAGTTAACTACTTAATATCCTTTCCTCTTCTTCACCACTGACAAACATTTACTGATTTGGATAAGCACTGATATGCTCAACTAAAAATATTTGGTTTTCCTAAACTTATTTTGAAGGTTTCTAAATATTCCTGGCTTATCCTATATAGTCAGTATTCACCAAATTATGACCATTCAGCTTCAATTATCTGTGTGTTTTTTTCTTTAAATGCTTTTTGTACCTACTCATATATTTCTTTGATTCACTGAAGCACACTTCTCCCTACTTTCAATCTGCTAGAACCAATTTGATATACATTTCCCAAATATTCAAGGACATTTCTTAATAAGTGCCCATCATTGTAGCAGATCTGTTTTTAAATTTTACACAGTCATGAATAAATTGACTGACAATTACATTTTGAAATGAATGTTTTCTCACAGTTAGCATTCAAAACATTGTGATTCAGTGTTATGAATGATATGGCTTTTTTGCTACACTTATCTTGGCTTAGCATCTAATGCTTTCTCATATGCATGATTGTAGTTTCCTTGTGGAGTTACACTACTAAGTACTTTTAAAATATAGATGCATTTGTAATCACTTTTTGATTATATTGCTACTTTCTTTAGAAATGTATTATGCCAGTCTGCTATAGTTAATAAAAATAAATCAGATATATTTCAATTGATTGTTCTAATTGTTCTTCATATTTAAAACGAAAACCCCCGTTTACTGGTTACTTATTAAGGGCTTAGCATCTTACTTATTTAGTTGATTTAATCCTCACAAAATTCCAGAGGAAATAGCTATTATTATCCTTGTTTTAAAGTTAAAATACAGAGGCTTGCACAGTTTTGGAAAACATGTCATAAATATCAGAGACTGAATACAAGTGCTTGTCCTTGTAACTTTAAGGTAGGTGATCATCATTCCTCTACTTTTTGCTAAAATGTGTGTGTGTATGTGTGTGTTATATATTATCCATAAAGTTGAAGCTCTACATGATTGGGTAAACACAAGTATTATTCAAAACAGTTCAAGGTTACCAGAAACATTCCACAGGTAAGCTCACCAAAGAGCTCTGGAGGTAACACCATTATATATATATATATATATGGCATTTCTTTTTTAAATTCCACTTTCATTACAGAAAGAGGTATTATATTATTTGTATGATGGGGTTAGAGATCAAGTAGGGAAGAATTGCATTCCTTTTATAGCCACTGGAGCTCTATTTTATGTAGAAGATAACAAGACTCCATTTCCAAAGAGATCACAAAGTATTTTCTCAGTCAGTGGAACTTAAAGGTACAACTCCAACAAGAAGCTTTCCAAAAACGATCTCTTTTCTACCATATAGACACTTCTTATATTTAGTATTTAACTGCTTATAGTAATCACTGATGAAATGCTAGCTTGGTGAAATTTTTCTAACTTTTGTTAGTTTCATTAGTGTTCATTATAAATTCAGTAACTTTGATAATTTGATTTAATTTGTATATGATGCTGTTATCATAGAGTAACTATTCCTTACTTGACATCCTATCTAATATATTTTATGGCATTCAGTGTGTTGTATAACACGTTTGTGCAGTGTAACTAATTCTTAACTATTGAACATTGCAAAACTAATATGTCTTAAATGTGTTTCTATAATTTATGTAAAAAGATGAGTGAACATATTATAAAAATGTGAGAAATTATGTTATTAAAATTAGGATGTTATCGCTTCTCGGCCTTTTGGCTAAGATCAAGTGTAAAATTAGGATGTTATCCAGTAAAAAAAAAAAAAAAAAAAGGATAAATCCAGTACATTTCTGGTCATCATTTTACTCATCTTTTTATTGAAGTGTTTAGAGTAGAGATCTTCAAAGGTCACCTTTTGTTTAATATTTATCAGAGATGTTATTTTGCAATAATGAGATTTACTCAAACTACATTTTTAAGACATTAGATTGACATCTATAAATTAACGTACTGTCTTAGTTTGCTTGTGCTGTCATAACAAAACACTGTCTCACAGTCTTGGAGGCTGCAAAGTCTAAAATCAAGGTGTCAGCTGATTTAGTTCCTTATGAAAGCTCCTTCTTGCTGGCTTGCAGATGGCCACATTCTCATTATGTTCTTATGTGAACTTTTTGGGGTTTGGATCTCTCTTTCTCTCTCTCTCTCTCTCTCTCTCTCTCTCTCTCTCTCTCTCTCTCTCTCCCTCTTTTTATAATGCCATTAATTCCATTATGAGGGCCCTAGGTCATGACCTTATCTAGTCCTAATTATGTCCCAAAGGCCTGACCTCTACATATTATCACACTGGGGGTTAGAGCTTCAACATAAGAATTGGGGGTGTGGGGACACAAACATTCAGTCCATAACACAAACAGTCAACTAGTTAACAAATTGAATGATATTAACTATTCACATGATATTAACATATATCTTAGGTAACGGAATCTCTTCTTAGCTACCTTTGACCCAGTTTTGTTATGTATTAGTTTTATTAGTAGTAGTTTACTAGTTTAATAATTAGTAAATTATCTTCTGATTTTACTTTTCAAAAAATTACTTTCTAAAAACATGAATCTTCAGACAACCTGAGAAATATAAATAACATAATTCATTAAAGTAAAAGTGTCATTAAATTAAAGTAGACAATTACATAAGTTATTGCTACATATATAATCTATGGCTACATACTATATTGTAAAGGAGGCTATTAGAGAGGTGAATATCTTCTCTGGTCCTTAATCCATAAAAAAAAAGAAAGAAAGAAATTAGTCATTCTACCAGAAAGTGTCTAAAACAGGAAACAGTTGTTTTGAATATAATAAATGAGCAGGTGGCTAAGCAACGCATTTTGACTGAGCATAGTGGCTTCACACTGAGGCTAACAACGCCTTTTATTGATAATCTTCTACCATCTGCTCTGAAGATTTAAACATACAGAGAAAGGCAGGTGAGAAGAAAAAATGCAAATAAGTGGCAATACTTAAATTCTGAATCATGCTGTGAGTTTGCAAAGTAGATCAGTACTACTATTGCTGCTTTTAAAACCATTGCAATGCTTGAACCAGGAAAGCCAATGGTTTTCTTCTATTGTTGGTACATTTGCTGATATGGACAGGAAGGTGCTTCCAAAAATGTCAGACTCATAAAGTTAAAAGGTTGGTGTAAACAGTCGTAATATAATTTAAATTTTGTAGCGGGCTGACACTTTCGGTCTGGCAAAAAGAAAACTTTATATGATCATGAGCATGTCAATTAATAGAAGTAAACAGGCAGAGTGGTAACAGAAATAGAAAAAATTATGAAATCTAACAACGTTAAAAAAAGTTGCCACATTAACAGGTACTTGTTGGGCAGAGCTCTTGAAAGGTGGCAATCAGTGAAAAATGAAAATGTAGTAGGTCAGGGCAAGATAAAATCTGGAAAACAAAAGGATGAGGGACTTCTCCATGAAATTAAAGAAAAACAGAGTATGAATGTGTAAGTCATTAAAGAACTGAAAAAATAAAAAGGACAGGGCAATGTGGAAATTGAGATGAGTGACATGATAAGGTATTCATTTAGAACTAGGAACAAGAATAGCAAAGTGTTTCAAGAAATATATATATATATATATATATATATATATATATATATATATATATATAAAAGAAAATTACCTAAGATGATTATTATTAGGCTAAGAAGAACTGACTTCAGAACGACAGTTCAAAAGATAGATGTTAACATCGAAACCTTGAATGGTGAACTTTGGACCTCAGTGAACCCATTATCCCAATAATACAGCAAAAATGTGGGGACAAGGGATCACCCATTTCAGAATTCTGGCAATTAGTCAAAGTCACAGAATTCAATGAAAACTCTATCCAAGAGAAACTAGTAGGACCTCAGTAAAACAGTGGGGGTCTGTGATTGTGATGCAGGGTTTCAGCTCCCGCTCCACGCACAAGAACACAGGACATGGTGAGGCCAAAAAGTAACACCAACAGAGCCATAGACAGGGGAGTCATACCACTATATTCTCGCTGGCGGCTGGGATTGGAGACACAGGAAGCAGGAGCCCCACGACCTGCAATCCGCTGTCCGCTTCGCTGCCAACCAACCCACCAACCCCCTAGCATAGCCACGGCAGTTATATTAGTGGCTAATGGCTAACCAGTAACAGCTGATGGCCACCTACTGCCCGAGCTAGCACCTTTCCATGTGAGCCGAGAGCCTGGAAACTACTCTCTGGAACTCTGTCCCCACAGTGATGTTTCAATTTGGGGGCTATTCTCATCCCAACTCCCTCCCCAGCTCATTGGCACAGTAAACAAAAGCCAGCAGCATTGTAGATGATGGAGAGATCTAATCACATTTATATGTCTGTGAAAAGCCCTATCCTGTCCCTAGAGCATAGTCAATATTTTTCCAAAGTTGCATTTCCCTGAGAAATTTCTAATCTCAAGGAGTAGTAGCTATGTATTTGATTTGACTCAGTTCAGCAGTGTTAAATGAAGCGTACTTAAAGGGCATTTCTGAAAAGCAGGAAACGGCTGGCAACACATCTTCATGGCCTAATGCTGTGATGCAGCCCAGAGAGGCTCCAACTCCGTCCAGCAAGCTTGAAGCCCGCATCCGCCCTGCCTTTGGAAACCAGCTCATCCATGGTGACAAGCCAGGAGCAATAGCCAGTGTCATGCAGGGAGTCACGCATGGTCTCCTGTCCCGCTCTCCACATAAGAACACAGGATATGGTGAGGCCAAATAGGAACACCCACGGAGCCATAGATAGGGGAGTCATACCACTATATCCTCACTGGCGGCTGGGTTGGAGACACAGGAAGCAGGAGCCACATGATCCACAACCTGCCGTACACTTCTCTCTGCCAATCAACCTCACTTGCTAGCTGCAATCCGCTGTGCTAACTGCAATCCGCGCTTGCTACCTCAGCCACCATCTTCTTGCTAGCCCCCATTTTCTGCTAGCGTAGCCACAGCAGTTATATTAGTGGTCAATGGCTCACTGGTTACAACTGATGGCCAACTAGCCACAGCTGATGGCCATCCAATCACAGTTTATGGCCATTTACTACCTGAGCCAGCACCTTTCCACATTAGGCTGAGAGCCTGGAAACTGCACTGCTGGCTCTGTCCCCAAAGCCAGTGATGGTTCCCTTCCCCTGAAACCACAGTTATGCCATGCAGAACCCCAGGAGCCACTCTTGCATCTTGAACCCTGGAGAATGTTCACCCTAGCAGGGAGAAACTCTTTGTCTGGGGACAGCCAATCAGCTCGGTAGCCCTGCAGATTATTACTGGCTTGCTTCATGTCAGCTGTGGGGGTGTCCAAGCTGCTGCACCAAACTCTGCAGGGTTACCCACCACTTACTGGTGCCCATTGGCCAGAGGAGTTGTTTTCTTCATTGCAGGAACAGCCAGCTGGATCTACACGGCAAACTACACAGTCCCTGGGATGAAGATCAGCACAAGGCTGAAGCTGGTCAGATCCTCATGTGCCGGTCCCAGGGTGCATGCCTTTGCATTAAGTCTGGTGCCAGCAGCACCATGCCCAGCTACCCCGGCATAGTCTCGAAAGAGACTGTTTTCTGCTCTTCTCTGTGCTGATGCTGCGCATCACTTCCTCGTACACCTTCCTGGGCTTCCATGTTACCTTCTGCTAAACCTGGATGTACCTGAATCCAGCGGAGGACATACGCATGACTACAGCACAGCCACTTTCCATACTCCACCACAGCAGGTACAACAGCCCCCAGCCACAGCCTGTACCCAAAGCACCGGTGGTTCCTGGAAGCTGACCTCAATGTGGCCTCCAAAGACTTTTCTAGCACTCAGCCTCGCCACGTCTCTGCTGTCTCCAGGGGGTTGCTCCACCCTTCATCAAACCCAGCTGCATAGATTACTGTCTCACCCCTCACACACACACACACACACACACACACACACACTGGCCTGGATAGAGGGACCTGCCCTTGGTGTCTGGGAAACATCCATCATGCTGCTGCTGTGCTATCAATAAAAGGTTGGCATTTGGCTGGGATCAAAACTATTTTTTATTTCAGTTGGTACAAACCAAAGCTTTTCAGGGACTTTAAAAAGAATTCCAGAGGAATAGACTACCATAAGGGAATTTGAAAACCTCCAGCACATTTCTTCACTTGCAAAAGGCTGCATGCATGCTCAGAGTTGTGTGTTTGCCCAGGAAGTACCTGTGGAAGGAGATGGTACCAGTCACTAAACCTCTGGCTGACTTTATAGGTCCTGAGCAAGCAAGAGGTGACAACAAAGTCTGTCTTGTAAACCGATGTCCCTTGCAGAGTGGAAGATACAAACACAAGGTATTTAATGAAATTTGATGAATCACTGGCTAACAATTAAATTCTCCCCACTCAAGTGTAGTCAGGGGTCAGTTTAAAAAATAAAACAAGAACTTAAGAAAAAAGAAAAAAGATAGAGTAGCAGAGAACTCAGTGGTTATACACTATAGGGAACAGAATTCACAAAATCATTTGGAGAAAGTACTGAAGAAATAAGCAATTCAAACAGAAACAAAAACAATGACAAAACAAAAAGCAAACAAACAAACAGAAAAACTACCATATTACACATGAACAAACTTCGGGAGGAGATGGTGGAAGACTCTGATACCAAAGTTGTTATAATACCTAAAATGTCCAGTAATCCAGTTTTCAACAATAACAACCCCAAAACTATTAGATAGAAAAACGAGGAAAGTTTATTATATGCACAAGAAAAAAAGTACAACCAATAGAAAATATACCTGAGGAGGCACAGCTTGTGGATTTAGAATACAAGACTTTAAATCAGCCTCCTTGACACTTAGCCTTCCCTTCTTGCTTCCTCCTAGCAGGCCCTTACTAAAGGATTATTGAACTGAACTGCATGATAAACAACATTTTATTTTATTTTACAGCTTTCTTGGGGTATAATTGATATGTAAAAAGTGCACATATGCACATATTTAAGGTATACAATTTGATGAGTTTGGACATATATGTATACTCAATATGCCATTATCACCATCCAAGTAATAAACACATTCATCACCTTCAAAAGGTTTCTGATAAACACCATTTTTTTTTAATTAAAATTTATTGGGGTGACAATGGTTAGTAAAATTACATATATTTCAAATGTACATTTCTGTAATACAACATCTGCATATCACATTGTGTGTTCACCACCCTGAGTCAGTACTACTTCCACCACCATATATTGACCTCCTTTAGCTCCCTTCCCCTTTACCCTCTTGTAACCACTAAACAATTGTCTGGATAAACACCATTTTTAAATGAATATGCTTCACTATCAGAAAACCCAAAAAACACTGAAATTTACAAAACAGATATATAAATAGTGGAGGTAGTTTGGATTGAGGGAATTTAAAATTACACTACAAATGATTTATTATTTTACATAGTAA
Organism: Rhinolophus sinicus; assembly: GCF_057876585.1. NCBI lineage: Eukaryota > Metazoa > Chordata > Mammalia > Chiroptera > Rhinolophidae > Rhinolophus > Rhinolophus sinicus. The sequence goes on along the minus strand of NC_142514.1, from coordinate 119,570,184 downwards.
AACTATCTGTAAACAGAAAGTTTATTGAATAAACAATAAGATTCAACTTTGAGAAATTCATATTTGCATCATTTTTAGGGTACATCATATTTTAATGAACTAAGAAACATAATTTTCTTCTATTAAGGTCAGTTAAGAAAATAAATTTTGATGCAAAATGAGGAGAATCGTGGAATAGAGGAACAAAAAGATATGAGACATATAGAAAACAAATAGCAAATGACAGATTCAAAGATTACATTATGAGAAATTATATTAAATATGCATGAGTGAAAAAGCAGATTGACAAAATGGATAAAAATAGTTTTAACTATATGCTATTTAGATGGGACACACTTTAGATTCAAAGACAGAGTTGGGTTGAAAATGAAATGATGGGGAAAATGAAATAACCAGGTAGATGTAATCAAAAGAGAGTTGGAGTGGCTTTACTAATATCAGACTTAATAGAATAGAAGACAAAAACTTTTACTGGAGACAAAGTGAGGCATTTAATAATGACAGTAATGTCAATCCATCAGGAAAGTATGTTGATTATAAACATTTTTGTACCTAACAGCAAAACCCCAAAATACCTAAAGCAAAAATTTTAACTGAAGGAAGAAATAAACAATTTAACAGTAATAGTTAGAAATTTTAAACCCCACTTTCAATAATATATAGAACACTTAGGCAGAAGATAACCAAGAAAATAGAAGACTTGTACAACAGCATAAACCAACTGCTAGATGGACGTCTGTAGAATATCCCACCACCAACAAAAAAATCTATATTTTTTCTCAGGTGCACATGGAACAATCTCCTGGATGGAACATAAGCTAAGCCACAAAATTGTCCTCAATGCATTTAAAAGGACTAGAAGCATACAAAGTATGATTCCAAACAAAGTGTAATTAAATAAAAATTAATAGAAGAAAAAAATCAAGACATTGAAAAATATGTGGAAAATAAACAACACACTCCTAAAAAACCTGTGGCTCAAAGAAAAAACAATTGTTAATTAGAATAAATTACATAAATGAAAAGTAAAACATAAAATATAAAATTTGTACATTACAATCATAGAAATCTTCAGAGGAATATTTATAGCTATAAATGTCTATATTAATAAAGATGAATAATACCAATATTCATATTTGAAATATTAATTATTACAAGTCAATAATAGTAACCCAATCTTTTACCTTAAGAGACTATATAAAATAACAAACTAAATTCAAAGCAAGTAGAAGAAAACAAATAACAAATATGAGAGATAAAAAATATGAAAAAGGAAAATAAAAACAATGAAGTCAGTGAAACCAAGTCAGGTCTTTGAAAAGGTCATCAAAATAGCCAAACTTTTACCAAGAATGACCAAAATGAAAAGAGGGAAACTCAATTTAATAAAACCATGACCTTACAAAAATAAAACGATAATACAGCTACACAATAAACAATTGTATACCAATGAATTGGATACCTCAGAGGAAGGAATGAGGAGTGACTATTAAAGGATACAGGGTTTCTTTTGGAAGCAATGGAAATTCACTAACATTAGTTTTTGTTGCCAAACTCTCTGAATATACTAAAAATAGTTGAACTATACATTTTAAATGGGTAAATACTATGGTATATGAAATATATTTCAATAATGATTAAAAGAAACAACTAATAATCTTATAATTGAGAAATGTATTTTTAAAAATGTTGGAAAGATTATCTTTAGTGTTTAGAAGTTTCTCAAAGTGGAATGGAGCACCAGAGTGCATTGCGATTTTCAAACAGAAATATGAAGCTGGGAATTAATTTTCTGTGACTGCTATTATAATTCATATAAAGACAAATTTCTTATTTAATATTTACTACAATATATACTATGCAATATTTGAGTTATACTCAGAGAAACAGGTATATAGCACAGCATATATACCTATATGCACATACATCTACATATATTTACATAAGGACGTACAATATATGAAATAGATGTGTTATATATGAATATATAATACATATTATAAGATATAAATAGCAGTTGTCAAGATGTTTCATAACTCTTAAGATATAAAACACAATAATTTAAATAGCAATAGGTATTTAAAAACATTTGTCAATTATGCTAATTCTGCAGTAACAAGAGCCATACTTTTTGCATCTAGTAGAATTTATATACTTATTCAACAGCACCACATTGACCTTACATTGCAGTCTACATGCTCTCAGTGCTTACTTATTTTAGAAGATAATTAATTTTAAATGTTAAATTTTAAAATGTGTTACACTGTATACATATGTTGGAATAGCCTGGTATGCTCATTTTGGTTAGCACTAGACTCTGTTGGTCTCTATTTATAAAGTATTCTGAATAGATAGTGTTACAATGCAAGATAATATAAATACTAAACTTTGAATCAGAGCACATGCTTTTAAATAGCGGATCACTATCCTAATATTAATTAATATTACAAATCCAAAACCCATTTATCTTCAAAGCAATTTAATGCAAGTTAGAGCAAATGATTAAATAGCAGCATAATTATATCTACCTTGTGACTTAGCAAAGATAAGAAATGACACGTGAGATTATAACTGGCGGAAAGATATAGAATATCTTGATCCAAACTATCATCTCTGTAGTTTATTTACATGACACAAAATGTCTGCTGTACCCACCTCTCTCTTTCTTCCTTCTCCTTCCTTCCTTCCTTCCTTCCTTCCTTCCTTCCTTCCTTCCTTCCTTCCTCCCTCCCTCCCTCCCTCCCTCCCTCCCTCCCTCCCTCCCTCCCTCCCTCCCTCCCTCCCTCCTTTCTTCCCTTCCTTCTTTCCTTTTTTCCCACAGAACAATAAGCACCTTTATTGCAAGAGTTCAGATAGGAGGAAGGCGGATATATTTGCCTTTCTGGGCCTTGTTTTTCCTTAGCTAGAACTCCAGCTCCTTCTCTCTAGCACAGAGCCATCTGCTGGGCCACACTGGCCTGGTCCTGAAAGGATGCGTGCGAGAAGCGTGCCCTGCTGGAACTGCTCGTCTAGAAGACTGCTGCTGTGGGCATTCTTTTCTCTTTCATCATATTCCTTCTGAATTTCTTGTTTGCTTTGTTTTCTTTTGCTTAAAATCTCTTCCTCCTCAGGAGTCAGCTTGGCCCCCATCTGCGGCCCAGGGGCCGTGCGTAGTGGGGACTCATAATACCACTGCCGGTACTACCAGTGAGCACGATGAAGTTTTTTACTAGGGTGATGGTGTGGACCAGTGCATTGTTGGACGCACTGCAGACCACATCAATAATCCTTGTTTTGCACACACAACACTCTGAGCTCCAGAACAAGTTCCCCACCTCCAGCCTCAATGTACGGTACTTCTTGCTGCCTCTACGCACATGGGCTGTGTGTATGCAGTGGGTGCCAATCTTAGTGTTGGCAGCAGGGCATCTCGGCTAATATTTATGCTCCTTGTGGTAGGACTTTTTCTTGCCGCCAGTCTTGTGGCACTGGTGCCTGTTGTCCCAAGAGATGCCCAGGGCTCAGTGCCAGCTGGAAAGAGCTGTACTCTCCACTTTCTTTGCTAAATTTTACTCAAAGTGCTTGAATAGCACTCCTATTATGAGTGATTACCATTCTGGGGGTGGGACACATCTTTTAAGTGATTGTTGCAGAATTTCTACAGGTGGTTTAAAGTTTGCAAAAGACAGCAAGGTGACTATATTTATATTAAGAACATCGATTCATCTCCATCTTAAGAATTTCTTTGAAAGTTATTCTCACTCTTTAATAACACTCTACTTTCTAATAAGCAGCATATCCCTAAAATGGCTTAAAATATCTCCTCCTCCTAAACACAGCCTTCATCTGTTTGTTGTCCCTCCAAAGTGTATCCCAGGTTAATGCCTGCATCAATGTAGATAAAGTCCCCTTTCTCCGTGTACCTCGTACTTTGGAAATCACAACTTCTGAAATGATTTAGAGTTAATAACAGTTGTTCTTAATCTGGGGGAAGAGATAAGGAGAACAGAGCTGAGCCTAGGAAACTTGTGATATAAATTACATTTGTCTTGGAAGTGCCAGAACTTTCTGCACACAAGACCTCTCTTATTGCCTGCACTACCCCCAGTAACCTAATGCATCTGTCAAGCCTGATGCATGAAGCGAGTTTCCCAGACAAAGCCTGTGATGAACAGCCCCATATTCCAGAGTTACCTCTCATAACCTCTAAACTCCTCCATCAAAAATATTATCTTTGTATAAGTTAAGTAATCTGATTAAAATCATTCATGTATACATCAATTTGCCTTACTTCAGGAATTGAGGGTACAAAGAAGTTTACGTATCTTTAAATAAATAATTTAGGACTAATTCTACGATCCCTGTAAACATATTCTTCTCTGTTCTGAAAATAATCTAAGAATTACTCTGTGAATAATTCATATTCTCAGGGTACTATCACAATTCTGGCGGCAGCTGATGCAAAACAAAAGTTTTAAACTCAGACTCACTACCTGGGGTTTGGAAAATAGCTCACTACCATCAGAGCAGGATGCTTTGAAGTAGGTTTTAGTGTTGTGCATTTGGGCTACAATTCCTTGCTGTCCAATGAGAATAGATAATCTGTTGGCCACAAGTCTTACTTGTCAAAGAATCAGTAACTTCAGTTCTGAATCATGGTCACCTCCATTGTATAGCCTTTGCTTAGAGATAACTGAGGAATCCATTTTAACTGCTATGGCTTCGATCATGCCTCTATTTGACTGAAGCCCGTATCTCCGTATGGAAAGAATGAAGACATAATTCAGTAGTGGCTGATGATAGTTCTATTTAATGCCCCATTGATGGGTTAATAATATTTTAAATATATTTGACTTTACTATACCTCTCCAATAACCCTAAAGTATAACCACTTTCAACAAAAGTGCTATAGTGCTGGGCTTGATTCAGGAGATGACCCCAATCATAACCATTTCCAAATAAAAGAAGCACATGACTCTAGGAGCAGTCAAGCTGTTAGCTTTAGACAAAAGCAAAATAAATCATAGTGACCAGAACACTGCGTTAGCATGTCTTTGTCTTTCTGAATGAATTATGAAATAAAAATAAATGAACACATAAATAATTCACTCAGTAAAGTTTAATATGTTAGGTGAAAACAGATAGTCTTTATTCCTCCTGTGTTTTCCTAACAGGAAACACTCAATAACATCTGTTAGGAGTTTCACAAACAGCAAAAGTTGGCAGTCTGTGAAGTTTTAATTAAATGAAACAAAAAGAACTTGAGACTTGGTAAAATTTCTGGGTCATTGATGCCTAACATTTATGGAAATAAGAAAATAAATTCCAGGTCAATTTTTCATTGATATATGATGTATTAAAAATGCCCTACCTTTAGGCTATAAGTATATATTCTTTTAAATAACTTAGAAAAACATTTTCTGTAAAATGAAGTTGTAAATTTAAAATCCACAGCACTGTTAGTAATAGTCAGCATTTAGCCTTCTAAAAAGGAAATAGAAAATTGTGCAGTTTTTGTGTTTTGTTTGAAACGGTTTTATCTTTGATAGATTTCTAGAAGGACTTTGAGGAAGAGTGATTGAAACTGAAATTTCATATAGTTTCTTAAAAGTTGGAATTTTATCCAAAGCTATCACACTTTTCTAGGAAACTATATAACAAGTAATAGAGGGAAAACTATACTTAGGTCTTTAAGGTAACCAGCATGGTATTAAGCTTTGTGTCAGAGTAAAAAAACAAATAAATAAGTAAAATGAATTTATGTATTAGACAAATCATTTAAAATACAAGCTATGATATTTGTTATCTCTATACATTGAGGAATTTACTTATCAAACATGAGTTTTATTTTTCTCTTACGTAGAATAATAGTTGTTATGCATTCATACAACAAATGAGATAAGGATATAGAAGCAAGGCAAATATATGAGGCATGTAAATATAAGGTAATAAAAAGGTATATATGATATGTAAATGAAGACAAGAAAATAAAATACCTACCATAGTGCCCAATTAATTACTATAGACACTCAATAAGCTATCACTGCTGGTGTAGTAATTAGCTAGCAATATGGAGATGCTCCCAAGTTATTATTCGGGAGTACGAATTGTTGATGTATACTTCTCTAACTTTTAGATATAAATTGAACTAAAACATTTAAACTATTTTTCCATATTTAAAAGAAAGTTTTAATTGTGGTAAAATACACATAACATAGAATTTACCATCTTAACTATTTTTAAGTGTACAATTCAATAGTGTTAAGTATAAAATTCTTAAACTTTGAAAGTATTAAGGAATTACAAACTCTTGTTTCTGATTTTTTTAAAATATTTGTCTGTAGTAATATAAAATGTGCTGATGGGTATGGCTTCAATTTCCCATTCCCCTTTAATGTGAAAACTGCATTCAAAACCTTCTGTTAGCATTCAAATTAGAAGTGAAAATAAAACAAGTATACAGATTTATTACAATTACTAATGAAATATAAAACTAACTAACATCGACTGTTGTGTTTGGGTTTTTCCCTTGAGATTTAAAATAATACTCAGACTGTATCTTCCTACTCCTTCATTTGACAGCATAGAAAACCGAGGCCTACATAAGTTAAGTGACTTGTATAACAATATATTAATAATTATCTAGCACTAGAACTGAAGAACACTGACTTCTTAAATATTTTTTTCTAAAACTTTAACACATTTTTATTTAAATAAATAAGTTCAAGAGAAAATAATGAATTGTTTTTCTTCATATTGTAATTTTTCTTTTCATGGTGATTTATCTTCTATTCTTTGGTATTGAAGAAATGACTTTTCAGTGTTTTTGTTTTGTCTCTAATAAGACTAAGGTAATGCTTTTGTTATTTTGTTCACTTGCCGAGGACTTTAAAGAAATGTATTCTAAATATATATAACTTCTCTCTGAAAACATTCTGCTTTATCTAACTACAGTATTTGGATAATTATATTATGCTTGAGTCATTTATCACAGATTCATCTGCCTATACCAAAATTAATGTAAGAGGCTTCTATTTGTTGGATCAGAGCTCTAATATCATTATTCAATCTGTGAGCTGCTCCCCATTTGAATCAATAAAAGGCTGAGAGGTCTTGACAAGCTATATTTTTTCTAATATTGATCTTGATGACCAAGCTGGTGCCCTAGAGTCTAACCATTGATTTTAAAGGGAAGGTCTGTCAAGTTGGAGGCCAATTGTATGCTATTAAACAGATCAGGTCTTGTAATTAAAGAAAATGTCAGCCTGTCATATTTTATAAAAGGGTCATGGGAATATTTTCACACAGTTTTCAAGCAAATTAGAAAGTATGCAGACCTGCTGGAGCCAAACACATACACCAAGCCCAGCATAAGCTTATGCAGAAACTAAATCAATGTTCAAATGGTAGTGATTCATTGGCTTTCTGTTTTCCCAAGACTCAATGATTTAAGAAATAATTTATGATCCCTGGCTTTAATAACATGCACTGCTGCATCAACTTAAAATGCATCAAACTCTTCTGAAAGAAAGTAACATCCAAATGAAAAGCTAATTTACTGTCAGGATAATGGAGAATATCCAATCTGTACTCTACAGTCTTTGCTTCCTTTCTGTTTCCTTTCAGTACCAACTGTAAAACATAACTTCTTACATCATTTGTATTACATATTTTCTTTATTCATTCAAGAAACATTCACAGAGAACATACAAGTAAAGAGCTGTTGAAGAGTTCATATTAGAGTAGAAGAAAAAGACCAGGAAAACTGACATCATATTTGTTGTAATAAAGGTATAGATAGTACATGTGCTTTCAAAAAGTGAGCGAGTGACTAACTTATGGATATTTAGGGATGTTTTTGCAAACTATCATTGAGATGAGTTTTACTGTATAAAAAATTGAGTCTTTGACAATTTTATAAAATGACATGATAAGGTCTTCTTTATGTGTTAACATTGATTTCTGAGTTTAGGGATATAACAAAGATGATAATAAAATACAAAGATGTTAAAAATGTAAAGCAAAATACCAAAATACCAAGAAGAAAGCAGACCAAGAGCACAAATAAACAATTTCCTAAGGAGGAAATACAAATAAGTATAAGCATTCAGAAAAATGTTCATCCGTTATTTTTTCAAGTATTGAATATGTCCCAATCTCTCTTCTTTCTTTCTGGAATTCCTATTGGACGTATGTTAGGACTTTTGCCCACATGACTGTATGATCTTATTTATGCTTTTTTCCTTTCACCCTTATTAAACCCTCCCAGCTTAAGTTTGCATAATTTCTGTTGACCTTTCTTCAAATGTATTGATGTTACCTTTGGCTGTGTTGAGTATGTTGTTAATCCCAGTCAATGAGTAATGCTTGGTATTATATATTACCACTTTTAAATATAGATTTAATTTCTGTGTATTATAATTCTGTAAGATATGTCAACTATTTTCCATAGTTTTTCTGTTTATTTAATGTTAGTCATAATTATTTTGAAATTATTTTCTTCTAACTCCAATATCTGGATTTTTATGAATATGCATCTATTAACTATTTTTTTCACTTTTCATCAGTTATTTTTCCTATTTATTTAAATATCTAGTTTGTTGTTACTGTTTTCTTTTGTTTTTTATACTGGACATTGTAAGTGACACAAATTGTTGAGATTCTAACACAAGTATTTGTCGTCTAAAATAAGGTTGTACTTTATTCTGGTAGACACCTTGATGCTGAAGAGCCCTAGGTTTTACTTTGTTAAGTTACTTTGTTTTTAATTATTATTTTCCATAATCTTAAAGCATAGCTCTTATTATTATGTCATGGTTCTTACTCCAAGTTGCATGGCCTTTGAGGGGTTCCAATGGAAAGAACAGGGTGTCCGCTACAATCTCTGCAATCTGGCTAGGCCGACACTGGGAGACCCCAGATTCTTCACTTGTTCTCAGCCTCACACTTGTTCTCAGCCTCAGCTTACTGCTTCTGAAAACTTCCATAGTGTTTTACCCTATGCATTTGCAGTCCAAAAATTGGACAAGGATAAATATTTCCATACAAACATCTGAGATGTTTTATACACAATTCCCCTTCATTCAGGATCCTGATGTTCCATCAGTCACAGCTACTTCTGTAGTAGTCCCAAATTGTATAATGCAGCTCGTCCACTTATCAAGACTATTGCTCCTTATTTGGGCTCTACATTCCTACACTAAAGTGCAGAAAATATCTTAAGGCATAGATAAAGGTGGTATTTATTTTGTGCACTCACATATCTAAAGAGTCCTATCTTGGCTATTGTCCAATGCCAGAAATCAGTTGTTTTATATAATAATACTCAGCAAACAATTGTTCTATATAATTCTGTTCAGAAATAGACATACAGATTAATCTCAAAATTACTGCACTGAGTGAAAGACAGACAAAAAGATCACAGCATATGACTATTATATAAAAAAACTAGAAAATGTGAAGCAATCTATAGGTATCAGCAGTTACCTGGTAAAGTCATTAGAGAGGAGGATTACAAAGAGGCATAAAGAAATGTTTAAGGGCATTGGAATTGTTCATCATCTTGATTGAGGTGATGGTTTCATGGGGGTATAACTATAACAAAACTCATACAACTTTTCACTTTAAATAAGTACAGTTTAGTGTATGTCAATTATACCTCAAAAATTGTGAATATACACAAATGTATGAGTAATATACAGAGGGTGCCACAAACATGTATACACATTTTATGAAAGGAAAACTATATTAAAATTTTAATACTCAATGTATACTGATTACAAAAGATGAATATAAGTCACGTATGACTTCTGCAATTACAAGAGGTGCTCAAAGTGGTTACCATAAGTGTCGACACACTTCTGATTATGGCAACCTACTGCTTGAGCAACATTGACCAAAGTGTCCACTTGTATACATTTTTTGGCATATATATATATACGTATATATATACACACACATATATGTATATATATATATATATATATATATATATATATATATATACACACATACATATATATACATATATATGTATGTATACATATATATATGTTTATATATAAAGAAAGATACACGATGGGGATGAAAAAGTATAGCAAAACCATATAAAACCAAAAAGTATAGCAAAATTAATATAGTAATTTTATGAAGCAATTCTGTAATGTACATCAAGAGATTAAATTTTTTTCAACTTCTTAGATACTAACTCCAAGGAAATGTTATAAACTGTAAACAAATGTGTTTTCAGAAAGGTGTTTACAACAGCATAATTTCAAGTCTCAAAAAACTTGATGCAAGATAAATGCCCAACAATAGGGCATTCTTAAATAATGGCATAGACATATAATGAATTGTGGGGTTAATTATTACATTACAGTTTTTTTAATAATAGAGTTTTCTATTTTTTGCCCCTCTTTACCCTTTTGTTTTTATTGAAGAACATCACAGACAAATACATTTATCATAAGTGTACATTTTAATAAATTTTTAAACAATATGTAGAACTGTATAACCACCATACCAATCAAAATACAGAATACTTCCAAACTGAGAGGTACCCTTTTGATACTTTCATTAAATTGATAACATAAATGGGCAACTGTTTCCTAATTTATATCACCGTATATGAGTTTTGCCAGTTTTTGGAATTAATGCGAACTACATTACAAATATTCTTGCATCTTGAAGTTTACCTTAAAATATTATTTTGAGATTGTTCATTCTATTGTGTATCAGAAGTCTTTGTTTTTATTTGTGAAAATATATCATAGTTTATTAATTCTCTATTGATTGAATTTTGTCAAACATTTTTCAGCAGTTATTAAGATGAATATACCCTTTTTTCTTCTTTATTCCATTAATATAATTCATTAATTTGATAAATTTTTAAATAGGAAACCCATATAGCATTCTTTTCCACTATGTCGTGATATGCTATAATTTTATATATGCAACATTTACTTTGTTAATTTTTGTCAAAAAATTTTGAGGCCATATTTAAAAAGAAATCTATATTTTCTTTATTTATGTCAGTTAAAATTGGCTTCATTATTATTTTACATTAATTTCAAGTGTATAGCAGAGTGGTTAGACATTTATATAATTTATACAGTGATTCCCCTGATTAGTCTGTCAGTTTCTATGTATTAGGTAGGGCTGCTATGTCTTCTGGTCTTAGTAGAGTGGTCTTATGTGTTAGGTGTGCTGTGGGGCTCAGTGATGCAGTCTTTGCGGTCACCTGAGCCGTGCACTCTACATAGGTCCCTTGTGTGGGTTGTGTATTGCCCTCCTCTTGTAGTTGAGCCTTGGTTGATAACTACACATCAATGGGAGGGACTGACCGTCAGGCTCACTTGTTGTGAGGACTGGCCTTGACTACAGTGGAAGGGCTGACCCTACAGGATAGAATCTGCCTCAGCAGGATTATGGTGCCTTCCCAACCTGCCCTTTGGGTGTGTCATACTTGGAGGCATCTGGGTAATGCTGCAGCTCATTTTGAAGGTGGCCACTGGAAGCGCCAACCCCAGGACCACCTTGGAGTGGATCACCTATAGGTCAAGTTCAGCTACAGCCCATGCACCACCTGGGGCCACCCAGCAGGAGCCACAAAAAATCAGCAGATGACTGCCACACATGCTTTGATTGGAAGCTCTTTATGAGGCCAAGCCACAAACCAAGGCTGACTGCGCTAGTGTTGAAATTAGGGCTGTTCAGCCAGAGGTAGAGGACATACTCAAGCCAGATGCTGTTTATCTGGGTTCCATGAACTTTTGAGTTACCCTAGGAAAGTCTGCAGCTTGAGCCAAGGCAGGCAATTTGTACGCAAAAGCCACTGGAAGACGCTTTTGTGTGCCAGAAAGTTGGGCAGGGCGGGGTCTTGATTTGCCAGGGCATAGCAACAAATGGTGGACTCAGATATGGCAGCCACCTGCATCCACACACCAGGAAGGGGAGGACTCAACAAAGAAACAATAGTTTCCACCAGCTCCTCCATCCAGGAGAAAGCAACTTCTCCAGCTCTCTTCCCAAGCCAGGCAACTTAGTTCCCCACCATGTGTCCCTGCCACCTTTCCAGCTGCTGCCCCAGAACTGGAGCTCAGAGCCAGTGATTCCATTGGTGGGTAAGCCTATGTGTGGTCCCTTTAAGAGGTGCACCTGTGAGTGCAGCCGCCCACCATCTCACTCAGTCATAATCACCGCTGGTTTTCCCTGCCAGAAATTATGGGGACTTCTTTCCCCAACACTGAAACCTTCGGCTGGGATGGGGGTGGGATCTCTTGTTCCGCTGTGGGATCAGGGGACCTCCACAGCCACAATACCCTCCCAATCTTTAATGGTAACATTGCAGGTGTGGGACCAGCCCATTTAGCATCTCTGCCCCGCCTACCAGTCTTGGAGTGGCTTCTTCTGCACTTCTTTATTTGTAGAGCTTCACTTCAGTACGAAGCAATTCTCAATGATGGTTGTTTTGTAATTTAGTTATAATTTTGATGAAGTCGTGAGAGAAGGTAACCACAGTGTTACCTACTGTGCCATCTTGGTATCTGCTTTATCTAACCTACTGTTGATTCCCTGTATTCTTTATTTCTGTTATTTATTATTATTATTATTTCTGACTGGTTCTTTTGTATGTTTTCTATCTTCATTTTTTTATGTGTCCTGTCTCTTTGTTGAAGTTCTCCCTGATATCATTAAGCATCCTTATTACCAGTGTTTGGCACTCAGTGTCTGATAGCTGGCTTGTCTCCATTTTGTTTAGTCGTTTTTCTGGAGCTTTGTTATGTTCTTTTATTTGGGGCATGTTTTTGTCTCCCGATTTTGGCTGCCTCCCTGTGTTTGTTCTTTTTTATTAGGCTGTGCTGTGTCATGCAGGGTGTCAGGCGGTGTTTCTGGTCCTGCTCCCCACATAAGAACACAGGACATGGTGAAGCCAAAAAGGAACACCCATGGAGCCATAGATAGGAGAGTCATACCACTATATTCTCACTGGCAGCTGGGTTGGAGACACAGGAAGCAGGAGCCACCCTATCCACATCCTGCCATCTACTTCTCTGTGCCAACAAACCTTACTTGCTAGGTGCAATCTGCCATGCTAACTGTAATCCCCTTTTGCTAGCTCAGCCACCATCTTCTTGCTAGCCCCCACTTTTATTCTAGTGTAGCCACAGCGTTATATGAGTGGCCAATAGCTCACTGGTTACAGCTGACGGCCAACTATCTGTCACAACTAGCAATCACAACTAGCAATCACAGTTGATGGCCATTTACTACCCAAGTGACCACCTTTCCATGTGAGGGTGAGAGACTGGAAACTGTACTCCTGACTCTGTCCCCACAGGCTGCTATGTCTCCTGGTCATAGTAGAGTGGCCTTATGTAATATGTGTGCTGTGGGGTTCAGAGGCACAGTCTTCCTGGTCATCGGAGTTGAACACTCCAAGTGTGTCCCTTGTGTGGGTTGCATGTGCCCTCCTCTTGTAGTTGAGCCTTGATTGCTATTTCCATGTCAGTGGGAGAGATTGACCCTCAGGCTCATTGGTAGTGAGGACTGGACGTGACTACAGTGGAGGAGATGTGGTACAGGGACTGATCCTACAGAGCAGGATCTGCCTAAGCAGGGCTCTGGTGACTGCCCAATCTGCCCCTTAGGGTGTCGTCCTTGGAGGCAGCTGAGTGATGTTCCAGCTAATTTCAAATCTGGCCACAAGGTGCTCCAACCCCAGAGCTACCTGGGAGGGGACCTACTGAGGTCAAGTTCAGCCACAGCCCATACCCCACCTAGAAGGAGCTGCAAAGCAATTTAGTTATTGGCCACTACCCATGCCATGCTTGGAAGTACCTTGAGAGGCCAAGCTGCGAACCAAGTCTGGCTGTCACTAGTGCTGGGCTTAGGGATGCTCTGTCAGAGGCATGGGACATGCTCCAGCCAGATGCTACTTCTCTGGATTCTGCAAACCTTTGAGAGACTCTAGGAAAGTCTGCAGCATGAGCTAAGGCTGGTGGTTTGTATGAAATAGCCACTGGAATCAGCTTGGCTGTGCCTGAAAGTTGTGCACCGTGGGGTCTGTAATCACCAGTGTGTGGTGAACAAATGGTTTAGCCATCTTGATGGAAGCTGCCTGACTCTGCATGCTGGGACAGGAAAAGCTCAACAAATGCTTCTGCCAGCTCTTCTGTCTGGGAGAAAGCTGCCCTCCAGCTCTTATCCTACAGCCAGACAACTCATTTTTCCTCAATATGTCCCTGTCACCTCTCTAGCTGCTGCCCCAGTGCTGGAGCTTAGAGTCAGTGATTTTGTCAGGAAGTAAGTACCGTGCGATCCCTTTAAGAGGAGTGTCTGGGACTCCAGCCACCCTCCATCTTACTCAGGCACAATCTCTGCTGGTTTTCACAGCCAGAAGTTATGGGGACTTCTTTCTCTGGCACTGGAACCCTGGGCTAGAGAGGGACTGGGGGTATGAGGGTGGAAAGCTCTGCAGCCGAGATATCCCTCCCAGTTTTTAATGGTCGCATGCAGGTCTGGGACGAGCCTGCTCCGAGTCTCTGCCCCTCTTCCTAGTCCCAAGATGGCTTCTCCTGTATGTTCTTAGTTATAGGGCTTTGGTTCAGCAAGATTTCAGGTGATCCTCAATGATGGTTGTTTTGCAGTTTAGTTGTAATTTTTGATGTGGTCATGACAGGAGTTAAGCACAGCATTTATCTACTATACCAATTTGACGTGGTGATCCTAAAATTTTTAAAAATAATTTTCACCACATATAGTTGTTTCACTAGGGAGACGATCCAAAGAGATCATCACACTATCATTCTTGAATCAGTTTCTTGGGTACTCTTTTTTATTTATAACAAGATATTCATATTTTGATCTTTTCCAAAGGTATAAAAATATCCTGACTTTAAATTTATTTTAACTGGTTATTGAAATACAGGCCTTTTCAAAAAGTTTAATTCATGAAATCAATAGCATTGTAATTTTAGGAACTTGCTATTTTGTTGTATTAAAATTGACCATATCCTTAGCTGTTTATATAACATTCCAGCACCTGTACCTCTCTGACCTACCTCAAAACATCAAGGAAAGATTTTTAAATATTTTTGTAGCTTCTTCTTTTTATCTGAAAATTATTTTTTCCTCCTATTTACTGTCTAGAAATATAACCTACAAAATTATATTCAGACTTTTATACCTCCTAAACCACTATCTCTGAAGACGTCATAACAGATGACTGCTTTGTTGACTGCCACTGCCTTTTAGCCAACAGAGAAATTTTAAGATGCTTTAATTCATTCTTTGACTGTGATCAGGCTTACATCATCTAAAATAAATATCAGAAATGCAGGAGAGAAAATTTCAGTGCAATTTGAGTACATATTTTACATTAATCCAACAAACAAAAACAAAATGAAACAAAAAAATCAAATTAAATAATACATACAGTTACAAATATATTATTTGCTTCCTCAAAAATTGCAATGTAGTGGTGTTGCTGGAAAGCTAAAAAGATATAATACCATGTGCATGGAGTAAAGACAACATATGTTGTTTCAAAAAATGATCCTGCCACATACTTGCTTTTTGACCTGAGGTAAATTATAGGCCATCTATGAGCCTTAGATTCTTTTTATGTTAAATATGATGACTACTTTACAGAATTGTTGTAAACATTAGATAATGTTACACACATTGCATAAGCTTCCCAAAATACATTTTTCTCTATATAATGTTTAATATCCTCCCTTTTCATTCAGTAGATGGCAATATCATATACCCAGGCAGTTAAGAAAATGGGCTCTACTCAATCTGCCTACAATAAATTTTATGGTATTGGCAAATTATTGAACATTTTTGATAGGACTGCTGTTACGCATAGTTCAAATAGTGTATGTGAAGTGCAGAGAACACTGCAGCATTTTATAAGTATTCGATAAATATTAGCCATCATTATTATAGCCTTAAAGCAATCCTATATGACAAATAGGAAAATAAAAGGAATTCAGAAAAAATAAGGTAATTGTTTCAAGTCCTTCAACAATTAAGTGGTAAAACGCAATCAGAAGCATACAGCTAGGATTGCAGGTCTTCTATTAAAAAGAAATGACAAGATTTTAATGAATGTAGTCATGTTACTCATAGGCTGGAAAAAAGAGAGTGGTTTTAGTCAAAAGAGCAGAAGGAAGACAGAGGAGAAGAGGAGGTCCTAGAACTACTTGGAATTATACCACACTCAATTTTCCGTAGACAGATGCTGTCCTCTCAGGCATCATAACATTATCCAAAATTGTGAGGTTGGTTTTGTTGTTATTTTTCCACTATTGCTATTTTTTTTGTAGAATACTAAGTTCAATAAATAGAGATCAAATATAAATCAAATAAGATACATTTATCAGCATATAAATTCAAACTAGGAAAACAATTTCATAAATATAGGTCATAATTCAGGAGTAAAAGCAAATTATCTTGAAATAGGTAAATCATTGTGACCCATTCTCAGCTTGAATTATTTGTACTTTGACACAGATCTTCACTTCTTTGATTATAAAAATCTTATTAATTCATTTTTTATTTGAATCATTCACGTCTAACATCAACACATCCATCCAATAATTTATTCTAGACTTAAGACTTCTGTAGACAGCTAAAAATGTGCTAAGCTGTTAACATTGAAACAGCAGGAAAATTCTCACCTATTGAATGAGAGGCCAAAATGGTTTATTAAGGATTGGATGGGGGTCCTTCCTGCTAAGGTGAATTTAATTTATCACTAAACACAGACTCTGTAAGTGAAATAAAGCATCTTAAAGTATACATTTTCAAAGAAGGATCAATTTATATAAAATTGATAATCAACAATTTTGTTTCTTAATTATAAAGGCTATTTAACAAAGCTTATTTAAACTGTCTGCAATAATCAAGACAACTGTAAAGCAAATATTTAATCTAATCATTTGCATATGGAATAGGAAATACTGTTTTTTTGCAAAATTTTCATAATTTTATATTATTGCAGCCTGAGTTATAGCCTAGACTTTATTGACTTAATAAGGAATTTGTCCATAAAAAGATATTCTAGAATGAGCATATGCTGTACTTTAAATAAAGAAGAATGGAGCACATTGTCTTGCTCTTAGGTATGTGGGGGCATGAGACAGAAAGTAGATTTGAGACTAGATTAGCTCAAAGGGATCAGAAATGCATAATATGTGAAATCATCTGACCATTTATGAGCAATTTGAAGACCTAAGTCAGCAAATGTTTAATAAATTGAATAATGATAGTTTTGAAAGTATGTAGGGCTTCTCAGTGGGATTAAAGCCATATCAAATAAGTTTAATGAACAATCATTCAACGATTTAATTGATAAAAATAATTATTTATTCCTCGTCCAATTGGAGTGTGTGAACATGTATATGTTATAAAATATTTTTATTAACTGAAATATTTTAACAATCCACAATTCCTCCTCTAAAATAAATTAACAACTGTACAGATATAGTTCGATAAACACTGTATATCCTATTATTCTGCTACATGAAGAATTTTGAATTGCTGTTAAATTCATTTCATGAATATGGATATGTCACATCATATATAGTTGAACATACAGCATCTCATTCTAAATAACTACTTTCACTGGTTCAGTGGTGACTATATATGTAAAGACTAGTTTTACTTTTATAATAAAATAGGAAGAAAGAGTATTTAATTTCTGGATAGGGAAAGAGAAAATTCAGCCTTCATTGGAGCAAGATCAGAAGCAATTTCAGTTTGGAAGGAAAAGTCCAAGTAATTGACTGGCACACAGCCAGGGATATGTTACAATGACACCAACAACGACTACTGCTTCTATTAATTAACAATAGCATGTAGAGGAGAGTAGAAAAAGGGAAGAGAGAGAATGTGAGATGAGAGAAGGAAGAAGGGGAGGGGGAGAGGTGTCCAAGTGTAATTAAAATATCCATAATTCTTTAAGATGTGAACTGTATTAGGATGTGAAAAGAATATAGTGGGAAGATGAAAGGAGAGTGGCTTCACGGAAGAGATAATATTTATTGTGTACAATAAACGGTGTTTTTGGTTGTTTGTTTTGTTTTTTTTAAAATTAGGGATTCTGATTCAGTAGGTCTGGGGTGAACCTGAGATTCTGCATTTCTCACAGTCTGCCAGATAGTGCTGATGTTGCTGTTCTGCAGACAGCACTGTGAGTAGCGAGGTAATAAAGAATGGGGAAGATTTTGATGTCTGCGAGGTTGGACAATTAAGTTCATGAACTCATCCTAGAAAATGTGCTACATACCTCATTGATGAATGTCACTACAGTCACCATCAAAGTACTCCCCTTGGGAAGGTATGCACCGATGCCAGCACCTAGTCCACCCTTCAAAGCAATTTTGGAGCTCTTTTTTTGGAATGGCCATCAGAGCTTCGTCATATTATCCTTGATGACATGAATGTCATCAAAATGTTTTCCTTTCAATATTTCCTTTACATTCAGGTAAAGAACAGTCATTGGGGGCCAGATCAGGTGAGTAGGGAGGGTGTTCCAATGAGTTGTTTGTTTACTGGCTAAAAACTCCCTCACAGACAGTGCGGAGTGAGCTGGTACATTTTTGTGATGCAAGAGCCATGAACTGTTGGTGAAAAATTCAGTTTGTCTAACTATTTCACACAGCCTTTTCAGCACTTCCAAAGAGTAGCCTGGTTAACTGTTTGGCCATTTGGTACAAATTCATAGAGAATAATCCCTCTGATATCAACAAAGGTTAGCAGCATTGCAACACGTTCAGGAACTTGATTGTTCCTCACATTCCTGGCAAAGTGAAGAGTACACATTATTACATCATTGAAGAATGAAAGCATTTGGTCTGGTGAGCATACTGAGACTATCAGGTAATGAAGATGAGGAAAAAATAGACCTTAAATAGCCTCAAGCTAAAGATCCTGAACTTTATTGATTCATTGATTGATTAATTGATTGATTTTGGCAAAGGGCAGGCTACAAATGCCTTTGTTCATAAGTGTGGCACTGTAGTTTTGTTTGAAAGGAAGCAAACAATTACAGCTTAAAGGATAGGACAAAATGAGGTAGTGAGAGAAAGAGGCAAGGGGAAATTGTTAGGAGGCCGCTGCCATTGCCCAAGAGAGAAAAGCACCAGGAAAGTCATTAGTATTGAAGATGGAAATGAGTGTCCAGATTTGGCACCTATTTCTGAGTTACCATCACAGAATAGAGTAAATTATTAGATGGGATAATCAAATGTCAAGGAAAATGATGCTTTATATTTTGTTTTCTTAATATTTTATTTTGCTTTTGCAAGCAAATGAGTGAATTAAAAAGTGAAAGAAAAATAGGTAATATTTAAAAAGTAAAAGTAAGAGGCGGTGTGACAATAATGAGGTTGGGGACCTATAAAATATCCATATGTGTATTGATTGGACACTTGGAGGTTTGGAAGATAAATACTAGGAATAGGTCATTAATGTTGATTAATTAGAGAGTGAAGGGGACTATACTGATAGAAAATATACAGCAAGCCTTTTTTTCATGACGATTTCTTTTAATTAGAAGGCTACTCTAAACTTAGCAAAGCAATTTTAATAAAATGATACAAATGATAGCAAAGGAAATGAATTTGTGTACTTTGTGGGAATGTGTGCATATGTGTATATAAATCTGAAATATGGATTTGGGAGAATAATGCCCATGATATTTGTCCTTTTAACTGGATGATAAAAGGAGCATGTGACCCTTTTTTTTTTTTTTTTTTTTTTTCCCCCTGCAGGGGTCATTCCTATTTTCTAATCATGTGCTCTGGTCACAGATGTCCCCAGAAAAAATGTCCACAAGCTTTGCTCCAAGGCCAAGGGCATCTTTCTACATACGTTGACAAATAGTTTAGTAAATTGCCATAAACAAGATTGAAGCTGATGGTAACTGCAAATCATAAAGTAATTGATGATGCCAAGCAGTTTGTCAATATTCATATCCCTGACATCCTGTGTGTGGAGAAAGGCATCTTTCTACTCCTAATAGTTGTTATGCATTGTGCTAAAATCACATAAGAGAGCTTTAGGGAAGACAAGACATAATAAAATTCATTTTTGAATTTTTGTAGTAAGTTCTAGAAGTTCTTGTAGATTAAGAAATCACTTCATGGATTGATCATTTCTACCTAGAGCTGGTCAATTTTTTCCAATTAGAACTGACAGAGTTATCAAAATAAACATGTAAATGTTGCCCGTCTCTCCTCTATTTGATGTTTTCAAATATACTCTCTTCTCCATGGAAGACTCCCATATTGGGAATTGGGGAACACATTTTAATTCAAGCCATTTTCTCCCATGAATCACATGTTTAGGAATCACAAAGCCGTAATATTCTAAGCAACACAGTTAATCTTCAATTTTGAAATTATACTTTTAAACAGAGGCAAAAAATATCCTTCTTTCCCTTAATGTGAAGCAAATCCCTCTGCTTCAATTAATAGCAATTGGAGGAAAGAGCGAAAGCCGAAGTCCAGCTCCAAGCAGCGTATAAAGAGATGATTAGGGACTCTGGCAGCCAGCCAGACTGCCAGGATGTTTTTCATGGGTGTTACTTTACTGACAATACTTTCATGACATTTGTACCTTGACACCAGGAGTGCTAACAGCTGCAGTGCCAGAGGTAGAAAGGCAGAAAAGACCTTTCTCAGCTATAGTTGCTCTCACAGATTCTAAGCACCCTAAGAGAATAGTCTATAAAAACTGGTTTCAGCCTGCTATCTCCTTTGTGAAGCTTTTTGCTTTGGTATATAAAAAGCAGTTTTGTCCTATGACATTGGACTTAGGGGAGATAAGAGTTTCTCAAGATGGAAGACATGTATGATAAATGTGTGACTAATGGCAGTAAGAAGGTTGGTCAGGGAGCTCATGGTTTTATGAAATGAAATATTTCAACAACCATTTCTGTACTTGGTTATTTGCTACAGGCAGCCCTTGTGACCCCTCAGTGAGGAAGCCAAAGAGGACTAAAAGAGAAAAATTCTAGTTATCTTCAAGTTGGATGGTGTTCTTAACAAATAGTGACAGATATAACAGTATGACTTCTAGTGGCTGCTAATAATGGTAGAGCTTTAGGCTGTGGAGAAATGAGAAAGGTTAGAAGACAAGTGCATATACGTGAGAAAAGAGTTCAAATGATAAAAGGTGAGATGTGGTTTTAGGAAAGTTTATTTTTGAGACTCTGCCAGACTGTCTTGCTGTATTCAGAGTTATTCTTGGCATATCAGTGTGTCACTAACATGGACATAGTCTCGAGAACCAAGGTCTTAAAAGGCATATGGTACTATTTGCTATCAGGGAGCCATTATGCATTGATAGTTGTTTTTTGTATGTTAAGCTACTTCCTTATTTTACTGTTGCTACTGTTTTGGTCTTAGAAATGGGAAAAAATCTTTAGCTAAACATAATTAACTTTCCATAGTTGCAAGAGCATTTAGGAGACATTCTAAAATAATTAACTTACTATAAGAAAATTTCCTATAAATTTTTCAATCACTAATACTTTATAGAATATGAGTTATTGTAAAGAGTATTTATTTTTAATTTCATGATAAGTGAGCTGTCTGTAGTTTTCTGACAACTCCATTGTGGGGACAGAGCCAGGAGTGCAGTTTCCAGGCTTTCGGCCTCACGTGGAAAGGTGCTGGCTCAGGTAGTAAGTGGCCATCAACTGTGATTGGATGGCCATCAGCTGTGGCTAGTTGGCTGTCAGCTGTAACCAGTGAGCCATTGGCCACTAATATAACTGCTGTGGCTATGCTAACAGCAAATGGGGGCTAGCAAGAAGATGGTGGCTGAGCTAGCAAGCACGGAGTGTGGTGGAGTGTGGATTGTGGATCATGTGGCTCCTGCTTCCTGTGTCTCAAACCCAGCCGCCAACAAGAATATAGTGGTATGATGCCCCATCTATGGCTCCGTGGGTGTTCCTATTTGGCATCACCATATACTGCGTTCTTGTACAGGGAGCATTTTGACCTCACTATGTTCTGTGTCCACCCACTGAGAGCAGGAGCAGAGTCCCTGCATTACAGGGAGAAATAAGTAATCTATTAATAACTGTCAATAAATTATGCTAAAAGAATCAGGAAGGGAAAGAAAAGTATAATTAAGCATAACTCAATCACTGTGCCCATAATTTTCTTTTTTTTTAATGTGCATTCTGAGGTCCAAGGAATTAAGAGAACTAGGTGATTTTGTGTAGCTAATGAGTAGCTAGAATTCAGTATGCCAGCTCCCAACTTCAGGGGTTTTTTCTAAAGCAATATCCCTGGACATGCTTAGGAAGTCAAATATCAGAGTATTTTTTTCTTTTGGCACTTATACCATGATTCAGGTCAACATGCAAACCTCAACTTGTATTGAAGAAATCTAAATAAATTGATGAAATATGATGACATTACAGTATAGTAATTTTAAAAACTTGAATATTAAGTACTTTTTATAATTAATTCTCAATTGGGCAATCATAGAGAGAAATTTGGGAGGGGGAGAGGGAACTGAATCATCCAAAATATCCGCAGGGAAGTCTGCACATTTTTTCCATTTCATTGCTAATGAGTCATTTTCACCTGACTCCTGCTCCCACCACTCCCCACTGAAGAACCAGCTGTCAGTTTCCACAGCTGAGTGGGTTTGGTACCAGACAGGTGGCAGCAGGGTGGGGAAGAAATCGTGTCAGTGGGATGTAGTTAATCTGAAATTAGGGTGACCCACCTGGTATCATTAAAAATTGACTGGATATCATAAATGGTTCACTACAATATAACTAACACTTAAAAGTTAAGGTTTAAGTATTCTTGATAAGACAAATAAGAATATTTGTCATTAATTGAGTATTTGAGCAGTCTTCTACATAGTATTAAAGTCCATTTAGAAATAACAATTTTTTTCATCTTGCATATAGAAAAAATGAACTGGACTATGCCATTTTGGATTCTGACATTTACTCACTCTCACCTTGTACTGTAGGCTCTGAAAAAAATGTATCTTGAAATCAATAAAACCCAGTTAAAGCTTAAATGGCCTAATATATCTGGAAGTGTTTTGTAAACTGATATTTAATAAGTGTATTTGTATGTAAATGACAGCTATCATTGGTATTTATTCAATGGACTATTTTAATTCTCACAGCCTGGAATATAAGTCTAAGTTCCTAAATGTACTCATAGCTAACAAGGTCCCTAACCACATGACTCAACTCATCTTCCTGACTACAACTATGGCCATCTAATCTTGATTAAGTTCTTATGTTTTCCTCAGCTTGGAAGTTACCTTCTCCTGAACATATCCCCTGAATGCTCAGGAATGGTCTGGGTGCCCTCCCTATGATTTCTTAGCTCCAGGCTGACCTCTCTATTATGGTACTTCTCACACAACACTGAAATTGGCTTTTTACCAGTCTTGCTCTCTCACTGGTTCTGCTTAAGGGTAGGTCTTTATCTCCTTCACATTTGAATTCCCAATAACTAGCATAGTGGATAACACATGATGAAGACAATAATAAGTACAGTCATATTGCAAAATGACATTTCCATTAATGACAGACCACATATACCATGGTGGTCGTAAGATT
This sequence comes from Rhinolophus sinicus, assembly GCF_057876585.1. Classification (NCBI taxonomy): domain Eukaryota; kingdom Metazoa; phylum Chordata; class Mammalia; order Chiroptera; family Rhinolophidae; genus Rhinolophus; species Rhinolophus sinicus. The sequence goes on along the minus strand of NC_142514.1, from coordinate 119,546,591 downwards.
ATAATGGATATGAAAAATTTCTGTCACCAAGTGATGACATAGCTGTCCTAATGTCATAGAGCAAAGCATTATTCGTGTTTGTGGTGATGCAGGTGTAAACAAGCCTGTGTTGCCAGTTATAAAAGAATAGCATATTAAATTATGTACAGTACATAATACTTGATAACAATAAGTAACTGTTATGAGTTTGTGTTTACTATACTATACTTGTATTGTTATTTTAGCATGTAGTTTTTCTACTTATAAAAAAAAGTTTGCTGTAAAACAGTATATTAGACTATGCTGAAACAGTAGGTTATGCAGGCAGCAGCCTCATACATCTTGTGTATAGGGAGTCTCTTGATTGCATCACTTTCTCTTGTGTTTGATTTAATCTTGTGTTTTGTACAGTGACATGCTGTACAGACTTGTAGATTGGGAGAAATAGGCCATACCATGTAGCCTAGGTTTACAGTAGGCTATACCATCTAGGTTTATATAAGTATACTCGATGATGTTCTCACAATGACAAAATTGCCTAATGCTGCATTTCTCAGAATTTATCTGCATTGTTAAGTGACACATGACTTTATCTGTCTATCAATCTATCTACTATCTATCTTCATCTATATGTTACTGAGGTCAATTAGTTTTATGCATACATAAAAGTACAGGTGCATATAAATAAGAAAATAACACTCATTCCTAGCCATTTATCTTATCTGCACTCTATGCAATTATGGCTACAGCATGCAGATTATTTTAATGTGGGCTGATCTGGGCTGCAGGGAGACCTATTCAATGGCAAATGCAGAAAATATGCTCATTTAAACAAAAGCAATAACGGAAATGCAGAAGACAAAGATATGAACCATGCATAGGGATCAAATAAACATGATTTAGTTAAAAAAAAATGAAGTCATGGATGATGAAAAATGAGATATCAGAGAATGGTGGCTTTTGTAGCTGGAAAGATGGTGAAATCATTCACTGAAACTGAGAACACCAGATGATGATATAGTTATTGTTACTGTTTTTGGGAGGGTTTATGAAGGGAAGCAGATATAGTTCTTGGTTTTAATTTTAGACATGTTGATTTTGTCATGCCTTTGAGAAATCCAAGGGAAGAAAGGGTTATAAATTTGGAAGTCATTTGCATGTAGGTGGTATACCGAAGTCCGGATTGCCTAGGAAGGAATTATAAAATAGCAATTTAAAAAGACCAGGATTAAACATTTATGAGCCTGGTAAAGAACTGTGATAATGCTAAGGCTCAAGAAAAAAAAAAAAAAAAGAGGAATATTGAAAATGAAGGTAAACATCAATAAGAAAAGGAATGAATTTGAGGTGGGAAAATGACAGTAAGTATAGATATCTCATTTAGGAATGTGGTTGTATTAAGTAAGAGTGAAACAGGGCAAAATTTAAAGGAGGATATGGGGTTAAGAAAGTGTAATGCTTGGTTTTATATATCAACTTAACTGGACCACTGGGTGCCAGACATTTGGTCAAACATTATGCCTGGTGTGTCTGTGAGGGTGTTTCTGAATGAGACTAACATTTGAATCCATGACTGAGTAATTGCCATCCCGAATGTGAGTGACTCCACCCAATCAATTGAAGGCCTGGATAGAATAAAAAGTCTGACTTTCATATAAGTAAAAGGGAATTCCTCCTGTCCAACTGCCTTCAAATTGGGACATCAGTTTTTTTTTGTTGTCTGTTGTTTTTTTTTTTGCCCTTCAGACTTGAACAGAAACATTGGCTCTTCCTAGATCTTGGTACTGCCAGCCTTTAATACAGGGAAAATAATAATCATTATATAATACATATATAATTATATAATATATATACATATATATGTATATGTGTATATATACACACACATATATACATGTATATATATACACATATATATGTGTGTATATATATACACATATCATATCCATACATATACATATACATATACATATACATATACATATACATATACATATACATATATATATATATATATATATACATATACATATATATTTAGATGTAGGAGACAGATGTTACTAAATACTGTGAAGAAAAATCCATTGAGCTTCTGGGTAGTGACGTATGTAATCAGACCAAGGAATCCCATCTTCATGTGTCCACTGATGCCTCTCTCTTGTTGTTAAGTGTGGCACTTGGTCATATACAATGATATTCATGGTCTGTGACAGTGGATCAAACACTTGGTAGCTTCTTCAAAAATGGTGTTGGCTAAAGACTGGTGGGCAAGAAAGTGAAACCTGTACCTAAAATATGTATTGATTCTAGTCAGGAGGCATCCCTTTCCCTTCCAGGTTGGAAGGATACTACTGTATTCAACTTTTTACCAAGTGGCTGGTTGATGTCCTCACGGGATTGGATCATATTGATGCAGGCCAGTGGAGGGCTCAGTGGAGGTCTCTATTGCTAGCAGTTTGGACATTCTACAGTAGTAGAAGTTAGATCAGCTTTATTGAGTGAGATCCCATGTTGTGGGGCTTTAACCTAACCACTATCCCTGCCAACATGGCCACTGTGTGTCATCAGTCCAGATACTAATACTAGACTAGTTGATAACAGGGACTGGCTTTAATTAGCCAAGCCATTCTGTGTATTGGTTCTTTTAGTATCTCTCCCTTAGTAGATATGGTAGTACAGTGCCCAGCCCCATACGTAAATCCATTTGTCTACTCTTCATATCTCATTGCCCCCCAGTTGTAATAGTTTGCTGTATTTGAAAAACAAAACAAAGCACCACAGACTGAATGGATTAAACAACAGAACTTATTTTCTCATAATTCTGGATGCTAGAAGTCAAATGTGTTGCCAGGTTTGATTTTTCCTGAGGTTTCTCTCTTTGGTAGCCTTCTCTATATGTCTCCACCTGGTTGTCACTCTGTGATATTTCTGGAGTCTCCCTATGTGTCCAAATTTCTTCTTCTTTTAAGGACACCAGCCATTTTGAATTGAGGCCTACCTAAACACCTCATTTTAACTTAATCACCTCTTTAAGACCTTATCTCCAATATGGTTACATTCTGACATGCTGGGAGTTAGGACTTCAACATATGAATTTTGGTGGAACACAATTCATCCCATAACACCAGCCTTCTAATATTTTTCCTTCCAGGTCCTGACCAACAGACCAAACCACTTGCCCCTCCCTACTGTTCTTTTTTATCTTCTTACTTTGGGCTATTTCTCTTTCAACACAAATTGTATGATAAGGTGCACTGTCCCTTGAAACAAATCCCTCCATGCCCTGCAGATATCCTTCAGAATCAGCTTGTTGTAATAGAGTGCTTATTTTCAGGATGCACATACATGTGGAGTACACTAATCCCTGACACAAACTTGGCCTTTTCCTGTCTTAGTCAGCTGGCCACTGAAGCCCCTACAAAGGCATAGGGTGAGTTAGTGGAGAGGTATTTTTGATACAGTAGTGGCGTCAGTAAAGGCAGGGCTACTTCCTTTGACACAGACTTTGCATGACATTGAATACAATCCACAGACACACTTCACAGAAAAGGTGGTACATAAGTAGACCCATGAAAGTGAGAACCACTGATCTAATTACCACTCCCTGGTTCTGATTAGGCTTGATCTTGCATGCACTACCGACATCTTTAAGTAGGAGGAGTGGACCACTTCAGAAGGCCTGGAGGCACTCAATATTTTGGAGTGCTTTAGCCAGATGTTGTTGTTATTTAGTTTGATGTAATGTCTCAGCATCCTGCTCCTTTCCAATCAAGGCCTTGACCATGGTGTGACAGACTTGTTAGGTTTGAGAGTTCAAACTTTCTGAAGCTCATCTACTTTTATAATTAACTCATGAGAAAAAGTCTCAATGTTTTTGCTCTCTGCCTCTACGGTGATAATTTTTAAATGTTATTAAGAGTTGCTCTGTCTTTCACACTTTAAGTTGGTGATTAACAGTGGTGTACTGGTAATCCAGATCAGTATATTTAAAAGTCCCTAATGCATAGTATTGGCTAATTTGGGGTTTAATAACTTTTACCTTGGCTGAATTCAAATACTAATGGTAGCTTGAAAACTTTCTGAGTATTTAGAAATTGTCTATTTCAAGTGAGCTCACCCCAGCGCACTGTTGGATTCTCTCTGAGCCTCTATTTGTTTTTCACAATGGGATTAATAAAACCTAACCATCTCTGAAAATGTTCATGAGTTTTATTCTTCATTTACAGTAGCTACAATAAAGTATTTGAAGAAAGGAAATCAGCAATTTAATTTACAAATGAACAATTAGAAACAAATGGATTTTTATTCAATTAGTACAAATGTATGTTATGTATATTTTTCTCCTCTTTCAAATGTGGTAAAATTATTAATAAATGGCATTATTATAAACAGTTATATTATGACCCATTTCAATGAAATATGCATAAGGATCAGACTTCAAAATTTAGCATTTTATTTGGTAGTTTTTTTGGAGTCTCAGTATAAAGACTAACATGTGACAGAGAAGAGTTTTGACTGATTTTCTCATGTCTATAAGAGGTCATTTCAAAAGAGCTGAAACATCCTGAAACAGTGGAATGATAAAAATAGGAATGTTGTATTGATTATATTCCCCAAACAGTCTTTTATATCCCCGTGGCAGTACTGTGGCTACCAATTTGTGTTTTCCAATCCCCTCACCTTTTTCGCCATCCCCACACCACTCCCATCTAACAACCCTCAGTTTTTCTCTGTATCTCTGAGACTATTTCTGTTTGGTTTGCTCATTTACTCTGTTCTTTAGATTCCACATATAAGTGAGATCATATGGTCTTTGTCTTTCTCCTGAAGTTGAAGCTGAGTAATACTGAATGTCAACTATAATATAATTAAATATATATATGGTATATATAGTCATGGTATGTGGAGTACAGCATGGGGAATAGTCAAGGAATTATAACAGCTATATATAATGTCAGAATGGTAGTAAATTGGGAAAGGAGGGTTATCACTTTGTGAGAGGTGCAAATGTCTATTATATTGTTTTGTATACCTGAAATTAATTTTAAAAATGTAGGAATGCTGTGCCGTTATCTATTCCCATCACAAAGCTGTCAGGCATGTCTTTGTTAATTGCTATGTTTATGAAAAGTTTTATACTTAATATATATTTCTTTAATATAACTTTTGTTTGTTTTGGATTGAGTATCCATTATATAAATAAGCATAACTAAGTTGCCACCAAGTAAAATTCAGTCCTCTGGGTATGTATTTTGAAGTACATTTAAAATTTCATTGAGAGAGTTTTTACTTTGGGTTAGATGACTTCATGGACTCTAGAAGGTGATATTAATGGATATGATCTAGGGTATGATATTAATATACCATATAATGCATGTCACTACTTCTAATAAGAGAAGTTGTAATAAATATCAAAATGGTAATAACACAAAATAATTAAATCCTTCTGGAGTTGTCAGGAAAACTTGATTACCTCATGAGTGAATGAAAATTTTATTATGAATAGAAGTTCTTCAGGTGGACCAGTGTTCTTCTGAAGAATATAGTTCTATGTCTAGCATAGAACTATCCTAGACACTGTCTTGGAGTTAATATGTTGTCAGTAAAGATTAAATATCAATATATAGATTAACAATACTTTTTTTCATGTTAAATTCAATTACTTGTTTTCCCAGTCATTGACACATTAAAAATGAAAAATGAAAAGTGAATTCTATTGAAGGCAGTTATAACACAAATAAATAAATAAATAAATAAATAAATAAATAAATAAATAAATAAATAAATAAATATATAAATAAAAATTCCCAGCCTAATGAAAGAGAGAAAAAGGTAAACTATAAAGAAAATACATGCATTAGAGATCATTTTAAATGGAGGAATTTAGAAATGCAAAAGAGAAAAGGAAATTGCCTGGTTTTGACAATTTTGACAATTTTAGGCTGGTTGTAAGGACATATTCTGTTTCCTTATGCAAGGTAAAAATTCTATGTTAGGTCAAAAAATCATAGCGGAACCACACGAGACACATTTGTGTTGATCAAAAAGGTGTGAAGCAGGGTTATGAAAAATGAGGTATCTCACTTTCTTTTTTAGCAAGTTACTTAGGATTTTTGGGTGAAATTTGATCCCTCTTTAAAAAAGGTAGAGAAAGAGGTTGGCAAAGGACATAACCTTTCATAAGATGGGACTTGAAATCTAGCAACGAACATGTAAAATTGAATTTAAAAAGAACTTCCTCATGTATTATTTCTTGAGACTTGTATTACAATCCTTTGAGTAGACAGAGGATCTGAAATTATTATCCCCATTTTAAGGCACTGGCTCAGAAATGCTAAATGACTTGTTCAAGTTCTAAGAGTAAGTTAGCGGCAGAAGCCTGAGGAAATCTGACTGTATCCCTATAGAGTAGTTTCTTCACACCAAAATACTGTCTTAAAGACAGGCAGGAGCTTATTAAGTGCACAAGACTTAACGTTTTTGCTTCTGAGATGCAAACTTGAGAAGGGAATTTGGAAACAAGAACCACAACAACACTTGCAATTTTTTAAAAATAATTTCTTCTTTTGCTATATTAATTGATAATTAAAGTGGGGAAATAATAGTGATATTTATGAAATGTTTAATCTATAGCAGACACATTGGTAAGCCTTTTATGTGCATTATCTCATTTAATTTTCTCAATATTTCCATGAATTAAGAAAAAAAATGCATCATGTCATTTCCAGGAGGTAATAACAGGAACAGGAACATGGAATGCTGACTTCCAAATGAAAGCCCAAACTGAAAGAAACAAAATTATTTAAGTGCTTAAATAAGTGTTTGCTGTTTACTTAGATAACTGTCTGTCTGCCAAAGTTTACAAACTTCAGAAGAAAAAATAAATAAACATACCTGCCTTTTAAAAATTGTATGCTCTAAGGAATAGAGTAGAAATTTATAATTGTCACATGTTAAAAAAAAAAAAAAAAATGAAGGGAGAAGGAAGGAAGGACGAAGAAAAGAAGGAAGGGAAGGAGGGAAGAAGGGAGGGAGGAAGGAAGATATAAGGAGAGGAAAAATAAAGAAATGTGTAATCCCTCCTGCTCATAATTCCTCACCAAAATAGGAAATATCTTTACTTATTGAAAGCACAATAACTGAGATTCTTTTGAAGTCACCTTAGAATACAGTATCTGCTTTCTTGCAAAGTTTTTTTTTGTTTTGTTTTGTGTGTTTTTTTGTTTTGTATTGTTTTGTTTTGTTTTTAATTGGGGAAGGGGAACAGGACTTTATTGGGGAACAGTGTGTACTTCCAGGGCTTTTTCCAAGTCAAGTTTTTGTCCTTTCAATCTTAGTTGTGGAGAGCACAGATCAGCTCCAGGTCCAATAGTGTGAGCTCAAAAAAATAATATTAACTTTCGGTGTTACTAAAAAGAAAGTGACTTGTATACTACAATGATATTTATAATTTGGACTTGATATCAGAAATACAAGCAAGGGTTAGAGAAAATATTTGGTTGACTCGTATAAAATTACTGATATTATACCATTTTTGTTTAACAAAAATGTCAATTTCTTATGGTTCCAACTAATATACATAAGAGTCATAAAGATCGATAACCTTTGATGGTGAAGACGACAAGCAATTCAAATACATTTTCTCAACCTGATCATGAACTACACCTTTACTTTCCCTTGACTTTTGCTAGTATCATAGTATCTTAACACGAAATATCAGTTAATGGCCTTCAGTCACTCTGAAGTCATCAATCGAATATTCCCAAATTTATATTCTAGTTCATTGATATAAGATCTTGTATGTACGGTTAGCTATGCTCTGGTTTTGATGCTGGTATATTCACAACTCTATCAAAGAATAAATTTTAGGAAAACACAAAATTTATTGAATGGAGAATTCCTTTGGAACAATTAATTTCATAAGAAGTAAAAAAAATAGAGATGGCTCCACACATGTAAATTCTCTACAGATCACCAAACAAGATAAACTTACACAATTTTCAAATATGTTTAAAAATATAAGTCACTTATAAGCTTTTAAGTAGAAATATAGTAACTTTATAAATCAAGGGAATAATAAACATAATTTAACATTGCATATGCTAGGTATGGCATAGAATTATCATAAATAATTTAGAAATCTGAAAAACATCTATAAATTCATGTGTAAAATGTTTTTAATTTTAGCTTTATTGCGATATAGTTAACATTTCAAATTTTAAGATATTTAAAGTACATATCATGAATACTTGAAGTACATATATATTGTGAAAGAATTCTCCCATCCTGTTAATTAACTTATCAATAAATTCATGTATTGCTCTCTTTCATTTACTTTTTTAGTGTGTGAGAATAGTTAAGTTCTACTCTCTTAGCAAATGTCAATTATGCAATACAGTATTATCAGTTATGTTCGTCATGTTTTACATTAGGTCCTCATATTTTTTCACTTTATAGCTAAAAATGTGTATCCTTTTATATCCTCTCCCTATTCCCCTCATCCCCCAGCCTCGACAACTACTTTTTGACGCTGTATAAGTTTACTCTTCTTTTTAGATTCCACATATAAATGATACCATGTATTATTTGTCTTCGTCTGGATTATTTCACTAAGCATAATGTCATCAAGGTCCATCTATGTTGTAAAAATGGCAGGATTTCCTTCTTTCTCATCACTACCATATTCTATAGTGTGTGTGTGTATATATATACATATATACATACATATATATATATATATATATATATATATATATATATATATGATGTGATACAAAAGATATGGTGAATGTTTAAATTTAAAAAATTATTACAGTAAAAGACACCTTGTATTAATCCCCCTCAAAATACTCCCCCTTGCTTTCAACACACTTATCCCATCATTCTTGCCACTTTCTGAAGCAGTTCTGGAAGTCCTCTTTCATGAGTGTCTTTATGTCATCCTTCATCATGACAATGCTCCATGTCACACATCACTTCTGGGACATGACAATTTCTGTCAAATAAAAACATTACGGTGTGTCCTCACCCACCTTCTTCACCATATCTGGCACTGTGCTACTTCTGGCTTTTCCCCAAAGTCAAAATGGTTAAGGATATCGAGGCAGCCACAACAGTGCTGTGATATATATGTATCATGATTTATTTATCTACTCATCCCTTGGTAGAAACTTAGGTTGTTTCCATAATTTGGCTATTGTGAATAATGCTGCAATGAACATAGGAGTGCAGATGTTTCTTTGATAGCCTGTTGTCATTTCCTTTGGATATATACCCATAAGTGGGATTGCTGCATCGTATGATTTTTCTATTTTTAATTTTTTGAAGAACCTCCTTACTGTTTTCCATTGTGGCTATATCAATTTACATTTTTCCAAGAATGCACAAGGGGTCCCTTTTCTCAACATCCTTTCCAACACTTGTTATCTCTTGTCTTGATGATAAACATTCTGACAGATTTGAGGTGATATCTCATTGTGGTTTTGATTTACATTTTCCTGATTAGGATATTCAACACCTTTTCATGTATCCGTTAGCCATTTTTATTTCTGCTTTGAAAAACTGTCTGCTCATTTCCTCTGCCAATTTTTAATTGGCTTTTTTTTTCCTTTTTGCAGTTGAGTTATATGAGTGCCTTGTATATTTTGGACATTAACCCCTTATTAGATACATGATTTGCAAATATTTCCTCCCATTCGATAGGTTGCCTTTTCATTTTGTTGATGGTTTTCCTTTGTTGTGCAAAAGATTTTTACTTTAATATAGTCCCAGTTGTTTAGCTATTGTTTGCTTTCCTTTTGGAGTCAAATTTAAAAAAAAAAAAAATGCCTCCAAGACTGATATCAAGGAGCTTACCAAGCCTGTTTTCTTCTAGAAGTTTTAAGGTTTGATTACATACATTCAAGTCTTAATCTATTTTGAGTTGATTTTTGTGTACGGGGTAAGGTAGTGATCCAGTTTTACTGTTTTGCATGTAGCGCTTTAGTTTTTCAACACCATTTATTTAAGATACTTTCCTTGCCGCATTGTATATCTTTGGTTCCTTTGTCATAAATTGATTGACCATAAATGCATAGGTTTATTTTGTGATATTCTGGTTATTATTATTATTTTGTACATCTATTTGTTCCATGTATCTGCATGTCTGTGGTTATGCCAATATCATACTTGCTTGATTACAGTTGTTTTGTAATAGACTTTAAATCAAGAAGTGTGAAGCCCTCATTTTTATTCCTTTCTCAAGATTGCTTTGGCTATTCATGTTTTTTTGTTGTTGTTGTTCTATACAAACTTTATCTTTGTCTGTTCTATTTCTGTAAAAAATAAAACAATGCCATTGGAATTTTGATAAGGATTGCATTGAATCTGTAGACCAATTTCAGTACTACTGACATTTTAACAATATTCTTCTAATTCATGAGTATAAAATATCTTTCTGTTTATTTGTGTCTTCTTCAATTTTATTTAATGTATTATCATTTTCAAAGTATAGATCATTCACCTTGTTAGTTAAATGTATACTTAGGTACTTCATTTTTTTTTCAACTAACAGTGGGATTGTTTTCTTAAATTATTTTTTTCTAATAATTTATTGGTAGTGTATAGAAATACAAGGTTTTTGTTTTTGTTTTTAATATATGTCATGCCATCTGCAAACAGAGGTAGTTTTACTTCTTCCTTTCTGATTTGGATGGCTTTATTTTCTTGCTTAATTACTCTGGCTAGGACTCCCACTACTATGTTACATAAAAGTAGTGAAAGTGGATATCCTTGTCTTGTTCCCAATCTTGGAAGAAAAGCTTTTAGTTTTCACCACTGAGTATGATGTTAGCTATGGGCTTGTCATATATGACATTTATTATGTTGAGGTATATTTACTTTATACCCATTTTGTTGAATTTTTATCATAAATGGATGTTGAAATTTACTCAATGCTTTTTCTGCATCTATCGAGGTACTCATATGACTTTTATCCTTGTTTTTATTAATGTGCAATATTACATTAATTGGTTTTCAGATGTTAAACCATTCTTGCATTCCTGAAATAAATTTCACTCAGTCATGGTGTATGATCCTTTTAAAGCATTATTGAATTGTTTTGCTAATATTTTGTTGACAATTTTTACATCTATGTTCATCAAAAATAGTGGTCTCTAATTTTCTGTCCTTGTAATGTTCTTGTCTAGGTTTAGTATCAGGATAATGCTGGCTTTGTAAAATGAGTTTGGAAGTGTTTCCTCCTCTTCTATGTTTTTGGAATCTTTTGAGAACTATTGACATTAATCCTTCTTTAAATATTTGATAGAATTCACCAGTGAAGCTATTTTGTCCTGGACTATTGTTGTTGTGGTGGTTGTTATTGGTATTGCTGTTGTTGGAAGTTTTTTGATTACTGATTTAATGTCTTTACAAGCAATTGGTCTTGTCATGTTTTCTATTTCTTCTTGATGCAGTTTTGGTAGGCTGTATATGTCTAGGAATTTACCCATTTCTTCTAGGTTGTTCAATTTGGTGGTGTATAAATGTTCATATTAGTCACTTATGAACCTTAATATTTGTGTGGTATCAGTTGTAAAAAAAAAAAAATTCTCCTTTTTCATTTCTAATTTTATTTATTTGAGTCCTGTCTCTTTTTTCTTGGTAAGTCTACTAGAGGTTTATGTTTTTATTTATGTTTTCCAAGGGCCAGCTCTTAGTTTCGTTATTCTTTCTATGTCTCTGTTTTATTTATTTCCACTCTGATATTTGTTGTTTCCTTAATTCTATTAATTTTGGGCTTAGTTTGTTCTTTTCAATTCCTGAGATATAAAGTTAGGTTGTTTATTTGATATCTTTCTTTTCTCTTAATGCAGATTTTTTGTGCTATACATTTTCCTCATAGAACCACTTTTGCTGTATCCCATAAGTTTTGGTATGCTAGATTTCCCATTTTCATTTGTCTAAAAAGTTTATTTCTCTTTTGATTGCTTATCTGTCCCTTAGTTATTCAGTAGCATGTTGTTTAATCTTCACATAGTTGGGAATTCTCCAGTTTTCTTTTTATAATTGATAAATATTTTTATACCATTGTGGTCAAAACACATACTTGATGTGATTTCAATATTTTACAAATTTAAGATTTTTTGCCTAACATATTTCTATTCTGGACTATGTTCCATGTGTCAAGGAGAAGAATGTGTATTCTGCTAGTGTGAGATGGAATTTTCTATAAATATCTGTTAAGTTCACCTGATCTGTTGTGTAATTATAATCCAAAACTACCTCATTAATTTTCTGTCTGGATTATGTGTGAAATATTTTAAGAAATTCATGAAAAATTTTACAGTGATATTCTTCTATACTTATTATTAAATATAAATTACAAAGTGAAAATTAAATAAGAAGAAGTAACAACTAAATTAATATATATAACCAGCTTTGTTATAAGTATTTGCTGATACGGTAAACAGCATAGTCACTTCTGTATAAATAAATAGGGCTTTGATATAAAATATTTAATAAGAAAAGCAGATATTGCTCAAACAGTGGAAAGTTAAAAGAAAGATAATTTGTAATCACAATAATATATATTCTTTCTTAACAGGTGACTTGAAAGGATTGCCATTTATTACCATTCAGAAACTACTGAGCATCATTTTTGCGTGACTACTGAAAAAGGATATCTTTACAGAAACCAGTTCATTTTTGAAGTTCATAATTCGAACTCTGTTTTCAGAAAGCAGGTACAGTTTGTCTTTTATTACTCTGCTTTTAAGTTGAAAACAATGTTGAAGGAAAAAGACATTAAACTGTGTGTATCATTTATGGAATTCCTTAACAACACCTCATTGTGTCAAAGTTTAAATTTTATACACTTAAAATAATTTTTTTTTAATCTTCAAATTGAAAAAAAAATCTTGATTGTGTCAGTAACACAAATACTACAAATATTTTGGAAATAATATTAATTTGAAAAACAGTAAAATATTTTGTCTTTATTAAAGTTTAATTTAATATGAGATTGGCAAGTACATAAAGATTGTGTAATATTGCTGAAAACAATGAGAGAAACAATACTCTGGTGTAGCCTCCTATTTCATAATATCTTCCTCAATCAATGTATAATGTGCTAGTGGATGGATTTTACACTTTTTTGACAGCTTGAGTTTGGAGACAGTGCTTTAGTTCTACAAGCAGGAAGTCATGGACAAAAATATTGCATCATCCCCACCTTAATAAGGAATCTCCCAAATGAAAGTGACTTTTGTGCTGTTTGCTCAGAAGCGCCACGTTCTTATGGGTATATACTTATTCATTAACCAAAGTCATTAAATATTAATTACATCTATTTTGAATAAAAGTGACCATTGTGTAACTTAAAAATCGTCCTTTAAAGTGAAGACATTAAAATATTTTAGAATACATAATTTCACACAGGTTTAGTATTCAGAGCTAAGTGGACATTAACAGATTACCTTAAATTAAATACACTGTGTGCTATTTACCTAACATACGATGTATTTTAGATAATCAACCAAGGAGGTCAATTAATTTTGGATATAGAATTTTTTATCTTTGTTTCCTAATTATTTGTAAAATATTGACAATATCATACCCAAATTCAAGGCTGTCATATATCAACCTTCTAATTTGTGAGGTTAATTCAAATTAATTGATTCAAAATATTGGAAAGTATTTTGCTCAGCCTATTCTATGCTTTCACTTTTTTCAGGCTTTAAAATTTGAGTTAAAGAAGAAAATGACTAAATGTGAATTTGAGAGCAGTTTTGTAGGAGACTATAAGAGTGAGGAGTTTGACCAGTATAATTTTACTTTCTACCAGTCATGCCCAAATCATTCAAGGTCACTGCAGGAAATTTCAATTTTAAGTGCCTTTCATTCATTCCATTTTAAATCATACCAGTTTGTCATTTTTATTGAAAGCCCTAACTGCACCAGGTATAAGAATACTTTTGTAGAGAAAAACAATCATACCTTTTACAATTACCCAAAGACTAGAAAACAAGTGGAGAGAAAAGATAAGAAAGTAAGTAGAAAGTTTGGATAATGAAACCTCAAACCATGGAAAAATGTGAGTTCCCCATAAATTAGTCCATTGCAATAATATTATATTTTTTTAGCCAAATTTTGTCATCATAGTTCCATTTGTTACAAGAATGATCTCAGAATAGGTTACATATACAAAATAAAATAACAGTTTGTGTTCTGTCCAGAAATTACGTTTATACATTTTGGAAGGTATTTCATATATATATATTATACAATACTATTTCATACAATATAACATATTGTATAAAACATTTTGTCCTTTCAGTGGAACATCTTAATAAATGAAACTTTATATTGGCTTGTTACTTCTGTGATATCTGTGACTACCAGAGATAAATTATATGTAGACACCTTAATTGAATTTTGCAATGTTAGGAAACATCTATTTATGATTCTTATGACATTTTCAAAGAGACATAACTGAACATAGCATAGCAGCTGTAGGTGAGAGGATTTGGGATCTAATGCTTACTTCCAGATGGATGATGGATATTCAATTTAAATTTATGGTAGACGTATCAGCAGATGGAAATAGAATGGAGTGAATGTCTTTGCCACCTGTGAACTGGTGCATTCTCTCAATTACCAGCTGAATTATATTAAATTTAAGTAGTTCAACAGAATTTTAATTAATTTTTGAGAAGAAACTTTTTCTCAACCTATTAATAAATCTAGTTTTCAAGTTGAGGATGTAGAGCTTATTAAACAGTGCGGGGAAACTATGGAATCAGGTTTAGAAGAGCATAGTTCAGTCTTGTCATGTCACCCTTGTTATTGCTCTGTCCAACTAATTGGAAAGCATATTGGTACGACAGGAAGCAATCGAAACAAAGGAGACCAACTGAGAGTTCCAAAAAGATGTAAGTGAATTACAATTGATGAATCTGATGAGAGTGGATTCACAATGTCATGTTAAAGAAAACCCTGTTTCATTCAAGTACTTGCAGGTAATGTGTCACTACAACTAAGAACATTCAGGGGAGTCACTGACAGTTTCATCTGGACACAACAAACTAAATTCCTGCCATAATAAAAGGCAACATATATTAAAAGGAGTCCGCAGTTCACTCTTTGAGAATGAAATGTTTCATTCAATAACTTACACAACTCTAACCACTAGGTGTTGGTTCAGTTCCAAGAGAAAGAACTTTGTTTCATTAGAGAAGAACCTAAGTGGCTCTAGGTTTATACATTTTCAGAACTGGCAAAAGTCTGGTCACTTAATGAAAAGACAAACAACAAAAGTAACAAAACAAGAAAACTTCATCCTTAGTATCAATGTATACAACTATAGAATACTATAGCTGATAATAATATAGCAGGGTGTTCTCCCAACTTCAAAAATGGGAAATTTAACTTTGAACATTACTGGTTTTGAAAACTGCACAGAAATTTGAAAGAAAAATAATTATCACATTCATTAGTTGCAATATGTGCATTGTGTATATTAACAGCACTGCTATTTGTTATGATTACAGTGTGGCATCCAGAATTGACAACTTAAAATAATGGGGAGTTTCCATGCAGATAGTTTTGATTGAATATTAGAAAGAACTGCCTAACAATTGCAGTGTTCACAATAGTTTTTCAGGGGTAGTATGTTCAAATTAATGGAAATGTATAATTTCTAGCAGTCAGGAAAGCAGATGGAACAGTTTCTTCCAAACTGTTATTCAATGATAAAATTTTAATTTATTTTAAGATGTCTGTTACATTTGTATTTTGCCATTTGTAAAAATTTATTTATTTAATTTTAACTATATTTGTAGTTTTGTTTTGGAAGATTATTTTTTAATATTTTATAGGAAAATTTGTTACATAAATTATACAAAAATACCTAGGTATGTGAACCAAGATAGAATGAATTAAGTAATTTATCTGTTGTTAGGAAATATGGTATAATTTGAAAGTGTATGAATTTTTTAGTTAGCATTTATCTCTACCAGTTACAGAGGTGAGGGGGGTGGATTGAATTGAGTACCAAAGGATTATCTTTAATATAAGCTTATTCATAAAAGATATGTTGGTGAATTAATATTTCTCAAGTTGGAGTCCCTAAGGATAGGAAAGGAAATTAGGTTTGCCCAGAGCAAGAAAAAAAAAAAAAAAAAAAAAAAAAACAGTAATAAATTTTAGTGTGCTAATGTGACAGAGTGCTTATGTTTCATAGTGCACAGACCTTGGCTAGAATGATGTAAGACATTCACAAATTGTACACATTCAAACACTGAGTAATGTGAATGTATACAAAATACCTCTTACATACTTGCCTGGTTAATAATAACTCTTACTGAATATTTCTAATGTGGAAATAATTTATAGAAATAGATACAATATTGGCATTTGGGATGTGTCATTCTTTCCTAGGATGCCAAGCTTTAAAGGCCAAGGAAGACTAAACATGGAAAACAAAAGCCGAAATTATTTTCCTGGATCAGTTTTCAAATATAATAAAGTTTCCGTCCAATCTTACTTACATTCCAGCAGTGGAAACGCTTTGCCTGAATCCTCAGCTTTCTGAATGCCTCAAGGCCTTCCTACAACATATACAAAGGGCTCTATCTCTACCAGTAGATGTCTGAAATTCACTTAGTCTCCCTGTACTAAGACTAGTATACAGAGACAAATGCTTAATAAAAATACAGACTTTACCTTAAAATCTGTCACATTTGCTGAATGTACTGAGATGATTTTGACAAATGAAAAGATTATAGGCTTTGGAATAAGGCAGACTCAGGATTGAATCTATGTTGTAAATATTCTAGCTTTACAAATTCGGGCTTCACTGTTATGAACATTAAGTTTTCTTCAGCTTTAAAAAAATGGATAATGTTTCATTTTGCAAGGGTGTGAGGTGAAATTAATCATGTCTGTCTGTCTATCTATCTGTCAATCTATCATCTACCTACCTACCTACCTACACACACACACACACACACACACACACACACACACACACAGATAATTGGAGTTTGGTACCTGGAAGACATTTAACACAAGTGCTATTACGATAGAATGAGTAATATATATTTTACCACTGAGTAGAAGAAACATTACTGAGTGTCTCATAAGATTTTTTTAAAATAAGAAGAAAATAAGGAAGAAAGACAGAAGGAGAGGTAGGGAGATAAAGTTGGAAAGAATACAGAGTAAAGAAGGAAAGAAGAAAAGAAAAAGAAGAAAGAAAGAACAGGCAAGAAGAAAGGAAGGAAAGAAGGAAGGAAGAAAAGAAGTGAGGGAGGAAGGGAAGGAAACGGAAAAATGGGAAGTGGAGAGGAGATAGAGAAAGAAATGGCAGGAAGAAAAAAAATAAATATGGCCTTTTATCTTGTCACCTAGTATTTGCATCTTAGGGTTGTTGCGGATATATGACTAACATAGAAAAGTGATTCATCAATTACAATTTACTAGAAAATGTAATACAAAAAAACCCAAAAACCTCCCATCATAATCCAAACATTAATTAATGGATTTTGTGTTAGCACATAACTCTGTTTTTCTCTTCAGTATATTAGAAGGCCTGGGGGCCTAATAACTCCATTTCTCAGAAGACCTTCCCCCATGATGTAGGATCAGGTGCCAGTCGATGGGAACCCTGGGATGTGGAAGGTGGAAGAGAAGTGTACGTCTGATCATTGTCCTTCCAGCTACAGTGATCCGAGATGGTTTTCTAAGGATCATGTACCTCAGTGCTGGACGCTATGATTCTTGCTGGAAATTATCTATAGTTTTTGCAGTTTCTAACTCTGAAAAGTAGCAGATAATTGAAGATTTAGCCATGGTCTTTTCTGACATTTGTTCATGTAGCTCTTCTAACAGTTTTTAACTTCAAGTTTCATATATATAATATTAATATATTAATTCCTTTCTGCTTGAAATACCATGTTATATTTTTATTTTCCTGACCTAACTGACAGATAAAGAAGATTCCTAAACATAAACAACCTACCAAAAAATGCACACACACACACACACACACACACACCATATCACAAATACATACAAAGCATAACAAAATGCATAAAAACAAAGAACTATATCATGTTCCTAAATGTGTGTAGACTTGATTTCAGAAAGTTTTAATCCTCCCTCAGTTAGTTTTGTTTTGGTGTAATTTCTCAAATTTATAAGACAGTGAGTTAATGAAACAGAGTGCACTCCTGAGGTAGAGCTCTGGAATAAAACAGAGTACAAATATTCTTTGTATCTATAAAAATTTAGTGTAGTGATACTGCAGATGAATGGATAAAGAGTGGACTATCCCCTAAATTCTACTAAAATAGATTATCCATGAGAAAAAAATAAAAATCAGATCTCTCAGCATGCCAAGCAAAATAAACAAAAGCTTCAGTTAGATTTAAAACATAGATTTAAAAGGCAGAATTTTAAACACTAAAAAGAAAATATTGGTAATAATTTTATTACCTCAACATAAAGATTTTTTTAAACATGAAAAGCAGTCTATAAATGACAAAAGGGCAGATGTAACTACTTTTTAAGAAAAAGAAAGAAAATAAAATTATTGTGAAACAGCTTGGTACCCAAACTTTTAAGCTTTCTTTTGCTTGTAAAATAAAAAAAAACAGACTCTGATGTTGGCCATCCATACAGATCTGGTAGAATGACTTTCCATTCACTGGTTTGAATTTTACCAGTGAGACAGATTGCTATATCATCTTTAACTTTTTACCTCACTCTGTATTATTTGGCATGTGACTTCCCAGTTCTTCTAAATAAAAAATAAAATATATTTGCCCATTGACTTTAGGCTTTGTCACATGACTTGCATTGGTCAATAGAATCAGGCAAAAGTAATGGTACACCACCCCGGTGGTTAGGCCTTAAGATACATCACATATCTCCACTAACTCTATTGCCCTTTTCCTATCACCATTAAAATCAGGAAGAAAAGACATATGTGGAATAAAGTCACCTCAGGTGAACCATCCCAGCTAATGGAGCCTTAAGGAGCGGACTTTCAGCTACCCAATATATGTGAGTGATATGAAATAATTGCTGTTTTAAAGCATTGAGTTTTGGGATGGTTTGTTAGGCAGCAATAGCTAACTGATACAGCTATCATCCACACAAAATTGTGTGTTCCACTCATGCTTAATACTCATTATCTCTAAATATGAATTTCACTTCCCTTCTCAAACTCCACTGTTCTTATTATTAACCCTATATGGCATCATTTATACTCCCAGTTTTCCTTCTTTTCATGTTCAAGATCAAAGTCAAATGTTACTGTTTCTACCATAAGTCTCAGTCCCTTTGTATAAAAATAGAAGCCTGCCACATAGTGACAGATATCATCAATATTTGTTCATCTGCTTTTATTTCCTATACAATACTTTTTAAAAATAAGCACTTTAATCTTGTACTAATCTGTGACCTCTGTAGAGCTTTAGACATACTGTACTCTTAATATTTAAACCAAAAAAAGAAAGAAACATAAATAATGATTGCTATAGCTGATATTCATTGTTACAAAGATATTTATATTTTATAGGGAAATTAATTTTATTTACAAATTATCCTTCTAGATTTAAGTTTTTTCTTTTCTATGGGGACTATGATTAAGGGAGAGAGTTCAAATGTAAATAATGCCAGTTAATGATCATGCATCTACAGATATTAAGTAATCTTTAGATTATGATCTATCATCCTCAGAGCTAATATGTCAAAATCGGTAAGTAGAAAATTGCTACAGTAAATATATGGTGAGTTAATGAATTAGACCATCAGCAGTAAAGATTACAGTGCAAATGATTTCCAAGTGACAGTATTAGGCTTTAGCCAACTTTCAAAAAGTGCAGTGTTATTTCATGAATGATATACTTAGCACACAGCATTTCTTTTTCCTTTAAGACATTTATATTTTCTTGAATTATAATTTAGAAATTGGCATGTCTATATGCTTTTTAGTGATTAGGTAATGTTTGGAATATAAATTGTTTGCAAAATTTCTCTGGCAACTTTTTATTTTTAAGATTTTTATTAAAAATATAGCTAATATATAATATTATATAAGTTTCAGGTGAAAACATAGTTATTCAATATTTATATACCTAAAGAAGTTGTCACCATAAGTCCAGCAACCATAGCATGCTATCACAATATCAATGACTATATTTCATATGCTGTACCATACATTCCTATTACTGATTTTTTTTACAGCTGGAAATTTGGACCTCTTATTCCCCGTCAGTGTTTTCCCCCCTTTTGAAATTTTTCAATTACAATTGACATTCAACATTATTTTATATTAATTTCAGCTGTACAGCATAGTGGTTAAACATTTATATAATTTAAGAAGTGATCCCCTGACTATTCTAGTACCCACCTGACACTATACATAGTTATTACCGTATTATTGACTATATTCTCTATGCTTTACTTTATATCCCCATGACTATTTTGTAACTACCAATTTGTACCTCTTAATTCTTTCACCTTTTTTACTCTGTCCGCAAACCCCCTACCATCTGGCAACCATCAAAATGTTCTCTATATCTAAGAGTTTGCTTCTGTTTTGTTTGTTTATTTTGTTCTCTAGATTCTACATATAAGTGAAATCACATTGCATCTATCTTAATCTGTCTGACATATTCCACTCAGCAAAATACCTTCCAGAACCATTCACACCACCACAGATAGCAAAATTCCCTTCCCTTCCCTGGCTGAGCAATATCCCATTGTATATATGAGGTATAATCAAATAATGTGGTGAAAGTTTAAATAAAAAACATTATTATAGTAAAAGACACACTGCAATTAATCACCTCCCCAAAAAAATACTCCCCCTTGCTTCAACACAATTATCCCATCATTCTTGCCAGTTTCTGAAGCAGTTCTGGAAGTCTTTTTTTATGAGTGTCTTTAGTTGTGCTGTTGTGGCTGCCTCGATGTCCAGAATCAATTAAAAACATTTACCTTTCATGGTCATTTTGACTTTGGGGAAGAGCCAGATGTCACAAGGTACAGGATCTGGTAAATAAGGTGGATGAGGACACGCTGTAATGTTTGCAGTTGACAGAAATTGTCATGCCAGAAGCAATGTGTGACAGAGCATTGTCATGATGGATGATTTACAGCACACTTTAAAACACACCTTTCTCAACCATAGCTCATACCTGACTAACTGTACTGAACAAGTTGAAACTTGTCACACACTGTTACTAAGGTTCAGTGCACCTGTATTGAAGATCCCTGCCTCTCTGTTGGATGGCACTTGACAGAAGCATTCACTGTATTTTTTTATCACACCTTTATGTACCACCTCCTCTTCATCCATTCATCTATTGAAGGACACCCAGGCTGCCTCCACATCTTGGCCATTGTAAACAATGCAATTACAACCCAAAATGCTACTTCAAGGAGACCTGTGCATATGTTTATGCACAGGTCTCCTTGAAGTAGCATTTTGGGTTTCTGTGGATAAATACCCAGATGTGGGATTACTGGGTCCTTTTTGTCTCTTGTTTTAAAGCCTGTTTTTTCTGGTATAAGTATTGCTACCCCAGGTTTCTTTCCTCTATTTCCATTTTCATGAAATACCTTTTTCTAACCATTTACTTTCAGTATGCACGTGTCTTCCAATTCAAAATGTCATTTGTAGGCAGCATATGTAAGGGTTTTATTTTCTTATCCATTCAGCCTTCCTATATCTTTCAATTGGAGCATTTAATCTATTTACAATGGAAGTAATTGTTGATAGATATGTAGTTATTACCATTTTATTATTCATATTTATATATTTATATATATATATTACATATATATACACACACACACACACACACACACACACACACATGTATACATATATACATATTTTCATCTTGAAGTCCCTCTAACATTCCTTGTAATATTGGTTTGGTGGTGATGAAGTCCTTTAGCTTTTTATTCTCTGGAAAGCTCCTTATGTGTCCTTTGATTTTAAATGATAGCTTTGCTTGGTAGAGTACTCTTGGTTGTACTTCCTTGCTTTTCATCACTTCGAATATTTAATACAAATCCCTCTGACTTGCAAAATTTCTATTGAGAAATCAGCTGACAATGTTACAGGAGCTCCCTTTTAAGTAACTAGTTACTTTTCTCTTGCTTTTAGGATTCTCTATTTGTCTTTCATTTTTGCCATTTTAATTATAATGTGTCTTGGTGTGGACCTGTTTGGGAATAGCCACTATTCCTCTAGTCCTTTCCCCAAAGACCACACAACTTAGTCTTTCCCCTTATGTCTCTGGCACCCCGAAGTCACTGTCTCTCCACCAGAGCCCAGGGTGAGTGCCTGAGAACCAGTGAGTCTGTTCGAGGTCACTTTAAGAGGATGCCTGGGTTTCCTGCAGCCTTCAGTCACCTGGATGGTCGGAAACCTCACTGTTTTTCCCAGCCAGAAGTTGTGGGGGCTGCTCTTCCTGTCATCAATACTTCCTGTCACCAGCTTTGTGTGGAGCTGGGGTCCTTTACTTCTCTGAGGATAACTTCACAGTTGAGATATCTCTCCTGATTCTCAACCACCACACACAGGTTTGGGGCCAGCCCAATTCACGTCTCCACCATTCCTTTCCTACTAGTCTCAATGTGGCTTCTTCTTTATAGACTAAGTTAGAAAACTTCTGTTCAGACAGACTTCAGATGATTCTCCAGGTTGATTGTTCCATAATTTAGTTGTGATTTTAATGTGTTCACAGGAGGAGGCAAACGCAGCATTTATCTACTTCATCATCTTGGATTTCTTTTCTGGTAGCTTTTAAATTGCACACAGTGGTACGACATCTTGTGCTTACTCAATTCAATTCTTCTACCATGATTGCAAATTTTATTTTTAAAATGTAATACTTTTAATTTAACACTACATTAAGCAAGTTAATATATTTACTTTTCAAACCAGATTTTTCACATGTAATTTGCTTCTGACATGTTGAAGATGGGGGCTGGGGGAGTACTTTTAATAAAAAGTTTTTGGTCACACGTGATTTATGTGATTTGGGGAGCTATGCTTACACATAAGATGTAATTGATAGATTTCAGGAAAATGAAGAAGCTTGAAATTTGGGCTTTATAGTACTTATAAATATTCATTCTCTCTTTCTGCTTTATGCAACGGTGGAAATCTGCAAGACTTAGCTTGACCACTACCTCATAGATATAATCTATAGACAATATCTGTATTATCATAAATATTTCATACTACCTATGTGCTTGTCAAATAGATCAGTTTTTTTTAAATAATCGAACATTTTATCATTACAACTTGAATATAAATTTTAATATTTAAAATAGTTTATATTAAATTTGCATTTGGAATGGAAAGTATTAAAGTATCTCTGAGATTTACTTGGGATAAAAAAAGAGGTGAAAATGACCTTTGTGTTGATATGTCTCTATAGCAAATCGTATTGTTCTAAGATTTCAGTGATGCATAGCAGTGGAAATAATAGAAATGAGTCAATAGACTTTTTCATAGACTGAGTTTTCCAAGTCATTTAATCTTCTCTAGTGTCTTCAGAATGCTCCAACAGAGTTAATGATAAGAAATTGTCACATTATTGTCCTCATGATGACCTGTTTGGGCACAAGATAAAAAATGCTGTTCTCCCAAATCTATGGGTAAAAGTACGGTAATCATGAACTCCTCTCTCTCTCTCTCTCTCTCTCTTTCTCTCTCTCTCTCTCACACACACACACACACACAAACACACTCAACACCATTTTATTAGACAGTATGAACTATTGAGAATGAAATCAAGAGCTGGAAAATAAAAGCAAAAATGGCCAGAGTTTGCAAGGCTTGAGTGACAGAAGGCTTGTCTTTTGCTTTCAGAACTTCTCAGATTTTCACTCACAACCATGCAGGCATCTTTAAAAGCAATTTTATACAGATATGGTAGTTGGCTTCACAATTCATGACAGATTACAAATAGAATGTGAGAACATAGCTGGGCCTCTAGAAATAGACACAAGACCATTCTTTTAATAGAGAGTTGACAGCCTCACAGTGTCAACTAGAAGAAACTGTAAGAAACATATTAAATAATTCTACATGCAAAGCACCTTACAAGTAATTCTTGAAGTAGCAAACAGCTGAGAGAATACTATAAAGAAATTAGTGGACTGAGCCAAGGTTGTTCAGTCCAATAAAAGTAGGTTCTAGCCCCATATGGCTTGAGCACTTGAAATGTGGCTAGTTTAAATGAAAATATGCTATGAAAATAAAATAAAATAAGATGACTCAGTATAAAATGTCTTATTAATATCATTTTGATTACACATTGAAATATTTCAAATATATTAGGTTAATAAAATATATTAAAATTAAGTGTAGCTTTTTGTTTTTTCCTTTAAAATTACACACATGGCCTGTATTTGAGGCTCATGTTTATATTGAACAGGGCTGATCTAAGAAATTTCAACAGTACCATGTAATTCCTGATTAAGGCAATCACCAGGTATCTAATAATTGAATAATTCACTTACTAAGTATCCGAAGCTATTTTATGAGGATCAGTCATAGAATCACAGCTCTCTTCTGCCACACTTGAAAAACTGACAGTCTCTTAGTCCCACCTATAAAACACAAGTTCTCTGGAGCAATGTTATCTGTATGGTGACCAGGCTAAAATTTATAGATATTTTTAGGGTAAATTTTCCAGATAATTTTTTGAAAGTTGTGTTAGCTTGGGTTCCGCAGCCATACCCTGATGAAAGGACATTGATATTGATAATTTACCAAGAGGTGATCCTAGGAAACACAAGTGAGCGTGGGGGACATAAGGTATAGAAAGTCAACAAGAAGAAAAGGAATAATAATGAGAGGTGAACAGAAGAAAGTCACTGGACTTCCATCCTGCCCCAGCTTCACTATAAGGTTTCACAAAGAACCTGCCTCAGAATTGTTGCACCAAAGAGATAGGAACCTGGATGAAATGTGTTCCTCATTTGTCTGACTCATTGAGTGTTGACTTTTGGAGTGTTAAATCCCCGGGCTATTTTGAGCTGCCCAACATTGGCTGAAAAAGGCTCCATGTTGCTAGAGAAAATCTTGAGACAAAGAAGCAATGATGCAATGCAAACTCTGAAGGAGGAGAAATGTCAATGAGCACTGAAACCCCCTCTATGTTTGTAAGTAGATTGAGGGACTATGTATTAGCACATTAACAGCATCTGCTACTGAGGTGTAATTACAATAAGGTCAGATTCTCCAAAAGCACACTGAACCCTACACCAAATTACTTCAGTAAGTGGGTGAACCTTCTTCATCCTAACTTTAGTCTTGGGCTGCAAGTAACTTTTGCTTTTAGACTCATTCTGTACTTCAATTTACTGGAGAGGTATGTCTATTCACACTTTTTAAGTCAACAAACGAACTAAATTATCAAATCTTGTACACAAAACACTAGGACAGTTCAGTCAAAAATGTCAATCAAATTAGTTATAAGGTATAAAATAGCCTAAATAAATAATTTAGCAAAATGTTTCACCTTTTTGTAATGTGCTCATATCTTAACAAAGAGCCTAAGAGCCTAAGTATAATTGGTTTACTCAGAGTGCTTAAATGGCATGGCCTCAAAAAGGTATGCCAGGCAAAATAGAAATTGTAGTGGAATTCCTCAACTAATATTTATTTTTGAATTTGTCTTATATACCCACTGCTGTTGCCTATATTGTGAAAGAAATGGTATTCTTCCTGTTTATCTCATAATTGTATTTATTTCTATCAACTGAAAAATTAGACAGGAATAAGAACTAAACTTTTTAGATAAAAAATATAGAAAAAAAGAGCAATATGAAAATGATGTAGTAAGAGAGACAGTATCTTAGGGTACAGACTTCTACAGGAATTATAAAGACTAAGGTTGTAACTACATATTCAATCACTATATTTTGTATGCTTTATATTTATACTTAAAATTTAATTGTACTTAGAAAGTTATTTTAACTTAGTCATATGAGGATACTCACAGAGCATTTATTAATACTTCTTTGAGTCAGTAAGAAAATTGTAGTGTAAGCTTTTGATTATTTTTTGCTGTAATTTGTTTTGAGAAGCAGCGGTGCATTCAGTCTTTCCTAATATTTAGGTATATGAGAAATGAAGATAAGCATAATCTTTGAAAAGACTTTTAAAATGCATATGATACACATATAATTTAAAGTAGTTCATAAATATTACAGTACAAATAGCTATACACATTTTCAGAAATATATATTTATTTCTGCTTCACGTAGAATTTTAATTAGTTGATAAATATTACATTAAAAATAGTAATTTATATACCTTTTCAGAAATATCTATTTTTTTCTGCTTAAGGATTTTCAAAGAATAAAGACAAACATGCGTGAGAAATATTTTCAAGAATAGCTAACATATATTGTAAAACATTATTTGTGTTTTATAAAAAATCAAAGAAACCAAAAAGGAATAAAACTACACTAAGTTTTATTTTCCTTACTATTTAAACAACTACTACCATGTAAAAATTGAAATAATTATTAAACTATTATATTCAGAACTCAGAGTATTGTATGTCATGTTATATGCTTTAGTTTAAATGAAATCCATGAACTTATTTATGAAAATTAAATCGATATAGAAAATTGTTTTTTCTGTTGTGTTTTACAAATAGCCCCTTCAACTTGCATTGGTGTGTTAATTTTACACTATTATTAACAAAAAAAAAATATTCAAAGATATACAACATATATCTACTACTTAACAAAATATCTTCAAAGATATGCATATTATAAATATTATAATTAAATAATATTTATTATATAATATATAAGATATCTTTAGTCATTCGAAAATGTTAGACCTAAATATTCTAAAACTTATCTTTTCATTGAGGCTTACCAGACAGCTATATACTTGAATGTCATTATTTTTTTCTTTCATAAAATTACAGTACTGAATTGTCTTTTGATGTTTCCCATTGAGTTGTATTAAGGGGAATAATAAGAACCACTCATACAGGAATAAGCCAGGCATCTTGTCTACCACGTTTGAGAGTATTCTATAAAGGGTTGGGCTACAGTGGGGTAATGTCTTTTTTTTCGTACCACCAAGAAAAACTGTTAACCTCCTAAATAACTTCACTTTTTTAAATTTTCTTTTTTTTATTTTGGTATTGTTGTTGTTCAGTGATGGTGGGGGAGGGTTTTGTTTTTTTTAATCTCATGAATTCTGTATGTAATATCATTATAGTATTTCCTTCTACTTGTCTGATAAGAGATTTAATCCAAATTACAGCCAAAGTGTAGGCAAAAACTATGCTGGATTTTATGATATCCTCTATTTTGCTTTCTTATGTGTTCTTCATATATGTGTGTGTGTGTGCGCGTGTGTGTGTCTGTGTGTGTGTATATATATATACACACACATATATATCCCTTTATTTGCCTATTATTTGTCTATATTTTCATAAATTGTATCAACTTTTCTTATGAAATGTGTTATACAAATAATCTGCAAAAATCATAGTATCTTCTATTTCCCAATTTTCTAAAATATTTATCATTGTTTTATTAATTTTAAGTATTTCATTCATATAAGATACATATATGTGTTGTGCTGCTTTGAATGATCTAGTAATATCGCCGTGAATAAAATGAAATTTTAAAATCCCTGCTCTTTTGAAATTGTCTTTCTAGTACAGAAAGGGAGGCATTGAATGATTCCAAATAAAAATGTACAATGTTTTGAAATGATTAATATTTTAGAAGAAATAAGTCAGAGTTAAAGGGATAGAGAATATTGGGGTTGGGTATTTTCTTTTGTAATTTTTTGTTTTGTTTTCTTTTCTGGAAGATCACAGGAGGATTTTCTGCTGAGGTGACATTTGCTCTGAGAAATGAAGGAAGTAGGGATCTAGCCATGTGGCTTTTCAGGCAGCAGAAGGGACAGTAGATACAAATGCTGTGAGGCAGGAGTGTGTTTGATGTGTTCTGGGAGGTAGTATGCTGGAGAATGGTGAGTGGAAGAATAGAAAAAATAAAAGCAAAGAGCTGGAGGGACAAAAAATAATTGAATAAACCAATGTGAAGTATTGTGAGAGATCTCACTTTTAATCTCTATGAGGTGGGAAACTGTTGGAAAGTTTTGAACTGAGGATTGTCATGATTTTATTTGATGATGGACTAGATATGACATGGAAGAACACAATAAAAGTATAAGGGATGTTACCAGTGTTTTGTTCATGGGTAACTGGAAGGTGGGAGTTGCTTTGGCAGCTAAAAAGAAGGAATTTCTAATTACTGAGATTGAGAAAATGGCAGGTTTCAGGTGGAGAGATTGAGGAGTTCATTTTCAGACAAGTGTGGGATACCTATTTGACATGTAAGTGAAAATATAAAATAGGCAGTTGGATATATGACTTTGAAGTTTAAGGAAGCTGAGTTGACTAGAGATATAAAATTGGGAGTTCTGCACTGGTGTTTCATGCCAATAATCTTAAACAAGACAGGTAAAGAAGAATTATATGGATAAAACATAGGTTGCAGGGATAAAGAGAATTAGCAGAAGCATCTGAGAGGAGCAGCTTCAGAAATTAAAGAAAAAACTGAAGAACGGTGATTCAGACATCTTGTAGGATAGCTTTTAGGAAAGAGGAAGTAAACATCCATGACAGTGGCTTCTATATGTCTGCTAAGATGAGGATTTAATATTGATTCTCTATGTATTTTAATTTCATTGTTACTTTGCAAAGAACTTTTGCAACAGAGTGATAGTCATGGTGGGAATAAACACCTGCTTTGAGTGCGTTTGAGAGGAGATAGGAAGAGAAGAAGCAAAAAGGGCAATGACAAAGAGGTATTTTTTTTCTCTAAAGCAGTTTTTAATATCAACAATCTTAGTGTTAAGTATGTAAAGTAAATAATTAAATGAAAGCAAATAATTGATTGCCAAAATTATGGCACCCCAATTGCACAAATCTACATTGAGCATATGTAAAACTACAAAATGTAATCCCATATCTTTTCTTAAAATTTGTATTTTCAGGCTCCAAATTTTCAGTATTTTGAGTAAACTTTTTCTTGTTGTTTATTTCTGCTTCATTGATCTGCCTGGTTAGACAATAATTTATTAAAGATGTCTAACTGCTAGGGTGATTGAAATACTTGATGTCTTAAAAGCATTTGAAAAGAGCATGTATTATATTTGCATGTTACGCCTTTTGTAAATTAATATAATCTAACTATAGGTGCCATAAGAATTCAGTGTCATCATATAACTGGAGGAGAGCCTTCTCCATGAAACAATTCTTATTCTAATAAATACTCATAGTTAAATGAAATCATTTCACTCATAGATGATGATAAATAAAACATTGAATGTTGATTAATAATAGATATAAATATGTATTTCTAAACAAAATACGATATTTTTTTTCCAAAATAAAACACCTAGAATTTGCTTTCAGACAAAATGTGTGCAATCCAAATAACTTAAATTCATAATCTCATTTGATAGTTTCTATTCTATAGTTTCATAGCTTGATTTTTTCATACATTATAACATAGAGGTACTGTAGTCTGAAATTGTGAAATGATATGACATTTGTCATTCGAAAGCATAAGTGTGATTTCCAACTCTGCTACGACAAACAATATATGAAGCAAACCCATAGTCTAAGTTTCCACACTTATAAAATTATAATAACCAGAATATCTACCATATTCTAGTATGTATCAACCATACATACCACTGTGAGGTTTAGTGGGATATGCTATGACCTATAACCTACATCACATGTTTTGTATTATTTGTAAAATATGACATATTTTATCTAAAAACAGTGGAAAATAAGAGAAGGAAAAACTAAGAGCTTAGATTGAACCTCACAAGAACACCTGTGTCCTGAACACCATTAATCAGTCTCTGCTGAATTATAGAGGAGACGAAATCCAGAAACACCTTGAGTCCAGTCTCCTACATTTGGAATTCAAGAAGAATGAAATGAAACAACACACGTGAAGAAAATTTCAGTGTAAAAAAATAAAGGAAGAAATAAAGAAATTTCTTGTGTACCTAGCATCCAAATAGAAATTCCTACAACAATGACATTTGCAATTATAAAATATAAAAATAATAAAAGTGATCATTTAAATTGGATGCAAGAACACTTTGCCCTACTTTAATAAGTAGGCTACCTAAAATATGTTATAATAAGCCAGTGATGATATTTATTTGTCATGCTGATCTTTTCCATATTTTAAAAATATTTGTTAGTATCAGGAAAGGCATTGAAAAATAATGTTAAATGTCACAAGAGAGTTTTCTACTTGCTACTAATAGATATAATTTTACAGAAATTAAAAATATTTATTAAATTACTGCCAAGTGAGTGTAACTTGACTTTTAGGCTTCCACAAATTACCATATTTTGCCATGTATAATGCACTCCTGTGTATAATGCACACCCACATTTGTGGCACAAACATTGAGGGAAAAAACCTTTAATTTTAACTTTTTAATTCAAATTTTTATTTGTTTACATTTAGGAACTTGTTTTTTGTTTCGTATTATGAAGGAATTTTAGCATTTACTTTTTAATATATTGTGATACAAGTAATTTTATGTAACAAATAATTATAAAACACAAGCACTGATACAAGGTACAAGAAATTTTATGTACCCTCAACAAATTTACTATGTTTACTCATCATAGAAGGCCAAGAACTCTTTGTCCTTGCAATTTTGTGATAAGTTCAACAAAACCAATATGTATTCCAGGGTATTGTTTTGCATACAGATATCATTATTGATTTCTAGAGTTATACTTTTAACTCGTAAGCATAAATCAAAGAATTTTTAAAAAATTATATAGATACAGAATTTGTACTACCCATGTATAATGCACAACCTTAATTTTCCACCTACAAATTTGGGCAAAAAAAATGTGCATTATATAAGGCAAAATATGGTACTTCTTATAACTATATTCAGAGACACCTGTGGGGAGGAAGAGGTAGGAGATAGGAGGCTGGATTCAATGCTCTAATAATAAACAGTTAAATACTGAGATTTTCACCTGTAATCTACAACAAATTAGAGTGATCATTTAAAAAAAATAATTTGTAACATTTTATATATCTTTTTAATATTATTTATGATGTAGGTAGATTTCAGTTTCCAGATTCAGTTATTATACTATTTATTTATATCTTTAGGGACATAATAAATATTTGGATAAAATAAATTAGAACAAAACAAGTATAAGCTTTAATTCCAGCTATGATAACAGTAATTGTACTAAGATTGTACAGAAAATGGCTCCAGTGAGGCTCCAATGAGGACCATTTGTTAGCAGGGAAAAACATAAGAGATATACGAAATAAATAAAACAAACAACAAAATAAAAAATAAAATAAAATGAAAAGGCAGTATTAGATTGCTATAACTCAATAGTAATGAAAAATGGTTATTAAAAATGTTATTAGGAAATACAATCCAGAATGAAGGCGGCTTTCATGTTACTCTGCTCTGTTCCAGTCTGAACTTATCTGCAAGAAAGACATCGGTCCTAGAGGTGGCTGGGTAAAACGTAAGCAGTGGATGATGGTTAGCAGGCATCCAAAACATTCACAGAGACATTTGGTCCACACTGACGCATGTACCTAACTCCATGGGCCATGACGCACTAGGCTACTGAGGTGAGAAGGGTTGTTACTGACATTGCAGCCAAAATTATTGGACCATAAAATATGATAACATGTTTTATGTATTAATTCTGTAAACCAAAATTATAAATAAACATCATGGGCTATCTGAACCTAGGGACATTTTCAAAGCACGGACGTTTTGGACTGGACCAAATATCAAGGACAATTTGGCATGGACCAAATGTCTCTATGGACATTTTGACAGGACCAAATGTATGCAAAGGAGGAGATGATGAACCTTTATCATCTGGAAAATGAAGAAAGAAATTGGTAGTGTGTAGTCTGGGGAAAAGACTTAGAGACAGTGTGCACATTCTCAGCTGTTTATGAGAACTGCCATGTGGAAGTGTGATAGATATGCCTTATTCTAAAGAATGAGACTCGGAACCAAGGCTAGCAATCAGAAGGAAAGATATTTTAGCTCATTATGATTTTAAAAAACACACACAAAAAAATACAAAAACTATTCTGACATTTTAAATTATTTGATGTCAGTGAATGCTTCATTGTAAGAAATACCCTGCCCTTGAAAACCAATATGATATCCAAGGCTACTTCTGACACAAAGAATCTTTTATTTTGTAAAATGAGGTAGATTTGAAATGCTCTTTAAATTCTGGTAAAAAGACTTGCACATGGCTTTAAGATAATATGAAAAGTTACATTAGTATGCTCTATATCTTTGTCTCTATTCTATCTATCTTCTATCTCTATCTCATGATTTCAAAACTCTGCATAATATATGCTATATAAAGAGAAAAAGTATTTCATAGAATGTTTTAATTGCATATTCTTAAAATGGAAAAAGTCATATGATTGATAAGTCACCAGCAATTTCACATTGCTAAATTAAATACTATCAGTCAAATAATGTGCTGGAGGTGGCAATGTAACGGTGAAGTAAATATGCAATTACATTTGAGTGTGCTAAGTGTATCAGTATTAGATTGGGAATTTAGGTTTACCAAAGAAATATTTAGAGGTACTAGGCTATGCTACGTCCATGTTTGTAAAAGCATTGCTTCAAGAAAATCCAACATTCAAAAACTATAAACTTAAAAAAGTTAAGTGGGACTCTAAAAACAACTTTCTTATGTAGAGATAAACCTTAATAAATTTACTTGACAAACTTCTCAAAGATAACTCTTTCGTGAATAAGTATACTCAGGACACTGATCTCCTTACCTGTAAAGTGCACAGGTCAGCTTGTACCAGAGCATGGGAAGCATGGAGAAGCTTTCCCATCTTTTGTTTCCTGAAAGATTAGTAAGCTAGGACTTTGTCCAGTAATAATTCTGTACTTTGCTATTAAGTAATATAAGGAAGTCTGTAAAAACTTTTTATTAATTACAGTTTATTAGGGTGACAATCATTAGCAAAGTTGTATAGATTTAAGGTGTACAATTCAGTAATACATCATCTATATATGACATTGTGTGTTCACACAGAGTCAATTCTCCTTCCATCACCATATATTTGATGCCCTTTACCCTCATCTACCACCCCCCTCTCCCCCTTAACCTCTGGTAATCACTAAACTATTGTCTGTATCTATGAGTTTCGTGTCTTCATTTGTTTTTCTTGTTCTTTTGTTGTGTAAAAACCTTTTAAGAAATATATTTTGGAAAATTTTCCTTTCACTTTTTCTACCTCAATTCTTAGTTAACCAAAAACAGTAGGAAAAAAAAAAAAATTAGATCCCCAAATTGTTTCAGGTCTTGCTTAAAGATGCCAGAAGTTGTTCACTCAGGAAGCTTTTCTTAATAAAATTATATTTTGTGGTTTATTTTTCAAAAAGTCCTCATCTAAGAAACAGTCTTTATAGTAATGCTTTTCTCCAGTACATTAAAATATCTGTCATTTGAAAAATAAGAATGAATTTTCACCATTCATTTTTAAAAGTGAAGATAAATATATCTAATAGAACAAAGAAAATAGGAGAAAAATATATAGTATTTATAGAGTCATAAGAAAATTTAAATCAAACATCTTAAATACAGCTCATGATAGCTTCTGCAAAAATCACTGACATGAGCGGTATACACTGCTTGGTGAGATACATGGACAAGTTGTATAATGATTAACTCTGGATACCCAGCTATTGGGATATTCAAAAATTAAAAAAAAAAAAGAAAAAAGAAAGAAAAAAAAAGAAACTTTTAAAGGAGAAATAAAAAGTTTTTGTTTTGTTTTTTTCAAATGTAGCTGATTGTTTGTTCCTTAAGACCATAGTATATTTTAAATCACTGCCCTTATAAGATATTTCTGGACCTCTTATTAGATGGACAAAAGAAAAGTTAAAAATGCATAGTTTTCCTTACCTGAAGTACCTGTGATGTAACAGAAAGTAACAGTATATATAGTCAGGACTACTAGATGTGGAGTCTTTCTCAGACCCATAATTGTACTATTACCCATAGTATTAGTGATTCCAAGTGTTGGTTCATTTGTATGGAAATTTAGGACTCATGCAAGCAGGGGCATAAATTATTTACATATTTGATATTTCAAATAAAGCATTAGTCAGGAATCATGGAGAAAGTCAGAAATTGTGAGATATTGTAGTTTATATATTAAAACAATATTTTCTTACTAATATACATTGAATGGTAGATTAATTTTTAGTGGCATAAATTGAATCTAAATACTCATAAGCGTATATTTCCTTTTCACTACTCCATTGCTAACTTCTCTTCTACAAACTATCTCAGCGGCAATTTAAACATGTCCAAACAAAAACTCATGATTAAACACACCCTCATCGTTGTGGTAGATTAAATCATTGTTCTTAATTCTTAAAACTCAAAGCAACCCAGTTATGAAGGTGTAATTACTCCTATTATATAGATAAAAAATTTGACGCTAGGTGAGTATATGTGTACAAAATCACACAACCAATGTTTATCTTATGTCTAATGGGTGTTAAAATCTGTGCCTTTCTATCACATTTCTTCTTATTGTAATTGAGGAATTATCCCACCCTTCCAAGGTCATCATATACAATTGATCAGATAATTCACTGCACACAGTTCATGGCCAAGGAGGTAACTTGAGCCTGAAATCCCATCCACGCTCCACTAGCCAAATAAATTAGGGCCTATATCTTCCCAGATGGGTGTCTTTTCCTAATTCTCAGAAAAGCTTATTAAGGCAAGTGGCAGCCCTGCCGTCCTTCCTCCTGACATAGGGCTATTCAGATCCTACCTCTTAGAGGTAAATCAGTTTCCTCTGACAGATCTGTGAACACACAGAATCAATACATCCGGGTACTCTGCAATAATTATTACTCTATTTTCCTCTATAGAGCCTTATCAAAAAGTTTGGGCAAATGTTTGGCAGAAGCATCTTACCTGTGCAGGATCACAAAATCTTAATCATCTTTGATCTCATCATTGGGTGTACATCAATCAGAATACTTTTTAGGAATAAGTGTATTGAACAAACTGAAATACACTAATAAAATTACATATCTGTGAGAAATTAAGGGAAGCTATAACATTCTAAACAATATGAATTTTAAGCAGAGTGAACCATCTGAATCTGTTGGTATTTTTTATATTTATAGAAAAATATCTATGTGTAAATCAATTTTGTGTCTCAGTCATCAAAATTGTGTCCTACTTTAAAATCACCTCAAAATGAAAGTCTGTCCAGAGAATACTTAACATTATATAGATATTAGAAAGCAGAAATACATATACACATATGCACATATTAATATCATACCTAAGCTATTTTTATTATTCAGTTTGACAACAAAATAAGAAGACGTTTTTTACTCTGCTTGCACAAAAGAAGGCATATTGGGGGAAAAAGATCTATACATTAAACCAAAGTTAAAGTAACTCAGGAAGTAATTAGAAAAAGATTAGAAATGTTAAAAGCATTGCCAAATAAATTTACCAGGTGTTATGGGTCTTAAGTCCTACCTCCTTAATTGCCTTGAAACCCTACCACTTTGTATCATCTGACTTCTCCTTCACACTTTTAGTTGGAATTAGATATATTTTTTCTCAGTTGTCAAAGCATTATAAGTATGGATGAACTTTAGCAGAAGAGTAAGTATTGGTAAAATTATTTTATTGCTTCTACAGCATTCCAGATATTTGGGAGACAGGATTATGAGTGGTGGTGAGGATTTTATCTAAGGGGTCAACATGATTCAGAAGACAAATGTCTGTGAAGAAAATTACTTCCTTTGCTTTTAGTGAAGACAGTGATGAAATTACTATATAATGAGGCTAGCATTATCATTCATTCTCGGTAATTGCTTTTATACTTACAATTATGAAAAATATGGATGAATCATAATGTTGGAAACTATGGAATAATTCAGATTGACTCAACTGTTATCTCCATTTCAATATTGTAATAAAATATGGATGCTATGATATTTTTGGAGTAACTAAAGATAGCCTAAAAATGCACTCTTAAATAAGTGTTTTGAAAAGCAGAACATTATTATAAGTAAGAATTGGAGTAGATTAAAACAAATATCAGTTGTCTCTAAGTCACTTCTCATGAGATCTGACATAGATTTTATAATTCTTTTTTTCAAGCAGATTTTTGTTTTATTGAATTTTATTGAATTATTTTACTTTGAAGATGTATTTCAAATTTAGGCTGCTTTATGTCTCCTGTAAATTGACATTTTATTATTGATAAATCATATTGTGGATATCTACATAAAGATTATATGAATATATCTTTATTATGGAATGTTTTGTTCATATTCCAGTTAAAAATTATTAATTTTGAACAAGATTTTTATGTCCTGACATTATAATATCTCTGAACTAAAAAATAAATAAATAAAAAATAAAACAAATATATTTTCAAATGTCATCAAATCTATTATTTACTTAACCTTTGAAGAGTCTCTACAATATCCAAACGTCAGCATTTCTCTAAATAGTTAACAATATTATTTTTCTTTCATTTTGCTGTCAGACATTGTTGTTTAAGGCAGAAATGTTATTGCTGTAACTTCCGTCATTTGTTCTTTATTAAATCCTTTAAATTTCATTATTTATTTATTTATTTATTTATTTATTTATTTATTTTTGTGAAATCTGTTAAATAATGTAACAATTCAAATTTTACTTTTTTTCTGAAATACAGCTAAGGTCATTGAGTGACTGCAATGTAACAGACACTGTATTACCACTTTATATGCATTATCTCATTTATTCATTATATCAAATGCATGAGGCAGGCAATAATGTTGTCAGGTTTTTTACATCTCTGGTATATTATGTCCATTTCCTTCAAATGGGCATAGTTTTGTCAAATGGGCAAAGTCTTGTCTCCCTGAGTTTCAAGTTCCATCATAATTCAAGTTATTCTCTAAACTACTAAAGTGGTCTTTCACATGGCCAATGGTGCATTCTAGTATTATCTCTGCTATTTGTGTGTTGCTTTTTTGTTTGTTTGTTTGTTTTCAGCAGCATGAAAAGAGTGTCCTTATCAGGGATATGAGAATGACATGGGGCTTGTGAAGTGTGGCAAACTTTCAAACAAAGAATGTAAGAGATACACATGGATCTCAATATGTAGGTTCCCCACTCACTAGTAAAAAAAAAAAAAAAAAAAAGGAAAGTAATCATAATAATTGAATGAAAGCTTTAAGTAGAAAAAGTAATATAGTTATACTAAATTTTCTTTGTTCCTGTATAGTAAGAAAAAGTGTTGAGTTGTAGTCATTCAATCCCCCTTTTTATAATCAACATATTTTGTACTTTTCATGACTAGAAAAATAAGAAAAGAAATTAAGAAGATGTGTACTCAGGGTAAGCAGTGTATTTAGTATTTATTAATTTGTAATTTTCTTGTAACTAAATTCCAATTTCACCATGATATAATACTCAATTATGTTTGGATCTGAGGGGGTAGGAGTTATTTCTGTCAGTGCAACTCCTGCTAAGTCACATCACCATCATTTCTTTTCATCATAAATGTGTTAATTTTGTTTACTGACTATGGCATCTTTCTGCTGTCGACAATAAGTTATTTGGATTACTTGGAGAAAATGGTCCAGGTATGGAGTTTATTCCAGGCAAAAACTGTACTTCAAATTTTGAACAAATACAGGAGAATTTGTTGAGAAATGTATTTGTTTATATATTTGAATTAGCATTAAGAAATAATAATGTTATTTATTTAATGAAAATAACTCATTAGGTTACTATCAAATAAAAATTAAATAAATTCACAAAAAGATCACTTATTACTCTATCATCCTAAAATATAACATCTTTCTGAAGAAGTTAGAGTCCTTGAAGGGTGACTGGTTCAAACTTAAAGGCCTAGCGCATAGTGACAACTCTACTACTACTATATAGTTTTAATATTACTGGTATTATTTAAAGAACTCTATTGAGGTGAGGCTCTTTGCCTTTGCGGGGCCCCCAAATAAATTGATTAATCTTAAATCTAAATTAAACCTGCTAATTTCTGTTGGAGAAACATCAATTTACAGACTACATTATGACATTTTTCCAAATTCCTTATTTTCTCTTCCTCGGTCCCTCTTCTGGGTAGGTGACATGGTCCCAAGATCCTTCATACTCACCTACCACTGGTTAGTGATGCTCTACCTTGTTCCAGATTATCTTAAGCTTCTTGATTTGCTGATGTGTCTATGTTAGATGTATGGTTTTTAATTTTATTACTTTTGGCTCTGGAAGACTCCACAGAGTGTACATAGCACTGATATAAATTTCTCTTCCACAGTGTGATCTAGTTGTTGCCTAAACAGTCTTCACATACTCATTCATTTATCTATGCATTCTACAGGTATATGATAAACTATGTGCCAATAACAAAAGATGGAGCAAAAATTCCTTCCCTCACAAAGCTTATATCCTAGTGAGATCAGTAAATAAACAATAAATTAAGTAGATATTAGAAAGTGGGAAGTGTTACAGAGAAAAGTGAACTTTGGGGATAGCAAGGCCTGAATTTGGAAGTTTGGTCATGAAGACCTCCTGAGGGGAGGTGAACTCCCAATGTAATTTAACATATGTGTCTATGAGAAACCTAAATCTTTGAATATTCCTCCATAGTACAACGGTAGATTTCTTATCTTTCTGTCAGACAGAGAAAACAATATCTGGCAGAGATGTTGGTAGCTACTCATCTCCCCACCACCCTTAAAGGAAGTACAGTTTGGCTCCTTGGCCCATATGACAAATTTTTTTTTTTCTCTTTTTCTTAGTATTGATCAAGTTTCTTGGCAACTTGAATATAATCTGACTCAGTCCTTATATTCCTACTTCCAAGGTGTACACAGATGTTATGAGCATACGTTCTTGCCTTTATGATCTTTTAACCTTTATGTGTTAGCGAAACAACATGGTGCAGTGGATCATTTGGGGGTATTAAACATTTGGAACAGTTCTGCTTAAGGCCATCTGGAGATGCTGAGGAAGGGGAAGCTTACTTGTGGAACAAGCTTTGAAAGGGAATCATGTACATGTAACTAGAAAAATTGCAAATACTTTGTTTTTAGAACAGAATATGGTGGCTTGTAAGGTAGATGAATGGATCAAGGAATGGATCAATAAATAATTATGTGATAAAGCAAGTATACACTATTATTCCGGAAGCTACCATTCTAGAATAATCCATCAACTTCCTAGCCCTGTTATCTTAGATTTTAGAAAGTGGCTATTCTAACATGAACAAAAGTTTTGTTTTCTTTTAGTTTTAGACATGGGCATGATGTTCCCATAATCTGCCTATATAAATAATTAGAATGAAGGTGATAGAAGGTTGAAATAAAAGTAAATGGAAAAGAATATTTTTGAAAAATTATATTGCTTGAGGTCCATTTAAAAGGTCTACTTTGTATATTTTGATAGTGAGCTATTTTCCAGCAGTAATTATCACTGTTATTTTTGATATCATAAAATACTTTTAACTATAATGAATATCATAGCCTGTGTGATCAATGGAATTTCATTTTTCTAGTGACTATTTTCACTTTCCAAAAATTGTTATGTAGAATAACAAACAAATACACATGCCCACCTGAATGTCTAAAATTAGCGTGCATGCCTGTACATGCACACACACACAAACCCACACATACAGAGACATCTGACAATATCTCAAACGCTTTTGAGATGCCAGACCTCTCATTCATTGTTGGTCAGAGTATAAAATGGTTCAAAGACTTTGAAAGTATCCCTGTGATTTCTTTACTTTTTTGTTTAAATTAAAATTTATTGGGGTGATAATGGTTAGTAAAATTACATATGTTTCAAGTATACAATTCTCTAATACATCATCTATATATTGTATTATGTGTTCACCACCCGGAGCCAGTTCTCCTTCCATCATCATATATTTGACCCCATTTACCCTCATCTACCACCCCCGTCCCTCCTTACCCTCTGGTAACCACTAAACTATTGTCTGTGTCTTTGAGTTTCTGTTTCTTTATTTGTTTTTCCTGTTCTTTGTTGCTTTCAGTTGTATATCCCACATATCAGTGAAATCATATGGTTCTCGACTTTTTCAGTGTGACTTATTTTGCTTAGCATAATAAGATCCATCCATGTTGTCACAAATGGCACTATTTCATCTTTTCTTATGGCAGAGTAGTATTCCATTGTGTATATATACCACATCTTCTTTATCCAGTCATCTATCAAAGGACACTTTGGTTGTTTCCATGTCTTGGCCACCATAAATAAAGCTGCAATGAACATCTGAGTGCATATATCTTTACAGATAAATGTTTTTCAGATTTTTGGGGTATATACCCAGGAGAGGGATTGCTGGGTCATGGGCAGAGGACCTGAATAGACATTTCTTCAAAGGAGACATACAGATGGCCAATATGAGTATGAAAAGATGCTCCACATCACTAATCATCAGATAAATGCAAATAAAAACCACAATGCGATATCACCTCACCCCAGTCAGAATGCCTATCATCAACAAGACAAATAATAACAAGTGTTGGAGAGTTTGTGGAGAAAAAGCAACACTCATTCACTCTTGGTGGGAATGCAGATTGCTGTAGCCACTGTGGAAGGCAGTGTGGCGATTCCTCAAAAAAACTAAGAATAGAATTACCATATGACGCAGAAATTTCTTATAAATATAGACCTATCCCTTGACCTAGCGACTCCATTCCTCGGTATTTACCCAAACAAATGAAACATATATCCACACAAATGCATGTATAAAACATACCTTGTTTTATTGCAATTTACATTAGTGTGCTTCTCAGATATGTGTTTATTTATTTTTTTAACAAATTGAAGGTTAGATATTCCACCACCAAAAAGATTCTGACTCACTGAAAACTCAAATGATGGTTCACATTTTTTAGCAATAAGGTACTTTTAATTAAGGTATGTTTTTTAGACATAATGTTATTACACATTTAATAGACTATAGTATAGTGTAAACGTAACTTTTATATGCACTGGGAAACCAAAAAAAAAAAAAAAAAAAAATTGTGTGACTCATTTTATTGCTACATTCATTTCATTGTGGAGGTCTGGAACTAAATGTGCAATATTTCTGAGGTATACTTGTACAATAATAACCATAGCAAGATTATGTATAATAGCCTAAAACTAGAAATAGTGCTGGTGTCCATCATGAGTGAATGGATCAACAAATTGAGATATACAAAGGAATACTATACAGCAATAAGAGGGGAAAAAATCTTCTGACCATGTTATCATATGGATAAATCTCAAAATCATTATGCTCCATGAAACAAGCCTTACTCAAAAGAGTAAGTACTGTATATTTCTGTGTTTGTTAAGTTCTCGAAGAGGCAAATGTCACTTATGATGTAGTGGAAAACATCAGAATAGTAGCTATCTCTGAGTATTGGGGTGGGGGGGTGACTGAAAAGGTGTGTGAGAACTTTATGGGATGATACCCAATGGCTTTATTAAATTATTAAAGAACACAAAACAATCTTATTTAAGCAAATAAAACACTCACTATTGTATAACAGCTAAGAATATTTTCCTCTCCAGGAAGAGTCTATTCCAGTAGGAAGCCAATCAGTAGAGAAAAATAATGTGTTTACTCTTTTGTCATTTTCCATTTTGTGCATTCACCTCCTCCACCCATTAAGTAACCTTATTCTCCTCCAAATACAAAGTAGCGAAAGGGTACAAAGGTGAAATCTAAGGTATTATTTAACTGATAATGTTGTGAGCTGGTACTGACTCCAGTGTGCAACATATACTTAATGCTGAGACTTTATCTGTAGAAATTTTGAATGTTCTTCAGAAACCTCACGCCTCCCCCAATTCCCAATTTATTAATATCTCTCACCTACAGTTCTCTTGGCAAAGATAAATATTTATTATAAGTAGTCACTTACAATTCCTCAGTTCCTGAACTTGTGCCATTATAATGCCATATCTATCAGCGGAGGTCTACTCACTTCTCCTGGCAAATCTCTTTAGAGGATCATAAGACAACCTCAGGTAGCCTTGCACTTATAGGTGGTCTACATGAAAATAGTTGATGTGACCTATTTAAACCATGTCATTGGTCCATTTTAGTGGGAATGAAATTATTTCTCACTTGTAACTCTGTGTTCTGCTGTGACATACACTTTCATCCAGTCACCCACACCTTCATTTTCTCAGATGTGAATAAGAAAAAATCCAGACTAGCCTACAGGTTCCAATGGCCACATATTAAGCTCTCCTAGTGTTTTTTTGTTTGTTTGTTTGTGTTTGTTTTGTTTCGTTTGTTTTTTGTTTTTTGTTTTTTTTTGTGTGTGTGTTTTTTTGTTGTTTTTATTTTGTAATGCCTCACATGCAGGTCTTGATGTCAAGGGCAAACAACCACTACATTCTTTGAAGACTTTGGAGAGTACTCGGCACATTTGTATCTCTTTCTAATGAAATTCTCTCTATGGTCTCTAACTTTTTTCTTGACCTGACCGACACCTTGTAAAGGCTGATGATATGTACTCTGTTCATTGTGACTGAAAATCCATCATAGGTGAACTAGCACTTCACTTTGGAATATGCGATATTTGCCATCAATTTATTGTCTTCGGTTTTCTTCTGAAACCAAGAGAAAAAGAGTCCCATTGTAGCTCCTGCTTACATTAATAATTATTGAACTTTATTTTGTACTAATACTAGACTAATTCAATTACTATACCAAGTGTTTTGCATATATCATCTCACTAGTTAAAAAACTAAGGGAAGAATTATTGGTTTCATTTCGTAGGTATAGACACCAGTGCTTAGAGAGTTTGGACAACTTTTCCTTCCAAGTTTGTACAGGCTCTGAGGGATGGATCTGATATTCAAATTCAGACTTATCTAACTTAAAAGCAATATAGTTATTGTGGTACACAATCCTTCCTATGATTGTATCATATTTTCCTTTCATTTTAAAATGCTTATCCCTGCCTCTATCATCTGTTATTATAAGTTATATATGAAATACATAAGCATCAGTATTTTCTGAAATAAAATATAGTATAAACAAGGAATTACACAAACCTAATCATGCTTAATTTGACCCTGTGACTAGCTCTCCAAATTGAATGCAACATTCCAGGTTCTGCAATGAAATGCTATATAATTAAAATTTGAAAATATGGAGTTAAGCATTATTGAGGAAATCATCTGAGTAGAAATGCCAAAAAATCACAACCATCTCTTTTGTTCTCCTGCCAAACAGACTAGACATTTGCCAAGAAAGCTCATATCTCCAAAGGAGCATAAACTGAGTTTGAAAATATAGAGTTAAAAATGGTGGATTAGGTAAATGCTATGCCTGCTGCTTCCCAGTCCCAGTATCACATCAAAATTACAACTACATTATAGCACAATCAACCTAAAAAATCATCTGAACACTATCTGAACAGATCCCTTATAACTAAGAATATAAAAAAGAGTCCATATCGAGAATTGTAGGAGGGGCAGAGATGCAAAGTGGAATGATCTTAAACCCACAGGTAGTGGTTGAACACCTGGAGGGACATCTCAGTGGCAGAGTCCCAGCCCCACACCAGGCTCCCCAGCCATGGGGTTTTGTGCCAGGAAGAGGAATCCCCACAACATCTGACAGTGAAAATCAGTAAGGCCACTGTCCATCCATCCTGGTGAGATGGAAGGCCACTGGAAACTCAGACATTCTCTTAAAGGGCCTGTACACAGACTCACTTGTAAACACTCACCTGGTCTCTGGTGAAGGTGTGGCAGCTTGAGAGGCACCTGACACATATGGGGAAAGACTGACTTATGTGGCTTTAGGCCAGGCTTGGAAGGACAACACCATTGTCCCTCTGTGGAGCCTACCTCATGTGTAGCCTACAGGAGGGAGCCATCTTTTCTAAGTTGAATCCTCCCCCAAAAGGCAAAATATGAGACCGCATTGGTCTGGTAAAATCCACATGTGCTCACCACCTTGGTGATGTCCTGGGTCCCCACCCCACCTAACCAGTGATGCATTGCCAGAGTCTCTCTGGGCTCTTAGAT
The DNA here is from genome assembly GCF_057876585.1 of Rhinolophus sinicus. Lineage (NCBI taxonomy): Eukaryota > Metazoa > Chordata > Mammalia > Chiroptera > Rhinolophidae > Rhinolophus > Rhinolophus sinicus. The sequence goes on along the minus strand of NC_142514.1, from coordinate 119,502,411 downwards.
GGCTAACTCCACTCCACAAGCTGTGGAAAGCTTTTACAGCAGCACATGGCCCACGGCAGCCTGGGGAAATTTTGGTAACAGACAGTCAGCCACAACTTGTGTTGCAGCATCTCTTGGGTAGCTCTTAGGGATCTGGGGGCCCAAAGTGAACGGTGGCTGGCCACAGTGGTCTCAGGCCATTTTGCAAAGTGGTCGCAGGCCTGGCACTGGTGCAATCTGCATTAACTTCGTAAAAACCACTGACCATGCCTCTTACTCCCTACTGCTTGTCCTGCCCAGCCAGTGGTACATCGCTGGGGACACTCTCAACATTGGGTCAATGAGCCTGGCCCACAAACCTAAGGAGGCTCTTGCAATGGCCAATAGACTTATGAAATGATGCTCAGTTTCACTAATAATCAGAGAAATGCAAATAAACACCACAATGATATACTCTCACACTCCTGTCAGAAGGGCTATTATCAATAAATCAACAAAGAAGAAGTTGGCAAGGATGAGGAGAAAAGGGAATACTTGTGCACTATTGGTGGAATTGCAAATTGGTGTAGTCCTTATGGAAAACAGTGTGGTGGTTCCTCAAAAAATTAAAAATAGAATTACCTTATGTCCCAGCAATTCTACTCCTGGGTATTTATTCAAAAAATTCCAAAACACTAAATTGAAAAGATATATGCACCCCTTTGTTTACTGCAGCACTATTCACAATAGCCAAGATACGGAAACAATAGAAATTCCCATCAATACGTGATTGGATAAAGCAATTGTGGCACATATATACAATGGAATATTACTCTGCCATAAAAAGAATGAAATCTTACCAGTTGCAACAATATCTATGAACCTAGAGGGTATTATGCTAAGTGACATAAGTCAGAATAAGAAAGACAACACCATATTATCTCACTTTTATGTGGAATCTAAAGAACAAAATAAACAAACGAAACAGAAATGGACTCATAGATACAGAGAACAAACTGATGGTTGCTAGATGGGAGAGGGCTTTGAGGAATGGGTGAGAAAGGTGACAGGATTAGGAAGTACAAATTGGTAGTTACAAAATAGTCGTGGGCATGTGACATACAGTATGGGAAATGTGTCAATAATATTGTAAAAGCTATGTATAGTGTCAGATCGGTACTAGATTTATCAAGGGGATCTCTTCATAAATTATAAATGCCTAACCATTATGCTGTACACCTGAAAAGAATATAAAATAATATCAAATATCAACTATAATTTAAATATTAATATATACGTATATATGTGTATATATATATATATATACACACACTATATATACACATATATACATGTGTATGTGAGTATATATATGTGTGTATATATACATATATGTATATATGGTCACAGGATGTAAAATACAGCATAGAGAATATAGTAAATGGCATTGTAATAGCTATGTATGGTGTCAGATGGGTAGTAGACTTGTGTGGTTATTACGTTGTGAGGTATGTAAATGTCTCATCACTATGTTGTTTTGTATACCAGAAACAAACAACAAAAAATATTGAATTAAATATCCACTGTAGCTAGAACCTGATTAGAATGTACTAAAGGTGTATAACATTTCTTTTTACCCCCGTGCCAAAGAGACTTTGCTTCTGTCTAGAAAATTGAAATCTAAAGAACATGACATTGACAGGACAAATGCCCTTAATAGAGAGGGATGTATGCCATGTAGAACACAGATTGAGACATTAAATGCCCAGCATTAAACGAAACTAGAAAGTTCAGACTTCTTCAGTGTTTCAGATTTGTGCATGATAGCTCTGTGAATATCTAGGAATATAAATAGACCCAAGTAATCTTGAAGGAGACTATTTTGTTGCCAGAGACCCTGCCTTTCTGAGTAACTGTGAAATAACCTTACAGCATTGAAAAGGCAATCTGGGAATAAATGTTATCTATGATGCCTATTGTAAGTGAAGTATTTTATTCTTAAATTGACTGTCTCTTGCATGGACAGGATTTTGAGAGTATCAGTGCAGTTGAAATGGATTTCACTGCTGCTTTTCTTTTCCATAACATATTTATTTATCTGACTTAGTTCTTATAATTTATATAATAGAAATGATAACTTATGTAGAAAGATAGAAATTGAATCGTGATAAGCCTGATATAGCAAAATTGTACTTTGTTTCCTAAAAGTGTTCTCATGTTGCTTTGGAGCAACAGAAAGAAAGTCAGAAGAAGAAAAAAAGAAAAAGAAATAAACATACTAAATAAAACTCAATAGTTTCTACTTTCCGCAATCTCTGTGTGAGTAAGTATTCAGTTATTGCACAGAACTCCCTAGCAGAGCACTAGGCAGAAGGCATCATTTTCCACCATTCTTTTCCAAGATGTGTATGGAAACAGATGAGAGCTTTCATATTCTTATGGTGCTGAGAAGGAAAGAGGAAATCTGTGGTCTTTGTGCTTTCCTTGTGGTTGAAGTGTTTTGTCCCACCTGTCATTATCATCTCTATTGCTCATTGTGAAGTGTCAACACCTGGCACAACTCAGAGGATGTTTTTGTTTGTTTATTTGTTTGTTTTGACTCTGTCAATGCCTGGAGATGAGATCTTCCCTCTCTTACTGGAAGAGCCACTTCAGCCTCTCTCTCATATTACAGATCCCCTGAGGTTTGGGCTGTGAATCTCCTGCAGTTTCTTCCTTCTGTGACATCACCAGCCACCCACCACCTACCAACCCCCCATGCCCAGAGTAAACTTGGATATTTCCTATAAAGCCCGGAAACATAGCAATGAGGAGGTGGTGTCTTAGGCCCATTGTAGCTATTTATCTCCACTAGTACTTTTGCTCCTATTTCCAACTTGTTGGACAGCATAGAGAGGAAGCAAAAATGCACTCTATTAATTTCTGCTTTGACCCCATGTGAATCACTCTCATATTATAAATCCTTGGATTCTCATTTAAACTGATGTAAGATTACTTCGTACATTGATGTTCTGTAATTTGTTAGTAAAATTAGTAGAATCCTTGCAAAATAGAATGACTCAGGGAATTCTGGGTATCTGACCCTTGTTTGAGTTCTACAGAGTGAAATTCAGGTATGTCCTTGTCCCAAAGGCTGGGTGGTGAATAATGATTCTGTTTTGGTCTATGCATATGTTTTACTGTTACTAGCAGTTATATTTTATAATTTGGAGAATGATGGGGTGCAGACAATCTAATTGCCATGGTCTGCAGCATGCATAGTAGCCGCCCTCCTCATATCTGCAGTTTCTTTCTTCAGTTTCTGGTACCCTCAGTCAACCACAGTCTGAAAATAGTAAATGGAAAATTACAGAAATAAACAATTCATAAGTCTTAAATTGTGCAACACTCTGAGTGGAACGATGATATCTCAAACCATCCAAATCCTTCCAACGAGGGACGTGAATCATCACTTTATCCAGTATGTCCACACTGTATGTGCACCCCTTAGTCACTTAGGAGGTATCTAGGTTATCAGATTGACTGTCATGGGATTTCAGTGCTCACGTTCAAGTAATCTTTATTTTGCTTGATAATGGTCCCAAAACTCAAGAGTAGTAATGATGGTGATTTTGATATGCCAAAGAGAAGCTGTAAAGTGCTTCCTTTAAGAAATAGACAATTGCCAATTATCTATTGATGGGCTCTTAGGTTGCTTCCTGAGGGATTAAGAAGTACAAATTGGTAGTTCCAAAATAGCCACAGGGATGTGAAGTACAGCATAGGGAATATAGTCAATGATATGATATTAACTATGTATAGTTCCAAGTGAGTTCAAGACTTATCAGGGAAATCATAAACTATATAAATGTTTAACCACTCTGTTGTATACCTGAATCTAATATAAAATAATATTGAATGCCAACTGTAAGTGAAAAAAAAAGCCATGTGTAAGTTGACCCGTACAGAAAAAAAAAAAGAAGAAAAAATAAAAACATAAATGAAATACACTACTTCCTATTAAATTACAATGTTCTTCCAAAAGATTTCAGCAAAAAAAACCCTTAAATATCAAGGATCCCCAACCATTGACATCATCTGATCCTGACATCCAATCATCTACATCATCATGAATCAACGATCTAGGATCACCTAAAGCAGATTATCCTCCTCTGACATATGGTCAGAAGATCAATAGCAGCCTCACTGTGTCACAATGCTTACCTCATTCACTTCACTTTATCTCATCACATAGGTATTGTATCATCTTATCTTACATCATCACAAGAAGAAGGGTGAATACATTACAATAAGATATTTTGAGAGAGGCAGAGATCACATTCACATTACTTTTGTTACAGTATATTATTATAATAGTTCTATTTTATTATTATTGTTGTTAGTCACTTGCTGTTTCTAATTTATGAATTAAACTGTATCATCAGTGTGTATGTATATATATAGGGTTTGGTACTACCTTCAGTTTCAGGCATCCACTAGGGATTTTGGACCATATCCCTTGTAGATAAAGGGAGACTATTGTATTCCAAAAGGATTGAATTGTGGTCAGATTTAGCTTTTTCTATTTAAGTTAATTCAAAAGAAGGGTTCCTCATTCATTCAGCCTTATCACCTGTAACTCTCTCAAGAGTGAGTACAATTGTGAATTACCAGGATATTTGCAACTCTGTCACTGGAGAATGTGCTTGACCTGTCTGCTGTGTCTTGATTTTGCTGATTCCTTTTGATAACCTATGGGTAGATAAACCTGTTTGACTATACATATCACATCTGTGTTTGGGCTCAACAGCAGTCTGAATATATTACTGACATCTATAAATATAGTGGTTGAGATATTTTTGTTTATAAGTAACTTTTTTTTATTTAAATGTATTGGGGTGACAATTGTTAGTAAAATTACATAGATTTCAGGTGTACAATTCTGTATTACCTCATCTATAAATCCCATTTTGTGTTCACCACCCAGAGTCAGTTCTCCTTCCATCAACATACATTTGATCCCCCTTACCCTCATAAGTAACTTCTTTAAAAATAAACGCTTACCCATGTGAAGGTTGTTCTTCAGTTGTTTGGTTAATTGATGGATATGTGTATTTTGGTCTCTTTATCATTATAACATCTGTCTATATGGAAGATTATCTGAGCTTATATGTAATATACATTGATACTATTTTTTAGCAATAATAGCACATTATAAGACATCAATCAACTATGGGATTGGTATTATATTACCTCCCTTAACTTCAGTTTGTTATGGAAAACTGATTTATCAGGATTTCCCTGAGTCTTCTATCATATCCCTTCAGTATCATAAATGCTCAATTTATGCAGTTGTGAAGGCACATGAATACACAAAAGTATGAGTAGATAAATAGCATACTGTTTAAAATACATTAGTGAACCTCTGAAATGTGGCGACACTCTGCCACTCAATATTCTACTTTATTATAGACTTTGGTCATTTTCTCAATGCAATTAGCCATCAGTTAGAATTCCAGGCATTCTGGTTTAGATAAGATAAGTCCAAAGCTTTTGAAGAAATTCTTGAAGGTCAGATGAAAATGATTGCTATAAAGATTTTATACATTGTAGGGAGATCTGAAAGACAACCTGGGATGACAAATGCAGACGATTTACCATGACTGTCTAACTCAGAATAACAAAGGGGGGACATCAGTGATTCCCCTTTTTTTCATATACTCCGTATTTAATGCGTAAGAACATTATGCCATCAATACCTTTAACATATTTCACAATACGGTATCATTGTACATCCTTTACTATGGTCCATACAACCATCATTTCTCTTCTGAACTATGGCAATAACCCCCAAAGTTGTCTCCCTGCTTTTTTAGTTTATCTCAGAACAGTGAAAGTGATTCTTTTAAACTATAAATCTGGTTATAATAGTTTTCTGCTCAAAATCTTGCCATGTTTCCAAATAATAGAAAATAACAAAAAAATCCTTATCATGGCTCACAGGCCCCTCATGATTTATGGTTCCCCAGCCATCTTTATACCCTTTCTTCTTACTCCTTCCTTGTTCAATGTACTGTAGAGACATAGGTTTCCTTGCTGATTTTTAAATACATCTACCTCAAGGCCTTTAAAATTGCTAGTAACTCTATCTAGAATGGCCTCAATCGCTGGTAACCTCCAGGCTTGCTCCCTCATATCATTTGAATCTCCAGTCAAAGTTTAACTCCTCAGATAAAGCTCTCATCACCATAAGGCCTTCCTCACTTTTTTTTCCCACTTATTTTAAATTTAAAAATTTTGTTAATATTTTATAGGTTTCAAGTGTACAATTCTATAATAAATCATCTATATAATACATTGCATGTTCACCACCCAGAGTCAAATCTTCTGTCGCCATATATTTGACCATTTTATCCTCTTCTATCTCCACTCCTCCCCATTACCCACAGGTAACCACTAAACTAAACTATTGTCTGTGTCTATGAGTTTTTGCTTGTTTTTCTTGTTCAGTTTTTAATATCAGTTTTATATTCCACATTTGAGTGAAATCATATGGATCTCGACTTTTTCTGTCTGACTTATTTCACTTAGCATGATAGTGTCAAAATCCATCCATGTTGTCGCAAATAGCAGTATTTCATCTTTTCTCATGGTCTAGTAATATTCCATTGTATATGTGCACCACATCTTCTGTATCCAATCATCTATTGAAGGACACTTTGGTTGTTTCCGTGTCTTGGGCACTGTAAATAAAGCTGCAGTGAACATCAGAGCACATATATCTTTGTGGATAAATGTTTTCAGATTTTTGGGGTAGATACCCAGAAAAGGGATTGCTGGGTCATATGGTAATTCTATTCTCAATTTTTTGAGGAACCCCCATATTATTACATGTCTTGTTGATAATAGCCATTCTAAGAGTTGTGAGGTGATATCTCATTGTGGTTTTGATTTGCATTTCCCTAATAGTTAGTGGTGTTGAACAAATTTTTACATATCTGTTGGCCATTTGTACGTTTTCTTGGGAGAAGTATCTGTTCAGATCCTCTGCCCATTTTTAAAATTGGATTTTTGTTGTTGTTGTTGTTGAGTTGTATGAGTTCTTTATATATTTTGGATATTAGCCCCTTATCAGAGGTGTTGTTCGAGAATATATTCTCCCATTCGATTTGTTGCCTCTTTGTTTTGTTGATGGTTTCTTTTGCTGTGCAGAAGCTCTTTAGGTTGATATAGTCCCATGTATTTATTTTTGCTCTTACCTCCCTTGCCTTTGAGGTCAAATTCACGAAATCCTCTCTTAGACCAAGGCCCATAAGTGCAGTACCTCTTTTCTTCTATGCATCATGCTATCTTAACTAGCACAACTTCCACTTCTCATTGATTTTAATATGATTTGTTTTTCTTCACTTGGACTTATCAATACATATATTATTTGATTTTTTTGTTTGTTTACTGTGTGTTTTTCCCAACAACACAAATACTCTCTGTGCTCAACAATTTTGTTTCAATAGCATTGTTCATTCATTAAAAAAAAAAAAAAAAAAAAAAAAAAAAAATAGACACGCCTTCCAGGTGGAAAATATGTTCTATGTTTCAGTTAGGTAAAGGATGTTGACATTTTTTTTTGGACACTTTCTTTTTATTTGTTGTTTCATCTGATTCTCTTTTTGTAACTATAAAACAATTCATTTTTATTGTGATAAATGAAAGATATGTTTAATATATACAAGTAGAACATATACAAAAATATAAAAAGACAAATTAAAGTCATTTAGAATCTTAACATTTAGAGATAATCACCATGAAATTTTGAGGTATTTTCTCAGAATATTTTTTCCTATGTCTTTTCTCTTTTTTCCATACTAATAAACACTTCAAAAGATACAGAAAGGACTGAGAATAATGTAATAAAATCCATCTACCCATGATTAAAATTCATCTACCCATGGTTAAAATTTTCAAAATATTGATATTTTTCTAAATATACTTAAGAATCTTTTATTTTTTTAATTATTTCAGTTACAGTCAGCATTCAATGTTATTTTATATTAGTTGCAGGTGTACAGCATAGTGATGAAACATGTATATATTTATGCGGTGATTTCCTCCCATTAGTCTAGTACCCACCTGGCACTACACATATTTGTTGCAACATTATTGACTATATTCTCTATGCTATACTGTACCTCCCTGTGACTTTTTTAACTACCGATTTGTATTTCTCAATCCCTTCACCTTTTTCCACCCACCTCCAGCAGATTCTCTTTTAATGCAATTCTCCTATTACCTCTAAAATGAAAAGCCGTTATAAAGCATAAAGTTAAAATGCTATTTTTAATTTTCAGAGTTTTCTCTATGAATCAATTCATGTGAAATCATTTCCATTGAAATCAACTAACATTGGACTACACTATATCCCCAATGCAAAATGCTAGACTGTTTTCATAACTGAAATGGTAGTAAAACTAAAGTTTTATTTGTTTTATTTTGAAGAGCATACTGTCCAATGGAGACACAAACCTCTAAAAACAAATACGTACCCAATATAACATAGTGTACTTAAAATATATAATCTAGTTTGTAAAATTGTTGGTGTTTGATAGTCACTAAACATACTCTCAGCCAAAGGTTATATTTAACCGACTAAAAGTGTGTCAGAAATCTGGGCTTGAGGAACAAAGATACAGGGGATAGCTAATATTATTGTGCCAGACATTGATCGCAGAAGTTAACTAATTCCATTTTATCTTCACATAAATCCTATGGTGATAATATTGCTAGCATCTCTATTTTGAAAATGAGAGGACTGATATACAGATACGTCAAAAAACTTGCTCGTCATCATCTAGCAAGTCAGTCTGTGGAGCCAAGATTGAATCAGGAGTGTCACTCTCAATCCAGCAGTTGTTATTGCCTCATCATAAAAGCTAGTCTCTTCCTAGCTTTCTGTTTTATCATTTTAGAGATTAACAGATAGTAAATCTCACTTTTCATATCTGTAAAAAGGAGTAAAAAATAACTTACAGACTTGTGAGGATGAAATTAACATTTGCATTGTGCTTAAAAATAAAAACTTAACAGAAGTAATTTACTCCCTTTAAAACATTCAGTATTCTGGGAGGAAGTGTGGGGATGGAAATGTTTATTTTGGAGACAGCATGTGACGCCAAAATAATATAGTCTTTGTGTTCAGGCAGGTGGGGGTTAGGCTCTGGGCTCTGTCACATAGCAGCTATGAACTGTGGTCAATTATTTAACATCTCTTTCAGGTTCCTCATCTATTAAAATAGGAGGAATATCCTCTCAGAGTTTTTCTGACCGTCAAATAAAATATGGGTTTTATGTATTTAGCACAGCATCTGGGACATAATATTGCACTCAGTAAATAATTTGGCCTGTAGTTTGGCCACATCAGGGATTTACCAATTCTTCTTTTTTGTGTGTGTGTGGTAAAATATACATTACAAAATTTACCACTTTAACCATTTTTAACTATACAGTTTAGTGGCATTAAGATCATTCACAATGTTGTGTAGTCACTGCCATTTTCAGAACCTTTGGATCATCCAGAACTCTGTACCTATTATCAGTATAGTTATAGGTATTGACAATGTAGTTATTATAACAATGTAATATAACTATACTATAACTGTAACAGTTATTAACAATATATCTACTAAACAATAACTTCCCATGCTCCCTTTTCCTCAGCCCCTCGTAATTTCTATTCTAGTCTCAGTGTCTATGAATTGTCCTGTTCTAGGTGCCTCATATAAGTTGAATCATAGTATTTGTCCTCTTGTTACTGGCATAATTTATAATGTCATCAAGGTTCATCCATGTTGCAGCATGTATCAGAATTTCTTTCCGTTTCAAGGCTGAATAATATTCTCCTATATGTGTATGCCACATTTTGTTTATCTGTTCATCCATCGATGGACATTTATGTTGTTTCCACCATTTGGATATTGTGAATAATGCTGGTATGAACATTAGTGTGCTAGTATCTGCCTGAGTCCTCACTTGCAGTACTTCTGGGTATATACCTTGGAGTGAAATTGTTGGGTCCTATAATAATTCAAAATTTAAATTTTTAAGAAACCATTAAACTCTTTTCTACAGTGGCTCCATTATTTTATTTTCCCATTAACAATGCAGAAAGATTCCAATTTTTCCATATCGTTGTCTACATATTATTTTTCCTTATTTTTTTAATAGCCAACCTAATAGGTGTGCAAAGGTATCTTGCTGTGGTTTTGATTTGTACTTACCTAATGAGTAATGATATTGAGAATCTTTTTATGTCTTTATTATCTATTTGCTTATCTCCTTTGGAGAAATGTTTGTTCAAGTAATTTCTCCATTTTTGAATTGTTTGTTTCATTGTTGTTGAATTGTAGGCTTTTAATATGTTTTGGATAATAATCTTTTATCAGATATATGATTTGCAAATATTTCTCCTAGTTGATGCACAAAAGTTTTTAATTTTTTGAAGTTCAGTAAATCTATTTTTCTTTTGGTGCCTGTGCTTTAAAGAGGTGTCATATTCAAGATATCATTGACAAATTCAAGTTCATGAAGATTTCCACTATTGTTTTCTCTTAGAAGTTTAGAGAAAACTCCTTAGTTTTGACTTTTATGTTTAGATCTCTGATCCATTTTTTTTTTCCAAATATGATGTAAAGTAAGGGTCCAACTTTATTCTTTTGCTGTGTATATCTAGTTTTCCAGTACCATTTATGAAAAGATGCTTCTTTACTCATTGAATGATCTTGATACCCTTGTCAAAAATCAATGGATCAAAAATACGAAGAATTATTTCTGGGTTTATTTCATATGTCTGTCCTTATACCAATATCGCCTTGCTTTTATTACTATCACTGTGTAGTAAATTTTGGAAGTGGGAGTCCTTCAACTTTGTTCTTTTTCAAGATTGTTTTAGCTATTTAGAGTCCCTTGAGATTCCATATAAATTTTAGCATGGGTTTTTCTCTTTCTGAAAAACAAATGAAGAAACAAAAAGATTAACACCAATGGTATTTTTATAGAAATTTCATTAAATCTGTAGACGGCTTTAAGTAGAACTGTCATCCAATCCATGGGCACAGAATATCTTGCCATTTATTTATGTCATCTTTAATGTCTTTCAATGATGCTTTATAGTTTTCAGTGTATAAGTTTTTTCATTGTTTAAATTTATTCCTAAAATTATTTTTCGTAAATTTATTATTAAATTTATTCCTTCATAACTTTGATTACCAAACTCTTTTACAAAGAGGTTTTTCAATTCTTTCAGGTAAAATGTGGAAATTGACATCAATTTCTAAATAGAGGTAGAAAGGCAATACTATTAGTCAAATTTTACTAGTTTATGCTGTAAAAGAGCAAACTTAATGTTACGATAACCAGTTTGTTTGTTGTTCACATCAGATCAGCTCTGGGTTAGGGCTGAAGCCCTAGATTCTGTAATAATATGGAACAGTTCCATGTTTCTTCTTCATTTGGGACCCAGGCTGAAGGACAGCTGTACTGGGAATGCAGTATTCTCTTGTGTCAGAGGACAACACAAAGAGGGCAAACAGAAATATATAACATTTCCCAAAACTTTTCCTAGGAGTTAGCGCACTGTCAATTTCATCCATATTTCCTTGCTAAAAGAAAAATCCCATGGCCACAAGATTAATAGAACAGGAAAATGGCAAGGGAAAAAAGGGAACAAATAATTGTGAACAAATAATAATTTCCATCATAGGCACATATAAGGCATGAGCTTTCACAGTTGTGATCGTTAGCTTCTTCTAGAATTAACATCTGTCTCTTACCTGGGTGCCATCACCAGACATATCTGCTTTCCTTCTTTGTGAAACAGAAGAAAATTCCTTCTCCCTTCACATGTCCGAAAAACTAAATGAGACCACAATTATTAAATACCTTGAGCAAAGTAGAGCAAAGGTTATCAATTTCCAGTTTGTCATGCATACTGAAAAGACTCAAGATTCTTTATATTTTGAATACCAAATATCCATGGATAAATGCCACAGGGCTTAGAGGGCAAGAAAATAAATATATTTTGATCAAATATATGAATGATGAAATATTAGTAGAGAAAAAAATGGATTTTGCATAAACTGAAATTTCCATTAATGTGATAATTGTGTTTATTTTTAAATTAGATGGTTTCAATGAAATTGAATTGCTTATTTGCAAAGCTCAGAAATATTAATATGCTGTATTAACTTCCTTAAGTATCACAGTTTATAGCAATAATGAATTCTTATTTTCACTCAAATACTCAGGTGGTTAAGGGATTAGCATAATATTCTAATTTTTCTAGCTTACCCAACATATATTTAGCATATTTTGCTCACTGAAGTGCACATAGTGTTTTCCAAATGTTTTTATATAAGCCTACCTTCTTGCTTAAAGGTAATTCAAGATTCTCAGCTAAAATTTGGTCAGAGGAAATGGATGGTTTCCTCAACTGAGGAAATGTAAACATCTAATTGACTTTATTCACAATTCATAAATCAGGTAGCATCCCATCTAGCAGATAGAAAGGAGCGATGGAGAGGTATACAAAATGAAAACCTTTTATAGGCAGAAGTGGGTGGGAAAAGGAAGTTTCTAGCAAAGAACAGATGTTTCAGGCAAAGTCACCTTTGTACAGGGGACAGAAAATGTCTATCGGGTGATTACCTTACCAGTACTGACCATGTATTTCCAAATTGGTTATAGATCACAATCCTGGGATAGGCTGAAACTTCAGTTAGGTTAGATATTAAATTTTACTCTGCTGATGTGGGTTTAGCACAAGTGACTCTATTTGGGGCCTTTTTTTGTGTGTGTTTTTGTTTTTGTTTTATAATGGGTTAATTGAGTTAGGAAAGAAGAATAACACCTAGCCTTTTTTATTCTATTTTAGTTCATAAGACAAGCAGAGGTTCAAAACTAGTTGATATTTTAAGCGTTAATAGTTCCCATAAAATCAAAGTATAAAAATTTTGTGCAAAATTAGTTTCAGATTTGAATAGAACTCCTTAATCATTTTGTGAGAATAAGATACCTTCATTTCATAGCTTGATTAAATTATAGGGCAAAGGTAGTGTAGTCCCTAGAAAAAAAGATAAGAAAGATATGCTGAACGTCATGACCCTGTGCAGGAGTTAAGTAAGCCCTGGTGTAGGTGGGTATTTATACTTTAGTGAATTTCTCCTGTTGAAATGTCCACAAGGTTCTGTTGATGGATTTTAGGCAGCAGGGAAATATGGTCAGATCTACATTTTAAATAGATCACTATGGCAACTGAATAAGGATGACTTTGAGGGGAGAAAAGACTGGAGGCAAATATACTAGTTTCGAGGCTGTAGCTAAAATGAAATGAAAACCTAAATGAGGATATAAATTAGCAGAAAGAGGCCAAGTGACCCGAAAAAGTGTGGGTTTTGCTGTCAAATTGAGCTGGCTTCACCCTGCTTCCCAACTTTGCTACTTAGCACTTTGACACTATATCAGTCCTAGTCACTCTAACCCTCAATGTTCCTTCTCATCTGTAAATGAGCATGACACCAGTACATTCCTCATGGAGTGGTTATATGGATTTAATGAGTAAGGCGTACACATTTAGCATCATGCCTAACGTGTATTATCATGTTACTAAATAACGTGTAATATTCAGTAAATGAGAACTAATATTGTTGTGATAGATAAAAAAGATTTTCTGAGTTTGTACTTTGCAAACGTGACATAGCACAAGTCTGCGTCCAAGCCTTCTGACTGAAATTTTGTGGTACCATACTACCTCAGGGAACATGTTGAGAGAAGAGAAAACAATTTGAGAGCAGTTTAGAGGTGGGGAGGTTAAAGCAGGGGATATACTGCATGACTTTGGCAATCCATTTTATTTCATTTCAAATATTGTAATAAGTGTCTTCCTTGAATCAGAAGTTGCTTATAAACTCTGATATTATGTTTCTAAATACAGGAAATATGATATGGAATAACTAACTTCTCAAGAACACAGATTGTTTCTGCTTCATTTTAGTATTCCCGGTGCCTAGTGTGATATGGGATCTGACATATAACAGCCCCTCAATAAAGGGTTACTGCATGAATGTGTTACCCTTTTTTGAGAAACAGCTCATCAAATGTAGCATAATTGATTTGAATAAAAATAACAGATTAAGGCAAATCGCAATAAAGAATGGTCAGGGAATGAAAGCAATTCCTCCCCTTACTCCTCTGATAATACATTGTGCATGCTTTTCCTTAGAATTTTTTTCTGCAAGGCAGGCCTGGGGAAAAAGGTATTACAGAAGGTTTTAGCAATGGCATCATAAACTTAAAGTTGTCAGAGGAAAGCCCTGAGGTCCCAGCATTGCATCCACCCTCATTATTCACAGATCCTCCATATAAATCTGGCTTCAATACAAAGTGGATTTACTGAAAGCCTTAATATTATTCCTAGTTTTCTCAGTAATGATTATTTTTCTTCCTGTTTCATAATGTCCTGACTGGAAAATCTGTTGCAAGTGAGTGGCCAGAATTATAATTCTTCTAAGGAAGTAATTTCCACGTGTGGTTAATGATTTTGCTTCTTCTCAGCACCACCTTCACACCCTTCCATTCCTGCCCAACTAATTGGGTTATGGATATTAATCACAATCACAGAACAGGAAATGCTTTATTTTAACATCTAATAAGTTTACAACTCTTCAAATTTATTTTGCAATATGAATGTTGGTAATCATTACACTTGAATGCCTTAAGCATACCTGAAAAGTATAAGAAAGGAAGGTATCCATTGATAACAAAGACGATACAGCAAATATCCATGCAGAAAGACAAAATTCTCTGTTTTGACTTGAGAGAAGATGAATAGTTATAATTAAAGATCATCCCTATCATTGTGTATTGACTCAGACCAGGATGAGCACTGAGAGCCCTGCTCACAGGCCGGATCCAACTCTGCATGTTGGTAAATGCTTTTGTGATGTCGCCACAGGGAGTTGGCTTCTCTCTGCATTGACAGAAAGGATGTAGTAATTAGAAGTGAGTGACAAGGTGCTTTTCATCTTTGACGAGGAAAGATTTTTTGTGTCAAAATACCTCACCAGAGGAGTAATTTTCTCTGTGTGCATTTCTTGTCCTGAACGGATTTTGCATGATAATAGAAAAGGGAAAATTGTTTCTGAATGTTGCTTAGTGACAAATAGCAGATACCCTGCCATTGCAGATAACAAGTGCCTGAATGCTGTCATATTGTGATATCGACAGATAGGATCCATAGTAAGCTGGGATATGTATACTGAAAAAATAATTTGTTTTTGATAGAATAACATCAAAGATATCAAAAAGCTTTTTATGGTATTATGCCTCTAAAGGTTTTAAATTACCTGAGGAGATTTAATCATCCAATTCTAAAATACATTTTAAGGATTTAATCACCTGGAATTTTCAGCACAATGAGGAGACAAATAACCAGTATAATACATTTGCTGTTTTACAAAACCAGCCTTGTCATTCAAAATAACAGCTGCTATCATTTCAGACCATATTCAAACAATTCATAATTATTCTGAGAAATGTTCTGCATTGACTATACTAAACTGGAAAATTTAAAAACAACTATTCATGAAGTTTAAATGGGTTGAAACATTAAAAAACAAAACAAAAACAAAAACTGTAAACACACTCTGTAATTTTAGCTTTGCCTGATATTAGAGTCTATACATTTGAAAGAAATAGTTTTATCTTAACTTGGAACTGATAATGTTAAGAAAATATAATGCTTTCTTCCATTATTTCTTTGCAGCACAGGTTGTAGGGGGAGCATTTTGTGGAATGTAGATTAGCATTTACAGATCAAATATAATAGCAGTTGAAAAAGAGTCAATGACTATCTGGAAATATGAATCTGATATACATTGCTGTTTGTGTAACACAGGTGTAAAGTTATGGGAAATGTAATAAAACCAACAATTTCTAAAGAAGGAATAAATGAGAATTATCCAACAGAGAACATTTCAGAGTACACTGTCCAAAAATAAATAAATACAAATAGAGAGAGAGAAAGAGGAGGAGGAGAGAGAGAGAGAGAAAGAGAGAGAGAGAGACAGAGAGACAGAGAGAGAGAGTCAGAGAGAGAGAGACAGAGAGAGAGAGAGAGAGAGAGAGAGAGAGAGACAGAGAGAGAGAGAGAGAGAGAGAGAGAAAGAGAGAGAGAGAGAGACAGAGAGACAGAGAGAGAGAGAGAGAGAGAGAGAGAGAGAGAGAGAAGGGGGAGAGAGAGAATACTTAATATTGGAAGTTAAAGAAGAAATTGAATGGGTTAAGATCATCAGCACCCAACTACAAATCTCATAGCCTATAACCCACAGGAAATTAGGGGGAGTATGAAGATTTCAAAAAGTCTATTCTCATAACACTGAGATAAAAAGTAATAGACTTCACAATAAAGTACTATCCCAATTTCTGAAGTTCAACTTTCTGAATACCTCTATCAAATTAAGGCCGATGATATTCTCTGACAGCACATTGCCGCTCACAATATGGACCTTATTTTCTAAGAACCAATTTGTCAATGGATTTTGATGTGACTACAATCCTTGAAAAAACGAGTATCATAATGCTAATGTTTGCCCAGATCAGATAGCCAGAAAATGAACCATTTTTGTTTTCCCCTTATTTTATGATTCCCACCTTCCCTTTTATCAAGTAACTCAGAATAATTGTGAGAACTTGATATTTATTGGATCGTGCAGGAGTACCCTTGAATAAGCTACTGAGAATTCTCAGCGTAAAGAAAAAGTAGTGGAGGTCATTAGGCTGAGGTTGGGATTTGTTGAGCACATTAAGTTTTTCCGGAGTTTGCAAAGATTTTTTTGTCTGTTGTTGTTGTTTTGTTTTGTTTTATCTTCCCTCAGGGATTAGTCCATCTGTGTTCACTAAATGAAACCCATCAAAGTTAGTCAACTGCTTTTGCACAGTGACTAGAAAATAGGGATGCTGTCTTCCTTGATGATTGCATTTCAAAGAGATGATTCCCAGTCTTTGACAAAGACATTCTGTGGGTCGTAAAAGTGACAAGAGGCTAGAAGATTTATATACATTTCAAATGGGCAGAGAAATAATTTATAACAGCAAGTTTTCCAAAGTCAATATCCTAAAAATAGGGGAGGTCAGGGACCTATATTGAGGAAGAAACCTGTGTAACATTTAGTCAAGCTGAGGGGAACATTAAGGCAGCTTCAGTCAAAGTCCACGTCTGTCAGAAACTGATGCAGGAGCTCCAAACCCTGACTTTTTACTGAATCCTGTTTATACTGGTTTCCCAATAACAACTGGGAACATTAACTGTTTTGCCCATAGAATGGCTATTTATTTACTGATGCTGTTCCCCTCAAATTGTGGTACAATAAGAAGTTGCTCTCAGTTAATATTTATTTGCCAAGTACATTCTGAATATAAAATGACTTAAAATATTTTAGTAAGCATTTAGATAAATTATCTCAAAAAACAGTTAAGAAATGTCAGATTTGTCTACAAGAACACCCCTAGGTAATGGAAGAAGAGATAAAAATTCAGGTTTTCCAAAATCCCATAGTCCATGCTCCGTTTTCCTTTATTTGTAATATATATGGAAATTTATTATTTTATTCAACAAATAATTACTGAGTACCTGTATGCTAGGTGCTGAGATATATCTGTGAGCAAGAGAATTATGATCCCTTCCTTTTGGAAATTACAATCTAGGAAAAAACAGATATTTTACAGATAAGTTTATAAATAATTAGTTACTTTTGTGGTATGTGTTATGCAAGAAAAAAAATACAAGTGATGTGAGTACATATAACACACATACAAAACTAAGACAAGGTAGATTTCCCCAAGGACACATCTGGGGCCTGACTCTGCTGGGTAGAAAGAGAATCTGAGAGAGCCGTGGTGAAATTCGGCCCTACTGTTCATCGTCAATTATCCCAAACAGGAACAGACACACTTTCCATTTCCAGCAGCAACATGGTTTTCTACTCTACTACTCCAGCAAGGAGAGAGAGGATCTTCACTCCACTTAGCAATCACTCACCCAATGAAAGACTGTTAAAACTTAGCCAATGAAAAGCCAGTAAACTTTGAACTTAACAGTTTTCTCCAATGGAATCTGTAACAAGATCCCCTCTAAGCCCTCCTCTAACCTCCTCACCCCTTTCCTATAAAAAAGAACGATCCTCTTCTTTGTTCTCTGGACTTGCCATTAGACTGCATGTTCCAAATTGCAATTCTCTGTTGTTCTTAATAAAGCCATTTTGGCTGGAGAAACATCTGGCTGTGTATTTTTTAAGGTCAACAGATCAGAGAGTTGGCATTAAAGTACAGAAATGTGATAGGTGGCCTCTAGAGTCAGACGTGGGTGAGGACGCAGGATATTGTCACTGCTTTGTATTGCAATTTATAGAGTATAATTGGTTCAAGTCAGTTAGGACTCTTGTGGTAAAGCTGAAATGAGTTACTGAACTTTTGAAATGACTGGAATGTTATGAAATTTCAATAATGGCAAATAATAACGAAAAACTAATGCCTGTTGGTATTCTATTCCCGACCACTTTACCTATAGATTTTTGGGAGAACATACTTTAAGGGCACTAGTGGCATTTGGTTTCCAGCAGCTGCCACAGAGGCAGGTGCTTCCCCTCATCAGGATGAGCTCGTTGTGGTCAGTCATTGGCTCCACAGCTCTCTGTTGAGGGGAGGCAGCCTAACTCACCAAGTTTCTATTTTTGCTCATTGTTTGTTTTCTGAGAAAAAAAAAAAAAACAACGTATGTTTTCTATACTGTATATAAATACATATTTAATGAAGAAATCTTTGTTGATAAATATAAGAAAAATTAACTGGTGAAGATCAGTTATTGGAGACATTTTAAAATATAGCATGCATCACTTATATTCAAATTATATCCATTTTAAAAATGTGCAGATTTAGAAAATTATATATAACATTATTATATATTCTTTCAAAATATATACTTCCTTGATATATATGTTGTCCCTGAAATAATTATACACACACACACACACACACACACACACACACACACTGAAGTTGCCAAAAAATGCATACAAGTGGATATTTTTGTCAACTTTGCTCAAGCAAAGTTCTCTTTTTGTCAACTTTGCTCAAACAAATAGTTCTCCATAACCAGAATTGTCTGGACTCTGATGGTAACCGCTTTGAGCACCTCTTGTAATTGCAGAAGTCAAATGTGGCTTGTAGTCATCTTTTGTTATCGGTATTTATTGAGTATTACAATTTTAATAGTTTTCCTTTCTTAAAATGTGTATACATTTTTGGCACCCTCTGTATAATCCTTGCAACAAAAATACATTGAATAATTATTCAGAATAAGTCAGAGCTGAGGGCTGGAGAAATATACAAATCAGAAGTTGATAGTATTCAATATTTTATAAGATTCCAATGATACCAAGGTGAAGATTTGATGGTCTAATTTCTTAGTGAAAAATTAAAATGAGGTTAAATTTAATTGATTGAATTTTACTTTTATTTTGATATCTGATATTAAAGGAGATAAAGAGAACCATGACTACTCTAGGTACAGGAATCAGACTTTAAGTATCAAATTGTTTCCGAATTTTGTTTTCAGTGTGAGTACTTTTTATGTTCTATCACATGCTTCTTTAACTTTCCTTAATAATGTTTTTAGTTTACATGCATTTAATATCAAAAAACACCCCTTGCTAAAAGCAAAATTATCTAAGAACATGATGCATAATTTCTGTGGCCTTAGGTACTAGAGGTACTATCATTTTTCCTTTAGATATCTAAGTATGAAAAGCCTCTTACCTATTTTCCATGGTATGTGTTTATGTCTTTGTGTGTACATCTTTAGCTATACATCTTTAATTGTGAAGTACCAATCCCAGTAAGAAAGAATGAGACCTCACTGAAAGACTCACTGGAAGTACATAGGGAGAGAGAGAGAATAAATATAAGGAAGACTATGGTAAAATATAATTCAGCTATTAATGTGGGAAGTAGCTGAAAGCAGCTCTCTGCCTTTCGTGCTTATGATAAACTCATTTTACAGCACAGCAGTCCACATTATTGCTCACAAACTTATACTTGCTCTTGGAGAAAATTTAATTCAAAATGTTATATTTCAGTTGCTCTTCCATGCGGATATGTTTTCTCCTTACTGTGTATTGGCTATTTTAATATATTTTAGTCATCCTATTTAGTAGCCCTTGGATCATTATTATTACAATCAAAAGTATGTATTTAAAGAAATAAAGAATTGTGGTATCATATAAGCTATAGTGCAAAGAAAATGAAACTAGTAGTTTATAGTATGACACATGTTTCACATAATAACAAAATATAAAAATGATAAACATAAAAATAGAAACCATTAAAACAATCTAAAGGAAGGCAGTAGATATGCCATGCATGGGCACTGAGGAGGACCTCGTGGACAGGGGAAGAGCTGGGGTTGTTCTGTAGCTAGAGACTCATCAGTGATTGCCAGCAGGCTTGCAATATTAAGATCCTTTTGAAAAAAGGGAGAAACTCAGCTGGAAATCAAGGCTTAATGAAGCTATAGAATAGGACGTCTCCCAGGCATTTTGTTATTATTATGTAACTTGGGATGCTTTGATTTAAAATGTCCAGTAGATATTGTGCACATATTATGCCCATATTTACCTACAAAATCCTTTATAAAACACTTTGACATCTAAAATTACAAAACCCAAGATCCTTTAAGGAATAAAGTGTGTTTTACCAATTAGTTGAAAAATGCCATTTAAACATGGGTCATTTTGTACATTATAACTAAGTTGTTTTAAAAATATATTCATTAAACAACTAAACTGTGATTAGCCATATTTGAATAAGTATCTTTTATCCTGGGAATTCAGAAGGCAGGTGAAAAGAAGAAAACAAACATCAAAGAATTGGGAATGCAGTGCAAGAAATAATAAAATATTATTTGCAAAATTATTCAGTTTCTGCTCAGTATCCCTCAGTTGTTTGTGCATATTTTTATTATAACACTATCAGAATATATTATGTTCTATTTTTGTTTCTTTTTTGTCCACTGGGTTATAAGTTTTACAAAGTCAGAAATGTATAGTGTATCCTTTCCTCTCTTACCAACTCCTAATGTATCGGTAGAGAGTGGTAGTAAGCATTTTACATTTTTTTCTAGATTTATTGGAGAATACTTGACAAAAAGAAATTGTATATACTTAAGGTGTAAGATATGATGTTTTGATATACGTGTACTTTGTGAAATGACCATCACAATCAAATTAACATATCTGGCACCTCTCATATTAACTTTTCTTTTGTTTTTGTTGTTAGAATACTTAAGATCTAACCTCTTAACAAATTTCAAATATATAATACAGAATTGTTAACAATAGTTACCGTGCTATACATGAGATTTCCTGAACTATTTTTGTCCTGCATAATTGAAACATGAATGAGTTTCACCCTAGTTTTAAAATTTAAAAGATAAATCTATATATGAAATCTTCATATTTAAAGACTTGATTAGGAAAAGAACATTAAAACGTATCCTCTATGATTCTAGGGAACACCTATATGCTGGGTATAGCATGGGGGTCAAGAAATATTTCTTGAATGAAAAAATAGCTGGCAGGAGACAGGAGTGCTTTCCCTGGATCCAAGTTTTCTAAGGAAAAGAAAGGGCTATCTACAGACCTCTGCCACCTCACCTTGGAGCAGGAATGAAGACTTAACACACAGAAAAATAAAGATTAAATGTGCATGAGGACTTATGTAGACATTTTCTAAAAAACTCGTTTTCATAGTATTCACAGAATGGTTTCCCTGCATAAATTGATGACCTAGCTATTATTTGGATTTTTCTGTAGTCTACCTATCAGATTTCTTTATCAGTAAAGGATAATTATCACTGTCAAGTGTAATAGTATCTGAGTGATAACCCAGTTGAGATAAAAATTGGCAGTGAGGAGTCAGACAATGCCAAATAAAGCAAGGATTAAAAACCAGTGTTTAGATTTCAGTTAGAGGTTCTAGATCCAGAAAAACATTATCACTAGGGTATGACACCAGATGGAGTGCTGAAAACACAAAGATAAAAAGAAACGGAAGGTTGTTAGGGAATAAGAGCAGGTGATCCTTAAGAAACATCTTGGATGCTGACTATCATATATCCTAAGCTCAATCTCATTTCCCATTTTTATTTAATTGAATTTAACTGATATTTTAATTATTTTTTAATTACAAAAAAACATGAAGATGTAAATCAACCATATATACAAGTAGATTTTCTAGTTTTGCTAACATTACTATATCTTGTTAACATTATTAAAATAGAAATTTATACTTTCATTACCATTATATTACTTAAAAATTTACAAGTACAGTTTTCCTTTACAGAAAAAGCCTCAGGAAATTTACTATATACTTCCTCTAAAACATGACAAATAACCAAGTCAAATGACATGTATTACTTCTTAAGTTTAATTTTAAATGTTCATATAACTCAGAATCACAAGCAAGTAGTAATCAAAGACGTTATTAAAATATTTACCTGTTTTTCAAAGGAAGTCTCTATAAACAAATCAGAAAGTAGTTTACACTTACTAACAACACACTCTAAACTTAATTCTTCGAGTAATGACCAACAGTCAAATGTCTAATTTCAGAGCTGGAAGAATGCCTGCTATTTTCAACACATCTATTTATAATTTCACATTTATGTTCCATTGCAGATAATATTAAAATGTAAAAATTAAAAATGAGTTTGACTAACTCTACAGCCTTTGACATCAGATACATCCAAATCTTGGCTCTAAGATTTGTTGCCCATCAAGTGCTGCACAAGTCATTAATCTCTCTTGGTCTCAGTTTCCCAGCATATAAAATGGGTAAAATAAAATAAAATTTGCATGTGTGATTGTTGGGGTAAAAAAGGTAATGGGAGAGAGATAAATTATTTGTGACTGAGTAGATAGTAGTGCCTATATCTATCTATCTATCTGTTTGTCTCTCTATCTAATAGAAAATTCTGGAAGAATGCAGAAGGTCAGTTGATTTTGTTAATAACACGTGTTGAAGGTTTTGGTGGGAATATTCCATGGAATATTCAGAATATTTGCAGAAATATTATTTTCCACGGAATATTCAGAATATTTGCAGAAACATTATTTTCTAGTCTGGACAGGAAAAAGAAGAGTCAAAGGAAACTAGACCTGGAGAGAATGAAGCTACAAAGAGATTGAAGGCTGAGAGAAAAAAGAAAAATAGTAAGTTATAGTAGGAGTAAAATATTTGACCTGAAGTGATCAGAGAATCTAAATGATAATAAGCATGAAACTATAGCCAAGAGAAGTTGTGGAGAAGTGTAGGCTATTGAGAATGATGTTATTAAAGAACAGCAAATTGAGATCATTGGATGATATGTTTAGTTAACTTGTTTGTTGTAACAAACAACTCCAAATGTCGTGGTTTAAACTAATAACAAATTAGCATTTCTTACATGTCTGACAGTGTTGACATTTGACTGAAAAAAATCTTGTTTTTTCCTTCCAGTAGGCTAGACTGGCTTCCTTATATTATGGCCTTAGGGCAATGTTCCAAATTGGTGAAGTTGGAAACTATAAGACTTATTGAGGTCCACATACTAGAATTTACACAGAATAACTTCCACCACATTCTACTGGTCATAGCAAGTCAGAAGGTTAGCCTAGATTCAAGGAGTGAAAATATAATCCGTATCTTAATAGAGATGATCATATATATATATGGTCTCCATATTTAATCTACCACAAACAGATTATCAACATGGATCATAAAAGTACCCAGGGATGTGGCTGAATTCAAGTTGCAAAAATGACAATGATCCATATGCCAAAGATATCACGAATGTACTGAAGAATCCAGATTAATAGATGACATGAGGTAGAAAGAGAAAGATTCAAGGAGGTTGAATGAGTCACAAAAGAGTAGATATTATTGTGTGATTATATACATAATGGCTTGGATGATGCATAAGGAAAATGTTGATTCTATGTTCCACTCCCAATGTACCTTTGTTCCAGAAACTCAATGTATTATCTTCTACTGTCATAATAAACAATCCAAAATATTAGGGACTTAAAACAATTGATGGATATTTTTTGTGTATGTTATCTGAGGACCACAGTTCAGCTGAGGTTCTGCTCCTAAGTATGGATGGACTGCGGAGGTGCTCTATGTGTCTTCCTCTGGAACTAGGTTAAAGGGGCATCCCTGTCGGTCGCATGGTGTTGTCTTGGTAGAGGAAAGTAAAAGTGCTTGAAAATGAGCTTAAATGTAGATTATTTTTGTTTGTCATATATACTATTTCAGATGTCTAACAATGACAGTCTAGTGAAGGCACATTCCAAAAATAGCACTCCAACTGTTATAATTAATTCCTATATTTTCATGTCATATCAGAGGCTGCCAATAGTTGAAAATCCTTCCTGGTCTAATGATATACATTGATGGCTTATCCTACATGACTTAGCTAGTATTGAATAAAGTTAGATTTACAGACTTATTGCAGCGAGAGAGACCATACAGCACAGTGATCCGTGGGGTGTCTCATTGAGGTGTTACAATGAGCTTGAGATAGGGTATGTGCTTTTCCTGAGTGATTTAGAAAGGGCTTAAAGAAGTGGGGGATCGGTTTTGGTTTAGGATCTGTCATGAAGCACAGCAATTTGATGATTGGGTATCTAAAAGGTTTTCGTTGTTTGTTTGTTTGTTTCGTAGGCGATATGAGGAACAAAGTAGAGCTAGAATTGTCATTGTTAATAATAATTTAAAAAACAAAAGCAGTAGTCATTCAGTGTTTGTCATGAGTGGTGATTTTTTTGTGTAATAGTATGATGTCCTTATCTTTTTCTTACATTCTAACATGCTTAAAAATTGGTCTTGCTTTTGCTTAGTTTTACCATATCATGTCACAAATGCCTTGTTTCATTACTGTTGATATTCTGTGGAATTATTTATATTCAGTAGAGAGTGCTGTCAGCTGTTCTTAATTATTTTTTTAATCTTTCTGAGAGCTTCAGATTTTTCATTTTCTTAAAATTTTGTTTGTATTGTTTTATATTCCCTACTTAGCAATTCCTAATTTACTTTCTCTATTCTCAACTAATTCTAAAAATACTAGGGCCTCACTTTCTATAATAAAGTTATTAATGTTCATAGTTTAGGCTTTGTATTAGGTTGGTACAAAAGTAATTGTGGTTTTGTAGTTATTTTCAACCTTCTAAACCGCAATTACTTTTGCACCAACCTAATATGAACCAGTCCCTGATATTGACATCTGATAACCTCATTTCTGTTCTCAAAACCTCCATTTACAAGTCTAAGAATACTTAATACTGACAACTGAATTGTTACAAATTTGTCCCACTCAGGAAATGCCTAGAGCTGTCTTTGGTCCTTAAGACAATGTAAGAACCTAGAGTATAGAATAGTTCCTTGCTGAGTCTTAGAGGTGACTCTGCACTTTTTCTTTGCTCAGGCTGCATAATGGAAACTAACTTCTTCTCCACAGAAATAATTTTACCTCTTTTTGCAACACAACTTGAAACGTTTACCTTCTGTAACTTACATTTCCATTTGTTCTTTTGAAAACACTTACAAGAAAGGGAACCCCACTTCTTTCACGAGTCATACATAATGCAAGACAGTGAGTTCCCGATACAGTTTAAAGATCATTTTAGGCTATGTCATCAGTCCAATAATAATGAAATATTTTCTGGATACAAATCTAAGAAGATCAATAATTACTTCTAACTTCTCTTTGGCTTTGGAGACTGCATAATTTTCTGTGTTACTTTACCCTTTAAGTTTGTGGAAATTCTACTCTTACAGGACTTGAACTAATGGACTTCAGAGACTTCTATTCCCCCTCTGGGTTCTATTTCTAGCTGAACTTCCTAGTGAATACATTTCCACTTTTCTAAAGCTATTTCATAGCACATCTCTACTTACTTAGACACTCCTTTGCCCATCATCCTATCCTTTTTCATTTTCCACTAGATTTATTTCTTTACTAATAAAAAAGAACTTTTTTTAAATAGTCAATATTGTCCAGCTCTGTATTGGGCTATTTCAGTCAAATTCAAGTAGTCTATTCACATGTGTCAGCGTGACAATTGCAGAGGGAATGCAAGAATTGAAGAATGGGTTTTACTGGATGATATTATAATTTAATTCCATCTTGAGAATCTATGATTCAAAAAACAGTAACAGAAAAAACATAATTTTGCATAGACTTGAAATATATAGATTACCAAGTTATCTGAAGACCCTTCGCTGACTCTGTCTTCTACTAAGTATGACCGCTAGAATGGATGAGTAAAATGAGGAGAATGCACCCCCTTCTATCATGTGCCAAACTTATAAGCAATGGACTACATGTACACGTAGAAAAGCATAACGTTGAAGTTTTAAAAATGTGAATAAGAAAATGAGATCTATAAATTCACTACAAATAATTCACCCTATCAAAAATAGTTTATAAGAACACATGCAAACAATATGATATGCACTGAATACGTTGGAATAGTTGCTTTTAGATTACAGAACAAAATGGCAATGGAGAAAGGAGAGAAAGCAAATAAACACATTAATTTATAAAACAGGATAAGAGCAAAGAAATCACTTCAATTCATGTCAAACTATTCTCATATTACCCATGACAATAGTTTGACATGAATTGAAGTGATTTATTTTAGATATAAGTTCTCTGCACGTGATATCTAATAAAATAAATAAAATGGCACTCAGCCCTCTGTATTCTTTCCATTGCCTATTTAATTTTCTGTTAGTACTATGGCCTGCTGACAATTTATTATTTACAACCTGCCTCTGCCCATTTTCCCTGACTAGGAAGATACCTTCTTAATAGCATCTATTTGATACGTAAATATTTATTATGTAATTCAATGAATTACATAAATAACTATAATGAATTTAAGATCATGCCACAAGTCTTCTAACTTTTTAAATATTATCTCTAATTGAAAATTTAAAAATGAAACTAATTTGTGATGGGGTTAGGTAGTAATGGCAGTGAGGAATAGAAGACATTTAAGTAGTTATCAGTGGATGATTGATTTCTGGTTCAATAACATTCTCAACTGAGATGTCAAATCAAATCAGTGTTTCAGTTCAAGTGCCAGTGGAGTCTAAGTAGAAGATAATCAATATGACATGAGAGGAAATATTAATGATTGAGTGTTGTATCTGACCCAGAGTAAACACTACCAGCTATGCTCATATTGTTACCTCTCAGCGAAAGCTACTCTAAAAGTTTCATAAACTCATAAAAATTACCTTACCTCAAAAACATATGGAAATATGGAAAAGTATATACTACACACACATACTATATATAAAACTCACCCCATTTGTATGTGTGTTTAATTAAATTGATATATTCTACTCTTGAAAAATAAATTATATGGCCAAGATGATAATTTGAAGAAATGTTTGACCTTTGTTACAAAGGAGCTAATGATTTTTTTCTAGTTTTTTTCATGGAATACTGTACATCTCAGCATAAAAATCAGTATCTTGCTATTTATCCACAGCTTTATTTAATTTAAGTGCCTGCTCTGTCCAAAATATTCTCAAAGAAATGAGCCTATAGAAATGAAAGCGTTTTGTAATCTATAAAACCCTTTTAAAATTTGCAACGATCATAATACTATTTCTATTATTATTCAAACAAGAACAGTCTTATGTCTGTGCATTCAAATACTATTGCTAAGTGCCCCCTGAATACCAGACATGTTTTTAGACACAGGTTACAATGAGAACCCTGATCATTTTAAATTTACTGTGTGGTACAATGGTTTTCAAAGCTGGTTAAATATTAGAAATATCTGAAATGTTTAAGATATATTAAAATCTAAGCCCTATCCCGGACCAAATGAATTGAAATCTCTAGAAGTGGGACTCAGGCATTTTAATAGTTTTAAAAGATCTCCAGATGATGCCAATATAGTGCTCACATTGACAGCTGCTAATTTGAAGGTCCTATATGTATATAGGTAAATAACAAATTCCCAATCAGCATAACAAATACTATGATAATATAACATTTCATGAAGCCAATAGGATCAACAGGATCCTCAGCTGGGGGAAGGGGGATGAGATTATTTTAAAAGTCTTTCCAAAGAAAATATCATTTAACTGAGATTTGAACAATAAAAAAGTTTAATAACTTTTTTTGGAAGTTAATATTAATATGGTTGACTTAAACATTAACAACAACAACAAAAAAAGACATACCACCTACCAAAAATGCTAGATTAGAGCTCATGGGAAGGCACAGATAGATGAAGATGCAGAAAGAAGGGAAAATATAATTTAAAATTTTGTTATTAGATAAAGATTAGAATCCGTCACTCTATGATAAATTTGACAGGCCCCGATTTAAGATATGATATACAGTCATAATAATTCCTATTTTCTTTCCTTTATTTTGTGACAAAAGATGTCAGATACTTACCTATATGTGCTTTCAGATAATTTTCCTCCATATACTCTTGCATTCTCTTCTATGATATTATGGATAGCCAAGTGACTTAACATTGACTCATTAACTCATGATGTTCCTGAGACAAACAGAGACAAGTGATCTAGAAATATACTTTTTTTTTTTAACTGTCCTTTAATGTTTTCTTACTTGGGGAGGGTTTTCAGCTTTTAAAAGCATCCCATTCTCACACAAGTCAGAAGAACCAGGCAAGGTATATTTCACTAATATCTGTAAATAACTTTTATTTCATGAAAGATATTTTTTATGAAAATGAACTTATAATTTTTATTATTTTTTTTTTGTATATGAATAGTCAATGCCCTCAAAGCAATAGGAACCAAAAGACCTGAAAAAATGATGAGTAACTAATTTTATTGTTTTTCTGAGAGACTGGTTCCATATGTCTGTGGTTGTATGCTAAATAGGAAAAAAAGATAGTGAAGTACAAAATATTTTAGAAATTTGGTTTTCTACGTACTAATTACAAAATATTAGACACAGACTGTCATTTATCTCTAGTTAAATTGTTGAGGTTTTTTGCCCGATTTTGATTCTGACTGATTTTATATAAGAACAGTGATGCCATAGGTTGCAAACAGGTTATTCAAAGGAATTATTATCTACCCTCAGTTGGTATTCATCCAATTCTCGTACGTTCAGGTTGCAAAGCTTTTTTAAATATTAAGCTTACATATTTCTAGCAATTGTATTTTTATTTTACTGGGTAGGAGTACCTATAATTTACTTCAAATAATTTTGCTATTTTTCATGGCCCCTGTAATTTTAATGTGCAGTATTTGGAAATGCTTGTCTTAACGCAGAAGCTGCTTTACCCTAGGCTTTTCCACATGGAGGATCATCTGATGATAATGACATGTTCCCAACAGTGGCATGGAATCTACCAGGGACACAGAAGGCCTGTGCAGATGTCAAGACTGCTGGGTATGGCACTGCCATAGTTGATGCGTCTGGACTCTAAAGGCTCTTTAAATTCCTGTCGCATAAAAGAGGAAATTTGAAGTTCAGCCTCCAAAAAAGAGTGTTAAAAAGACCAGGAGTGTTACATCTGAGTTCCACGGGTGATAAAACACATCAATCTGAAACATTACTAGTGTGTTGCTGACTCCCTAGTCATTCTTCCCTTTGCTATAGCAGCACAACGACAGCGCTGTTCCATCAAGGGAGAACAACCCCTCCTCCCCTCAAAAAGCTTTTTACAAGGCAAAGCCATAAAGCACTGGATTTATTAACAATTTTCTTTTCAAGAGAGGCACTGTTTGTATGGCACTAAAGCTGTGCTTTAATGCAAATGCACTACTTCAAGCCTGTTTTCCTAATACCTTCACAACTCCTATAAATAATGTATCACAGGGCGGTATCCTTCACTTTTAAACAATTTGGGCAAACTAGTTCAAGTTGTAAAAATACAACTTTTAACCTAATAATAGTTTTGCAAACATTCTAGAATTTGCCAATGTTTTTTCTAAATCTGATCGATATTTGATTGCCAAAATGAGAATTTACCTGTTAATTTCATCCCCACCCCCCCACCCCCCCGCCATCAAGGTTCAGGACAACAGAAAAGTGAGGATGTATTCCAGAAAAAAATTAACAATGATAGAATTGGTTCGTGGTGTTGTGAAGAACTATATCCAAGTTCTATAAATTGAAAGTATCATGGGAAACTTCTTTATTCCAGTAATCCACAATTGATCTCTGAGTCCAACAAGTATTGTTGTTGTTGTTGTTGTTGTTGTTGTTTTGGACTATTTTAATTATCTTAAACAAAGAAACCTGATTCAAACTTATCCTAACTTTGAGTAGTCCTTTCATTTTAGTATATGTTTGCTTTTTAAAAACACATTATGAAAATGTTAGTTTGTTAGTTAAAACAATAAAAATACTGCAGTTCTCAACTAAATTGTTCATTATTTGACAAATAAACTCTATAAAAAGGAGACTAACACATTTTCAACAATTAAAGTCTCTCCAAAAGTAATAGTATATGTAATCTATATTGGTCAGAATACACTTAAAACTGGTGACTGGAACTGAAAGGAAATTATAGATGTTACATTTTACTCATAAACCAACAATTGTATAGTAGTATCCTGGCAAAGGAGAAAAACATATTAAATGGCTTGGTGAGAAATTGAGTTATGGCAAGACTGAACTGAAAAGTAATCTATAGGGCACGCCATCATAGAGAGAGCTTATTTGGACGAAAAGGGATCCTAATATTGGACTCTGTTTTTGTGTTTACATCGCATGGGTAACATTTTAGGATCTTTCTTTGTTGCAAGTGGCAAACAAACCAATGTAAGATGGCTTAAGCAATAAACAGGCCTTATTGGCTCAGTAACTGAAAGGCCCACAGCTAAAAAGGATGTCATCAGAGATCTCTGCTATACGTTCTACAAGATCAGTTTCATCTTTACACAGCCTTCCTTATATCAAAATGACTGTAGTAATGTTGATCTCTACAGTCTCTACTAATGTTGATCTCAAAATGTTGATCCATAGAAGTAGCAAGAATATCTGCAGTGTATCTATTTTTAAAGACTCGTGTGGAACTTCATGACCTAGAATCTTCATCCAGTCCCGTTGGTGAAGGTCATGTGGCTGACCCTGAACAAATCTGTAATGGCAAGGACTAATGGCACATGTTTATGACTCTAGACCTTTTTCTAAATCAAACTCTGTGTAGAGGTGGATGGCATTGCCCCTATTGGCTTTTAGCAAAGCAGAGCTCACTTCTGGAATTTGGGTAATGTCAGTTTTTTCTGAAATAGTTGTGAAGTGTGGGAAAAAAGAATAATGACTGAAGAAAATTCTCATAACTAGTAGGAGCCAGACATTGGAAAACAGATGCTAGGTAAGCAACCAACCAATGTCCACTATTCTCCTCAATCTTAAATGTCTTCTTATTGACATTTAAACGATACTATTTATTAAAATTCACGTAATTTTGGCCATTTATTTATTTGTATTCACGTTTTCTTCCAGATTTGTAGATTTCAAACCTGTGCTGTTTGTTTTATTGAAACTTTAATCAACTGTAAATATTTTGTCCCCTCATAGCCTATGAGCTAGCCATATATTCTCTCCCAGTCTATATCTTTTCTTCTTAGACACATATTCTCTCCTCACGTAAACTTTGAATAACAGGGGGTATAAATAATAGAGGTTTATTTTCCACAGAATATTTACCTTGTTAAAAGCATAAATCATAAGAAAATGTCACAACTAATCAACACTATAATTGTCCCTTAAAATTCTACCCTCAAAGTTTTTGTTATTCTCTGGTTAAGACCTATGCTTCACTGCATTCTCTGTTGTCAATACATAATTTTATTTTTGCAAGATATATGACAATATGACAATAAATTTAGTTCCAAATAACCTGGGGTTAAATAAACAAAAGTTTTATAAATCTCTTTTCTTTATTATACACCATTTCCATTAACTATTTATTAGGAGTAATAGTTTGTAATCACCTATAGAAATTTAGTCCTAACTGGCTAGAATCGGTTCAGCTATCAACCTGACACATGGTCATCATAAAATGTCCGTTCTGTCTAAAATAATGCCTTTTCCCCACCCACCTCAAGGTTGTGTCTCTTTTTCTTTCTGGGCCTCCAGCTATGCAGCTGCACTCTGCCCCTAATGCCAGCGACCCTCTGGCTCCATCTTCCACACTTCCACTTACCTTCTCCTTGATTTCATGCTAAAATAGTTCTGCATCCTTAAACCTGTCCGGTCTCTTCAGTCTTTATCCTTCCCCATCCTGTTACCACTGTCTGGAATAGCGAGTGATTCTTAACTTGGGCTGCACTTTGGAATCTCTGATGGAGATTTTAAAAATCTCAGTCAAGCACCACCTAAGACAAATAATAATATCTGGAGGTGAGGTCAATGTATCAATATTTTTCAAAAAACTCCCCCAGGGATTCTACTGTGTACCCATGAATGAGAACCCAGTCTTCATCCTCCTAACTCCTAATTCTTTTTCACATCTCTGTAAATAGCGTGAGAGACACTTTCCCTCACTCCTCAGTCTCCTGAAAGATGCTTTTATAACTCCTGTATTTCTCTTTCACAGCACTTTGCACACTTGTAAGCTACTTGAGAGTAGGTCTGGTGTCGATTTTGTTCACAAGTGTGTCCTCAGTTCCCAGAATGACGGGCAAACAATAAATATGAACTCATTAGTCTTAGTCACTAGAATAAACTCATTGAATCAGATTATTGATCATAATGAGACCGATATGGAAGCTACTGCCACATTGGAAGTATGCACTTAGAGCTCTGAATGAACGCAAAAAAACAACGTAACACTTTCACCACAGTTACTATAACATGCAGCTTTGTGCATAGCTCTTAGGTCTAAATTGGCAGTTAGGATCACTCGTAAACACAAAATCTTGCCTAGTTCTCAACACTTTTCTATGACAGAAACAGGTTTACCTTTCGACCTGCTTCCATTACACACACACACACACACACACACACACACACACACACACCACAACCACCAAATTAAGTGCTCTGGGTATAACTTGCAGTGGAATACAGATCAAATCATTTAGGACTCAGAGAGTAACGAAAAAATTTATCCAAAAGGCAGTTTTAGACCTCATCAGTTCTTATTTTCTCTACCAGGTTAACCCCCTTCTCAAGAGAAAGGAGAGTAGAAATAATCACAGCCTTCAAGAAAAATACTGCTTGAACCTCTATTGAATTTAATGAAATTCACATAATAATTCAATAGTAGCCCATTTTGAATTACTGAGTCCTATAACTTGAAACTTGCAGATTAAGCACAGTAGTGATGAAAGGAAATGGATGATTTTATATTTCATTATAGATTGGAATCAGCCTTATATATATATTACCCTCATGTACTTCTGTACACAACACACAGACACACACTCACACACACACACACACACACACACAAACTTGTGATATATATATTTTTTAGATTAGGCATAATAACATTTTGAAAGAAAGTAGCAGAATGACTGTTATATAAAATATCAAAAAACAGGCATACGCAAATCGGAACCTGGATTTGCCCCAAGCAATAGGAATTGAATATGATTATAGATTTAAATTAATTTGGAAAGTTATGGTGCAGGATTTCATTCAGTTATTCCTTAATGATTTCATAATTAATAAAAATCACATTAACCAGAATGGGCCTTTCCTTTAATTGAATCTGAAAGTTTGATTACTTTTGGATTCAAGTTAAAATTTAATTTTTAAGAGAGTTATTATCATAATTCTTAACTCTTAGACTGTCCAGTCTTAAATACCAGATTCTGAAGGTGCCTTTATTATGTAATTAGTGGTAACACATAGTGCAGTGTCTGACCTATAGTGAATGTCTGAGAAATATTGTTGAATAATTTAATAATTAAATAACCTAAATCCTTTCAAAAAATGAAAAACGGAAAAAAAAAAAAAATGAAAAACGGAAGTAGAATATTTGCTTTTAAAAGAAAAGCATACTTGTTATTTATAAGAAACAAATTTATTTTTAAAATGTTACTGTTACCTTATAATGAGTTGATAACATACATAAAATAAGTTAAAATATTATAATTTGACTCCTAAGATTAAAAGTCATATTTCAGATTTTTACCATACTACGTATTTCAAGCTTATAATTTTTTAATCTATTTGTCTATACACTAATGAGGTATGAGTCATTTATTTGTTCAGCTTAATTGAGGTATAATTAACAAATAAAATTGTATATTTAAAGTATGAATATGATTTGATATAGATATATACGTATATGTGTATATATATATGTATTTATATATATATATATATATATATATATATATATATATATATATATATATCCTTCCATGTTGTGTGTGTGTGTGTGTGTACTATGGAAGGATTTGACATACACATACAATGTAAAAGGATTCCCCCAATGAGTTAATTAACACCCATCACATCACATACTTACCATGTTTTGAGCTCATTTAAGTTTTACTTTCTTAGCAATTTTCCGTTATACAATACAGTATTATCAACTATAATCACCATGTTATACTTTAGATCCTCACACCTAACTTATCTTCAGACTGAACGTATGTATACTTTTATCAGTCTCTCCTATTTCCCTCACCCCTCAGCCCTTGTCAACCACTTTCTACTTTGTGTCTGTAAGTGTGACCATGTTTTGTTTCATTAGGTTCCACATATAAGTGATACCATGAAGTAATTGTCTTTCTCTGCTGGACTTATTTCACTTACTCCTTCAGATCCAATCATGCTTTCACAAACGGCAGAATTATCTTCCTATTTAAGGCTGAATAATATTCTACTATATATGTACATATTTTTCATATTCTTGATCTGCTCACCAGATGACAGATATTTAGATTGTTTCCATAATTTGGCTATTGTGAATAATGTTGTGACGACGAGGGAGTACAGATATATCTTCAGCATAATGATTTTACTTCCTTTGGGTATATATCCAGAAGTGGGACCACTAGATCGCATGGTAGTTCTGTTTTTAATTTCTTGAGAAGCCTCTATACTGTTTTCCAGTATAATAGCTGTACTCGTTTACATACTCACCGACAATACATACCTGGTCGCTTTTCTCCATATCTTTGCCAACACCTGTTATTTCTTGTCTTTTTAATAATAGCCATTCTAGCAGGTATAATATGATATCCCATTGTGGTTTTGATTGGCATTTCCTTGATGATGAGTGATGTTGAGCATCTTTTCATGTACCTGTTGGTCATCTGTATACTTTCTTTAGAAAAATGTCTATTGAGATCCTTTGGCCATTTTTTCCTTCTTTTTTTTAATTACAATTTATTGGATGAGTATAAAGGCAGTAAAATATATGATGACAGAAGGAGAACTGACTCTGGTTGGTGAACACACAATGTGATGTAAAGATGATATGTCACAGAATTGTACACTTGAAACCTAAGAAATTTTACTATCCATTGTTATCCTAGTAAAGTTCTACTATCTCCCTTTCCCCCTTACCCTCTGGTAACCACTGAACTATTGTCTGTGTCCATGAGTTTTTGTTTCTTTATTTTTAGTCTTGTTCCTTGTTGCTTTCAGGTTTATATCCCACATGACAGTGAAGTCGTATAATTCTCAACTTTTTCTGTCTGACTTATTTTGCTTAGCATAATAATCTTATTTCATCTTTTCTTATGACAGAATAGTATTTCATTGTGTATATATACAACATCTTCTTCTTTCAAATGGATTTTTTTTTCTTTTTTTTGCTATTGAGTTGTATGATATCTTAATATATTTGGGATATTAACCCCTAATCAGATATACGATTTGCAAATATTTTCTCCTATTCAGTAACTTGCCTTTTCATTGCATTGATGGTTTTCTTTGCAGTGCAAAAGATTCTTAGTTTGATATAGTCTCACTTGTTTATTTTTACTTTTGCTTTTGGTGTCAAATCCAAAAAACAATTACCAAGACCCATGTCAAGAAGCTTACCATTTATGGTTTTTGTCCCCCCCTACCCCTCTCTCCTGCCTTGGAGTTTATAGTTTCAGGTCTTGCACTCAAATCTTTAATCCATGGTTAGTTAAGTTTTATGGTGTAAGATAATGATTCAGTTTCATTTTTTTGCACGTGGCGATCCAGTATTCCCTACACCATTTATTGAAAAGACTGTTCTTTCCCCATTGTATATTGTTGGCTCCTTTGTCAAAAATTTATGGACTCTATGTGTGGGTTTCTTTCTGAGCTTTCTATTCTGTTCCATTGATCTATGTGTCTGTTTTATACCAATTGCACACTGATTTGATTACTATAACTTTGCAATATAGTTTGACATCAAGAAGTATTTGTTCTTAAGATTACTTTGGCTACTTGGGGTCTTGTGTGGTTTCCTTCATATTTTAGGATTGACTATTCTATTTCTATGAAAAATATTGTTGGAATTTTGGTAAAGATTGCATGGAATCTGTAGATTGCTTTGAGTAATAAAGACCTTTCAACAATATTAATTCTTCCAATCCATGAGTATAAAATATCTTTACACTTATTTGTTTTCCTTCAAGTTTTTTCATTAATGTCTAATAGTTTTCAGTGTCCATGTATTTCATCTCCTTGGTTTAATGTATTTCTAATTATTTTATTCTTCTTGATATAGTTGTAAATGGAATTATTTTCTTAATTTCTCTTCCCCATAGTTCATATCAATGAATTGAAGTGGAATTGATTTTTGTATATTATTTTTGTATTCTGCAATTTTGTTGATTTTGTTAATTAGTTCTAACAGATTTTTGGTGGACTCATAGATTTTTCTATATATAATATGCCATTTGCAAATACTGACAGTTTTACTTCTTCCATTCTTATCTGATTGCCTTATGTTTCTTTTTTTTTGCCTGTTGGTTTGGCTAAAACTTCCAATACAATGTTAAATAAAAGGGACAAAAGTGAGTGCCTTGTCTTGCTCTTGATTTTAAAAGAAAAGCTTTTAGCATTTCACCATTAAGTATGATGTTATTAATACCTGTTTGCTTGTCATATATGGGTTTTATTATGTTTAAGTGCATTCTTTCTAGAACCCACTTTGTTAAGAGTTTTTATCATAAAACCTACTGAATTTTGTCAAATGTTTTTCTGCATTTATTGAGGGGATCATATGCTCATATCTTTCATTTTGTTAATATGGTGTATCACATTTATTGATTTTTGGATGTGGAACCATCCTTGTATCCCTAGGACAAATCTCACTTGATCATGGTGTATGATCCTTTTAAAGTTCTATTGATTTTGGTTTGTTAACACTTTGTTGAGGATTTTTGCATTTGTGTTCATCTGGGATACCAGCCTGTAATTTTCTCGTATAGTGTCCTTGTCTGACTTTGGTATCAAGGTAATTTGAGTTTGAAAGTGTTATCTCCTCATTTATTTTTGGAATCGTTTCAGTAGGATGTGTATTAATTATCCTTTAAATATTTGGAAATATTAATTGGTGAACCCATGTGGTCCTGGACATTTGTTTGTTGGAAGATTTTGATTACTAATTAGTCTCTTTATTAGTATTTGTCTGTTCAGATTTTGTATTTCTTCATGGTTCATTTTTGGTAGGTTGTATATTTCTAGGAATTTATTTATTTCTTCTAGATTGCCCAATTTATTGGTGTATAACTGTTCATGTTACTCTCCTATGATTCTTTGTATTGTATGATATTATTTGTAATGTTTCCTCTTTCATTTCTAATTTTATTCGAGTCCTGTCTTTCATCTTTAATATTTCCTTCTTTCTCTTAATTTGGGGCTTTGTTGTTTTTCTAGTTTGTTGAGGTGTAAAGTTAGGTTATTTATTTGAGAGGTTTTTTTTTCTTCTTCTTCTTCTTCTTAATGTAGGTGTTTATGCTGTGAACTTCCCTCTTAGGACTAATTTTGCTGTATCCTACAAGTATTAATATGTTGTATCTTGATTTTCATTTGTATCAAGATATTTTTTGGTTTCTCTTTAGACTTCTTCTTTGATCCTTGCTTGTTCAGGAGCATGTTGAGTATTCTCACGTATTTGTGAATTTTCTAGTTTTCTTCTTGTAACTGATTTCTAGTTTCATGCTACTGTGGTCAGATTACATGCCTAATATGATTTCACCAGTCTTAAATTTTTGAAGCCTTGTTTATGGACTAATGTATGATTTATCTTGGAGAGTGTTTCATATGTCCTTGAGCAGACTGTGCAGTCTGCTGCTGTTGAATGTATTATAATTTTCTGGATACATCTGTTAACTCCATTTGCCATCTTGTTTAAGCCCAATGCGACCTTATTGATTTTCTGTCTGGATTTTGTATCCAATGTTGAAAATGGGGTACAAAATTCTCCTATTGTTACTGTATTTTGGTTTATTTTTCTCTTCAGATCTGTTAATATTTGCTGTATGTATTTAGGTACTCTGATATGAGTAATTTAAAAATAGGTCTTACGTTGTACTAAATTTAGTGTCTCTAAAGTTCTTTTTCTTGTGTTATTTGTGTGTTTTAAATAAAGCGCAATAATTGTCAATAAGCTTCAAGACTCGCTGGGTATATTATAGGATATCTGAATCATTTTTTTATATCAGTTTACCTGAAATAATAAAATTGTGATGAGTACTCATAACATAGTCAATTGTAATCTTAATGATACTAGCATAAGCATTTAATTAGTAAGTAATAATTCTTAAGCTGACTTTAAAATTTTATGAAATTATGTATGGTTAGTTTTAAAGTGATGAATAAAAAATATATTATACTATCAATGTTTTTATTTTAGTTCTCTTATACTTTTATTTTTTGAAATAAATAACATTTGTTTATTCTGGAAAATAAATAATTTTAATTAAATTATCTCACTTTAAACAATATTTAATAGCTTACTCCAACCAAAGTAAATAATGCCTTCTGTATTATTACATTTGTGTGTGATTTAAATCATTAAAATAATTTCTAAATCTCCAGTTTTATTTAATGCCTTCTATATAATGTGGAAGATGAAGTACGCCTCATGTATACAACCTATTGAGAGTAAGCATAATACTGATTTAAACATAAAACCTAATATTCAAATCTGACTCTTCTATTGGTCATTAATATATCATGGATATTTGGAAATACTAGAATAAATGTCCCTTTTATTCTAACTCTAAAATGTCTTACAAATCCATCCATTAGCTTTCATCTTCTTTGTCACCTTTCAAATTCAAATTTCCAGAACTTAACATAGAGTAGAAACATTTTGGGGTATTTGCAGAATGAGCAAACCAATGAATAGGCATGAAAAGCATTGAATTGATGTCTTGGTGCTGCCATATACTAGTAGCTGAAAATCTCCAGTCATATCATGTATGTGCATACCCATGTCCCTTCTAAGACATTTAAAACATCACGTGGTTTATAATATACTTTCATCTGCAGTATTGTGATTCATTCTCAGAGCAGCCACGTGGAATTAGCAGGACAGTATAATTATTATGTACAATTTATCATACAAAACATAAAGCTGGGATGGTAAGCCTCAGTGTGATCTAATGTTAAATTTGGTTGATATTATGTATAGTTAAACTCTGCAAAGAAGTTAGTGAAGATTTAGTATAAGGGCATCTGGTCCCAAATTGCTTTCTTCTGATCTCATGGGAGCATTTTTTATTAAATAAGTGTCCATGTCTCTATAGGATACCATTCTCTAATATTAGGCATATAGGCACCACAGATAACATAATTTATGTAAGTCATGTTGTGATTATCAGCATAACTTTCCCACCTGTGCACTGCCTCTCCCAAACAAGACAAAAAAATCACAAGAAATGCAATATAGTTCTTATAAGGGTAAAGTGAAACAATGCATAGAAAATGTTGTGTACAATGAAATGTACATAAGGCCAAAATGGTTCATATTATGTGCTTTTAAAAAGGCAGATTATTATTCAAATATTCAGTTGGTTACTTATTAGCTGTGTGAAACTTGTAACTCCCTAAGACTCAGATTTTCTCTTATGGCAAATAAAACTTCAGTGATGTTTTTCAGGGTTCTTATGAGGAACAAATGAAATAAGACATGTTCTTAACATAGATCCATGGCATAATTTGCACTCAATAAATGGGAACTATTATAGTTACTGTACTCACATAAGGGTAAATTTCTCAAGAAATTGTTGTTGTTGTTGTTGTTACAATTATTAATGGAAGAGGAATACCAAAAAGAGGAGGAAGAAAGATGACATTTCCTTTTTAAATTTAGATTGACAAAATACCAACCCTCATTTATATGATTTCGAGGAAGTTAAAAATCCAAAACATTACATGACAACAATTCTTATTTTCTTGCTGAAATATATCCAGTGTTGACAGATAAAGCTAACAACCTCTTTCATGCAGCTCCTCACATGATACTGACTTACCACTATCTGCATTGCCAATCATTGTTCTGACCTAAATGAAGGACTTTAGATACAGTTATCAGGCCCTCAAAGCACCTAATAAAACCTCCACTAGCGGTATTTCTAATGATGACAGTCTGTTTTCTCATAAAAATGTATCAATTCAGAGGCCATCTAAAAATGGTCTTTCTCTTTGACTTTAATGGTGAAAGACAATTGGTTTACCATGAACAAGATCAGCAGTATACAAAGTGTGGCACATGTATCACATTCTTAATTTTAATGGATAAATAGTGAAGACATGATAAAGACAGATTTTTTAATCCAATTAATTATTCTATGTCTAATTTTACAGGCAAAACAACAGAATACGTCTAACCATACAAAGTAGAAGTTGAATAGTTATGTTCAATTCGCTATAAGACAACAAACTTTATTGAGTTTTGGCTTTGAGTACCACATGGAAATAAAAGAACAAAGATGAGAAAAATGGCATGTTTAGGAGACACGTGTGCAAACAGAAAACCACATTCAATTTCAGTTGTTTAAGTAAATTTGTATAAGAACCCAGAAATAAAATAATAAATTCTTCTGGACTAATTCAAGGACAGTCTCGTCAAGGAGGAATATTCAGGCTAAGCACCGAAAGAACTATCCAGTAATAAAAATTCCCAACTGGAAGGAAAAGCCAGTAAGTAGTTTTACAAGTAGTAAAGGCACAAACTCATAAACATGGAAAGATGAGTTTGATATTACGGAAGTATA
This sequence comes from Rhinolophus sinicus, assembly GCF_057876585.1. Classification (NCBI taxonomy): domain Eukaryota; kingdom Metazoa; phylum Chordata; class Mammalia; order Chiroptera; family Rhinolophidae; genus Rhinolophus; species Rhinolophus sinicus. Next base: position 119,461,206 of record NC_142514.1, on the reverse strand, counting down.
CTTCAGAAGGTAGTCAGGAAGGAGTTCATATGAAGATCAAATACGCATGGATTAAAGTAAAAGCCAATAGGTTGGTGGTTAATTAAACAGTGATTAAAAGGTAGTTGGCAGTTGCAACCATGTGCCAGGCTCTGCGATAAATTTGTTATATTTGGCATTATTAATCCTCACAACTATTTGAGGTAAATTGTATTATAACCTCTTTATAGCTGGAGGAACCAAAGTTCAGAAACTAGATAAGTCAGTCAAGTTCACACACCTTGTAAGTAGTAGAGGTTGGATTCAAACCTATGTCTTCTAAGACTTCAGACCATGCTTATTAACTGTGTCTTGTTGTCTTTCTTTCTGATTGTCGTTTTCTGTCATTTACCAGTCATCTGTTATCCCTTTTACTGAGTTATCATCCTCCATCTTATCTGTTCCTTGAATATTGGGGTTCTTCAGAATTCCATTTTTGTAAAAGTGAAGGAAAATGTATAAAATTCTATAGAAAGTTTAGGTGGATTATACAAGTATTATAATAGAAATAAAGCAATGTGGGAAAAAATCAGAATACCTTCAGAAACTATCATGGTTTGATTAGTGAGCACATACTAATTTATAGGATAAAATACAGAAAACTAGGTAAATAGCCTATAGATACCAATCAAACTGTTTAATTAGTGAGAGAATAAAATGATTAAAAATTAAAATTACTTAAGCAAGTTCTGAGGCAAATTCTCATTTTTATTTCTTTCTTAACGAGTCTTTAATTAGCTGAAATTACATTAGGGGAGTTTCATGCCTTTTATATCTTTGCCAATATACAAAATACCCTCTTTATTCACAAATGGTGGGTGTAAGTGGATAATGAAACATATTCCTCAGGAGAAAGGAAAATTATAGTCAATTTAGTATTACTGAATATCAACTTGTGTATATTTTTGACTAAAACAAAATTAAAGTCAAAAGCAAGCAAGGGAAAATTTGGTTAGAAATATTTTGTTGTTTTTTTTCATAATCCCTCTGTAAAATACTTTGAAGGAAGAAGTGTATAAACAATTTTATTATAAAGATTTAATGCATTTTTGTAACATTACAACGAAGGAATTACCAATGATTTACATTAAAATTGCCATCTTCCAAAATGTAAAATAAACACTGGGCTAAAATTATACAACAACTATAATATTTTTTCACTATTCCAGAATCAAAGTAGATGCTAGATTTCTTATGGTTTATGAGAAGCTGTGATATTAGATCATTTTCAAACTACTGATTATTGTACCTTTATTCTTAAGACAAACACAATTGGACAGCTCAAACTTTTCTAAAATGAGTATAAGAAGAAAAAAAACGTTTTATGAAATACCTAAAGAGCTTGCAATCCTTAAAGTAATTTTTTTTCGACATGAAATATAAGGAAATTCTGATTATCTAGAGTCCAGATGATATAACTTTTGCCATTTTTACAAAACGAGTAAATATCCATCTGTATCATTTATATTTGTGATTGTAAAACCACAACCTGTCTTTAAAAACCTCAATCAGTCAGTATCCTTAAAATTTTGTAAATCGTAATAAGTGTAATGTTTCCCTTTGGAATTAATTACAGTATAAGACATTTATAGTTAACTAGGGGAAAAAGAAGAGAATGGTATATATGAACCCAAATAGTAAGTAGCAGAATAATCAAAACAAAATATTTTAATTGTGGGAAAGCATTTCCAAGGAAGCTGCTTCTGTCATTAGTTCAGCATATATTTAAGGCTACCCAGGAAAATAGAAAAACAATTCAACACTACAAAAATAAGGCACCTTTCATATTTTATTTTAATAAGGAAAAATAAGGATAAAATGATAGCTAACTATCAGGAATATGATACCACCCATTAGCATTTCAGAATGAATTAAGCTCCTGGTGAGATATTAAAGAAGGAGGAAGAAGAGGAGTAGTATATATTTAGTGCCTGCAACATTCCAAGCATTTGTTAGGTCTTTACCTACAATATCCAATTTTAATACGAATGCTTTGGCTTAGATGGTGTCATTCCAACTTTATAGATTAGAAGTGAGCACCTCAAAAATTTGACACCTTTCCTAAAATCTAATAGCCGGGAAGATACAAAGCCAGCATTTCACCCCAAAACAATGATGCGCAAGGTCAGGCTCTTCATAGTTATGACTGTTTCTTCATCTTTCCTTGACAGTTTGGGTATTAATCAGGTGTTTTGTAGAATATCTCTAAATTGAGATTTATCTCATGATGGAATTAATTACAGTATAAGACATTTGTAGTTTTTTCTCATGATGAAAACAGTGTTATAGGTCTGGTTGAGGAAGATCATAGAGGTAAAGAACAATAATGAAAAATTACATATCAAGAATACATATTGTCAACATGACTTGTCACGATTGATGTTGACTTGCATCAACTGGCAGAGCTTCCTCCATGTATAAAGTTACTCTTCTTTTCTCCCTTTCCATTGTGTTCTCTTAGGCAGAAAGTCATTATGCACAGACCACACATAAGGAGTGGGCAATTATGATCCACCTCCTTAAGAGAAGCATATCTACATAAATTTTTGGAATTATGCACAAATTAGTTACTCATTTTGAACATATCAATATGTCAATATGTTATTTGAATCAGAGAGAGAGAGAGAGAGAGAGAGAGACAGAGAGAGAGAGAGAGAGAGAGAGCGAGAGAGAGAGAGAACCAATTCCTATTATAATCTGTGAAATAGATCCCTGGAAATTTTTCTTTTTTTTTTTTCAAAGATTTTTATTAAAATATAGCTGACATACAATATTATATTAGTTTCCTAAAATTAATGTAAACAATAGTTGTTCAATATTTATATTCCTAAAGAAGTGATCACCATAATTCCAGCACCCATGTGACACCATACCTCACTATTACAATATTACTGACTACTTGTGTACTCCCTATGCTATACATTACATCCCCATGACTTGTTTGTTTTATACCTGGAAATTTAAAACTCTATTCCCCTATAGCCTCACCCCTCCTTTTTTAAATCTTTCCATTACAGTTGACATTCAATATTATTTTATATTAATTTCAGGTGTATATCATAGTAGTTAGACAATATATAATTTAAGAAGTGATCCCCCTGACTAGTCTAGCACCCCCTCCCCGGCACTATAAGTAGTTATTACCATATTATTGACTATATTCCCTATGCTGTATTTTACATCCCTATGACTCTTTTGTTACTACAAATTTGTACTTTTTAAAGCCTTCACCTTTTTCATCCTGTCCCCCAACCCCCATCCAATCTTTCACCATACATCTAGTACCCATCTGACACCATACATAGTAATTACAATATCATTGACTATATTCTTTATACTACACCCTACATCCACATGACTACTTGTAACAGTCAATTTGTACGTCTTAATCCCTTTCCCTGTTTCACCCATCCCCAACCCTTCTCCCTTCTGGATCTTCTCTGTATCTGTGAGTTTGTATCTGTTTTGTTTATTTTGTTTTTACAAATTCCACATATAAACAAAATTACATTTCATCTGTCTTTTGCTGTCTGACATACTTCACTCAGCACAATATCCTTCAGGTCCATCCATGCGACCACGGATGGGGAGAACCCATTCCATTCCATAGCCAAGGAATATTCCACTGTACGACTATAAATGTACCACCTACTCTTTATTCATCCATTGACAGACACCCTGGCTGCCTCCACATCCTAGCCATTGTAAACAATGCTGTAATGAACATATAGATGTACATGTCCCCACAAAGTAGAATTTTGATTTTATTTGGAATTACCCAGAAGGAGGATTACTGGGTCCTTTGTCTCTTCTTATAGCCTTTGTTTTAAAGTCTATTCTGTGTGGTATAAGTATTGCTACCCCAGTTTTCGTTGTTGTTGTTTTCATCTTCATAAATCTTCTTCCCATTCTGTTACTTTCAGTCTGTGTGTATCTTTTGATCTGAAGTGAATCTCTTAGAGGCAGCATAAGAAAGGGTCTTGTTTTCTTATCCATTTAGCCATCCTGTGTCTTTTGATTGGAATAATTAATCCATTTACATTTAAAGTAATTGTTGATAGATATGTAGTTATTGACATTTTATTATTTGTATTTTTTATTTTTTGTTTTTTTGTTTACTTTTTCTTAAAGAATCCCTTTGTAATAATGTTTTGGTGGTGATAAACTCCTTTAGCTTTTTCTTGTCTGGGAAGCTCTTTATCTGCCCTTTGATTCTAAATGATAGCTTTGCTGGGTAGAGTAATCTTGGCTGTATATCCTTGCTTTCATCAGTTTGACTATTTTGTGCTAATCACTTCTGGCCTGCAAAGTCTTTGTTGAGAAATCTTCTGACAGTCTTATGGGAACTCCCTTGTAGGTAACGACTGCTTTTCTCTTGCTGCTTTTAAGATTCTCTCTTTGTCTTTAACTTTTGGCATTTTAATTATAATGTGTCCTGGTGTTGGCCTTTTTGGGGTTCATCTTGTTTGGGTCTCTGCACTGTCTCAGCTTATATATCTATTTCCTTCACCAGGTTAGGGAAGTATTCTGTCATTATTTCTTCAAATAGTTTTTCAATTCCTTGCGCTCTCTCTTTTCTTCTGGTACCCTTATGATATGAATGTTGTTATGCATGATGTGCCCGAGACCCCTTAAGCTATCCTAATTTTTCTTTTTTTTTTTTGGATTCTTTTTCTTTTTGGTGTTGTGATTGGGTGTTTTCTGCTACCTTATCTTCTAAATTGCTGTTTCAATTCTCTGCTTTATCTAATCTGTTGGTTTCATCTAATGTATTCTTTACTTCTGTTATTGTAGTCTTTATTTCTAACTGGTTCTTTTTTATGTTTCCTACCTCTTTGTTGAAGTTCTCCCTGAGTTGATTGAGCAACCTTATAAGCAGTGTTTGGAACTCAAAGTCTGGTAGATTGTTTGTCTCCATTTTGTTTAGTCCTTTTTATGGAGATTTTTTCTGTTCGTTTATTTGGGATATGTTTCTTTGTCTCCCCATTTGGCTGCCTCCCTGTGTTTGTTTCTATGTAGAGTTGCTATGACTCCCAGTCTAGTTGAGTGGCCTGATGTAGTAAGTGTCCTGTGGGACCAAGTGGGGCAGTCTCCCTGGTCACTAGAGCCAGGTGCTCCAGGCAGGTGTTCCAGATGTTCCTTTTGTGTAGGTTATGTATGTCCTCCTGTTGTGGTTGAAATGTGATTGCTATTTGCACATCAGTGGGAGGGATTGATCCTCAGGCTGATTGGTTGTGAGGACTGGCTTCCACTACAGTGGAGAAACTGTTGTGTAGGAGGTTCTCCTAATAAGCAGCCTTTGTTTTCATGGTTCTCTGGTGCCTGTGTGGTTTGTCCTTTGGGTATGTTTTCCTTGGAGGTGGCTGGGTAATGCTCCGGCCCAGTCCAAAGGTGGCCACTGGGCATGCCAGCCCCAGAGACTCCTGGGAGGGGACCCATTGCAAGCCAAGTTCAGCCGCAGTCTGTGTCCTGCCTGAGGCCACCTGCAATCCAGAGATGGCCACCACCCATGTTGTGCTTGGAGGTGCCTTGAAAGGCCAAGCCACAGACCAAGGCCAGCCTTTGCTAGTGCCAGGCTTAAGGGTGCTCAGCCAGAGGTATGGTACACATGGAAGCCAGATGCTGCTTGTTTGGGTTCTGTGAAACTGTGAAAGATTTTACTATGAGAGACTTCAGTAAAGTGTACAGCATGAGCCAAGGCAAGCTGTTTATATGAAAAAGCCACTGGGAGTGGCTTGGGTGTGCCTGTGGTTGGGTGGAGTGAGGTCTCAGAGAATCACTAGGGCAGACGAAAGATGATAGACAGCTCGATGGAGATTCAGATATGACATCTGCATGCATCTGCATGCAGAGCGGGGAGGATTGAACAAAGAAACAATGGCTTTGGCCAGCCCCTCCATCTGGGAGAAAGCTACCCCTTCTGTCCTCACCCTGAAGCTAGACAATTCAGTTCCTCCCCGTATGTCTCTGGCACTTTTGGAGCTGCTGTCCCAGCACTGGAACTCAAAGTGAATGAGTCCATCAGTGGGTAAGTCTGTGCATGGGCCTTTTAACAGGAGCTCCTGGGCATGCAGCCACCCTCCGTCTCACTCAGCCACAATTTCCATTGGTTTTCATAGCCAGAATTTATGGTCTTTTCTGCCTGGCACTGAAATCCTGGGCTTTGTGGCTTGAGGACCCCTTGCTCCTCAGGGTGGGAGGAACCTCTGCAGCCGAGATATCCCTCCTGACTTTTAAAGTTCACACTAGGCTGTGAGACCAGCTCTTTCTGCATCTCTGCTTCTCCTATCAGTCTAGAGGTTGCTTCTTCTCTATGACCATAGTTGTTGGGCTTTAGTTCAGCCAGACTTCAGGTGATTCACAGTGATGGCTCTTCTGTGGTTTAGTTGTAATTGATGTGGTCCTGAGAGGAGATGAGCACTGCATTTACCTCCTCTGCCATCTTGACTGAAAATCAACAGTTTTATTTCTTGATAAAGCATCTGCTGTGGTCCTGAATGATGATAGACCAATTCTGTGATTCTTTTTAATCTACTTTCTGATTTCAGTAATGCTGCATTATTCCACTGTCAATGGTCTGATTACTTATAATTCTTATTTGTTGAAAAAATATAATTGATATTTCCAGTAATTCTCATTACTTTTATTTAGGAACAATTTTTAGTCATTGTCTTCAAATGACACAGACAAATATTATTCTGATCAGTTATCGTTTTAAGTTAAAGTTAAGTTTGTCTATAAACAAAATAAATCATGAGTTAATACACATTGGTGATTTTGTTTTATATAGAGAGGGGGACATGATGAAGGAAAGAAAAGCTTTGTAAAGGTGCAAGATTGGGTAAAACAAGGACAGGAAAGCAATGCAGTTGTTAAAGTGATGAAAGTGAGTGATCTCAATGAATTGTTTGGAGAAGCTATGGCAGCCATCATGTGTGGATTACATTTTACTAGTGTACCAAAACTGCATAACAAGTGAACTAGAAATGGAAGTTAACTTGTGAGAATACAATGACTACTTAATAGAAGAAAAAAATAAGTGATATTGGGAAATGCTAATAAATTATCCTTAAGAAATAAAGTTAACTATCATTTATTGATTACTTATGATATTCCAAGCCCTGTGCTTGGTGTTACCACACATGATCCCATGTAACTCTCAGAAAACAATTTCAAGGCAATATTTTTATGTGTGTGTGATGAAAGGGTCTATTAATTCATCAATATTTTTTTAAGTTCCTAGATATTATAAGGTGTTGTGCTAAGGATATCATAATTAATAAAGTTACATCCTTGCTCAAGGCATAGTTTGCAAAAGACACCTTTGTAAGCAGATAATAACACAAAAGGATACCGTGCTTCCCCGAAAATATGACCTAGCCAGACATTCAGCTCTAATGCGTCTTTTGGAGTAAAAATTAATATAAGACCCAGTCATATATTGTATTATATTATATTATATTAATTATATTTGTTGTATTATATTATAAACAACCTGGTAAAATCAGACTAGGTCTTATATTAATTTTTGGTCCAAAAAACTCATTAGAGCTGATTGTCCGACTAGGTCTTATTTTTAGGGAAACATGGTACATATCTTGATAAAATCATTTATAGAGTGGAGGATTATAGGAAGAAGTAGTAAACTCTGCTTTGGTTTTGTCTTAGAGTTTCCTAGCTAGACAGTGAGACAGCTAAAATTTAAATTCTATTCACAAACCATGTACCCTGGTTTTATTTGTCCCAGTTTATAAAACCATAGCAAATTCTTTTAGAGTTTATAGAAGAGCTGGTAAACAATGGATGAAAACAATTCTAAGAATCAACTTGTAGTAGAAAAATGAATGTGCCTTTTCTTCAAGAAAGTTTGGCAAGCTAGATCAATATTGCTGTAGCCATGAAGCAGTGAACTAACAAAATACAGCAGATGCCTGATATGAGTCCTAACTGTGGAACAAAAGGCTTTTAAATATAATTTCCTTACTACAATTTTTTTTTTTTTTAATGATTAAAGAGACCCAAAGACAGAAACAGAACTAAACAGATGTAAATTTCTCCAGAAAGTACTTCTCACATTCTCCTTAATTTTCCCTGGGCAACAATCAACAAACTTCTCATTAGAAGGAACTTTAAAAGGTTTGCTGATTTGCAAAACATGGTATGAATGATGTGTATATTACTTGCATAATTGGATTTGTGCGTACATATGGCACATGTTATTTTGGAAATGTACCCCCTCTGTGTTCATTATAGCTATTGCTCACTCTATTCCATGGTAACCATTTATAGTTACTTGTCACAGTTTGTTATTAGAAAAGTAATGAATCAGCAGTTTTTTGCACTCTCCTTTAACAACCTAATCTTAAAAGTTTCTGAACCACTGTATATGGTAATAGAAAGCAAGCAGATTGCCCACATTTATTTCTAGATACTGAGTTATACATTCCACAGAGAATATTTAAACTTTAATAAATAAGTCTTCCCTTTCATTATCCTTAATGAACTCTAATATTCCATTCAAAGCAAACAGTTCGGTTTGTATAATAATACAAGTTAAACTTTTAATAAATCTGTGTTGGTACTGTAAATTTATTTCTACGTGTTCTCTAATTTGTACATAGCTGGATTTTTTTTCCCCCAAACTGTTGAGATATACATAATATATAGCTATAATTTTCAGTTGGAAAAGCCAAAGATCAGATAAGTAGCAAAAGAAGGGTATCTGCTCTTTTCAGTACAGTTCCAGGTTTCTGTGTGGCTTGGAGATGAGCTCCAGAAGTACCACCCAGGAGAACCCTTTCATTTGAATGTTGCTATTTCCTTTAGTTTAGAGCCCAATGAATTAGAATGTTTACCCTTGTCAAGTTCTAGATCCTCAGACAAGAATTTTAAGCAGTGAACTACTTACAAATCACTATGCTAAGCACCACAATCACATTGTAAACCTATGAAACACCAGTTTGATAGCTTAAATGTGATTCATTTGTACCACGGTCTTCAGATTTCACATATATAGGGGAATTAAGGACACATGCAATCCTATTGTGAATGTTGCATAAGACATGTTATCTCTCAAATATAGACCTTAACCCTGACCCTCTGACCTCTGGGCCAGACTACATGTGTCATTTTTTATTCCTCCAATACCTTAACAAGCATATCAAAACAAAAACAAATTATTGGATAAACGAGACTATTAAATATTATAATTTGAAATTATTCCAAGTTATATTATAATCCCTCATAAATGTATAGTATTTTCCTATGTGATTTTTATATAAGAGAAAGGTATTATCTGGATCTTCTTTATAAGGCCTCGTGCCCCAAATTCTCCATGCTTGTTATACATTAGAATAGAATTCTGGGTAAGGCATTTTCCTGTACATTGGTAAAGGACATAAGAAAAACAAAGATTGATGGACAGTTTCCGACCTTAAAATGCTATTCAATGATTATTGAATAGGTTCTGTATACCAGCCACAACTACTGTGACGATTCTAGGGAATATATAGAAAGATATATTTACAACAAAAGCTGTAAATGTTTTTCAATTAGCCTTCACTCTAGTAGCTAATTGTGAAGGCCTATTTTCAAGAATGAATAATATTTAGCACCATAATCAGATTTATTATTTCTTTATCACTCCCACCTCCATCATCATCAGCTAACATGTTATATATGATACTGTGTGCCAGCTACTATTCTACAAATTGACTATATTTTATTTTATCTAATCCTTACATTGATTCAATGAAGTAGATGCTATTTTAATCTCATTTTACAGAGGGAAAAATTGAGCCTTGAAGGATTATATAAAATTCCCAAGTCAGCAAATCAGAGTCAGCATAAACACAATCATTTATTTTCTTTAGTACAACATCATATTACATTCTCTATCAATTTCTCCCTCTGTAGAATAATCAATATGTGTCATTGTTTTAACCCATAAAGTAGGCTGTACTATCACTGCCCCTTTCTGTAGATAAATCAATATATTTAAATTTGAATCAGGTTATCAACAAGTAGTCAGAGCTGGATGAATATAACTAATTTGTTTTTACCTAAAGTAAGTCAGCAAGCAGGCATCAACAACAAATTGCACATTTGACCATATGACTTACTTTATTATAAACTGCATAGCAGATGGAGTCCGAGACCAATGATACAGCTTATCCGCTTTCACCTTGTTAACCTTTTATTTCACTGTTCTTTAAAGTGAGAACTCGGTAGTCAGAGAAGCATCTGCCTCTGCTGTTTCTCTGCAGGCAAATTAATCTCCATCAAAGCATCCTGGAGAAAATATTTGGAGTCAAATATTAATGGGGAAGGAATAACTTTAAAGAGAGCAAAGTAAAGGAAGATTAATGCACAGCAGAAAACCAGCCCCAAAACAAGAGACTTAGTCACAAATATCCTGGTATGATAAACAATAACTGATTATACGACAAGATATTACTATGGCATTCAGCAAAGATAAAATATCAGTCACCGTACTTTGAAGTCTATTTTTTTTCTCATAAGTCTTTGCAGTGCTGACAATTAAATCTATATAAAATCCATGACTCTCTTATAAAATGTTTATAAAGTTTGTAAAAGTAATACAGTAAGAGACTTCTCCATCTGCAAGAAAAAATATTTGTAATCTCAACTATTCTGCCAAAACTAATTTTTCTGTCAAGAATAAATTTATTTTTGGCTGTGCATAAATTAAATGTCAACACATCTCCCATAAATCTACTTATGGGCAGCGAAAAACCAGGCTTTTGAGCTAGAAAACACATTTAATACAAATAACTAGATCTTCTGTTTACTCAACAAATAATACAAAAGAAAAGGAGTTTCAGTAATCCCAGTATTTCAGTATTTATTAGTTGATTTTTAGAGAGAAATTCTGCCTCCTTCCCACCATGGACCAGGAGAGCTGTTATATATTAACTTTCTGTCCAGCTATGTCTTATAATGCATTAGCTCCAGCTTAACAAACACTAAAAGAATAATTAAAAATACTCACATTTATAGTGTAATATTGGTGTCTTGTATACATATATTCAATCTAAATTGACTGTGCATACCCTCTGAAAGTTTCAGCTGAGTACGTACAGGTGATGCCCTTCCTTTGCCCCCACTAAAAGGGTGTGTGTGTGTGTGTGTGTGTATCTAATGAATGCCTCTCGAGTGCCAGAAACTCTTCTAAGCACTGTGACTTGGACATGCAGTAGAAATGGAAACAAAATTCTTAACTTTCCAAAGAATGAACAAATACATATACAGTATGTTATTGAATAAATAGGTGCTAGGAAGAAAATTAGAGTATGGTAAGGAGGATGAATATTGGTAGAGGTGTATTTTGAGAGAATCTTCCTGTTCAGGTGATATTTGAACAGAAACTTGAAATTTGGGAGTGAATACGTGTGGATATTCAGGACAAAGTGTTTTAAGCAGACAGAGGAGTGTCCAAAACCCTGAGACTAGAATAAACTCAATGTTCTCAAGGAATGGCTAGAAGGCCTCAGTGTTCTGAGTGGAGTGACAGAGTAAAGGATGGCAGGAATTCAAATGGGTAACAAGGTTAAGGATATTTAATTTTATTTTAACAGGGAAAGGAAGCTATTAGAAGTTGGCATTGTCAGTGGTTTTTAATTGCCTTTGGCTCAATGTAACACAAGGTCTGACAACTAAGTTTGTGAACTTGTTGCAGTGATGTTGCTAACCTTTTTTGATATCAGAGGGATTATTCATTATGAATCACAAGCTGCACTGATTATCCAACAAAGCACTATCCACAGTATAAATATAGTCAACTTAGTATTAATGTTGTTTTTCCTAGAAATGCATAGAGGATACTTCATTAAGGGTTAAAGTTTATTTTATTTGTAAATGGGTCTTAAGTTATTTATTATGCCTAATGTTGAGTGCTCAAGTGTTCCTGACACTTTATGCTATTTTTTTATTATCTAGGATGATACAAGTTTGAGTTGAAGAATCTAATGTATATTCAATTATAAGTACTCTTACAAATTCATCATGCCATGAGTGGTATTTTCATTTAGAATTTTTAATCTTCAATAAATGTAAATTATAAACCATATTCTTTGAATACTAAAACCTAGACTAAGTATTGTTAGTCTACAAGGAATTTATTATTCTCATTTTGGTGAGATGAACCATTCACCTGAGAGGGATGAGATGTATTACGTTGTGGTAGCATACTAGAAAACCTTTGTGTTTAAACCATTTTCTAGAGCTTAGGGCATGCTTGTTGTTTGGTATAAAGGACAATGAAGCAAACTGAATTTCTCAGAAGATGAAATGTTTATTTTATATCATTAAGAAATGTTTTACAAATTATTGTAATTCTTTATTTCTGGGTTAACTGGTTACTTCTGCTTTTATTGTCTAACTCCAAATGAATGTTGAAACCATGTTGTGCATAGAAGTGCTAATTGTTGGTTTAGCGTATTAGGGCCAGAAGTGTTAAACACAGAGCCTGACAGCAATGAAATTAGGGACAATAGTAAACCAGAGTTATATGGACTGTAGCTAATGAATGGTATGTATCATGCCCAGTTTTTAAATAGTATTTTTTACTTGCGGTAGATTAGGCTGTGATCCCCTGGAATGAGGGAGGCTAGAGATTTCTGGGGAAATTTAAGTTGGCAGTGGGTTGGCAATTCTTGTTTCAGGATCTCTCTATTGTGGTATTTCCCTTGACAATTAAGCAGTTGCTTAACTTCCTCTTATTCTTATACACCAATGAGTTACTTTTCTGTATAACTTATGGAGACTTGTTAATTGATTTTATTAATTCAATAGGTATTCAGCAAACACTGAGCATGAAGCATAGTGATCTCACTGGGTATGTGATAGGGAGCAAGATGGAGGTTCTTCCCACAAGACACTCACAGTCTAATAAAGGACACACATAATTAAAATAAAGCAAGATAAGTATTACACGCAGAGTAAATATGTACAAGATGCTACGGAAACATGTCTAGTGCCCCAAGATTCTTAGAGGGGATTTAACCCAGCTTTCCTAATTATAAATGCAAAACCATGATCCCATGGACTCTTGCCTTGGTTTGACTCAAAAGCCCTCTTTAATGAATCTTAAAGTCATCTAGTCCCTTTTGACGTAAAGAAAATTACTTCAGTGAAAAGTCTTTGGAAAAAGTAAGTTAAAAAATTTGATGAACAGGTGGTCTTCAAAAAGATGTATCAACTGTGTATTATAGTTAAGTTAACATAAATCTAATTTTTTTTAGTGTTCATGAAAACACTGAAATTTTAGAAATTTTAGCTTGCAGTGCAAAACAAGACATTTCACTGTTAATGGCAAAAAATTATTACAGTTCATTTGCATGATGCCATATCCATCAAAAACACTCTAGTGGTGAATTAAAAAAAACGCAAGTTTCTAGAGTTCAAATCCTGGCACTTCCAGAACTTGAACAACGTATAGAACCCTCCTAAGCCTCAGAATCTTGTCTGAAGAGAAACATAATAATGCTTATATAACTGAGTTGTAGAGAAGATTAAATAAAATTATAAAAAAGTACCTTATTGAATGCCTGATATATTGAAAGCAGTTAATCATTAGCAGCTTAAAACAAACTGTTGAGAACTGTCAGGTCTTGTGGTTACATAAGAAAACATAGGCAAGATAGAGCTTTTTTTCCATTTTGAATAAAATTCTGATAGTATTTTCCATTTGCAACTTGAATTTTGCCCTCATGTGGAAAAAGGATTGGCAATTCTCAGTATACCTGGTGCTTGTTGTCCATACACAGGGAATAATGCTCCCTAATTGCACTGTTACAAAAATGTAGCTTCTGGAAAGGCGTGGACAACAGGACTCTTCTATCAGGTGCCTCCTTGTCATTCTTTCCTCTCTCCTTCTCTTCCTCCCTTCTTTATTGCCTGAAAATTATAATCAATTCTTTCACCAGAATGATTTTTTCCATCAGAAAGAACATGCAAAAATAGTATAGGGTGTTATCCATGCTATATATTACACTAAGGCTGCTATCCATGCTATATATTATTCATTGAAATTTTTCTTCTGATAGAGTGCCTACTATGTGCAAGGCACTGTTTTAAGCTCTAGGGATACTGAGGTGAACAAAATACTTTAGATCCCTTTACAGAGGTTACATGGTATTAAGAAGCAAAGGTAAAATAAATAAATAATTAGAGCACAATTTCTTTTTTTTAAAGTTTATTGTAGTGACAATTGTTAGTAAAGTTACATAGATTTCAGGTGTACAATTCTGTATTGCATCATCTATAAATCATATTGTGTGTTCATCACCCAGAGTCAGTTCTCCTTCCATCACCATATATTTGATTCCCTTTACCCTCATCAACCACCTCCCTCCCCATTTACCAGAGCATAATTTCTAATAGTGAAGAATATTTGTTACCGGAACTCCATTGTTTTTTCTTGTGTCTGCCTGCCTGTGTGCATTGGCCCAAAGAAATGTAGAAACAAAAATTTGTAGTACAGAAAGTAAAAATAATTTAATATCGAACTGGCCAATATGGAGATGGGGAGCTTGTGTTCTAAGTAAACTGACTCTATGGTGGCATGTCACTTATAGATTAAATATGGGTAATCACAAAACACCATGGTTTAGGGGTTTAAGGTGGTGCTGGGAGCAGATTGGCTATTGGTGAGGTAAGGTAATATTTCTTCAGGTCTTGAAGACACCTCTGAGGTCCTTTCTGGCATTCCTCTGTCTGGTCTCATGGTAATGTAGCCATAGGGCTTTTCCGTCTTAGGGCTGAGGAGCTGAAACATTAACTGAGGTCAAGATGTTATCTTTAGCCTACAGAGGTCCAGACCATTTGATCATTAGTCAGGTCTGGGCTACTGTCTTCTGCTGCCTGGGGGGTTGCTGATTATCTGTGGGAAAAGGTAAGTCTCCCAGAGGGAGGGAGGGAGGGAGGGAGGCAGGGAGGGAGGGAGGGAGGGAGGGAGAGAGAGAGAGAGAGAGAGAGAGAGAGAGAGAAGATTTCTAGAGCTAGGATTTAAAACTGAATTCAATCAAAGTCATAAGGACCCTCAGTTTCATTTTGACAGTAATTCAATTACTGATGCTCTAATTTAACTTTAATGAAGCTACCAAGGAAATTGGGAAGGAGAAGACTATACTCTATACATCTTTATTGTTGAAGAAAGCTGTAAGAACAGAAACAGAATTCACGAACAACAGCATCTTCTCTCTTTCCCTGCTGCAAGTAAAACCCTAAAACCCTACCCTGAAAACTCCCCAAATGAAACTGTTTAAACAAAAAAATACATTCAAATTTCTCAGTACAATTGACCTTTGAACTGCACAATTCCACTTGTATGTGGATTTTTTTTTTCAATAAATACCTACACTGTTTTTGATGTAGAGTTGGGAGTCTATGGATATGGAGGGTCAATTGTATGTATCGATCTATCACATTTTATATAGTGGAAGGATGAGATCTGTGGAATTTATTATTTGCAGAGCATCCTGGAACCAATCCCCAGGATACTGACAAACAACTGCATTTTGGGAGAAATGAGTTATACAGATTTTCAACTGAATGGAGCCGGCATCCATAATGCCTGCATTGTTCAAAGGTCAACTGTAATAATGCTTATGCTACATGTCATAGGTATGCCAATGTTGAGGTGTGAAAATAATTTGCCATTTTTATGACAGATGTATTTACCATTTCTGGGTGATAGTGCATTGCATGTTTTAGAATTTTATGAACTTTATAAATATGTATTTCAGTGAAATTCCTATAAGATTTTCTTAGTCTGGTAAAATTTGCTTAGGATGCACTTGATTTGTAAGTCTAATTTAGAAATTTGAGTAAATCTTCTCATTTCTCCAAATCCAGTTCACTCCCCTATTTACTTTGCCTTTTAGAAATATGGCTTTTAGTGGAAAAAAATAACGTCATACAAATCTTGCAAATAAACCAACAACTTATCATCGATTTTACATGCATCAAATTTCCAGTCAAATTTTGTGGTAATAATGTCATTCTGAAAAGAACTACAGCTCTCTATTCAGGTGTGCTGAATTGCTACTTGATAGGAATAATTACCTTCCACCCTCACTAGGTAATTGCCTTTTGATTGAGGTCATCAGAGCAATCAAGACAGTGAGAAGTAGAAATCTACAGTAAGAAAGGAGACAAAGGGAAGATACCTGAACAGAATTTTAAAAGGAGAGCAAGAAAGAAGAGGTTTAATTTGTTTCTAATATTCTATTTTGCAAGAATAATTTGAATAGTAGTTGTTATTAAAATCACCATAATGCACAAGTTAATTGGTTTTATTGCTTTATTTTTTTGAAGTGAAAAACTAAATATTTTTAAACATTTGATCATTAACACATTTATATGAATGACAACTCACTCCCTAATTTTGTCTAAAATATTCATTGCACACACATCATGTAAAGAGTACTGTACTAGGAACTGGGAGTGACAGAGATGGGAACAAAATAAAGAATAGTTCTGTCCTAACAGAGTTTACATTCTGATGATTGAAAAACAAAACAAAAGAGTTTTATATGATTTTTAATATTTAGAAACAAAAAAAAATTAGAAGCAAAGGGATAGAGAGGGCTTTTCATAAATAGAACAATGAAGAAGAAATCTTTAACAAATAGACAATTTTCTTAAGTAGGTGAGACTCATCTTGGGGATGAATATGCTTGCAGAGGAAAGAGCACTTTAAGGTGTTCAGAATGCTTGAGAAACGTAAAGGATACAGGCTAAGAGTAGTGTGAGCAAATGATGTTTTAATTTTTGTAGATTAATTAGTGTATCCCACTAAACTTCCAAATGAAGACTTGCAAGTATTGGGGAAATATAATTAATAACAAAATCTTCTCCAAACCCAGAAATCCCCTCTATAAAGGTAATAATAAAAGAAAACACTTTTGTTATTGAATGAGCATTGAATGAGAATGTGATGTTGCATCATGAGTAACCAGATAAGATATTGCAAGACCAATACCAATCTTACCCCTTATATACCCATATAAATACAACTCATCATGTAATGTGTTTTCAAGATAAACAATAACTAGTGTCCAAGTCAGAGGACTTGACAGCATCTTTTGTCATACACAGTTGATCCTAACTTTACCTAGTAATGACAATAGCCATCTATGTTAGCTAATTGGCTTTATCCAGACCAAAAACAAACTTCTGTTACCAGGAAATGACATTGTACATCAGTTCTTCTCTTCTTGAAGGAAGTAATTCAATCAAGAGGTAGAATTTTGTGCAGAATAAAACAGACAGAAATTTATTAGTAAAAGAAAGTACACTCTGAGACATGGAGCAGGCTGACCCAAGAGAAGGAAGCAGCCTTGTCTTACTTTGCATGAAAGCTTTTATTTCTATAGGTAGAATTGCCTCCCCTTTTCCCTTCTCTTATTTCTCTCTTTCCCCCTGAGATTCCTAGCCCTCCCCTCTCTGGCATTTAACAATGCATTTCTTTGATTTAGGGGCATGTGTGAATATCCCTTAAGGGTATGTGTAAACCTGGAATCCTGTTGGGCTAGTAAGGTATTGGAAGTCTGGACAAACAGGATGTCTACTGTAATAAGCAGAAGGTCTTCCTCCCTTCTTTGCCATTTAACAACGCTTTTCTTTGATTTAGAGGTACGTGTAAGCTTGCAATTCTGTTAGGAGCTGCAGCAAGGGGCTTCCTAACAAGGCTGAGTCTCTCCTTCTCCTGCTCATTTCTATCTATCTATTTACCCTATCACATCTGTCTTTTTGACAGTAGGTAGTTTTGCTCCTATCCTCCCACAAAAACTAGGAGATAAGGGCACTATGTTCCTTATATTTACATTAAAAAGAGATGGCTCGCAGGTCCTTGAGAAAGGCTTCATAGGCCATAAAGCTAACAAAAGCCTTCTTTAGTTACTAAAAAGATCAATATACACTTTAAACAGATACAGAATGTACTTACATCTTCAATCTAAGGAAAAGTGAGGAGAAGGAAATATCTCTTCCCTTATTTTCAACTGGTGGAATTAAGCCCCTTATTTTTAACTAGTATTTGTCTTTATACAATGAATACCTATATTCTTACTTTTCAAACTTTAATGTATATAGGAATTGCCTGGTGACCTTTTTAAAAACAGATTCTGGTTTAATGCTATGGAGCCTGAATGTGAGAATTCATAACAAGCTCCCTGGTTATGTCAGTACTACTAGACAGAGGAGCATACTTTGAATGGTAAAGTTAGATGAGGACCTTAGAGAGGCAGCAAGGGAGCAGTGACCAAGACCAGGATGAGGGACAGATGAGTAGGATCAGGTCATGTAAGATCTTGTAGATCATTTAAAGGACTTCTGGTTTGAGTGAGAATAAAGCCTTGGAGTATTTAAGTAGGAGAAAGACATGTTCTCTTATAGATTGTTAAAGGATTGGTGTGGCTGCAACATGAAAAATAGACGATATAGGGGAAAAGTCATGATAAAAGACTACTGCAATGATTCAAGTAAAAGTAGATTGTGGCTGGTAAAGTGGTGGTGAAGGTGATGAAATGTAGTGTGAGTCTGGATATATGATGTGGGATATGAAAGAAAGAAGGATGCTGAGGATGCTCACAAGGATTTTGCTCTGAAAAACTAAAAAAAAAAAAAAAAAATGTATGTGATATTTATTTTCCACATAGGAAAACCATGAGTGGGAGGTAGCAAATTTGGAAGAGAAATCAAGAGATATAAATTAAGAACGTTGATATAAGATTTGAGGTCTTTATATTTTGTTGCTACATACTATCAGTTGCTCAGATACAGAAAAGATAACTAGGTAGAGGATTAACCTAGTAGAGGGGGGGAAACAAGGTATATATTGAGAATGTATGCAAGTAAGTGTTTACGCAAACAGCCATAATATTTCAGTTGTGTAAGGAGAAAATGAGAAAAAAATGGTAAAGAGAGGGCACAGGAAAAGTTGAAAGATGCTGGGATCAGTAGATTGGATGTAGCTGCTGGAATTGGGGTACTTAAAATGCGTGACACAGAAAATAGAAGTTGGAGGTTGAAGAGTGGGGTGTGTGAGATTGCTACAATGAGAGGAATGTGGTTCTAGGTGACACACGATGCAATGTGATATGGGGTGATTGGCTGAGGCATAGTAAGTACCTAGATTATTAAAGTGAAAGACGTTATCAAGCTAAGAGGCAAGAGTATTGGAATGATCACTACCTTGATGCTGATATCACCAAGGATGTCCAGATTCCTGTGGAAAGGAGGAGAGAGTAGCTAGATGTTAAATCCTCAAAGAATGAACATACCGTGTTTCCCCCAAAATAAGTCATAGTGTGCTCACATTTATAACAATATGCTTTGTATTAGAGATATTAATTTTTCTTTTGATTTAACACATGAAGGGTACCCTCATGTTAATCTCTAATATTTCTTGATAGATGTTCAATTAAAGTATTACTGAAGTTATTATGTCTAATATTAGACCTTCAATAGTAGCCATTAGAATGATCTAATAATATGCAAGGCACTGAGAAGAGACCTTTCTAACTTGTATAATTCTTAAGATTAGGAAAATAGTATGAAGTGACTTCAATAAATGCAGGAGTGTTGAAAGATGCTAGCAGATGTGATATATGGAACATGTGGTTTCTTGAAGTAATTTTTTAAAAGGAGGAGATTGAAATTTGATATTAATTATAAGTACCCCATTGCTTGATGACACACGATGCTGTTGCTTTATGGCTTACCTAAAATAGGTTGTGTTTTACTAAACTGTGTTTCATAAGGCTAAATATTTTTATAAGGCTAATAGAAGTTATAGAGGTGAATAATACATTAACTAAACTGAACAACAACAACACCAAAAATACAGGAGAGGGATTCAAGAGCAGACTATATGAAGCAGAAGAAAGTATTAGTGAACTGAAACACAGGGCAGTGGAACCCACCCAATCAGAACAGCAAGCAAGCAAGTAAATAAATAAATAAATAAATAAATAAATAAATAAATAAATAACTGTAAAGATCACTTAGGAGATTCGTGGGACAACATCAAGCAGACTAATATTCATGTTATACCGTCCCAGAGGGAGAACAGAAAGAAGGGAGCAGAAAACTTATTTGAAGAAATAATAGCTGAACATTTCCTAACCTGGAAAAAGACACAGACATCCAGAGAAAGGAATCCCAGAGAGTTCCCAACAAAAACCCAAAGCGATCCACATCAAGATACATTAACATTAAAATATCAAAAGTTAAAGACAAAGAGATAATCTTAAAAGCAGCAAGATAAAAAATAATGTGTTACATACAAGCAGATTTTTAAGCAGAAACTTTGAAAGGCAGAAGTGTATGGCACAATATATTCAAAGGGCTGAAAGAAAAACACAGCAAAACTTTCAACCAGGAATACTTTGTTTGGCAAAGTTGTCATTAAGAATCCAAGGATAGAGTTTTCCAGACAAGCAAAAGCTAAAGGAATTTATCACCATTATACCAGCATTACAGAAACTCATAGACACAGATAATAGTTTGGTGGTTGCCAGAGGGTAAGGGGGGTGGGGGGTGGGGGGTGGGGGGTGGGGGGTGGGAGATGAGGGTAAGGGGGATCGAATATATGGTGATGGAAGGAGAACTGACTCTGGGTGGTGAACACACAATGGGATTTATAGATGATGTAATACAGAATTGTACACCTGAAATCTATGTAATCTTACTAACAATTGTCACCCCAATAAATTTAATAAAATAAAATAAAAAATTTTAAAGGGACTTCTTTAAGCTGAAAAAAAAAGGTAGTAACAAGAAAACATATGAAACTATAAATCTCAGTAGTAAATGTAAATACATAGTAAAGATAGTGAATTAATCACTTATACAGTTAGTAAGAAGGTTAAAAGAAAAAAGTAGTAAAAATAACTATAACTACAATAATTAGGGGATACATAAGATTAAAAAAAGGTGTAAAATGTGACATCAAAAACATAAAAAAATGGGGGGAATAAAATGTAGCACTTTAGAAGTGTTCAAACTTAAGTGTTATCAACTTAAAATAGACTGTTATAAATATAAATTGTTATATGTAAGCATTATGGTTATCACAAAGCAAAAACCTATATGAGAATACAGAAAAAATAAAGAGAATGGAATCTAAGCATACCATTACAGAAAATCATCAAATCACAAAGGAAGAAACCAATAGAAAAAGAAAGGAACAGAGATGTACAAAACAGACAGAAAACAATGAACATAATGGCAATAAGTACATACTTGTCAATAGTTACTTTAAATGTAAATGAACTGTTATTCAATCAAAAGACTGAATCACTGAATGGATAAAAAATACTCATTTATATGCTGCCTATAAGAGTCTCATTCCATATATAAGGACACACAGACTGAAAGTAAAGGTATGAAAAATAATATCCTATGCAAATAGAAACCAAAAGAAAGCTGGGTTAGCGATACTTACATGAGAAAAAAGTACTCTTTAAAACAAAGATTGTAATAAGAGACAAAACAGGGCATTAAATAATGATAAAGGGATCAATCCAACAAAAGGATATAACGTTTGTAAACATTTATGAACCCAATATAGGAGCACCTAAATATATAACGCAAATGTTAACACTCTTAAAGGGAGAAATAGACAGCATCACAATAATAGAAAGGGACTTTGATACCTATCTTTACATCATGGATAGATCATCCAGACAGAAAATTAATAAGGAAACCTTGGCTCTAAATGACACATTATACCAGGAGGACTGAATTGATATATAGAGGACATTCCATCCCCAAACAACAAAATACACATTCTTCTCAAGGGCATACAGAACATTCTCCAGGATATGTCATATGTTAAGCCACAGAACAAGTCTTAATAAATTTAAGAAGATTGAAATCATATCAAGCATTTTTCTAAACATATGTTATGAAACTAAAAAACAATTACATGAAGAAAACTGTAAAATTCACAAATATGTGGAAATTAAACAACATGCTCTTGAACAACCAATAGAGCAAATAAGAAATTAAAAGATAAATAAATAAAAAAATCGAGCCAAATGAAAATGGAAATGTGACACACCAAAACTTATGGGATGCAGAGGGGAGTTCATAGCAATAAATGCCTACATCAAGAACCAAGAAAAATCTCAGCTAGAAAACTTAACATTAAACCTCAAGGAACTTGAAAATGAAAAACAAATTAACCTCTCAGTTAGTAAAAGAAAGAAAATACCAAAGATCAGAGTGGAAATAATTTCAATAGTGACTTTAAAAGACAATAGGAAAAATCAATGAAACTAAGAGCTGGTTCTTTGCAAAGGTAAACAAAGTTGTTGACAAACCTTTAGCTAGTCTCACCAAGAAATACAGACAACTCAAATAAAATCAGAAATGAAAGAGATTTTGCAACTGATAACCACAGACATACAAACGATCATAAGTGACTACTATGAACAATTAGATGCCAACAAATTGAACAACCTAGTAGAAATGGATAAATTTCTAACAACTTACCAAGACTGAACTACGAAGAATCAGAAAACCTAAATGCACTGATTACTAGTAAGGAAATTGGCTCAGTAATCAAAAACTTCCCAAAAAACAAAGTCCAGGACCAGATGGCTTCACTGGTGAATTCTACCAAACATTCAAAGAAGACTTAATACCAATCCTTCTCAAATTCTTCCAAAAAATAAGAGGAGGGAATGCTCCTAAACTCATTTTACAATGCTCTCATTAGCCTAATACGAAAACCAGTCTAGGATGCCTAAAGAAAAGAAAATTATAGGCCAATAGATACAAAAATTCTCAACAAAATATTAGCAAACTGACTTCAACAGTTTATTAAAAGGATCATACACCCTGATCCAGTGGGATTTATTTCAGAGATGCAGGGGTAATTCAATATGTGCAAATCAATCAATGTGATACACATTGTGTATCAAAGGATAAAAATTATTTGCGTATGAAGGATACAAATCATGTGATCATCTCAATAGATGCAGAAAAGTAGCTGATAAAATTCAACATCTGTTAGGAAAAATTCTCAATAAAGTGGTATAGAGGGAACATACCTCAACTTGGTGAAGGTCATATGTGACATGCTCCCAAGTAAAAACAACAAAACAAAACAAAAAAAAATAAAAATCATTTTTCGTTTCAGAAAGCAAGGAAGCAGATTTAAAAGGACTTGTCAGCAGATAGTGTTACTATTACTATTGCTTATTTTATATTCAGTGCTATACTATGTTCAGTGCCATACCTATCATAAAGATTACAGTTGTAACCCAGATATATACAAAGTTAGGGGAAGAAACAAGATGGTTTAATTTGTTTTATCCTTTAATTAGCTTGTGAATGAAGAAGGATTAGGGTTACATGGTGCATTTAGCTCCACAGCCTTGATTTTCTCTCCAATCTTACAAAAAAATTTGGAAAATACATTTTGTTGCAATGTCGATGTCCTATTTGTCATCCAGAATACACGTATTTCTGAAAAAGCAGTAGATAGCATTCTTTTTTTCTTTTTTTTGAAATATTTTGACATTCTAAAATGATATATGGAAACTGGCTTTATTCTATGCTTAAATTACCATAGTAATCTAGTTTAGTGAGTTCAGGTTTGGGAGGTTTTTGTGTCATGAAACAAAGTACCACATTATTTTCTTTGTTATGCTCAGAACTCTTGACTATAATCCAAGTTTTCTCATACTTTTTGGAGTCTGTGTTAAGAAATAACATAAGGCAATTTTATTCCAACATAGCACACTACTTCTCTAATCATCAGAATAGTTTTTAATACCTTCTTTTTTACCAAGAGGAACATTTAAAATATACTTATAGTGACTCTAAAGCAATTGACTTTAACAGCTGTGTTTGTTTTTATTATTCATTTGCAGAAGCATGTTCCTTTAAACAGGTGCCCCAAAATTGCTGTGGAAATGTACATATTTAGAAAGCCCCTATTTATACTAGGCATGTTGTTTTGACAATTTAGGAAAGATTTCTTAATTAAAACGAACACTATACTCCTCAATTTATCAGCAAACTGAGTAATTGAGAGTATTTGGTATATATTATTTAAAATTTAAACCCACATTAAATTTCAGAAATGTAGTTGCTATATTTCCTATCGAAGAATACACTCTCAAGCATTTTTGTTAGATTGCTTGAAAATGACATGCTTCAAGTCTAAATAAATTTATTCATGTAATTAATATCAGACTATCTTCATATCAATGCCATCTTTTAAAATTTGATACTTACAAAAAATATTGCAATGTGATATTGGAAGGGCAAATATATTCTTCTTTTTATTATATGAAAGGCAGTTTGAAAGTTCTATGACATAAGTAAAAAAGATTAACTCTTTCTTTATAACAACATTCATCATTACAATTTATTAGCACATACTAATTTTTCTAGGCTATTTATGATCATTGTCTCTACGTTTACAACTCCATAGAACTGTCATCTGTTGTAGATGATAAGTATAATTGTCAAGGTAGAATGGATGTGCTACGTTAATAAATAATCTCCAAATCTCAGTGATTTAATAATATAAGTTTATTTCTTAATCAAGAAAGTTCTGTTGCAATCTACCTAGCCCATCAGCTATTGTCCAGAAAGTAATTCAGGGATTAAATCTTCTGGGATTTTTGTGTTTTTGCTATCTCAACAAGGGGCCTCCACACTAGCAAGGACAGAGAATAGAACACCCAGGGAGTTCACACTGAAACTCAAACCCATCTAAGCTTCAGACTAGAAATGACACTTCTCTTCGGTTCATATCACTTTGTCCATGTAGTCACATGGATCTGCTTAATTTGAAAGGGGGATGGAAATCTAAGAGAAAATATGAAATATTAATATTTGGTGAGCATTATCTGCCCTGACAAATGAGAACACTAAGTCTCTGGTTGGTCAAATAACTCGTCTGTAGTGTGCAACAAATAAAATGCATTTGGCCAGTTCTATCTGTTACCAAACATACACTTTTCCTTGTACATAGATAGATAGATAGATAGATAGATAGATAGATAGATAGATAGATAGATAGATAGACAGATATAGTGCAGCATCCTTTATGGGAGAATATATATGGAGAAACATGAATGCTGATTTTTTTCTCATGTTATGGCATGTACATATGGGCAATGAACTCATACATAAGGACATGTACGAGGAAGGAACAAATTGAAATGCTGTGTCTGTCGCAGAAACATTCGGAATTACAGTGCAAGATTTTATGGTCATTAGGAAAAGAGGGAATTTGATTTTAAAATGATCATTTCATCACATGTTTATACATATTTCAAGTTGAACACACTCTCTAAAGTTTCATAATCCAACTAACACATGAACTCCTTCTATGAAAATGCTACCAAAGGCCTTACTATTCTAAAGGGTTAAGAACAGATCATTTAGAGTCAGGGACGCCTAATTTGAATCCTGACTGACTGATTTTAGTGATGTCAATTACCACATATTAAGTGCTATGTTGGGGATTGTGATAACCACTTTATGAATATTACTTTAATTACTCTTATAGAAAACACTATGAGATAGTTACTATAATTCTCTCCACTTCACATATAAATAAATAGAGACCCAAAGACTACATTAGTTGTGCTGAGATTCACAATGAGATTGATCAGACGTGATGGTCTTGGCAGTAAATTCTTGATTGTCCTGAACATAAACTCATTTCCTGGCATCTTACACAGCTCATGTTACTTTTGAATCTTGGCCACTTGACAATATTTGTCTGGGATGTTATGCTAAGGTACAGTTTTTCCATCTTGTGTCTATTCATTTATAGTGATTGGTGTTCTCACAATTGTGGTTAGCATTGATGAATATACCCCTGTTAGATTTAGTTCCTCTGATGTGTGACCTGAAAAACTTTATCACCTCCAGATCACTTCTGGCAATATGTCTCTACCTTATTCAATCAAGGCAATACTATTTTTTTTTTTTTTTAAGGTTTGTAAGATTACCATCTACAAAGTACTCTCAAATTAAACATTTTATTATTGTCTCACAAAAATCCTCATGACAATTCCCTTTACCTTACCCTCTTTATCCTCCTACTTTGCTAGTTATTCTCCTCCTTCTTTGCAAACGCTTCTTCATATACAAAACTTCTAGTTGTTTGAGTACCGAACAACTTCATCCTGGGCTCCCTTTCAGCTCTTCTTACAACCTCTCCCAAGAGGTTCTGTCTAGCTCCTGGGGGTGTTAATTCCACTGATATGCTGGAGACTTAACCAATGTGCTGCTTTAGCCCCCATCTGTTCACTGAGCTTTGTGTTCCTACATCCAGGTTCTTACTCAACTTTCTCTTTTGGATGCCTAATAGGTATTTTATATTTACAATGTCCAAAAGCAAAGCCTGAGTTTTCCCTCTAATAGCTTCATCAATTCTTTAAGTAAATAATTGAAAACATAAATTTTAAAAAGTTATGTAGACCCAGGGATCTACTACTTTACACGGCAATGAGTACCCACTCAGACCATGCCAGAGAAATGTCAATGATCTTCAATGATAAAAATACGTGATTCCCTTAAGTCACACAGCTAGCAAAGGCTTGTATGGGAATTACAGGTGTGTCTGTTGCTATGTATTTCTAAGATGGTTCTTCCTTTATACAATCATCTAAAATTTGATTTCATATATGGCTCTATTATGTTTAATAAACATGTGTTTTATGATAATTAATTGTGGGAACTAACCCAAAGTAGTCTGATTAAATTATATAAAATCAATTGTAACATCAGTAATATAAAACACTTAAACATTAGTTCTCATTTTATGTAGCTTTTTCATTTTGTAGCTGATCATAAAATATATCTAAAGTAATGGATGTGAAAGTTTAAAAGCTCTACAGAAAATCATAAAACCTCCCAAATGTGTAGTACTATGAGGCAATCACTATTACAATTGCATTTTCTATTTTTTTCTATTGTTTACAGATAAGATTATGTTCAGTATACAATGGGGCATCCTGTTTTTGTTGTTTACCATAGGAGTGTTTATGTATCAAATGCGTATAATTCATCATTTTAGTCCTACATTTAACTAACAAAGAAAGATTTAGTCAGGTTAGAAGATTAATAACCAAATAAAAATTATTAATTCTGGGTTCATTTAAGATGCACCTCAATTTCATAAATACTAGTTGATTTAACAAATGTTTCATGGAACATAATGAAAATACTAAATAATAATTGGTTTCATATTTTAGGAATTCTTTTCTAAAATGAAGATTTTTGAATAGCAAATGAGAACATTAATTGGTGTTTAGTATCAGTTTGCATCTACAACAAGGAAATATTATTATCTTTATTTTACCAATGAAGATAATGAAATAATTTTTTTTTTAAAGAAATGATGTGTCACATACTTAATGTCTCAGCCAATAATTGTGGGACAGGAATTAGGACCTGCCAGTCTGATTACCCTGTTCTATGTCCCCTAAAGGATCCTCAGATGTCTTCTCACCACTCTTCTATTTTCCTTTGTTTTGTTTTTATTCTTTTTTTCCCTCACCCTCTCCCTTTCTTTTCTCTCTCACTCATATGCAAATATATAACTTTTAAAACTTTATTTGTATAATTTATGAATACATTATATACCAAATGCTTTAAAAACATCAAAATATCTTTAAAAATATACTCAGATATGTTTTCCTCCAAAGCCCTGCTTATGTTATCCACTGAGGTCCAGTCAGTTTCAGTTAGTTACTCATTAATTTTGTGTAACAATCCAGACTTTTTTATGTGTGTAAATAAAAATATACCTATGCCTCTGATATTTGTTTTATAACAAATCAACAATACACATTAATTGTCATGTTCTAGGGCTATGCACAATGTTAAAATATAGTCTGCAAGGGCTTTCATTGTATTAGAATACCACAGAACAGGTGATAGGTAAAGAAAAATATAAATAAACAAATACATATTATAAGTTAGATAATTTATGATTGTAATAAGCACTGTGGAATAAAATTATGAGTATAACATAGAATAGACAGTGATATGTGAAAAGTCTATGTTTTAGATAGAGTGACCTAAATGATGAGAAGAATTACACATGTAAAAATTTGTATAAAGAACATCTAAGGGAGACAAATAAGTTTGTATTAAAAGTCAAAAGGCCAATACAAGTTTTATATATTCAAGGAACTAAAAGAAGATCAGAATGGCTATAGCCTACAGTGGCAGGAGAGCAAATATGAGATTAGGAGAAAGGTTAGAGGTAGTTCAGATAGATGTGTAGGCCACTGTATATAGTGAGAATTTAGGGACTGAATATGCACCTTCTATTAAAAAAAAAGTGGTAACATAAAATGAAGGGTCTCATTTTTTTATTAGTTTCAGGTGCATAAAACAACATGCTGATTAGACATTTGCATGCCTCACAAAGTGATAACCCCAACAAGTCTACTACCCATCTGACACCGTACATAGCTATTACAATATATTGACTATATTCTCTATGCTATACTTTATATTATGTTAATATAATTATAGTTGATATTCATTATCATTTTTTATTAGTTTCAGCTCTACAACATAGTGAGTAGGTATTTATATAATCTATGAAGTGATTCCCCCCAATAAGTCTAATACCCATATGACACCCTACATTGTCTTTACAGCATTATTGACTATATTCCCCATATTGTGCTTCACATTCCCATGACTATTTTGTGACTGCAAATTTGTACTTCTTAATCCCTTCACCATCCTCACCCATCCCCCAACCCCCATCTAGCAACCATCAGTTTATTCTCTGTATCTATTTTTGTTTTGTTTGTTTATTCTGTGCTTTAGATTCCAGATGTAAGTGAGATCATATGGTATTTATCTTTCTCAGTCTGACTTATTTCACATAGCCTAATATCCTCTATGTTTATTTATGTTGTGAAAATGGTAAGATTTCAATCTTTTTTATGGCAGAGTAATACTTCATTGTACCAGTTTCTTTATCCAATCATTTATTGATGTACATTTCAGTTGTTTTCATATTTTGGCTATTGTGAATAGCACCGCAGTAAACATAGGGAGGCATATGTTTTTTCGAATTAATGTTTTGGATTTATTTGAATAAATATCCAGGAGTGGAATTGCTAGGTCATAAGGTATTTCTATATTTAATTGTTTGAGGCACTCCATATTGTTTTCCATTTTGGCTACACCAATTTGCAATCTATCAACAGTGGATGAGGGTTCCTTCTCCACACCCTCACCAATACCTGTTGGTTGTTGATTTATTGATGGTAGCCATTCTGACAGGAGTGAAGTGGTATCTCTTTGTGGTTTTGATTAGCATTTCTCTGATGATCCGTGTAGGGAAGATGTTGAAGAAAATTTGTCTTCATTGGTTGACATGAGCTTTTGTCTATTAGCTTTTTTCTGTTCCTGTATGTGAGGTGATTTCTGTGCTGTGATCAGGGGTTAAGTAAACTCCCCCTTTGGTCTCATTCTCCCAAGCAGGGGAGGTATGAGATGATGATGCTTTCTGGGTTTCATTCTCCCGAGCAAGGGAAATATGGGATGAGGTTGCTTTTCTGTTCCCCTTTGGTCTCATTCTACCGAGCAGGGGAGACATGAGATGAGGTGTTTTGTTTGGTCTCATTCTCTTGAGTGTGGGAGATATGAGGTGATGTTTATTGTTCTGTCCGTGTTGTGCGGTAATGGTTAGCTTAGGGTTAAAGAAATTCTTGATCAGGAATTGAGAGAATTCCCTCTTTGTTCTGTCTGTTTCACCCACATCAGCAGATGAAGTGAAAAAGTAGCTAAGTTATATCCGGACGACGTGAAAGGCACGTTGCCAGGCTTTGGAAGAACTTGGGCTGATGGTCCCATACAAGAACAGTAGATATTGCATATCTGGATGAATTGGCCCTTTGGCCGGATGGACGATATTTATATCAGTAACTGCCAGACCCTCCTGGAACTGGCCATTCCCAGAGGGGGCGGCAAGAACAAGAAACTTGGCTCTGGGGTACATCTAAAGAGATATATAAAACAGACCTCAGTTGGCATTGTTAATAATCGTTTCATCATTTGGTCATTTTGTCATTGGTGATGTCTCATCATTCTAACATTTTCAAGACTTCCAGCAACATGCAGCTTACAACACCAGGGGATGTCCTGACAGCCTCTCCAGTGTTATTCCCTATGGTTAGCCTTCTTGAGAACTTGTTAGCATATAAAAAACTTCTATACAGCTTGCAGCTTACATCAGAAGATGTCCTAACTTCTAACAACAATAACAATGACAACAACAGCGACATTCTTTGGATTGGTAACACCTTGAAAACTTATCTGCAGCTTGCAGTTTATAACATCAGAAGAAGCCTTGACTTCTAACAACAACAAAGACAACAACAGCAGCAGTATTCTTGGTAACTAGCAAGCAGCGGTGTGGGAGATGCCTGAGTTTCTCTCAGCTACAGACCTGGCAAGGTTTTGATTTATGACTTTTTCAGTGCTGTTCTCCCCCAGTTTGGTGAGCTTTTGACATCTACTGTAATAGTTCTATCTTATAGAGCTTATTACTGCTTTTGGATACTCCTTACTGATGTTGTTTGTGTATTTAGCCAAGTAATTTTTTATTAATAGTAAATATATGTTGGGATCTCTTAAACTTATAAGTATGTGTACTCCTTTGGCATAACATTAGTATCAATGTATATAGTTTGGGCTTAACCACCTTTACTTTCTGTCGTTAGCACATGCTATTAATTGCCTTTGTTTTTTCGTTATTGCATATTGCTAATTAATTGATTAGATATTATTAAATAAATTCATTAGCCCCACTCTAGTGTGTGTCCCTCCTCCTTCTTTTCCCCCTCTCGTCATTACAATCAGTGACATTGAGCATCTTTTCATATATCTGTTGGCCTTCTGTTTGACATCTTGGGAGAAATGTCTATTCAGGTCCTCTGCCCAGTTGGAATATTTTTTTTTTTTTTTGGTGTTGACTTGAATAAGGTTTTAATTTTTTTATACTAACCCCTTATTAGATGTATCATTAGCAAATATCTTCTATTCAGTGAGATGTATTTTTTGTTTTCTTGATGGTTTCCTTTACCGTGCAAAAACTTTTTAGTTTGATGTAGTCCCAGTTGTTTATTTTTTCTTTTGTTTCTATTGCTTGAGGAGATATATCAGTAAAAATATTACTAAGGGCAATGTCTGAGAGTTACCTCCTTTATTTTCTTCTAGGAGTTTCATGTTTTTAAGTCTTACATTTAAGTCTTTAATCTGTTTTGAGTTTATTGTTGTATATGATGTAAGAAGGTGGTCCAGTTTCATTTTTTTCAAATATCTGTCCAGTTTTCCCAGCACCAATTATGAAATAGACTGTCTTTACCAATGTAAATTCTTGCTTCCTTTGTTGTAGATTAAATGACCACATAGGTATGGATTTATTTCTGAATTCTCTATTCTGTTCCATTGATCTATGGATCTTTTTATGCTGATACCATGCTGTTTTGATTACTATGGCCTTGTATTATAGTTTCATATCAGGTTGCGTGATACCTCCAGCTCAGTATGGCCATGGCTATTTGGGGGTCTTTTATGGTTCCATATGTATTTTACGATTATTTGTTCTAGTTCTGTGAATAATGTCATTGGTAATTTGATAGGGATTGCATTGAATCTATATATTGCTTTTGGGTAGTATGAACAT
The DNA here is from genome assembly GCF_057876585.1 of Rhinolophus sinicus. Classification (NCBI taxonomy): domain Eukaryota; kingdom Metazoa; phylum Chordata; class Mammalia; order Chiroptera; family Rhinolophidae; genus Rhinolophus; species Rhinolophus sinicus. Next base: position 119,429,468 of record NC_142514.1, on the reverse strand, counting down.
TTTAACTATATTAATTCTTCCTATCCATGACATGGTATATGTTTCCATTTATTTGTATCTTCTTTAATTTCTCTCTTCAATATCTTATAATTTTCTGAGTACAGGTCTTTTATTTCCTTGGTTAAATTTATTTCAAAGTTTGTGGGGTTTTTTTTGTTTTGTTTTTTGATGCAGTTGTAAAAGGAATTGTTTTCTTAATATCTCTTTCTGATAGGTATTGTTGTGTAAATATGCAACCAATTTCTAAATATTAATTTTGTATCCTGTTACTTTATTAATTCATTTATCAGTTATAATAGAGTTTTGGTGGAATTGTTCAGTTCATTATATATAGAATCATGTAATTTGCAACTAGTGACAATTTTGCTTCTTCCTTTCCTATTTGGATACTTTTTATTTTTGTTTCTTTTCTGATTTCTGTGGCTAGACTTTCCATTACTATGTTGAATAAAAGTGGTGAAAGTTGGCATCCTTTTCTTATTCCTGATCTTACGGGGAATGCTTTTAGCTTTTCCCCATTGAATATGATATTAGCTATGGGTTTGTCAAATATAGCCCTTATTTTGTTGAGATATAGTCCCTCTATTCCTACTTTGCTGAGATTTTTTTTTATCATAAATGGATGCTAGATTTTGTCAAATACTTTTTGCATCAATTGATATGAACATATGATTTTTGTTTTTCATTTTATGTGGTGTATCACATTAATGGCTTTGCAGATATTAAACCAAACTTACATACCAGGAATGAATCCTACTTGATCATGGTGTGTGATCTTTTTAATGTATTGATTAACTCATTTTGCTAATACTTTGTTGAGGATTTTTGCATCTATGTTCATTAAAGATACTGGCCTATAGTTTTCTTTTTTTGCAATGTCTTTTTTCTGGGTTTGAAATCAGGGTAATGATGGCCTCACAAAACAAGACTGGGAGATATTTTTCCTCTTGCATTTTCTGGAATAGTTTGAAGAGAATATGGCTAAATTCTTTCTGAATGGTCAAATTCACCTGTGAAGCCATCTTGTCCAGGACTTTTGTTGGATAGAAGCTTGTTGATTACTGATTCAATTTTATTGGTAGTAATAGGTCTGTTCAGATTTCCATTTATTCTTTATTCAACTTTAGAAGATTGTATACTTTTAAAAATGTATCCAATCCTTCCAGGTTATCCAATTTCTTTACATATTTTTGCTCATAGTATTTTCTTTTCTTTTCTTTTCTTTTTTTTTTAATTTCTGTGGTATCCATTGTCACTTCTCCTATTTCATTGCTGATTTTATTTATTTTTTTGTCCTCTCTCTTTTTTTTCTAGATGAGTCTGGTTACAGGTTTGAAATTTTGTTTATCTTTCAAAAAATAAAAATAAAATAGCTCTTGGTCTCATTGATCTTCTGTATTTTTTCTTTTTTAATCTCTGTTTTGTTTGTTACCACTCTGATCTTTACTATTTCCTTCATTGTACTCAGTCTTTCAGCTTATTTTGCTGTTCTTTTCCCAGTTCCCTCAGGTCTAAAGTTTTACTATTTATTTGAGATTTTTCTTATGTCTTTAGTTACACCTGCATTGCTATGAATTTCCCTATGAAGACAGCTTTTGATATGTTCCGTAGATTTTGGTCATTGTGTTTTCATTTTGATTTGTTTCAAGGTGTCATTTGATTTCTTCCTTGATCTCATTGTCGACCCACTCACTATTTAGTAGCATGTTATTTAGCTTCCATGTCTTTATGTTTTTCAGTTTTCTTCTTGTAACTGATTTTTAGTTTTACACCATTGTATACAGAGAAGATGTATGATATGATTTTAGTCTCCTTAAATGTATTGAAACTTGATTGTTCATCTAATATGTGCTCTATATTGGCAAATGTTCCATGTGCATTTGAAAATAATGTAACTTCTGCTGCTTTTGGGTGAATGCTCTTGTGGGGACAGAGCCCCAGAGAGTAGTTTACAGGCTCTCGGCCTCATGTGAAGGATTCTGGCTCGGGTGGTGGATGGCCGTCGGCTGTGGCTGATTGGCCGTCGGCTGTGGTCGGTTAGCCAATTGGCCGCTGCTATAACTGCTGCGACTACGGAGGACTGCCGAGGATTGCCGAGGAGCCGAGGAGAGCCGAGAGAGGAACAGAGGAGAGAGTGGAGAAGAGTCGTCGGTCAGTCGGTTGGCGGAAAAGCAGACGGCAGGTCGGCGTCCGGTGGGCCCAACCTCCAGTGAGACCGTGGTGGTATGGCTCCCCTACCTATGGCTCCGTGGGTGTTCCTTTTCGGCCTCACCATATCCTGCATTCTTGTGGGGAGCGGGAGCAGAGACCCCGCAGGCCGCCCCGCCTGAAAGATGGCACGGCGAGAAGGCCTCCGCGCACGACAAATGGCGCAGCGAGCAGGGTCTCCCGCACGACAGCTCTAAAAATATAAATCAAATCCATGCGGTCTAGTTTGTCATTTAAGGCCGTTATTTTTGTGTTGATTTTCTGTCTGGAAGATGTGCCCACTGGTGTCAGTGGGGTGTTGAAGTTCCCTACAATGATTGTGTTACTGGTAATCTCTGCCTTTTTGTTGGTCAATATTTGCTTTATATATCAGGTGCTGCTATGTTGGGTCCATAAATGTTTATTAGGGTGATATCCTTTTGTTGGATTGATACTATTGCTATTATGTAATATTCTTTGTCTCTTGTCTTTGTTTTACAGTCTATTTTGTCCAATATAAGTTTTGCTACCCCAGCTTTTCTCTCGTTTCCATTTATGTGCAATATTTTCCCATCCCTTAACTTAGAGTCTGTGTGTGTCTTTGAATATTAGGTAGGTCTCTTACAGACAGCATATGCATGGGTATTGTTTTCTTATCCATTCTGCTATCCTACATCTTTTGATTGGAGCATTTAATCCATTTATATTTAGAGTAATTATTGACAGTTACATAGTTTTTGCCATTTTATTATTCATATTTTTATCTTTATGTTTTTTCTCCTTTCTTTTGTTTAAAGGACTCCTTTTAATATTGTCTGTAATACTGGCTTACTTGTAATGAATAGCTTTTTCTTATATGGGAAGCTCTTTATCTCTCCTTCAATTTTCAATGATAGCCTCGCTGGGCAGAGTAGTCTTGCTTGTAGGTCTTTGATTTTCATAAGTTTGAGTATTTCCTGTCACTCCCTTCTGGTCTTCAAGGTTTCTGTTGAAAAATGAGCTGACAATCTTATGGGAGCTTCCCTGTAAATAACTAGCTGTCTATTTTGCGCTGCTTTTAGGATTCTCTCTTTGTCTTTAACCTGTGTCTTTGTGATTATAATGTGTCTCTGTGTGGGCCTCTTTGGGTTTATCTTATTTGAAAGTCTCTGTGCTTCCTGGGCTTATTTCTCCATTTTCTTCACCAGGTTATAGGAATTTTCAGTCACGATTTTTTCAAATATGTTCTCCATCCCTTGCTCTCTCTCTTATCCTTCTGGTACTTTTATGATGTGTATGTTGTTAGGATTGATGTTGTCCCACCAGTCCCTTAAAATATCTTCATTTAAAAAAAAAAAAAAATGTGTTATTCTGGTTGGGTGTTTTCTGCTACTTTCTCTTGTAAATAGCTGATTTAATCCTCTGTTTCATCCTCTAATCTGCTGTTGATTCCTTCTGGTATATTCTTCATTTCAATTATTGTTTTCGTTATTTCTGACTGGTTCTTTTTTAATGGTTTCTATTTCCTTCTTTATGCTTGCTATCTCTTTGCTAAAATTCTCACTAAGTTCCTTAAACATTTGTATATCCAATGTTTTAAGTCTGTCTCTGGTAGTTGGTTGCCTCCATTTCATTTAGGTCTATTTCTGGATGTTTCTCCTATTCTTTTATTTGGAACGTATTTCTTTGTTTCCTCATTCTGGCTGCCTCTCTGTGTTTGCTTCTATATATTAGGTAGATTTCTTATGTCTCTCAATCTTTGCTGTTTGGCATTATGTAGTATGCATACTGTGTGGTCCAATGGTACAGTCTCCCTGATCACCTATGCATGTGTTCCAGGAGTGTCCCTTGAGTATTTTGTGTGTGTTCTCTTGTAGTTGACATTTGATTGCTTTTGGTACATCAGTAGGTGGGCTACTGTGAGGATTGGCTATGTTCACAGTTGACTCCCAGCCTGCCTGACTGTGAGGACTGGCTGTGTTCACAATTTGTAACCTGCTATGTGGTGGCTGAACCCCCAGAGGAAGATTTGCCCTGTGGATTCTTGTGCCTGTTGAGAAACCCCTTTAGCAGTGCTGCTTGTGGAACTAACTGGGTAGTGCTTTATTGTGGGCTATATCTGGCCTCTGAGCCTATTATTCCTGGCGCTTGGAAGGGGCCCTGTGCAGGCCAATTTCAGTCTTACATGTTGCTGGCCATGGCAACCTGGTGGGAGCCACAAAGCTATATGTGGTTGGCTGCTGCCCGTGCTGGACCTGGAAGCATGTGTGGGAGGCCTCGTCGTGAACCAAGACAGGCTGCCACCACTACTGAGCCTAGGGCAGGTTAGCAAAAGCTCCAGGGCCTTCTAGATCTATTGCCACCTGCCAGCTCTCCTTAAGGCTCTAAGCTGTTTGAAGAGCATACTTAGGTGCATGGGCTAGGCTGGTTGACCCAGTGTTGAGAGTGTCCTTGGTGAGGCCACATGAGCTGGGTGGGACCAAGTCCCAGGGAGTCATGAGACATGGCTTGTGGTCTTCACAAAGTCAATGCAGTTTCAGTTCCTGCTCCAGTGCCCAGCCTGGGACTACATCTCACAGCACCCTGAAAACACTGCAGCCATGCACTACTTGCCTCAGAGCATCATCTGGCCTGTGACCATCTTGCAAAACACTTCCAAATCACTTCAGCCATCCTGTGAAGGCTCCCAATACCTGAGAGCTGCCTAGGAGTGTCTGTGGCACAAGCCTTGTGTCACTATCCACCACCAAAAGCTCCCTGGGCTGTCTCGGGCCTTCCACTGCTGTAAAAGGCTTCTGTGGTTTGTGGGGTGGGACTGTCCACCCAGACACTGAGAGTGCCCGTGGCAATGAAGTTCTAGGTGGGCGGGACATGGTTCCAGGGAGCTAAAGGGTGTGAGCGGTGCTTTCTATAATGTCAATGCAGTCTCAGCTTCCACACGGATGCCAGGCTTATGAAACCCCGCAAAAATGCCCTGAAAACCCCACAGCCAGCCAGTATGTGCCTCTGGCCCACAGGTCCCCAAGAGCTGCCCAAGAGACACTGCAGGGCATGTCTTGGGCCATCGCCCACCAGCAAACATTTCCTGGGCTACTGCAGGCTCTCCATTACTGCAATAAGGCTTCCACAGCCTGTGGGGTGGGGCCAGCAACCCCGCAGTCAAGAGTGTTCTGGGAGATGCAGTACCAGCTGTGCATGGGGCTGGGAGCCCAGGGTGTCACCAAGGTGTGCACATGTGCAGATTCCACCAGACCAATGTAGTCTCAGACTTGGCCCTTTGAAGGAGGGCTTAACACAGAAAAGATGGTGCTACACATATGTCAGATTCTACACAGGGATAGTAATTTCTGGAATCTACACAACTCAGTCTTCCCCAGCATGTCTCTGTGCCTCTTGAGTTGCTGCTGCCCCTCCACCAGAGACTCGGTGAGTGTTCGCAAGCGAGTGAGTCTGTGAGGCTCTACAAGACAGCATCTGGGTTTCCAGCTACTTTTCGTCTCACTGGGACAGGCAGAGTCTTCACTGATTTTCACTGCCAGATGTTGTGACTCCTCTTCCTCTCCCAGGACCCCAGGTCTGGGGAGCCCAGTGTGTGGCTGGGACCCATCCCTCTTCTAAGTAAACCTCTGCCACTGGTGGACCTCTGTCCCTCCCTGTGTTCAACCACTATGTGGGTTTGAGGATCAGCCCATTCTGCATCTTTGCCCCTTCTTCCAGTCTCAATGTGGCCTCTTTATGTCCTTAGTTAGAGGGTTTCTTTCCACCTAGTGTTCAGATGATGCTTGGGGTTGATTGATCTATAATTAATTTGTAATTTTGGTGTGAACCCTGGTGCAATAGGCATAGTGTTTCCCTAATCCACCATCTTGGACCGAATCAGGCTCTCAATTTTTAAATATCCCAGTTAAAATGTGCCAAGTATTTAACATTTAGTAATATTGCACATTTGTATCGAAATCTAGATATATATTTATATACTTGTGTGTATATATATATATACATATACATATATGTATATATATGTATATATACATACATACATACATATGCATATGTATATATACACATTTTGCTCCTGTCCCACGATTAAGATCCTTAAATCAACGTATAGAAGGAATTGCATTAGCATTTGGAATAGAATTTAAAATATGCACAAAACATCTAGATCAATGTGATGTGGGCGGAAAGGAAAATAATATATATATATATAAAACACTATAGATAATTCCAATAAATTAGAGAAATAGCAAATGTTAAAGCATTAAAATGATTGAATACAGCAATGAATGTATTAGATTTCTTTTGTGATTATGCTGAGGATTTAATTCAATCTATCATATTTCTTTCAGTTAAAAAATGTTTTCTTCACATTTTTTTGCATAACTTCAATAAATGAAGATAATTACATCTAGAAGTGATTAATCTTGATAAGTGCTCTTATAAATTACAGCAGCTAATTTTTAGTGAATTAGGTTTATTGGGACACTGCTGAGTTAAAAGGAGTATGTTTTTCTGTTGAAATTTCCTTATTAATTTAATGACTTCTTGTGTAACTGAAATGACAACTGAAATTATTACTGACATTTAAAATCTAAACAGTTTTGGGGTGGCCAGTTAGCTCTGTTGGTTAGAGGGTGGTGCTAATAACACCAAGGTTGCTGGTTTGATCTCCGCCTGGGCCACTGTGAGCTGCACACTCTTTAAAATAATAATAATAATAATAATAATAATAATAAAATCTAAACAGTTTTGTTTGAACATAAGACACAATTTCCTGTTTTGTTGGTTTGGACCCCTATAACTGAGACATTTCTTTATTTAAAAAATGTTATTAAGGGTATATCTGTACACCATTATACCTAACATGAAAGGGCAACTTAGTTTTTCTACTCCATTGGACGTTCTGCATAGATGTTTGAAATTGTTTGTTGGATAGCTATTTGGACAGATAACTCGCTAGTTAAGCTAGTTTGTTTAAACATACAGATATAATGTTCTTATTCTTTTAATGCACGTTTCCTATTTGGTAGTATGAAGTGAAGATCTTGGAATGATCAGCAAACGGCGAAATAGCATAGAGGAGCAAGTTCGATAGTGGAAGGGGACCAGATATGACTAAGCCTGGAAGTCACATTCCATTGACTAGAATTCAATCACATAATCACCACTCCTAATGGCAAAGGAAGCTGGGAAATGCAGCTGTGTGCTCAATAAGAGAAAAACACAGATTTTAGTGAATCATTTGCAGCCTCTTCCACTATTTAGATAATATTATGGCAGAGCAAGTGGGACAACATTTTCTCAACAACTGATTGTAAGGCTGAAGTTGTGTGACTCCTGTGTTTTCTGTTTAGCAATCAATTTATAAATAGTGCTTCTCAGTGGCTCTTCCAAAGGGCATCGAAATTTTGAGAGTAATTTCTAGTTAAGACAACTAAGTCTAGTTATCTATTCTTAACCTTTTTTTAAAAGAATTATATGTGCAGTTATCTCTTGCGTTTTTTTAACAAGAATTTTATATAAGCAACAAAATGATTTCCGGCATCAAGTAAAGCATGTTTTGCCCCAATTGTTGTGTAGGTCTTTCCTAGAACTTTCTTATGTTTGTCAGTTATAAAATGCTCCCACACTAATAGGTAGCATCCATCATTTCCTCTTGCTCCTTGCACTGCACATGTGAAAATGTTTGGCACAGCCCATGATTCCCCCCATGTGGAACTGACGAGTTGTCAGCTCCTACTTAAGGGCAGCCTTAAACTAACATCTTTGTCTTTCCTTCCCACCAATGAGTGGATTCAGGTGAACCAAAGTAACTGATCCGAACTTGAAAAAAATATGAGTTGACCCATTCCACTTGAGTTCTCAAGAAAATAAATTGTAAAATTTGCAGTGAATCAAACAGTTGGATATCAGCAGAAGGAATTTTGACAATATTAATAACTGTAAAACACTTTGATAATCTTACACCTTGGCTCACAACTCTCTGATTTATATATAAATATAGATAGATATAGATGATATAGATATAGATATACATATAGATATATATATATAGGTATAGATATATAGCGAGGAAAAGACTAAAATCTTTAAAGTCATATTTAATTTATTTCAAGTTCTGCCCCTACATATGCCCATCAACGCTCAGCTCTACTTGACTCTCAGCTTGAGCTTTGGACTAGCCTGCCTCCCTGCTTTTCTTTCTGGTTGGAGTGGGAGCATTTTTCAGGAAAACCCACTGTGCTAGCTCTCCATCAAATCCTTAGTCAGCTACTGTCTCCTCTAGGGTTATTCCCTAATCATCACTAAGTAGAATTGCTCTCCTACTTTTTTGATGTCATTTTCACATTTGTGTCTTATGTTGTAGTTATGTGTGTACATGCCTTGCTAGCCTGTTTCATGGCAAAGATTTGACTCATTTAGGCTACCCGTAGCTATGGGGGTTATTATTAAAGTATGCCTATGTCAATCAAAACGTCAGAATTTTTGTGGGTATTATGGGGATAGAGCTCAATGACCACTTCTGTCATTCTCTTTTATTTTTTATTTTATTTTTTTATTCTCTTTTATTTTAATCTCTATTATTTGTTGTGACTGTTTGTCAATGTGTGCATGTATGTATGTGTGTATATGTCTGTGACACCTAAAACAGCGGTAAGATCAAATAGATAAAAATCATTTTTTTAAATAAATTTCTAGAATCTAAGCTTTAGTTTCTTTCTCCTCACTTATTCCCATCTCTAAGGGCAGGGGCGGTGTAAAAAAGAAAAGAAAAACCCTGCATTGCAAGCCTCTGTGGTACGTTTTTCCTTAAAAAGGTGGCAAAGGGAAGATAATTGTTATGAGAAATCTGTGGCTTGGTTCCAAGTCTGTGAACCAAGTTGTACAAATGATGACACCTTGGGATTGGTCAGAGACTGAGGTAGCAGGAAGGAGTTGTTCATCAATGTGAGGGCATTGTGATTGACCAGTCTCACACATGTCTCATTGTCTGTATAAGATGTTAAGTCTTCCCCATATTTTTATTCCTTTATGGTGTCTAGGACTGTGCCACTAATATAGTGAGTGCTCAAAAATAATCAAATAAACCGATAAAATAATTTACAAAATAATTAAAATGTGAGTCTGAAAGGGCTTTGAAAATGAAAAGAGAGAAAGAGAGAGAGAGAGAGAGAGAGAGAGAGAGAGAGAGAGATTGAGAGAGAGACAGAGAGAGAGAGATGGAGAGAGAGAGAGAGAGAGAGAGAGAGAGAGAGAGAGAGAGAGGTACGGAGAGAGAGAAATGCCATAGATCAAATAAACAAAAGCAAGGAACAAAGTTCCTAGTGGCTTATTGAATAAAACAGTGTCTGCATTTACTCATCAAAATGTTCAACAAATAAAAGCATGGACATATTTTCTTCGATCCTAACAAAGGTGGATCTTAATTACAAGTTATTCAAGAATTAGGCGCTGCCCTTTATCCTTTTTATCTCAGTATGTAATTGTGGTGAATTATTAAGAAAGATGCTGCATAGTTTCAAAAATTATTGTTGTTGATGCTTTATTATGTAAATATTTAAAGACTAATTTTATAAATAGTGGGTAACCTGTGTACATTTTTGACACAGGCATTTTGACAAAAACTTTGCAATAAACATCAGAGTCAGTTTTTGCAGACAGTCAAAACCAAAACTCCAAGAAAAATGCAAATACATATCACTTCTCATTTGTAAGAGACTTGAGAATTATGAATTAATAAATATTTAGTAGCAATGGGTCAAACAGAACTTTGCTCTTTCCATTAGAGTTTGTTTATGCATATAGTAAATATAGAAAGGCTTTCCTGAGTCAGTACTACATGGATTAAAAAATTAGAAACATAATATCATGTGGTTTTCTAGGAAGTGGGTCATTTTCTGGTGACTTGAATATTGTACTTAGAGTGCATGTTTATGGATCATTAATTTTTCTCAGGCTGAAACACATAGGATTGCCAGTGATGTTAAATTTATTCAATTCAGAACAGAAAAAAGAGTGCTTATTTCAAACTTTTTCTATTTAGACAATAAATAACTTTATTGAAAACACTTGTTTATTCACTACAGAGACTTTCATGTAAAATTAGATTGAGTCAGAAGTTATCTGTATGCTGGAAAATAGTACTTAAAATAAAGAAAAGAGTAAAGAAACAAAATATGGAGTGTTCAGTGATATTGTGATTTAATCAAGCACTTGTCATAGTTATAAAGCATGGTACTTTATGAGAAAAAGTAAACAGCTAAAATGACTAATCTTGTCATGTTTACACTTTCTGTGCAGTTATTATTAGTGAGGAAAAATCATGGGAAAACACCTAACATACATTTAATCAGTGGTTATCTATCCTGCATTTCTTTTAAAAGCAGATATAAAATTTACTATTTACTTGTCTCTTCAGAGGGAGCAAAAATTTGAGCATGCCATTTAAACATATCACATTTATTTTATTCTACCGAACACTTTAAAAGGCTGAGTGTAGATATAGATATACATACATAAATATATACATAAATAGATACATACGTGTGGTTTGTGTATATATACACATATATGTGTATGTATGTGTATATGTATGCATACAACATATATATGTGTGTATATATACATACATACTGTTTTGTTTTTAATATTTATATTTATATATGAAAAGTTAGGCTTGTTTAAATGTCCTTACTTTCTTATTCCTTCAATTTGATTTTCTATTTTACGAAGATTTAACTTAAAAATTAAAATATAATTTAAGATGAACTTACGACCAAGTTGAAGGAGTAGAAAAAGGAATGTGGGAAGTTTGGGTCATCTGAATAATTCTGATGAATTGCTTAGAAATTCAGAGTATTTTGAAATAAATTGGGTAAAATTCAGTTTGACCCCTTCCAGAAGACTCTGTGTGTGTGTGTGTGTGTGTGTGTGTGTGTGTGTGTGTGTGTGTTTAAAGTTCAGGTATATATATATATGAGATCTCTGTAATATAATATTTTAAGATCATTTTGCTTTACACATAGTCAAATCTTGTCCCTCTTTTTAATAAAAAAAACTGTAAACCAAAGCAAGATAGTTACCACATTAATACTTGATAGTTAATATAGTTTTCTTCATTTTATATATGTTTGAATATTAATATGATCAAGAACTTAAGCAGAAAATATTTAGATGTCAAAGTTTAGTTTTGGAATTTAGAGGGTTATAATGCTTTACTGTTAAGAGTTCAGTTTACTTGCAGTTAATGAAGTAGAGGTTAGTCATAATATTAATGACCATAAGTTCATAACAGGTATTACCTTACATTTCCAACAAAGTGTTCATGGTGGCTAGCAGATAATATTATGCTTGCTCCATAAAGGTCAGTTTCCTTCATTTCTTAATGAATAAATTCCATCTGCTCAAAGAGTGGATCAAGTTTCTTCATTCAACATCATAGCTTTAGTATCACACATTTATTAAGCACTTTGTGTTGGACATGTATGTACATCTTTACATATTAATCTTTATTTCTCAAATGCAAAATATAATTTTTCCTTGAGCTTTTATATTACATCTGTTGTCCTCCTCCTCTACTTTCAAGAATCAGGATGTTGCTGAATGAAGAATGAGAGACATTAACTAAGGAAATGGACAGCGTTCTCTAGTCACCATTCATTCAATCTTTTTTTTCCATTATCAGAGGAAGTAATATTTTTCAGTTAATATGCACTTTGAGGATGTTTTCTGTCCTTTTAAAGAGTTCCTTGTATTTGTTGAAGCCTCATGTTCCTTATTCCTGTGGCCATACCCTTCTCAG